>NC_133167.1:56002500-56685000 GCF_040802235.1 Manis javanica
TTTTTCTCACTATTGGTTGTATGAAATATCTTTTTCCATCCCTTTACTTTCAGTCTGTGTATATCTTTGGGTTTGAAGTGAGTCTCTTGTAGGCAGCATATAGATGGGTCTTGTTTTTTTATCCATTAGGTAACTCTATATGTCTTTTGATTGATGCAGACCATTTACATTTACGGTGATTATCGATAGGTATGTACTTATTGCCACTACAGACTTTAGATTTGTTGTTACCAAAGGTTCAAGGGTAATTCCCTTACTATCTAACAGTCTAATTTAACTCACTTTATATGCTATTACAAACACAACTATTATAAATATCTATGCACCCACGTTCTTTTTTTCCCCCATCCTTTTTCTTCCTCCTCCATTCTTTGTAAAGGTGGTTTGTGGGAGGTAAATACTCTCAGCTTTTGTTTATCTGAAAATTGTTTAATCCCTCCTTCAAATTTAAATGATAACCTTGCCAGGTAGAGTATTCTTGGTTCAAGGCCCTTCTACTTCATTGCATTAAATATATCATGCCACTCCCTTCTGGCCTGTAAGGTGTCTGTTGAGAAGTCTGATGATAGCCTGATGGGTTTTCCTTTGTATGTGATCTTTTTTCTCTCTCTAGCTGCTTTTAAAAGTCTGTCCTTATCCTTGATCTTTGCCATTTTAATTATTGTATTTCTTGATGTTGTCTTCCTTGGGTCCCTTGTGTTGGGAGATCTGTGCACTTCCATGGCTTGAGAAACTAACTTGTTCCCCAGATTGGGGTAGTTTTCAGCAATTACCTCCTCAATGACTTTCTCTTTTTCTCTCTCTTCTTCTTCTAGTACCCTTATAATGAGCATACTGTTCCATTTGGATTGGTCACACATTTCTATCAATATTCTTTCATCCTTAGAGATTCTTTTCTCTCTCTGTGCCTCAGCCTCTTCTTATTCCTCTTTTCTAATTTCTATTCCATTTACCGTCTCTTGTACTACATCTAGTCAGTCATCTTTTAAATCCCTCCATTGTATGTTTGATTTTAAGTTCTTAATGATTGAATCTCCAACTTAAATTTGTTCCTGAGTTCTTGAATATTTCTCTGTACCTCAATAAGCATGTTTATAATTTTTATTTTGAGCTCTCTTTCAGGAAGATTGGTGAGTTCAGTTTCATTTGGCCACTTTTTCTGGGGTTTGTGAGATTTTGGTCTGAAGCATGTTCTTTGGATGTTTCATATTTCTGTGTGGTGCACACTAGTGCCCAGAAGCTCCAGTCTCTGGAGCTGATCAGCCCCTAGAGTGAGGTTGGTGGTCATAGGGGAGCAGAGCTATTGCCTGAGGGGAGGAAGATCTGTTTCCTGATTCCTGTCTCCAGAGTCTGTCTCTGGTGTCAGAGTCAGTGGGCCAAGCACACAGGTGTAAGCCTCTGTGCTTTGCGTCTCTAGCTGTTGTAGGCGGGGACGCCTTCTGGGTGGCCTGATGCCAGCACAGTGACTGCCGGTTTGCAAACTGGTGCCAGCAGGTAGGAGGAAGGTGCAGCAGGCTGCGTATCACAGTGAGGGACCTCAGATCTGAGTACACAGAGACAGGGATGGAGCACCTGAAGCTCCTCAAAGTTCCCAATCAGCTGGGCAGAGAACACCCACACAACCTTGTCCAACTTTCCCTTCCTCTGTGCAGCAAGCTCCGTGAAAACCCCACCCCTTCAGCAGCCCTCTTGCTCCTAGGAAGTCTCTCAGACTGCGTGCCTTTCCTCTGACACAGAGCAGTCAGATGTGGATCCCCTCCTCCACAAATGGCTGAAATCTCAGTCTCTCAAGCACTCCACCTGTCTGAGCTCCCCAACATCCATAGCACCACACAATATAGGTTTCTGCTCACAAAGCAGATCTCCAGGGCTGGGTGTTCAGCAGTCCCAAGCTTCCACCCTCTCCCAGCTCCGTTTCTCTTCCTCCCACTGGTGAGCTTGGGTGGGGGAATGGTTTGGGTCCTGCCAGATTAAGGCTTTTGTATGTTACCCTGCTTTGTGAGGTCCGCTGTTTGTGAATTCTGTATGCAGTCTGGTTCAGCTTTCTTTCTTGTTGCTGTTTTAGGGTTAGTTGTATTCATTAACTATATTTTCATACTATTTGTGGTTTTGGGAGTTCTCCATCTCACCTCTCACGCCGCCATCTTGAATCTCATAAGTATCGATGGTTAACATTTTTTAGCAATAAAGTGTTAAGATATGTACTTTGTTCTCAGAGATAATGCTATTGTACACTTAACACTTTTGGTATAGTGTAAAGAGAACTTTTATATGTACTAGGGAATAAAAAAATTCATTTGACTCACTTTATTGCAATATTTATTTTATTGCAGTGGTCTGGAACTGAACTTGCAGTATCTCCGAGGTATGCCTGTACTCAGTTGATGTAGTAGTTTCTGAATTGTTATAGCTGACAATATTTAGTGCAGTGGTTAAGAGTAGGAGTTTTGATTCAGACCACCTGTACCTGGAGTCCAGCTTCTCTGTTTGCTGGTTATGTCATCTTGGGTAAAGCACTTACTTCATCTCTCTGAATGTAGTTCAGCTTCCTTTCTACATAACCAGACCACAGTACTTGATAGGCTTTGAGCCATACTGTAAAGCAATTAGCCTGGTGCCTTGCAAACAGCTAAGGGCTCAATAAATTTAGACATTTTTCTAAGAAGCAGTTTTAGACATTTATACCCTCACCAATATCCATCCATGCCTTCCCTGTTATATAGCAGTCATGTAGTTAGGAGTGAGGGTTTGACACTGATTCTTTTAAATAAATCAGGCTAATCCTATCCCTCCAGCTAGCGATTGTTTCAAGTAAACCATACACAATCCTAACTGTCCAGGGTGTTTGCATAATCACAAGAATGGACGAGTAACCCATCTGGTAGACAGATCTCATTATGGTCCTATTAAGATAAGTATCACAGCAACAGTTTTTTCTTAATGTGAACTGCTCTTTCACCAAAGGATAAACCCTACTTGGCAATGGGTGAATTGTTCTTTTGATGTATTACTTGCACTTTCTAATGTTTAGACCTGTTTCAACATTCATATACATGGGTAAACTAAGAATCTGTAGCTTTGATTTTAACTGCGTTTAAGGTTTGGTGTCAGGGTAATGTTAATTATGCAAAATGGGTGTGTATACTCACTTGTCTTTTTCTGGCTGCAGGAAAAAATTTATGAACTGCAGGAATACTGTGCTTCTCAAAAGTGTGGAAGAACGCACCAAGTCATCAGGGCTCATCTGAGTAGAGTTTACTGATGACTACCTGAGTGTTTTCTTTGGTTACTGACCTGCTCAGGTTTTCTAATTCTTGTTCAGTGGATATTCTAAACGTGTGTACTGAACATTTCACAACAAATATTGTAAGTTAAAATATATAACCGAGGCTGACATTTATTTTTGTCTCCTGTTTGCTGCATTGCCTTTTTGATTGTTTAAAAAATGCATTTGCCAGGAGGTTGCCTTTTTACTTTTCTAATTAATCTTAGTTACTTTTTAGTGTTGTCATGTTTAATTCATTTCTCCCTCTATGCAATAAATGTTATCAATTTGATTTTCAGCATAGCATTAAGCAAACCATACTCTTTTGCCATTTTATTTTCATTCTATTTTATTGTATTTTTCATGACAAAATAGCTGTTTAAAAGAGGGTTTTAGAACTACTTTCCAGGCGATTGTGCTTTTATCATTTTCTAGTTTGATTACCTTGCAGTCCAAGACCAGGGCCTGTACAACTTGTCCTTTAACATGAACTTCGGGGGAATTACCGGGCTTCAAAGATTGCTTTCAGCTCCTTTACAGTCCATTCAGATGCTGATGTCCAGCAGGTGAGCATCAAATGCTGACCTATTTCATTCCTTCAGGAAATCCAGGGAGGTCCAAAGGCTTAGGGTAGAAGACAGTGATTTCCTTGCAATTTGTCCTTTGTCTTTAGGACAAAGAAGCTGGAAAGGACGATTTGGAGGTCCTTCCCCCAGCCCACCCCTGCTTTTATTTTTAATCCTGCTGTGAATATTCTTCATCTGCTTATGTGCAGATTTTTCTTGATCCCCTATGCTGTTTTGTCATTCAATCTTGCTACCTGATTGATTTGTAGTCTATTCCATTTGAGAAAAAGTTGTACCTTCTTTTTCTACATGTATTATTTTCACTTTATTAGTTTTTTCACTGATTTTTCCTTTCTATTTGATTTCTTTTATCACAGTTCACAGGACATGTGTTAAGGTTTCTGTCACAAGCTCTGTACTATTTAAAGGCCTTTGTATTTCTACACTTTAATCCTGTATTATCCTGCATATAAATGGCAGGGTGTGTTGTTTTCACTGCTGACTGCAATACTTTTTAATAAATGTGCTTATACTTTCTCCCTTATATTATACTCTGCATACTTTTAGTATTAAGTGTGCAGTACAGAATTTGATTTAAAGGGAAATCTATTGGAAGAAGCAAATCATTCCCTTTCTGTTTTAGAATGTAAACAATTTAAACAGCTTTCTTCTTGTGTTTTTCCTTCTGACTTTTGTCAAATATACAACTACATTTTTGTCTTTTTCAAGGATGTAGACAGGAGGCACTGTTATTACTTTTATTATTAACCACCTTAGCAGATTTCAAAAGATTCTTTAACTTATATTTAATTTTGAAGTAAAGTTTTTTTATCAAAAGATAAGGATTTTACCCCTCGTTTAACCTCCCTATCCCCCCTAAAAAAGAAACTGCCATCTCTTTTTGGCCTCCATTAACTTAATCTGGAATTACAAAACCCATTTAAAATTTTAGATAAATCATTTAATAAATCTCATTTTAAATATTATAACAATTATCTGCATTGTCCTAATCGTTTCACTGATTTCAATACACACCGACTGGCCTTTCTTTCTTCATTCTTAATTTTGATTCATTTTGATAGTGTAGTGATTATACCCAAGTCACTCTTTCTATAAAGGGCAAATGAGTAGTATGCTGCATATCACAGGCCATTTTTCTGTTACCTTCACATTTGGGTGAGCAGAGAAATTCTGAACTACACAACTGCAGACACTGCTCCTTTCCAGCCAGTATTTAACATATAGAAGAGGATCTGCAGACTTGAGCCTTTTTTTTTTAAGATCAAGATTTCTTCTGTTAAAATTATTTAATTTATTGTCTTCTTTGGGAACACCTGTTATTCAAAGGATAAATCTTTGTAGTCAGCCTTTTAAATCTGCATGTATTCTCTCACTGTATTCATCTGGACATGGTTTTTATCTTCTACTCTGGAGCTTTGGTTTACTGTAACTTTAAGCTGCAGAAACCTTTAAAAGAAAGCTTATCCGGCAAACATATAACATTAGGAAGGCAGCTGATCCAGTTGATAAATGAGGGCAGGAAGCCCTCTCCCACTTCCCTTTGTTGGCTCAAGAGAACCCACAGGGTTCTGAAAAGCAGTTTGATATTCACTGGTCTTCACTTCCCATTTTGGGTTAGATTTTACTTCTATGGCTATGTACTGTTTCTGACACAAATTTTAATTTAGCTTCACCCTTTCTTTCCCTATTCTTACTCTTCTGCCCTCATGTTATTTTAATGCACTGCTGCAGCAAAGTGGAAGCTGAAGTAGGTATTTTCTAATATTTCTGGCTACATATGCACTGGAAGAACAAAGAAAGCCCTTCTTTCTAACTGCTCAGGATATTGCTCTTCTCTGACACTGCAGAAGTGTGTGCCTCATTAGCTTCATGTTGATTTTGCTTATTAAGAAACAAAAACCTGAATTTTACTATAAGATAAATATTCTAAAAATGCATAAACCATAAAGAGCACAACTCAAAAAGTTATCACAAAGTCATTACCATGCTGGTCAAGAAAGACAAGAGTACCAGCACACTATAAACCCAGTTTGTGACTCCTCCCCCTCCATTCTGCCTAAAGGTATGTTTTGCTTGTTTTTGAACTGTTTTGTAAGTGGGAATTATACAGCACATTTCCTTTGGTTGGCTGGTTTCTTTTGTCAACATTATGTTTATGAGATTCATCCAAATTGTTACAGGTCATAAGAGCTCATTTCCTTGCTATATAGAGTGTTCCTCTGTATACATTCTGTGGATGGATGTTGGGGGTTTTCCACTTTGAGGTATTATGAACAATGCAAACATTCCAGTATAAATATTTTGATACACATATGTTCTTACCTCTGTTGGACATATACTTATTAGTGGAATCACTGAGTTGAGGACAAATTTATGTTTCAATGTTAACAGATGTTTGTCAAACATTTCCAAAGTGACTGTGCCTATTCATACTCTCAACTAGTTTGTGAGTTCCTGTTGCTGCACACTATCACCAACACTTGGTATGTGCTAAGTTTTGCTGTTCGTGCACTGTAAGGGCACCTACGGTAGTTTTAATGAGCATTTCCTTGATGACTAATAGGGTTGAACACTTAATAAATTTTTAAAAGTTACTTAAACTTGCATTAACTGTCAAAAAATGAAAATGTTTTTAATATTTCTTTAAAGAAGATAGGGAATTTACCCAATCCTTCTGCTCTCTGCCAAAAAAAACAGAAATTTGCAATCCTTCTGGGCCTTCTTTGTGAAGTGCCAGTTTACATTTCTTGCCCAGTCAGCTACTCATGCCTCCATGAGGATAGGTCTAGTGAGGTCCAGCTACAGACTGGGCAGATTCTGAGGACTGCTTTCAGCTCTTTTACAGGCAACTCAAGTGCTCATGTAACGTCCAGCAGGTGGTCAGAGATGGTAAACTCATTTCATTCCTCTAGGAAACCCATCATATCTAGGCTTAGGTAAAAGAGAATAAGCAATTTTCTTACAATAAGACCAAAGTTCTTAGGATAGAGGCTGGAAAGAACACCGGTTGTTTTTTTTAAGTCCTTTGGTAAGTATTCTATCTCTGCTGATAGGGAGAAGCTAGATCTCCTTGGGTTGCTTATGCTGCCTCTGCCATTCACATCGCTCTTCCAGTCAGAGGTGTGGTTTACAAAAACCCCACCGGTGATGCCAGCTGCGGTTCTCTTGGTTAAGAAAAGCTCCAAGATATTGCAGTTTCAGTGCCACCAGTTACAAAACAAGAATGAAGCCTCTTGTGATGGGACTCTCAATAGCTGTCTCAAATTACGAGTACAGCCTTCTTATATATAGGTTAATGAGTACTGGACAATGGGGGGCAAAAGTGTCACCTTGCTTGACAAGTTGTTTTGATGTGGATGACTCAACTGTACTGAGTCGCCCATTAAAAAAAATCCCTCACTGCTTTATTTAGTAAAAATTCCTTCTAGTTTCCACTATTCTCACTTAAATTTCTATGAATGATTTTTTTTTTGAGTGTTTTCATGGGTATTTTTGCAGAAAATTGGGAAAGGAGGGTTGCAGGTGTTTGTAGTTACACTATCTTGATTATGTTTCCTACATGAGGAAACAGGTTGAAAAGGCTATGTTGGCACCATATATGAAACATGCTCTTGGGGGAACTCAAGGCTAATATCAAGATCTACAAGAAGTGGTACATTCCTACTTAGCAAGATAACTGAAAGCTAGTAAGTAGAAGCTGAGTATTCCAGGCACATTGCAAATCTGTCAGGATGATGTGGAGGCCTACTCCTATTCCTTGTTGTGAAGTAATTCCTTTGAGTTACTGCAGGGAAAAAAAGACTGGGCTGGGAGAAAGATGGGACTATATATACTACAGTGCCTACGATCACCAGATTTAAGGTAAAAGTGCTGGGAAGTGAGCCCTGTGCAAAGTTTCTGATGAAATGATTAAACCAAAATGATACCTAATGGTAGATTAACCCTGGTAACTGTTCGTGATGATAAAGCAAAGACAGATGCTCTCTCTCCAAGAAGACTCTTTTTTAGCCATTGCTGGTCCAGTTCAGCAGGCCAGCCAGTCTCAGGGCTCCAGCAACTACCATATTCTACCTACGGACAGTCCTACCTACAAGTAACAAGCTGCAGTCTCCTTCTCCCCAAATGTCACACCGCACCTACATTTTTTAAGTTACTACTGTACTGATGTGGAAGAGGAAAGAAGTCTTTTGTGCCAATGGATCAATTATACAAAACTGCAAAAATTGTCTTCTAGTGCCAAAACCTAACAGACTCTGTTGATGAAAAGAAAAAAAATCTGTGTATTTTTACATTATTAGATCTTACAGTAAATGAATAGATGACTTTAATTAGATGACCTTCAAGTAGATAACTTTCTCTTCTTTTAGCACTAAAAAACAAACAAAAAACAGAACACAAAAAAACCCCTGAGAACTCTGTGCTAACGCATGCTGGAACCCATGCATTACTCATGTTGGAAAATACAGTCATACATGAACAAGAAAATCAGTTAGTAGCAACGTCATTTACTTACAAAATCAGAAATGGGGAGAAGCAGGAAAATTCAGAGTGTGGATTCATAGGAGTATCTGTGAGTAAGCACTTTGGTTATTCTACTGTGTTCAGTGTAACTTCTCAACATCTGAGGGAAATAGTACTCACCTGTCTATAGGATTCCTGATTTTTATATTTCAAATACAAATAATTTTCCTAAAAGTCTCCTGGTGCCTTCCTTCCACCACATGTGCACAGTGTGGTCAGAAAGGCAGTCTTAGGTGCCACAGTGGATGCAGCCTTGGTCAGCTTAAAGGTTAGCTACTTCACATGGACCTTGACATCTAGATATTTGCTGCAATTTATGTATGAGAGTCACAGCATTCCTTTTTTCTATGATGACCACTCATTTGGATTTTTATAGGGCCTGGCTAACTTTCTCAAAGTATAGTGTGACCTGCATATTCTCCTGAGGACGAGTCTTTTCCAACTTAAATAAAGTCAAAGCATGGTCACTATAATGAATGAAATACAACTTCATATTCTAACTATTTCTATCTGATCACCTAGCAATACCATACCTTCAGTTCCCAGGATCCATGTGTTCTTGAGTTACTCTTTCTAGAAAAGGAAATAATGCAATCCATTTATTAGAATTAAAATACTAAAATGGAACTTATCTACTAAAGATGACCTTTATGTTTTGTCTCTTTTTTGAAATCATATGTAAAAAATAATTGCTATTATTTTTAACAGAGCTTACCATCCACACATGGAAAAAATAAAACTTGCATGTGGCTATACCTCTGGGTGAAGAGGCTACCTCAGTGTTTCGCTTGTTCTTGCCCCCATTGATTTTTAGTTTTACGCATTTCTTAAGAACTTAATGAAAGTTAAGCCGCATCTATAAATCAACAGATTTGGGGGTAAACAAAAAAAGCATTCACTTTATAAGAGGATTCACTTCAGCATTATAAAATAGTCACATACATATACATGTATTTCTGTACCCTTGTATTCTAATCCAGTTTTTAGACACTGATGATAATTACATCACCTTCACTCTCCTTTGTCATTATACCCATCTACTTTAAAGCCAAAATCTTTGATAATTAATATTAATATAATGCACTTCAAAATAAATGTAAATAAAAATAAAATTAGGTAGAAGCTTTGAATGGCATAAAACAAATAACTAACATCCTATACAAACATTAAAAAATATTTGCTAACGTGAAAAACCTGGCCTGACATATTACTATTTGTAAGACTGTTGTGTTTTAATTTCTTATTGCAACTCATATTTACTCATACTAAATTGAGGGAAAGCAGATACATAATTCTAAAAAAATGCTCAAGGTAAAAAGATGTGGAAACCTCTCAATGTCTTACTTTTGTAACAGTCCAACCTAAGGCCCAATATCTGGAATCTCTTTAGGCCAGTATACTGCAAAGTCAATGCCACTGACTATCTGCATCACTTGGGGAGCTTCTAGAAAATCCCACCCAAAACCTGCAGAATCACATGCACCTGTACCCGTGATTCTTGTGGACACCAAAGTTGAAGAACCACTGTTAGACAATACAAACCCTATCATTCCAGGCTCAGTGCCTTAAATACTGGAAGCTGCACTTCACTGTTTTTGAATGGTAACGTTTATCAATTTAGTAGATTCCAATTAAAAGAACAAAATTCAGAGAAAAGATAAAATTTTAGTATTTTGCATTAACTTTTTTATCCAGGGTGGGATAAAAAGTTTAAAAGAACTTCTAAATAAAACCACATCATACCACATGAATAAAAAAAAGACTATGTATTCCAGAAAAATCTTTCCTAAAATACATTTCTTGTAATTCCAGTGTCCTGTTAGTAGTGTGCCTCTATGCCTCTAAAAACATCTCACAGTGCAAAATAAGTCCTCTTTTGGAGATAAAAGGATGGTGCACATTAGCATAGTAAAGGCTCTGAGAAATTTCATGGTCAAAAAGCCTGTGCAACTAAAAATAACTCAACAGTTTCTAAATACACTTGACTACAAAAATTTCTTTCCTAAAGAACACTTACTGATTTCTCTCAAGACACTAGTATTTCAAGGAATATAATTTGGGATATGACGCTCTCCCTAGAAGCAGCAAATATGTTGATAGCTGTGTTCAGTATCTGTAATCTACTATAAAGAACCTGACAATGAATTTACAAAAAAGTTTTGATCAGGCTTTATTTTAAATGTTTGAACCACATATTTGAAAGAGAAGCTTACTGATCTGAATTGCTTAGAATTTTTTTAATTAAAAAAATACACACCCAATAAAAACCCACTATGTTGGCAATTTCAGTAACCGACATATGCAGAGCATCTAAATATCTATATATCCTTATATGTAAAGTACATCTGGGAAGTAAACATTTAGATAAAGACATAAACTCTGGCTTATTAAATGCTATTTCTTAGGTTCTAGATTTCCTTATTTTAATAAAAATGTGACATTCTGGCTTTTACAAATAGTTTTAGGGTCAACTGTGAGAGACCGGAAAGTAGGAATAAGACTAAATGATTGAGAAGTTTGAGATTAAATGCACACCTAAACTAAAGTAACCGTTGTTCACTGACATGCAACTGGGAGAGAAAAAAACAACACAATGTTGCACTGTAATATCAGTGTTGTTTGTAGGCAAAAAAGTGACTCATGGTGCTTTGATTTATATGAAAGACTCAAGGCAATAAGGCTAGATAAGGCACCTTACTGAAACCACAAGTGTGCTAAAACTGGCTCCTTGACCTTAAATGCAGAATGGAGAAACTGGGATTCTTTAATATGAAATGGTAATTTGGAGGGCAGGAGGGCATATGATAGCTGCCATATCAGAGATTCAACTTCTATATGGCCCAGTGAAAAACATAAAGACTAAGAGGCAAGAATTTTAGGGAATCAGATTTTGTTAATAGGATTAACCAAAGATGCAAAGGACTCAGGTAGGAGGTAGGGAGAACCCTACTCTTACACTGTTTAGATTAACCACCGGTAAGAATATTTCTGGAGGAATTTAAGCATAACTTGCATGGTAGAACCAGATAACCTGAAGGGCACAATTTAATTCCAATCTGTGAAAATGGAACTTTGTGTGCAATACCTAAGTTTGGGATGAATAAATCTATCTGTTAGTAATTAATCCTTAACTCTCTTAACTTAGGTTTTTCCATTTCTTAAAAGAACATTTGCTTTCTTTCTAAAATATGCCCTTTGGCTCACAGAAAGATACTTGGTTCAATTCTCATTCCGTTAAGTCTTGCCTGTGAAGACTGGAAATTTTCATATCTAAATTTACTAAATTCATGACTCAAAAAAAAGGATTTTAATTTTTCCAGGGAAAGATGTCCAACTATGAAATATTCTATTACGCTTATGAATTTAATCTTTCACTATTTTTAGTTTAACTCAGGATGCGAGAGGTACAGTGAGGAAGTAATCAAGCGATGTTTTAACAACTGCACACCAATATAGCTAAGTATATTTTTAAGGTGCCAAGTTCTTGACTTAGATATACCCTTTCTGATATGTATCATTCACCAGCAGATAAAGTGTTTTTCTTGGCTTTTCAAAATACAAGAGAAAGTCCCTAATTTTTAATGTTTTGAAATGACTATTCTTCCTGTCATAGTCTGTTCTAAAAATAGCTGATATGTCATATTTTGGAATGGCCATTATATTTTGCATTTATAACGGAAAATGTCCACACACCCTCTCTCCCCAATCCATTTATTTATACCTATTAACAAAAACTTAAAGTTTTTTTTTTATTACCATTGCTCTGTAATTGTAAAAGAGCTTTACAGAATTACCAACACATTTTGGTAAAACTATAAAAGTATCCCTAATGGTAGGTCTTTTTAAGCTCTTGCCTTAGAGTAAGTATAAGTCGCCAACTGCCTGTATTGGCTGAGTAGCAATTACCATATTTTATTGACTCGAAGACGCAACTGATTGAAAGAAGCACCTCTATTTTATGTTCCACTAAGAAAGAAAAAAAGGTTGTGAATTACATTATGGCATACAACTGATATCAAAACATTTCCAATTTCAGAAGCATAAAAATGTGAAAAAAAAAGTGCAACTCAAAATCAATGAAATAGGTCATTTAGTCAGATTCTAAACACTGCCTATTAAATTTTTTCATTTTCATCTTTCACATGAATAAGGCATGATTTTAGTTAAGCAAAGAAAACTTTATTTCTGCTATACATAACAACATATTGCTCTAAGAAACAGCTACTATATTAGTTTTAGCATTAATGTGTGGATTTAAAAATACATGTCAACAATCTCTGCTCCTAGACAAAACAATGCTGTGTAGACTATCAGGTATATGAAAAAAAAAAAGCTGTCAACTGTCCACAGGGAGTGCGTCCAGTCACATTTTCAGTCAGTCAGCTGAGGATTATGTCATTATTTAGTCTTTGTTCTGTAGAAAGAACACAAGACAAGTATGAAAATCATCACCTGAAAGGAAATAGCTGTTGTATATAGTATTTCTAAAATGTTAGGAATTGTTCCTTACTTATTGCAATATAACCAATGTTATCTGTTTACTTAATCACAGATGCCCCCAAATAGGCAAAACCTAACTTACGCAGAAGGATGATGCAGGTGGGTACTGAGTTTCTGGAGGGAAAATGCTGTGAATTAACACAAAATCAGGATTGCTCTGAAATACTAAGATTTCTGTTTTTTCTCAAAGAGAAAGAGAAACATATTTTGCATATCAGACCCATCTCAAAGCAGAAGTAAACTACTTTCAAAGTTATATTCTTAGACCAGTTTCTTCTATTTCCTAGGTGTGGTTCACTTAATTCTAGGCTTTTTCCTCAAAGACAAATGGAACTAGCCTTTGTGAGCAGAATGTGTGTCCTCTTGAAATAAAAGAAACTAATACAAGAGTGCTCCTCCCCACAAAAAAAAAAACAACATAATGCTGTGATCATAAATGTGGCAAAGTCTTTCATATTAATTATTGAACCTTAAAATAATATATTTATTAATATACCAACAAAGGAGGAGAATCTCTATTATGTGGTCCACAATAAAGGGAAGATCCGCAGCAAAAATTAAAAAAAATGTATCTAGAAGACATTCAAAACCAAAATAGCTAAGTATATCCTACCATTTTCAACAAATCTTACCCTACGTTATCTTTGCCCTGAATATGTATAACAATTCAACAAAGGGAAAAATGATTGATAACTAGTCATGCTAAAGAATATATACTTCTAATGCAGGGAACTGGATGAATGTACATCACTTTTACAGGGGAAAACATGACATTGGAAAGCTTCAATCTCACAGCACCAGCCAGCCACAAGGTTGTTCGGTATCATTAAACTTTTAGTTTCTCATCACTTGGATGAGATGACATCTCAAAGGTTTCAGTGAAGTCACCAATCCAAGAGTTTTAGCTCACACTTGCAAAGCATTATTTTATAAGGAATTTTGCTGATTCATTGCCTCTTACTTACTATGAAAAAACTTGGTCTCATACAGCTGAACAGATTCACCTGGTTGTAGTCATTTAAGTGTCAGAGCTGGAATTCCAGCCTACATCTTCTAATTTTAAGTCTAATATCCTCTATACTATATAAAAATCATTAGGAAAGGTACAACCACAAGAGTAATTTATACATTCTTCCCATACTAAGAAATATTGTTTTTTTTTTATACATTCTTCCCATACTAAGAAATATTGTTTTTTTTTAAGGACAAAGATTCTTTGAATAAAAGAATTGTTACCTACATATTGGAACATTCATAGATGCCAAAAAATTTTTGCAAGCTATTTTAGAAGATGGCTTGTCTAAAACAGAATTCAGCTCCTAACATTCTATACACATGAAGAAGTTTTATTGTAACAAGAAAGACTTGCTAATTCTTTTACATTAGAAATTTAGTATTTCTACATTGTATGGAGTAATGGTAGTGGATTTTATTATTAAACAAAACATTTGAGAACATTTCTAAATTAGGATTATTTACAGTGGGCCCAATGGGCACTTCCTATTGTCAACTGCCTTCTAGGAGGAAGGACCTCTAACCACGTGACTTGTTTCATTAAAGGAAGGATTATCAGCAGTAAGGCTTGAGACAATTCATTCTGTACCTGCTAGTTCTCATAATTGGTCAGAAAGAAAAGATGACAAGAAAGTTGCTTGCAAGCCCGTAACTTCAAACTGAATCTGAAGTGCTTGCCAAGTGCTATCATTTGAGCAGCAGGGGACTTGGGAACCTGGCGTGGGGGGCAGCAGGGGAACTCTAAGCTCCTCTGAAACTCAGAATTCATTTCCAGAGTAAAAAAGTGAAAGAATTGAACATTTCTAACTTTAAATGTTTCGCCAAATCATGGAGATATGAGTTGACTGCCATAGAAAAGGAAATTTACAAGTTTGATTTTGAAAGCTACAGGAAAAAGGACTTGGTATGGCTGTTTGTATCATTAATAATAGACAAGAGTTTCTGGTAAATTGTTAGGGTTGTTTTAATACATATATGTATACATGAGAATAGTTTCTGAATACGTAGCTTTAATACACAAAGTCACAAATATAAATCCAGGAAAACGTCAACATTTAGGTTCAGAAGGTCCAAGAAGATGTATTACTGATACTGTTTTTTTTAGGTATTTCATTAATGAGATGTCAAAATATTCTTTATAAAGGCTATTATAAATTACCTTAATTCATAACTCAAGACATTAATCAAGTTAAAAATCTTTAGAAGTATTTCAATTTTAAAGTTTATGTAAGCATATAGTAAAATGTCCAATTCTTAATATCTAAGATATTCACAAACAAAAAAATTTTAATCTTCTGAATTGAGATCTGATTTTACTTTACAGAAGGGCAAAAACATTCTCCCAATAAATATCAAAAACACTTAAGTTTATAATGTTGAATTTAAAAACTACATTATAAAATTAACTCCCGAGCTGTGGTTTTATCAGCAAGGTTTTAAGCCACAGGGCTTTTAACTGATACCTTCTACATCCCTAAAATGAAACTCTATACATATTCCTCTTGCTATTCTATTTAAACTGTTTTAAACTTCAGATAAAAAGGGGCTTACCTTAAAAATCAGTAAGTTCTCTGTCGTTTGTTAGAGTCTTCTCTTGGGGAATCTGCCAGCATAACTTTAAGTCTTACTCCATTCAGGATCTTTCCATGTAAAGTAGTAATGGCATCATTAGCGCTTATCCTGTCTGCATACTTGGCGTATCCCACATTTTTTCCTGACACAAGGTAAACTTCAATCAGGTTACCAAAACGACTGAAACAAAGTAAAAAAATTAACTGAAACTCATAAATCCACCTGCTTGGGTCTAAAAGTTGGGGTCCATTCTGGACTCCTTCTTCACTCCCCTCCCCGCATCCAATCTCTAATTCAAGTCAGTGTTCCTTCTTCAGCATTTCCTCTATCAGTCAATGTATCTCATTCTCACTCAGGTCTCTTTCCTCATTCAGACCATCATTGAGGAATACCTTTTTCACTAGTTTCCCTGCCCTCTGGGCTTGTCCCTCTCTAATCTATTTTTTGCCCTGTCTTCTGAGTGATCTTTCTAAAAACACAAATATGATCATTTTCTCCCTAAAAAATCCCTTCAGCAGCCCAGGGTAAGGACAAACTCCCTAACATAGTTTGTGGGCTACTCTTGATATGGTCCTTGTCCTCTCCAATTTCATCTTCCCTCATAGTTGCTCACATTCCATACCCTAATGGCCTCTTTTCACCTTTTCTCTGGCAGGAATAACTACCCACATGCCCAGCTTTCTTCCCTGGCTAAATTATTTTTATCCTTCAGGTCCTCACAATAACTTGCTTCTTTTAAGAAGTCTCCTTAGTTTCTAAGGTAGGTGACCCTCCTAAGTATTTCACAGCCTGAACATTCCTTTTCCCAACACCAGTCTCACTAGGTTGTAATTTCCTATTTTCTTATCTGCCCCCTACATGAGATTACCTCCAAGAAGAGGAGGCCTGTTTTATCTTGTTTATGCTTTGTTTACATGATATCTCTTGTACTTCAGTGACTGCCTGGCATAGAGGCGATATTCAGGAAATAAACTAAATGAATCAGTTAAACAAAAGTCAAAATACATGAACCACATCTCTGGTATTTTGTGCAGCTCTTTAAAAAGCTTTCTAACAAGGCAAACAGAAAAAAAAACCATAAAGAAAAAGTTAAGGTTAAAGAAGTCATATTAAAAACACAGAAATAAACTACAGCCTTCCTCTTTTTTACACTTATCATATACTCTTCCCTACAATCAAGAATTGTTTACTCAGTATAACCCATAAGGCCCCAACAGAGCACTGACAAAACAGGAGACACTTAGTAAACACTATTCTGTTGATCATAACTACAAAGGAAAAGATATGTAAAGAGAATTCTAGAGGACAGGTCTAAACAGATGTTCCTTCTATCAAGAAACTAATGATTTGTCCATTCTGTGAATGAAACTTTTCAAAATACTACTACATGTTTTATGCTTTAAAACTAAGTAATAGAAAATTCTCTGTGCAGACTCTAGGGTTTAAAGAATAAAAAAGAAATGATAATGTATTTTAAAAGATGATAGAGTAAGGACTTTTTAAACCACAGAACAAATCATCTCAACCTGATAGTTTTGATACAGGAAGTTATGAGATTGAGAGTGCTTAACATTAACTGGCTTAAATAATTTATATTATAAAATATAACTTTTTGGAATTGAAATCTTACCAGAATATATCCTCTAATACATCTAAAGGTAAAGGATGAGGATTAAATACGATAAAAAGCCTTTCTTTCACAGGAGTTTCAGGAGGGGCTTTTTTTTTGCATGATGGAAGTACAACATCTGTCTGGATCTGAGGCAATTGTGATGCAGAATTTCCTCCAAATTGCTGTTGAAGAGTTAAGTACAAAATGAGAAAAAGAAAAACTGCACTTTGAGAACTTTAAGCCAAGAGCTAAAGAGATGTGTATCATGGCACCTATATGGTCTTTTACTGTAGTTCTGAAAATTTTTATTATATAGGTAATAAACAAATACTGCATTTATTTTATACCCTATTAATGCATTGTGAAGGTTTAATTCTTACCTACTTACCAGAAATTGCTGCTGACTTGGGTTGTTCCACACCATTGATGCAAGCTGTGCAGCTACCATCTGTGTTGCCATTTTTCTAAGGAGACTAGAGATAAAAACTAGTAATTTATAGCAAACTAGGAATACTCAGTTTCTTAATGGTAACTTGTTTTGTGTGATTTCCTCACCTGAGTGGTCAATTGCTTTTTATTTTTATTCTTTAAGTCATATCACATACACACAAAGCTCAGCTTTAGACACTCTTGGAGTGGTACTTACTCTGCTGCATTACTCCCATCATCAATGAAGGAAACCCCTATCCGATTTCCAGGAGGGTACTGAAATCCATGTAACTTATATTTTGCATAAACAGCTGATGCTACATTAAAATACTGAACCACTCCATGACCTAAGACAGAGAAGAGAATATACAGGAATTAAAAAGAAAGCAGACTGAGTAAACCTAAAGCCTGTGTTGCCACAAAAATGAAACGATATCGGAATAACCTAATATTACACAATTAAGTACAAATTCAAATGTGTCAGAAAACAAGGAAATCTTTTACTGGGTGCAACAAGTTGTGTTCTTTTAAGGGAAGTGTAAACCAGAGTTTGGTAATGATTTAAATGTGGTATTTTAAGAAGAATGGAATCATAAGCAAGTTTTGTCCAATGAATTCAATTTTAGGATATTGTTTTTTCTTATATTACAATGAAATACCTCAAAACCAACCAGTTTTTCTTAACTTTTTATTCTTTGAAATCCTAAAAATTTTCCCTATATACTGATTAGGAAATGAAATGAAAAGTGATGTGTGAAAAGAATACACATTGATCTTGGCTAGTTACAGTGGTAGAAAGGAAAAGTAACATACACAAAAAACAAAGGGTAGGCAACAAAGGGTCTCAGATGAGATGTCATATTTCATAGGGTTTAAAGAATTCTTTTGGAAGGTTTTCAGCTGAGGGAATAAACTTTAGTTCAGGAGGGTGATGCTGAAGAGGAGGTTAATTTTATGCTATAGTCCTTATACAGAGAGCCCAGGAGCTTGTAACACAACCAAAAGGTTTTTTTTTTTGAGAGGCCATCTCTCATATTTATTGATCAAATGGTTGTTAACAACAATAAAATTCTGTATAGGGGACTCAATGCACAATCATTAATCAACCCCAAGCCTAATTCTCAACAGTCTCCAATCTTCTGAAGCATAACAAACAAGTTCTTACATGGTGAACAAGTTCTTACATAGTGAATAAGTTCTTACATGGTGAACGGTGCAAGGGCAGTCATATCACAGAAACTTTCAGTTTTGATCACGCATCATGAACTATAAATAATCAAGTCAGATATGATTATCCGTTTGATTTTTATACTTGATTTATATGTGAAGCCGTATTTCTCCCTTACTATTTTTATTATTATTTTTTAATAAAATGCTGAAGTAGTAGGTAGATGCAAGGTAAAGGTAGAAAACATAATTTAGTGCTTTAAGAGGGCAAATGTAGATGATCGGGTCTGTACCTATAGACTAAGTATTAATCCAAGCTAGACAAGGGCAACAAAACATCCACAGATGCAGATTTCTCTCCAGACAAGGGGGGTGAGGTTCTAAGCCTCACCTCTGTTGATCCCCAATTTCTCACCTGATGGCCCCCCTGCGACTGTGCCTGTCTTAGGTTGTTCGTCCCTTGAGGAATCTTACCCGTCTCTGGCTAACCAGTCATCTTCCGGGGCCATACAGGGAAATGTAAAGTTGGTAAGTGAGAGAGAAGCAATATTGTTTGAAAAGGTTAGCTTTTTACTTCTTTGCAGATTTATGCCCTGTGGCTTCTATGCCCAGCATTTGTCTTGAGGTATCTTTACCACTTGGAAGAATTATGATACTTGGTAATTTTCGATATGAGGCACAAATTCTACTAAAGGGTTGTAATTAGGAAGGAAGAAGAAAAGCCCCTTCATGATGCACTGGGTTCTCGCAGGTGTGGATGTGGTCTGGATGTTGTCCTGTGTCTTCTGGTCTCTCTTTTAGGAAGAATTGTATTTTCAAAAATATATGTGGTTTTGGGAGGAGATTTCCGTTGCTCTGCTCACGCCACCATCTTGGCTCCACCTCTCTCCTAAAGGTTTTATATCATATATATTATGGGGACCTGGGGAGAATGCTGTTAAAATTAACGTTCTTCTCTAAACCCAAGCATCACAACATTTTAATGAAATTAAATTAAACCTCAGAAAGAAAATGAGCATAATATTAATTTAAATAGTATTTTAAGTATATGTTGATACCTCTAGTAAAAAGGTGTTCCAAGGACACACATATTTATTAGACACTTCTAATCAGAGAAATAATACAGGAAGTAAAGCAACAAATATATTTCAATATACTAAACACAAAACAAATGAAACTACATATGAGTATAACAACAAATGAGTCATAAAAAAATGTGTGCCTTAGAGTTAGAACAAAGAATGATAGTGTGAGATTGGGTTCCTGTTGGAGATGGTCCAAAGTAGTGCAGCGAAGCAGTCCTGGTAAAGACCAGCACTACATAGAGTAATACTGAGTATGAAGGGTGGGGGCACTCCAGGCCTGTCAGGCCACGTGACCCAACTCATTTCCCTACTTTCCCTCAACATCTGTGACATCATAAAAAGATTAAGTCAAGTATGTCTACAGTACTGGAACAGATACCAAATACGAGTTATTTTACCACCCCTTACCTCCAATTCTTCAAAGCAAACCAGTGAACCCATTAGATTACTGAGTGCCTAGTATGTGCCAGGACTTGCAAATTTTTTATTGCTCACTCTTATTTAATCTGATTTTAGAAGGTATTAAAAATCCCAGTTTTCAGAAGAGGCAGAAGAGGCTCAGTCTTGGTAGAAGTCTGCCAAGATCACACAGCTAGGTGACATGGCTGGAATCTGCACCTGACTGATGTAAAATGGAATGCCCACCTTTTTCCCATTATGCTACCATGAGTCCCTTTTAAAAAGGACTTAAAAAAAAAAACAACAAAGATGGATTAAGCTAATATTAGATAATGGGTTCAGTCAATTAATTAGTTAACAAGTTCAAATGGCTGATACCAGAGCTTTGCTTCTATTAAAAGGGGAAAAAGAAGGAGGGCAATTAGATGCCTGAAATGAAGGGAGGAGTTTCATTTGGATTTAAAGTTTAAGAAAGAGACTTAGGAAGAGGAAACTTCAAGGGTTTTGTAACTCTGCCTACCATTAAACAGGAAGAGTAGACAGACCCAATCCAGAGGTATTTTTGTTGTACAACTGGAAGCACAGAATGCTCTATTTTGTGTAAGTTAAAATATTATTTTTAAAAATAAATGATTCTGTATAATGGAGATATATTCCTAGTGGCTTATTTACTAAGGTATCATTGTATCTGAAAGTTTAAAGTAGAGAAAAAGGAAACATAAAACCCTTACACACATAGTTTATCTGACATAAAAAGTCCCAGTGGGGAAAAACCACTTTAACAAAACACAGTATATTGAAAAATAATATAGAAATTACTTTACCATAATTAGAATAAGGATCTCGTTGAACCTCACAATATTCCAATCCTGGTACTATGTCAAAAATGCTGAAAAGCTGCTCTTCTGTGAAAGGAACTCTTGACACGACTGACAGACGTTTGGAGATAGCCTCCTGGATTCTGGAGTCATTCTTGTCAAAACTTGAGAATTCAGATTGTTGTTCTCCAATAATATAAAAAAAGTAAATCATTAAATTTTTATACATTCAAGAATTCCTTTAACATTTTAGGTACTGGAAAATAAAATGAACTGTCATTAAGTCCATTTTATTGAACAAAGGTACTGCATTCTGTAGTATGCTCTTGGTCATTAGCACTATTCAGAAGGGATCAAGGATGAGAAACCAGACAACTATCCCCACATTCCTGTTTTCAATATAGAAATATAAACAAGAAACATGTAGTCTAATTTCACAGGAATATGTTCAGTACACAAAACTGCAAAAAATGCAAGTGTTTCCCCTACATGAAAGTCTATACCAAATAACATGTACAGGCCTTACATTCATTACTCATTTTTCCCCTTATCTAGCTTCTACTTTAGTCATTCCTCTCCCTTCTCCAGCCCTACTTTTAAAGTAGTTCAGGGATATAATTTAAGGGCTCATACTGAGGAGATTATCTGCGTATGTCTTTTATACTTTTTGGTTAGCTGCACAGAAGAGAAACTCACCCAAAAAGTAGTAGTGGCATAGTTTAGTATTTTGTTAATGAAATAAACAAATGTTATACTAAGGACATGAGGAGTCATTACTAACTGCATAAAAAAAAAATCCCACTACTTTTAAGACTTTTATTCACTGAGATTTAGACTACTGATAAAATAAGTTTTTTAAAAACTCAAATCAGATTGCATATCCTACTTACACCTTTAAAGGTAGCCCACTTACCAAATGGAAACATATTTACTCTAGGTTCATGTCCCAAAGTCTCCTGTCTCATATTACTATAATAATCTTGTTCCGAGGATTCAGCTGCTTTATTTTTAGGTTCTGCCAAGATTGCCCTAAAACCTGAAAAAAGGGAATCTGTGAATTTCAAACTTCAAAGACAATTTAATAACATGCCTGCAAATATACTTGATTGCTAGTGCTTGGCTTATTTTTATAAATGTAAGTGTGTAAGACAAAATTGACAAAACAGCCATCTCCGCCAGACCTACTTTGATCTTTGGAAGATGGCAAGAAGTAAATGAGAAACAGCAAGAATCCCAAATTATAGGTCCATGTAGAAATGAAAGATCAGCAATTCTATGCTATCTTTTCTGATCTCTCCCTACTACAGATGACATCATTACTCATTTTCCCAGGGTCCTCAAAAACTAAATCTTATTGGGCTTCTTCACTCAACCTGTCATCATGATTTTTCCTCTGAAATACACTTAGAAGATGTTATCATTTACTCTTGACTTCCTTGCCTGTTTTAAAGTTAGATTACCTTCAATTAATTACAACTCTTCAAACAGTCTCTTTGCCTTTGGGTCAAGTGTTTTAACTAGGCAGCCAAGGATGAGTTTCAAAAGGTGGGAAGTTCCAAGAACCCTCTGGAACTTTAAACAAAATGCTTATGTATATGTACATATGGGCAAATTTCATGGGAGATTCATAGCTTTCATCATGTTATTCAGTAGCTGGCTCCAAAAGGCATGAAACCAGCCACTTTAAACTCTTTCTCTGGAAATACATCCTTGATACTGTGGCTAGATCAACTGTTCTAAGATAGTTTTTATTATTTTTGTCCTTTTAAAACAATCTACAAGGGAATCTTAACGTGGGCTGAACTCAGATCAGATTGCATATCCTACTTACACCTTTATAACCTACCATACATGACCCAATGTGCTTAATTAACTTTGTTTCATAATTTGTCAGAGCAGTGTTAGCAAAGGCTCTGTGCTAACACTGCTCTCACTGTCTGTCCTGCCTACTCCACACCAGATGAAGAGTTTACCTCCAGATCTGTTCCCATGCTCGTTCAGTGCGTTTGTCTTTCTCCACTGATGGGCAATATACATCTTTTAACATTTTCTCATTTGGCAAATTTTCATTGAATCTATTATAAAAATGGCTGTATCTTTGAGAGAGATCTCAATAAATCTTTCTTGACAGCCTATTACTGTACTTGGTAGTTAGAAGTGACCAAAACAGAAAAATAAGATATATTGCTTGCTTTCAAAGAGCCTTTAAAAAAATTCTTTAATTATCCTTTAACTATTTTTCACCTATTAGATTTTGGCTACCTAATACAGTCATAAATTCCTTAAGTGCTGGAGCTGCTGCATATTCCGTTTCTATCTGTCTACTCAACATATTGGTGAACATGCCATTGGTACTAAATGCTGGCTGACTGAGAAATTCAGAAAGATCTAAGAGAATTTTGGTGCATACCTTGGGGTTCCCTAAGAATTCTGCTCATTTACAATAATTCTTTCCAGTATGTATAGATTCCTATAATAACCTGAAACTAATTTAATTATTTCTCATTTCTATAGGTCAGTATAACTAGAAGTATGACAACAATGAATATTTTCCTTGGCTTTTTAAAAATTCTTATTCTTCTATATATTGCTTATGTACACTTGCAACAACAGATACAATTAATGTCATTCTAGCTTGAAATTAACCCAATGTATATTTACTTCCTTCTCTTAGCAAACCTTATAAATCCTATCCTTAATCTATATTTTATTACTATGCTTAATACTACACTTAATTCTAAATTAGGGTTTAGGTTCAATGTAAACAAATATTACAGAAAACTCGAGCTTTTTAAATACAAAGAATATTTTTTAAAAATCTGAAAGGGTAGATCAATTTTTCAACACTTAAAATTTTAAAACAGTTTTTAAAAAACCAATAGAAACAATAATCAAGGTATGGCAACAGCATTTTCATCTACTAAGTTAATGCAGGTGCTCATATTTCTCATCAGGATTGTGCCTCAATGAAAGCTTAATCACAGCCCTAAATAATTTTTGTCCTAGGACTATATATATATATATATATTTGAACTTCCATTACTAGGATTATATTAATAGGAATGGTTATTAGCAAAAAATCAGTATTAGATTCAGTTATTTAGAATAGCAAGAATTTTTTAAAAACTCTTTAACAACATTAAATGAACACATCCTTACTTCGATCACAGTTTTCTATTGCTTGGGCAGCTTGTGACGGTTTTAAGTATCGAACATAGCCCAAACCTTTACTTTCTCCAGTTACTTTATTCTTAATAATGCTGCAATACTCGATGTCTCCATACACCTGTGAGATTTAAAAGACATGGTCAAATTAATAAACTGAACAGATTATTTCAGGACTAACTTAAAATTTACTTGTGCTTCTTGCTTGCAAAAAAGAAATCAGAATTTAGTCATTTTTAATAATGCAATCAAAGTTCACAAACTAATGAGACACTAGCAAAATAACCATTAGGATAAAACCAAATAACATTACCAAAATAATGATAACTTTTATTTACTGAGCATTTGCTTCATGTATGTTATCCTGCTCTTAACAACAATCCTTTACTATAAAATCCTGCTTATTTCAGACAAGGACCTTAGAGAAATCAAATAACTTGCCTAAGTCATGAGGGAGACAAGGAATTTGTACATGGTCTGGAAAGCTCCAAAGTTTTGCTCAGTGGTGGTTAAGAGCAGAGGTTCTGGAATTGAACCCTTATTAACTGGACAGCTTAGTTAACCTCTTCATGTTTATCTCCTTATCTGTTAAATGGGGCTAATAGCTATACCTATCCTCATTGGGTTGTTTTAAGGGTTACATGAACTGATGTATACCTAAAGTGCTTATTAGGATCTGGAGCATACTAAAGTCTCAGTAAACACTAGCTATAATAACTTGTCTGCCTTCTAACAGGAGCATAAATGACTGTGTATTGTTTTGAAGGAGAGCCTCTCAAAGTACATCTCTAAAACATAGCAGTTCACTCAGAAAGGTAATTCAGTATGCGAGAACTATGCAGTAAATAAACTGATGGTATACAAATTCTTAGTATTTATTTATCTTATAAAATTCTCATGTGAGCAATTAGCAACTTAATTAGTATACATTTAGGTAAATATGTCACATTTGTTCACTCAGAGAAAAATTTACAAATATATAAGGTAAAAACATCTTTCTTACTACTGGAAGACATATGGAATGTGTATTTTTGGTATTTGCTATTTCTGAATTCTTTTATTCAACTCTCAATTGGGGTAGAACAGAGGAAGTTTGAAAATTACTTTTTACTAATTGTTTCTCTTCTTTCTTGCTTGTACTGGGAAGATTAGTAGAAAAAGGATAAAAAATTACAAATAGAAACAATAATTGCTTTTTAATAATTTTTGTGAAAGTGTATCACTGCATATAAAAGTCAACAGCTAATAGACTTAAAATTGTTTTCAAATTTCACTGACTATAATCTTGATATAGTTTAGAGCTGTAGTTAGATTTTTTCTTTAAATGTAACCCCTTCAGACAAAAACTATAAAGGATAAGGCTTTCTGTGAATAAGCACAACACTGACATGCATAAGCTTGCAGTAAGTACTAGGTAATGGAGTTCACACACCTAGGCCTGCCTGACTTACTTCTACATCAGTAAGCAATAGAGAGAAGCAATAAAGAGGCGTGTATAAGACAATGCTTTGAAATTTTAAACACCAGGAGCAGCTCTGGATTCAGACAGCCTAGGTTTAAATCTTGACTCCACCAGCTACTAGGTATGTGACCATATTTAAAACTCTATAGAGTTTCATATTTTATTTTTCTAAATCTGTATCTTTATTATTATATGGGTATGCAGATGAGGGACATCATCATTAATATTTTCTAGTTTATATATATATATATATTTCTATTAAGGTTCCATATTGTTTAAAAAGTTAATTTATTCTAGGTTTAACATTTAAAAACTAGATTGAAATAGATGACTTAAACATAGTTATTTAGTTCTCCCCCACTAAGCTAATGATCTAACATAAACAACACTTAAGATTTATTAACCATACAATTTTGGACAATAAATTATTACAGATGCTAGCTGATTAGAAAACTTAAGTACCTTAAATTTGTCCCGTAGATCTTCTTCCGTGTAGGACTTTGGTATCATAACAAATATCCTTGTAAGTTCTTCATCTTCAACATCACGGTGACTTCCAGATGATCGGGACTGAGCAATGAAAACCTAAGAAACAAACAAAATCCCCAAAACAATGTGGAAAAATCAGTTAACTGTTTCCTTATTTCTTAAGTATACTTATTTCATTATTAGTATGAGATTCCTGTTGGGTTAAATGCAATGCAATAGGGTCTTATTAAAAAGTTTTTTTAAAGCAATTTTTATTGCAATGCCTTTTTAAATTAATTTTTATTGCAATACCAATTTGTGTTGTTTTTACTTTTGTGTTTTTGTTTCTGAAGAGCAATAATCAGTGCACTGAAAAAGAATATGTACTCTGCAGTTGCTGGCTAGTGTTCATGTATAGTTGACTAATAATGTTAACAAAATGTTATACATCTTTACTGATTCTGTCTACTTGTCCTACCTGATACTAAGAGAGTAGTATAAAAATCTGTGGATTTATCTTTCTCCTTTTAGTTCCATCAGTAATGCGTCACATATGTTGAGGCTCTATTACTGGCTGCACATTGTTATGTATTTTTTTACTGACATTTTTATACTTACAAAAGTACCCCTATCTCTGTTGATACTCTGTGTATTGAAGACCATTTTGTCTGATACCATACCGGCTTTTTCTATCCTTTTACTTTCAACCACTTTGAATCTTTATACTTAAACTGTGTCTCTTGTAAACAGCATTTAGTCCTTTTTCATTTTTTAATCTTGATAATATTTGTCATTTAACTGGCTTGTTTAGTTTTTTGCTTAATGTAATTATCAATATAGTTGGGTTTAAATCTAGATGGTCATATTTTCAATTATTTTCTTTCTAACATCAACCTTTAAGAAAAAGTAATATAACTGTATCCTGAATCATCTCCGTGATCATCCAAATGATTTCCATGAGAAAGAAAATGCACAGGACAACATGAGGCTCTACTTTCTACTACTAGCAATTTAGTTTTATTGAAATATCATCTGTGACTCTGGATCATTGCTTGGAATTTTAATATGCTTTGTAGTATTGTTTTTATTTAATCTGTAAAATAATTTTGGTTTTACATTATACCAGAGGAATGTTAAAATCTTTAATTAGGATTGTGGATTTGTTTATAGAGCTACAAGCATATGAATTTTAATGGCTACTTTTAGTTCTTACAACTTGGAAGAAATGTAACACATTTAATACAAAAATACAGGGTCCTTGAGGACCTTTCTTCTTTAAAGGGGGGGCTATATACCATTCAAGTAAGAGAAAATTTGAACCTATGTAACTGCAGAGTGGGAGGCAGCAACTAAAATGACACAGAACTTAGAAAGCCATCGGATTTTAGAAGTATTGAAAAAGAAAGTCATTATGTTCGCTTGGAAAACAGCTGTCATGGAGGTGGAGGACCCTGCTTATAAGGTATGGCTGGAGACATCCCTACACAGTCTATCTACTTCTATTATTCTTTCAATAAACTTACACATATGCCAGGTACTGTATGAGGTATTAGTGATAGGGTATTGAGTAACACAGAAGAAATAGTCCCCTAGAAAGTTAGGTTAGTGAATTTATCAGTAATGAATGGCCAACAGGGAAATATAAGTAGGGAACCTTTATGCATATGGGAAGACACCAGGGGGAAAAAAAGAGCCTCAAGTAAGAGTTGAGATTGGAGGAGCCATCAGATAACCAATTTCTAAATTTCAGAAGACTGAAGCATTTCAAATTTCTGAAAAGGGAGAAAGTGTCTAAGAAGAACACATGTATAAAAACTAAGCACCTAATGGATGATTTCTTCTGAGATTTTATGTTCAGACTATGGGATCAAAATAAGCATTCTTGCAAAGCTAAAAACCAAATTTTTCTCTATTTTCTAGGTTTACCCCTTTTCCCCAGATAATGCAGCTAGTCACAGAATAACTCTTACTTGGACAATCTTTTCTGGCTGTAAGACTAGTGCTATAATTTTCTTATACGTCTTGTAGATCCTTTGGAACTTTGCAAAAGCAAAGTACATGAGAAAAATTGAAGCTGAATTAATTTAATTGGAAATAATGAAACCCCCCCCCCCCAAAAACCTACATTCCAGTGGAAGACAGCCCAAGCTGAAGCTGCTGAAAGAATGAAGTTAAGACTGTCTTAGCTAGGCACTGCAGTGCAACAACCCTCTAGCTAAAAATAGCATATAAACTTTAATTATCTTTGGGAATAACTTAATTTCTTTGTGGCTAAAAAGGAAGGGTACATTTCAGTGTTGGGACTTTTTCTTTTCTTGTTAAGAATTTGATCCAGGAGAAGGGGTTCTATATGTTTCAAATTTGGGGTACTGTTTTTGAGTTGCAGACAAGAGCTCTGTGGTTATATTATACTCAAAGTATAAAAACTCTCCACAAAGATCATACTTAGAAGATGAAAATTAGCAATCTAGTGTAGTCAGAAGACTACAGCTTCCTGTTATACAAAGCATAATTTAAGAATTGTTTTTACATTTTTAAGGGGTTGTTAAAAACAAAGAATATGTGACAGAGACTTTATGTGGTTCACAAAGTCTAAATATTTATCATGTGGCCCTTTACAGAAAGTTTGCCAAGTCCTGATCTAGGATATGCTTATAATTAATTTTATTGATGATCTGTTCTGACCTTTTTCAGAGGGCTGGGGAGGTGGAAAGAGATACGGGGAAGACCTCCAGACTGAAATACCTGAGTCTTTATTATATAGTCCATAATTAATAATATTCTCCTCAGTTTTCCATAGTATATGCAAAAAAAAAGAAAGTTGAGGGAAAACAGAATTTTGTGGATGGCTCCAACTATTTCCACGGATGAAAGGCACAATTTAAGCAACTGTCAGGTTCTTGGTAATGTCCTGCACTGAGTTCACAGCAAGTAAGGAATGACATCTTGACTATTACTGACAAATAACAAGGATATACTGAGGTCTTACCTTTGTGCCAGATGCTGTGCTAAAACCAAAGATTAAGTCAAATAACTCTGAAAAAATGACCCTTCCTGCCATGTGTTATCTTAATTTCCAGACAAGTGTAGGAACTTAATATAAATACCACCAGGGTGAACGAAGAGCATACAGAGAGGCGTTTAATACTAATACAACTACCATTACAATTTGGCTCTTAAGGCAGTTTGCTTTTGTCTTCTTTCAAAGAAAAGAGGCAGTAACAAAATGTATGTTAGTAATACCTTCACAAAGAGGAGTATTTTAAATATTTAAATAATGTGCGACAAATATGCAATAGCAGAAGTTTTAATCACCTGCACTTAATTATTACATCCATACATGCCTTCGTCTAGTGCTAGGAAAAGGCCCAACAGCAAAGGGCTACAGCTTATTGTACTCTTTATCAAGTTGTTGAACCCCACAACCTGAGAAAAAGCAGAATTACTATGTTTTTATGCATGGCAAACCGGGGAGTCTGAGAGAGGCGGATCAGAAAAGTCCTCAAAGCAGGCGAGGGGCGAGAGATGGGCCTTGGAACGCGGAGCTCCGGATTAGTGACGGCGGAAGCTGGACCCCGGGCCACTGCAGCGCGGCAACCCGAGTGGCCGCAGCTGCCTGCGCTGCCCCAGGGGCGGGTATATTCCCCGTATGCCCCGATTCGGCCTTGCCCGCGGAGGATCTTGAAGCACCTCTCCCCAAGGCTATCGTTCCCTCTCACCGCCCCCGGAATGCCAGCTGCTGCCAGGGCCGCCCCTGGCAGCGGATGCAGTATCCCTACCCCATCCTGACAGTTTCGGGTGAAGGAGGCCGGTGAGACCCATCTCCCCACGACACAGCCCCCGCGAGCACCGGACCCGGGCACCCGCACCTTGATGGGCTTGGTGTCGTTGGGGCTGAGGCACTGGCCGTGCATCTCCTCCATGGCCCTACAAGCCTGAGAGCTGCGAGCAAACTTGACGAAGGCGATGCCCTTGGACTCCTTAGTGTGCTTGTCCCGCACCACCCAGATGTCTTGGATCTCGCCGAAAGGCGAGAAGCGCTCCCTTAGCACCGACTCGGGAGTGTACTTGCTGATCACCAGGAAGATGCGGCTATTGGGCGGCTCGTCCAGGCTGTCTACACCTGGGCGGAAGCCTCCGGCGCCCGCACAGCTGCCGGCTTCGTCCATGGTGCTTCACCCCAGAGCGGGAGGCAGGCCCCGGACCCTTTCTGTTCTCGCTTCCGCGGTCCCAGCGAACCGCCCCGTCGCACACCAGCCGTTGCAGGTCAGGTGCTCCGCTTCCGGACGACGAAGGAGTCCCGGGCGGGGCGCGGTCTCGCCTCTCTGTGAGCTGATTTCCGGGACGCGGCCTGCAGCGCCTCCAGGCGGCCCGGGGGAGCCTCTTCGGTTCAGGCGTCCCACTTTGGGGAACGGAGCCCCAGATGTCAGGCTGGAATGGTCCGGTCTGGTGCACAGGTTTTCCCGCTCCTGGCTTTACTCAGCCCACAGAGCCCAAGAATTCGACCTCTAAACTTGCCATCTTGGTTATACGCTCAAAAGAAGACCACTATAGCACAGTGTTAAAACTGTACAGTCTTAGAGCTGAAAGGAGTCTTTGGGATCATCCAATTCCAGCTTCATTCATTGAGAAAATTGAGATGAGGAAATTGAGGCCCATGAGACAGCCAGAGGTAATGGAGATACAAATAACAGATCCCAGACCAGAACCAGCTCTGTCGCAGCTTCCCCAGAAGCACCCATGGGGGTTTAAAGGGTAAAAGGGTGGACTCCTCAGCTGTGGAACTAGGAGAAATTGTAAGGCGCAAACAAAGTGGAATATGCACTAACTTCTAAGACATCTGGTTAATGGGCCTTAAGGAGAGGTTAGCAGAAAACTAGAGAAATCCAGAAACAAGGCCTGGATTTAGCAGCGGCACTGGAATAAACTGACAAGAATAAACCAGAAAGTGGTCCAGGAGCAGAACTCTTTGTTCAAATCCAGACTGTTAAGACTCAGATGGCTATGAAGTCAAACAGATAAATACTATTTATTGTGTGCCACGCTCTATGCAAGGAGTTGAACGTACAATGAGGACAAGGAAAGAAAGGACCCCTGTCCGAGAGTTTTCTTTCTGTTGTGGAAGACAACATGGAAATACATGATGCAAAGTAATGTTATACTGTGTTAAATGGTTTTGCCACTGAATTGTGTGAGCTTGGAAAAGTTACTTTGTATATCCAACTTCACTTACCAAATGGAGTAGTTGTCAAGGTTAATTAACTAATTCATCCATTCATTTAAGCACAAATGCTTTTGACTGCTATGTTTTAGGCACTGTGCTGTGCTCATGTGACATAGTATTAAACAAAATGATCACTCTCCTTCCCTTATGAAGTTAATAGATCAGGCTTGTATAGTTAGGATTTATATGAGATAGTATATGTGGAGCTAACAGTTTAGGGATCAAAAGAGATAACAGGTGTACAGTGGCAATTTAACAGTCAGGGATTCTAAGTTCTCAGTTTGGCTTTAGCAGATCATGACAATTTCTACATGCATTACATTCCTCATGTGTAAAATGAAAGTTCTGTTTACTCTGGAACTTAGCAATCAAGGAAGTATTTTCTCTTAACTTTCCTTTTCTCTTTAACTTACCCAGATCAGTCAAATGAATGAAAACAATGTGGAAATGTAATAATTTTATCGATGTGAGACAGTATAGAGTCTAGCACACTAGTGCCATCTAGTGGAATACATATAATTTTCTTAAACTGCACAGACTAGGCAATTTCTGTTTTTTTGAGAAATGAGATTATTAATCGGTATCCTGAAAATTTTAGGCTGATAGAGTAGTTAAACTTTTTTTTAAAGTAAGGGATAAAAGATTTCATAAAACAAATCAGGAACAGAAATATTGGGAAGATGCTGGTAAAGCAAAATTTCTTGACCATTCAATCATGTGAAATGCCACATATTCATGGAAAATAATTTATTTACACATTACCAAGATATAGTAAATATATTTTTCTTTTTGACTGATCTATTAGTTTTAAACAGATTGAGATAAAACTCATATATCATACAATTCACCCATCTAAAGTTTTCAATTAAGTGATTTTTTTGTATGTTCAGAGTTGTATAACCATTAGCACAATCAACTGTAGAACATTTTCCTTACTCAATAATGACAGATTTGTCATGTTTCAAATCATATAAAATTATATTTGAACATGAAACACATGTAACCAAAACAGTTGAAAATTTCTGAGCTTTGGAAGGATGATTACTAATTGGTCTTATACTAGAGAAAAGATGTGCTGGGCATTTGTAGATTAAATTTTTTCAAGGCTTTAAAACATGTAGCCTATAAGACACAGCTATTGAATGTTAAACATATATTTATGCCACATTAAATTCATCTTTCCCTTGAAAGTTTTATTTTCCAAAGTACTTCCAAATTTCTTTTTAAAAAACAAGAGATGATGGGGAGGACTTGGTGAAGGGGGGAGCCTAGTAAACATAATGTTCTTCATGTAATTGTAGATTAATGATAACAAAATTAGAAAAAAAACAAGAGATGATATTATAGCTTATTTTTGAAATGCAAGGAAAAAATAGTAAATTCTTGTCATTGTTTTCCAAAATTTCTCAGACTATGAATTAGGTACAGTGAAGTTTACTGATGATTAATATGTCTTTATACATCATGTTTAATTTATGTTTTGCCTTATTTGCAAATTTTTATAGATTTTACCTGTGTTATTTACTGGTGGTCAGTTATTAACTTTTAGATTGTTCTGTATGAATATGGTCCAGAAGAGTCTCTGTTTTTCCCTGCTGTAAGGTTATTAGCTATTGGTAATGTATGTAAGCCCCTAGCCTGGCATGTGGTAGGCCTCAAGAAATGGTAGTCTCCTTCTTTTTCTTGAGTTTGTAAATCTTTGAGTTTGAGAATAATATTTAAGCCTGATTTTTTTCCCCCAGTAGACCTGGTCTTTCTGATTCAATTTGATGACCTATCCTTTTATATGAGAGGACAGAAGTCATAGGTACCACGTAGAATAATTTCACTCAACCATCTGGTAATTGTAGCTACTTAAATTATAAAAAAATTAATTACATTAAAATTAACTACAATTAAAATAATAAAAAATCAATTAGAGTCACATTAGCCACACTGGAAGTGCTCAAAGCTACTTGCAGGGTGTAGACTACCTACACAGACCAGTTCCATCTTGTCAGAAAGGTGTATTGGACAGCACTCTAAAGAGAATAAGAATATGGTAAACCTCCTACTTACCCAATACACAATATTTTTACTATAATGTTCCCAATTACCTTGAGTGTTGCACAGTTAAAAAGTTTTTTTTCATATTCCCATTTCTCTGTCACAGCTTTACTCACCCCTCACTGACATCATCATGTAACCAAAGGTTAGCTACTTCTCCATCTCACGTTTTCCTAAATACATCTTAAGACTTCCTCAGCTTTCTGGTTTTAGTACCCACTTTTAAACACCCAATCTCCATTCCTTGCTCCTTCAGAACTCATTCTCTCTTTTTCTATACATACTCTGTTCCTCTCTTTTGGCAATTAGCAGCTTGCAGCCCTGCTGTCAGTTCTTGTATTAATGCATTTCTTCATGTAGCTCATTTATAATGATTTAACTTATAATGCATTTAAGTCTCACCCCAGCTGAATTGTAACTCATAGAAAATTGGAGCTGCGGTTTAGTGCTAGTCATTCCAAGTTGTTTGACACAGTGCCTTGCCACAGTAAGCACTTGCTTTATTCCTTTGTTAACGTGATTTGATTCCTGCAATCAAATGCTAATGGGCCGTTCATAAAACGTTGAGCTCCTACTTAAAGCCAGAATTGGTACACACTGTGAATATACATAGATAATTTAACTCTTTGGTTAGGTAAAAGTTAAGCAAACAAAAAAGCCGGGCTTGAGAATGTTATGCTCGAAAGATGTTGGCCTTGTTAGACTTCAATTCAGTCAGCAGCTGCACAGCAGCGCCAAGGATTTAAACAACTAAAAATTGCGCGTTGTGCGCAGTTGCGATCCTGCGGGATCTGGGAGCCAATCAGCAGCCCGGGTAGAGCCCGGCCTGCCATTGGCTGGCATGCGCCGGCCGCACATGCCAGGCTGGTCCTGCAGTCCTGGACATTTGAGGCGCTGTAGTGGGGCTGCCACCCTCTAACTTGGCGAGCTGGCACTGGCCCGGCAGCGGCCCCGTGACTGCTAAGGGTTATCGGGGAGGGAGAGGGCGGGAGCTGCTGGCGCTCCGGGAGGTACAGGACGGGCTGGGAGGGAGTGGGCCGCAGAGCCATGCGATGATCCGCGCCCTGGTTACGGGCAATGCAGTTTGGCCTGGGTCCACCAAAGGGGAGTATCCAACCATCCTGCTAGTAAGAGGCACACTTTAGCCCCAGCCTGGGTGGGGCCTGGGCATCCCTAAGGACCGCAGAAAACTATTTCTAGTGAAGGGCCGCGCTCTGCAGCCTTTCATATTTCTGGGTGCGAGTGATTCTGAATAGAGCCTCAAGCCCACCGTTGGCTAAAGTTACCCTCCAGATGGAGGTGATGGGTTACCCTCCAGATGGAGGTGATGGCGTGGAGGAGATCAGATTGGGAGTTTGGAAAGCTGGAGTTTTTTGTCTAGCTCAGGGTCAAGCAGGGCAGATTAGAAGGGAGAAAGGCCACAGACACCTGTGCTATTGGGGTTGGATTCATAGATGTGACATTACTTACCCAGGTCCCGTTGTCGTGCAGGCACCCCACTGTAGTACTTTTTCTAAAACACGTAGAATCCCACATAACCTTAAGTCTGTGTAGTAGTTACCATTAAAATATTACAGTTAGCTTCCCCTTCCTCTTGTGGCACTTCAGTTATGTAGGTTTTTTAAACTTTGAAAGCTTTATTGGTATCTTGATTGCTCTTACCACATTCCTCTTTTTATGGGCTAAGTTAGACATGGCAATGATAAGTACCAATATAACAAAATATTTCACTTACTTCTAGTCAAACAGTTAAGCATCTGCAATGTGTCAGAATTTATGTTCAGCACAGGGTTGCCTAGATCATTATTAAAACGGAGTTGTTAAAATTAAAAGTCTAGGTTATAGGTTTAATTTTGCTCTTCTCACCTTTCACTGCACTGCTTACCAGGTTGTGACTTTACACAAGCTACATAACTTTTTGTACCTCATTTTCCTCATCTGTAATAAGAGAGATATTAATAATGTCTATCTCACATAGCATGTTTAAGGAGTAAGTACATTTATAAATATAAAGACCTTATACCAGGCCTGGCACACAGTAATCAAATCTTACTCTATTTAGCATTAGAATTCATTCTTGGGTGAGTGATCTTTATCCATTTCAGTGAGATATTTTTTCTTTTTTCTTTAAATTGAGGTAAAATTGGTATGTAACATTTGTAAGCTTCAGGTGTACAGCATTATATTTCTTCTTAATTACTAAATGCTATTAGAATGCCAGATGATCGTAGGACAAAACTAATTCCCTTGATATCCTTCCTAGCCTTCCTGCCCCCTCCCTTGCTGCCATTGCTCAATCTACTTGTTTTAATGCACTTTGAAGAGAGTCTTAGGTACTGGCCCAGCAGTGATTAAAGATGGCAGCAATGAATGTTTTAATTATGATCAATTCTAGTAGTTTGAACAGTGACAGTGAAAATTTTCTTTTAAGGGACTTGCATGTAAAGTCTATGTGAGTAAAGAGAGTATTTGTTTTTTCTTTTTTAAAAAATGTCTAGTTTCCTTAATTACCAGTAACATTTAACTGGTATAAAAATCAATCTAATCTTTCTGCTTTATATAAAAATTGGAAAAAAGATTCTTTTTTTTTTTTAGAAATTAAACATCTGTTTTTATTCTTTTAGTTGTTACTTGTGTATTTTGTTTTTGTTTTTGTTTTTCATTGAAGTATCATTGATATACAATCTTATGATGGTTTCACATAAACAACACTGTGGTTTCAACATTCACCCAGGAAATAAAGATCTTTAGTTAGTACTGAGATGACACTTTGTTTTTATATGATAAAAACTTTATGATTATAGTGAATGCATTTTGCTAAAAGACTATAAATTTTTTTGTGACTAAAATTTTCCTCTCTGTGGCTTCTGTTCAAAGGCTCAATGAATTTTGTACCTATATAAAAAATTACAGAACTCGAATAGGTAGAAATTGAAGGCAGTATTTTGGGTGAAGTTTGGAATTTTAAAATTTCTCTTAGGTAAAGTGAGCTTTCTTACTCCTCTGCTTATTATCTAACCTAAAACATTGATTAACAGCTTAGTTCTTTTGGATTACTGCCCAAAGAAAACTGTCGTCCCTTCAGATGGATTATGGACACTGTTTGGGGTTTCTACATAGATTTAAAGAAATTAGGGAGATACCAATTTTGCATATATGAAAAACTCACCTTCCTGAGTAGTAGCTAACTTTAGTTAAAGAATACTGTATTTTTCAATATTGTCAGAATAACACAAACTTCTGTTTGTCGGTTGAGTTATAAAGGTAAAAATGTGCTTAGGACTGTACTGTCAAAGATTAGGTATTTTCATGATTTCTGTAACAATAACAATTGTGTTGAAATCCATCCCCACCCAACTTCCCCAGCACCCACTCTTCAAAGAACACAAAAAGCAGGAAAACAAAACCCAGATACTGCATTCATTACCATTTCAAAGCACTTTTTTTTATTAAGTTGAAATTACTCTAATTTTTACATCATTTCAGATGGAGGAAGCATTTAGTTATGTAACAATTTTTGGCAGTCTTAATCAAAATATCTTTGTACAAAATTTATTGTATATATCTATCACCATATGATAAAATCTTCCATATTTACAACATACATTTTCCACTATATTAAACACATACTAATGCTGACTGAACTTGTGTTATTTAACTGCTTTCAGATAATACTTGATCTAATCTGATAGATTTGTTTATAGCTTAGAGTATAAAGTAAATGAAATATTATGTGTTACATATAGCTTGCTGTGATGTCATTCTTTTCTGTATGGTTTTTTAAATTGAAGTGTTGTTGATATACAATCTTGTATTGGTTTCAAGTATACAACACAGTGGTTCAACAGTTACCCATATTATTAATCCTCACCCCTCCCACTAGTGTGGTAACTATCTGTCAATATAGGAAGATGTTACAGAATCATTGACTATATTTTCCATGCTGTTTCTGTATGATTTTAACTTTTTAATTCTTTAAAGTTTATTGTAGGCATATAAATGCTCATAATAAATATATTTAAGCATCTTCATTTTCTTCTGTCCTTATTTTTAAGAAAGGGGATACCAAGTTAGACCTATATGCTTCACATCAGTTTTTGTATATGCATATTTTGGTAGTGAAAAGAAGAAATAAAATATGATTGGCCTAGATAAATTACTATAATTGCTTGAAAGCTGAAGTAAAACCAGGCTTATACCAATAGCAGTTTTTGAAGTAGCTAGAGCTAGAAATTAAAGCCTGATAAATGTGATGACTGAGTCTTTATAAAATTGGATGCTATAACATGTTTTTATTTTTGAGCACTCAGACTTCAAGGCATGTGTGCTTTTAATTCTGCTTTGCTTAATATCAGTAGTATTCACTTCGAAGTGATGGATTTCTTTTTCCCAGTTTTGCAAATCTGGTATTTTCTTTGGTCTGTGGTTTAATGTTTCATTGCAGAATAAAATGGGAGATGCTGAAATGGGCAAGAAGAACTTTATTCAAAACTGTGTTCAGTGCCACACAGTGGAAAAAGGTGGAAAACACAAAACTGTTCCAAATCTCTGGGACCTTTTTGGCCGAGAAACAGGACAAGCACCGGGATTTTCTTACTCAGGTGCAAACAAAAACAAAGGTAAAAACCAGGCAGCTATGACAGATAACTAGAAACTTTGTAGCAAAGAAGAAAGCACATGATTTAATATTACAATAATTTCCTAATTTGTAGCATTAAAAAGTGAAATCTCCATGTTTATGTTACTGAAATATTGATTTAAATAATAAGATTTGTGTTTTGATGACTGGATTCTTTTTGACCCGAAGAATTAGCAATCCTCTGTGGCATAGGTTTTTAAAAGCCTATGCAAGGTATTTAATGCAGTATGTTTATCCTAAAAAAGCCTGAGCTAAATTAAGAAATCAAATCATATTTTAATGGCATAATGGTAGTTTTCTATTTGCAGCAGTAATTCTTAGCAAAATTGAGGGGATGTTATATATTTTGAAAAAATATATTCAATGATTTCTTTGTTGGGGGAAGTGGTTAGAGGGCAGTTAAACTGAGAAAGCATTTTAGGGTTGAAATTAGAAGTGGTTGAAAAGACTTTAATATCTTAGCAAAGCAATTTATTATTCCTGGGCATACATATATATACATACATATGTATATATCATTAGTACTCACTTTAAAAATAGGGTATAACTCTAAATTAGAGTGCAGCTCTATTTTGAACTGTTCTTGGAGGCCTAGCATTTCTTATGGGATTAAATTGCAGATCACTGCTACATTACTGTTTGGAAAGTTTTTTATTTCATTTTTGTTTCTTCTTATTTTTATTGAGGAAAAATTCACATACTGTAAATTAACCATTTTAAAGTGTACAGTTCATTGACATCTAGTGCATTCACAACGTTTGCAATCACTATGTCTCTGTAATTTTCATTACCCCAGAAGGATCTCTGTACCCATTTAAGTAATCATCTACCATTTTCTCCTATCTCCAATCCTAGGAAACCACTAATCTGTGTTCTCGCTGTGGATTTGCTAATTATGCATATTTCATATAAAAGAAATCATATAATATATAAGCTTTTGTGTGGGGCTTTTTTCACTTAACATAGTATTGTCAAGGGTCATTGACATTGTAGTATGTGTCAGTACTCCTTTCCTTTATGGCTGCATAATATTCCATTGTATGTGTATATCACAATTTGTTTATCTATTCATCAGTTGGTGGACATTTGGATTATTTTTACCTTTTGCCTATTGTAAATAGTGCTGCTGTAAATATCTGTGAATAATTATTTGTTTGAGTCCCTGTTTCAGTTTTTCTGGATATATACTGAAGAGTGGAATTGCTGGGTCATTTATTAAATCTGTGTTTAACTTTTTGAGGAAAAGTCAAACTGTTTTCCAAAGTAGCTACACCATTTTTTATTTCTATCTGCAATGCAGTGTAGGATTCCTATTCTCTAAACACTCACCAATACTTGTTATATTCTTTTCTTTTTTTAAATTGTCGTCCTAGTGGGTATGAAGCGGCATCTTGTCATTTTGTTTTGCATTTCCTTAATGAACCATGATGTTGAACAGCTTTTCATGTGCTTTGCTAAAAAGAAAATCCCAGGCCCAAAATGGAGTCACTTGTGCTAGGCCTATGTCATCAAACCAGGACTTAATACCTAACCAAATTGCAGTTTCAGTTGTCCCAGAAATGTAATTAACTAATCAGTTTGGAATTTCCTGGTCAGCACTGGTGATATATCCATCTAATAAGACTCTTTTATCCTCCAAAGGGAGCTGCCCATGCCTGAAATAATCCTTTTTTGTTTGTTGATAACTTCCTTGTCCTGCCTTTAAAAACCTTTCCCTTTCTATAACCCTTTGGAATTCCTTTCTACTTGCTTGATGGGATGCTGTCTGAATCACGAGTTGTTGAATAAAGTCAATTTGATCTTTAAATTTACTCAGTTGATATTTTATTAACAGCTTGTTTGCCATGTGTATATTTTCTTTGCAAAAAGAAATTTTTTGTCTATTCATGTCCTCTGCCCATTTTTTTTTTGGACTGCTTGTCTTTTTATTGAGTGGTAAGAGTTCATTATATATTTTGGACACTAAATCCTTATCAAAATATGTGATTTTCAAAGATTATTCTTATGCTCTGTAGATTATCTTCATTTTCCTGATGTTTTTAATTTGTATGAAGTCCATTTATCTTTATCTGTTTTTGTTGATATTGCTTGTGCTTTTGGTGACAAATCTAAGAAATCTATCACCAAATCTGAGGTCATAAAGATTTACCCCTTTGTTTCTTCTAATAGTTTCATAACTTTGTCTCTTATGTTTAGGTCACTGATCACTTTTAAGTTAATTTTTTATATAGAGTGAGGTAGTGGTCCAACTTCACTCATTTGCATGTGATTATCCAGCTGTCCAAGCACCACTTGTTGAAAATTACAGAGACATAGTGATTACAAACGTTGTGAATGCACTAGATGTCAATGAACTGTACACTTTAAAATGGTTAATTTACAGTATGTGAATTTTTCCTCAATAAAAATAAGAAGAAACAAAAACGAAATAAAAACTTTCCAAACAGTAATGTAGCAGTGATCTGCAATTCAATCCCATAAGAAATGCTAGGCCTCCAAGAACAGTTCAAAATAGAGCTGCACTCTAATTTAGAGTTATACCCTATTTTTAAAGTGAGTACTAATGATATATATATATATATGTATGTATATATATGTATACCCAGGAATAATAAATTGCTTTGCTAAGATATTAAAGTCTTTTCAACCACTTCTAATTTCAACCCTAAAATGCTTTCTCAGTTTAACTGCCCTCTAACCACTTCCCCCAACAAAGAAATCATTGAATATATTTTTTCAAAATACATAATATCCCCTCAATTTTGCTAAGAATTACTGCTGCAAATAGAAAACTACCATTATGCCATTAAATTTTCTTAATGGGTTTAATAGCACTTGTATAGACTAAAATGTACCATATTTGGATGAGCTGTGTTGTAGAAGAGGGGCTTTAATTACAGGAGTTTTCATCTTGTGTTTTTTTTTTTTGAATGCACATATAATACCTTGCACCTGTGTTAATGTTTCTAGTAAGATAGTGTTATGGGTCTGTCTCAGTCTATTGATAGTGATGTTATCAGCTAGAAATGCCTGCGGGCACTCACCTGGACCGGTGCTGCTTGTAGTGAGCCTCCATATACTTTCCCTGACCAAAGCCAGTGCTATGGCTGGACCAGCTCTTGTGGTTCTTATTACGATTGCAAGATGCACCTCAATAATTTGAAAAGACAAAGTTTAATTACTCACATGTCTTAGAAGGTACATGGCACACCTGGGACCATACAGTGAGGTTATGTGTAGAGAGAGAGAGAGAATTATGGGCCTGGGATTCTGCTTTTATTGGGTTCAAGGGTAGGGGGCCTAGAGTTTCACAGGTTCACTCTTTATTTGTGAATTTAAAACATAAGAGTGAGAATTAAAACATGGGAAGAGTAAAGCAAATGATTGGTTAAATGGTCAGTTATCTAAGTGTACCAGAACTTTCTAAAAAAAAAAAGGGATGGAGGACTTCATGGGGGAAGCCTGACTTCTTATCTAATCATATAGCTGGCAGTGTGTTTATTTGAGATGGATGCCTCTGAAATGGGTGCTTCAGAAAATTTAAAAAAAAGCATAATGTGAGGCACTTTCATTATAATAAAAAAAGTAAATTATCAGGTGCTTACACTACAGATAGGCTAATATATAGTGACATTTTTGTTATCTGGAATTTTGGGGAAAGGGATGTTGTGGATAGTCAAATGGTTAAAACAAAATTAGCACACACATAGATTGATAATGGCTTTTTTTTGTGAAAATAAGATACTTTTCATTTTTTTTTTGAGAGGGCATCTCTCATATTTATTGATCATATGGTTGTTAACAACAATAAAATTCTGTATAGGGGACTCAATGCACAATCATTAATCAACCCCAAGTCTAATTCTCAACAGTCTCCAATCTTCTGAAGCATAATGAACAAGTTCTTACATGGTGAACAAGTTCTTACATAGTGAATAAGTTCTTACATGGTGAACAGTGCAAGGGCAGTCATCACAGAAACTTTCGGTTTTGATCACACATTATGAACTATAAACAATCAGATCAAATATGAATATTCGTTTGATTTTTATACTTGATTTACATGTGAATCCCACATTTCTCCCTTATTATTATTATTATTATTATTTTTAATAAAATGCTGAAGTGGTAGGTAGATGCAAGATAAAGGTAGAAAACATAGTTTAGTGCTGTAAGAGGGCAAATGTAGATGATCAGGTGTGTGCCTATAGACTAAGTATTAATCCGAGCTAGACAAGGGCAACAAAACATCCATGGATGCAGAAGATTTCTCTCTAAACAGAGGGGGTGAGGTTCTAAGCCTCACCTCTGTTGATCCCCAATTTCTCACCTGATGGCCCCCCTGCGACTGTGCCTGTCTTAGGTTGTTCCTCCCTTGAGGAATCTTACCCATCTCTGGCTAACCAGTCATCTTCCAGGGCCATACAGGGAAATGTAAAGTTGGTAAGTGAGAGAGAAGCAATATTGTTTGAAAAGGTTAGCTTTTTACTTCTTTGCAGATTTATGCCCTGTGGCTTCTATGCCCAGCATTTGTCTTGAGGTATCTTTACCACTTGGAAGTCAGTAATCTCGATATGAGGCACGAATTCTACTTAAGGGTTGTAATTAGGAAGGAAGGAGAAAAGCTATAGAAGTAGCAGATGGAAGAAAACATGGGAAGATTGGTTATTTCTTTGACATATCTTCTTGTAGTGTAACTTAAGCATGTATAGGTTTTAAACTACTAATTAAATTGTGTGCACACATTAACATAATAGGAATATAGCTACATAACCAAAGCAGACCTACAATTACCAGCCATATCCAGTGAAACCAAGAAAACCAGTTAGGCACCCTAGGCATTTGTGAAAACTTATCAGTGATATGATGGATATTGTCTAACTGAATTTGAATAGTTTGAGAAAAATCAGACAAATTAAAACAACACATTCCTGGGAACTGTTCACATCCCATATGTTCTTTTAACAGTAGATGGTCTATAGTCGCAAGATTTTGGAGCACTGCAACTTGCACTTCTCCTAATTCTTGGTTGAGTTCCGACAGTATAGATCCAGTCAAATTTGTTGTTTTACTGTATGCACAGGCCAGCTTAGATATCTCCTTCTTCATTCCCATGGCAAGTCCAGGAACCGGTGGGATGGATGCAGCTACAACTGCAACAGTGCCAGGATTTTTGTTGAATTTTTTTGATGATCATCTTCTGGAATGACTCTTCCAGAGAATGTTGATGTTGGAAGTTCTTCTTCATATCGTATCTTAATTCGTTTTCTGGGTAGCCAAATTAGGCTTTGATCCTCTGTATAAACACAAACAAACCCATTGCCCACTCTTTGATATGCCCTTTATACCATTGTGAAGAACTTATTGGAGATCACCACACAGGAACTGCTTTTTTTTTTTTTAAGAGAAAGGAATATTATCAGAAAAATGTACTTCCGTAGCTGATCATCTGACACCCTTTAAATGATCAAAATTAAGGATATTTAAAGCATGCATTAATCGGTGATTTGCAGTTAGTTTTATCCTATCAGGGAGTAATCCCCCTTTTCTTTCTTTTTTTTTTTTTGTTATCATTAATCTACAATTACATGAAGAATATTATGTTTACTAGGCTCTCCCCTATACCAGGTCCCCCCACAAACCCCTTTACAGTCACTGTCCATCAGCATAACAAAATGTAGAATCACTACTTCTCTTCTCTGTGTTGTACAGCCCTCCCCTTTCTCCTCCCCACCCCATTATGCATGTTAATCATAGATACTTTTCATTTTTATGAAGTCTTGAAATCAGTGTCATTTAGTAGGGTGGAGAGCTGGAAAAGCCCTTGGTCCCTGGACTTCTTCTAATTTCCAAGCAAACAGGGTGGGTAGGGACTATGTGGTAAGTCTAACTGCTTAGAGCACTACCAATACATCTTAGCATTTGAGGACCATATTAGCTTCCTAGGACTACTGTAACAAAGTACCATAAATTGGGTGGCTTAAAATTGCAGAAATTTATTGTTTCACATTTCTGGAGGCTAAAATTAAGGTGTTGGAAGGGCCATGCTCCTGAAAGTGATAGGGCAATCCTTCCTTTCTTCTTCCTAACTTCTGGTGGTGTGTCAGTTATCTTGGTATTCTGGGCCTGTAACTGTGCAACCGTGTGTCACATGGTCCTTGTGTGTCTCTGTTTTCACATGGCCATCTTATAAGGACACCAGTCATAGTGTATTGATAGCCATCCTATTCCAGTATGACCTCATTTCAGCTTCACTAATCATATCTGCAAGGACCCTATTTCCAAACAAAGCCACATTCCAAGATACTAGGGATTAGGACTTCAACATATCTTTATTTGGGGACACCCATAATAAAGGACCATATATACATATGAAATCAACATATAGATAGTTGATATAATACTTACATTAAAACAAAATAGAATAGATTTAATCATTTTCTGATCAAGCATACTTCATCTTTTAGAACATCGATGTATTTGTTACGGACACAATATCATTGTATTTAGTAAATGCAAAAATGTTGGTTAATAGGAATTCTATAATAAAGAATTTGTCTGGTCTTTGTCCCAGGTTCTTGGGAGGGAATCTAAAACCTGGGATTTCCCAAGTGATAGGAGTGTCTTTGTTATTCAATGCTGGGCCCTGGGGCCCTGGCCTGAGTGCTAATGAGATGACCTGTGGTAAGCTACCAGATAGCTTCAGGACGGGGGCTGGCCAAGCTGGGAAGACCAACCATGTGATTAGAGAACTGGGGCTTTGGGCTCAGTGATATCAGTCTGACCACCAGGGATAGAGCATAGGAACTGGAGATAGAGTTCAATAACATGGCTAATGATTCAGTCAATCATGTCTGTATAATGAGATACTAATGAAAACTCTGGACTCTTTAACTGGAGGTACTGGTTGAGTTTCCTGATCAGTGAACACATCCATGTACAAGAAGGGTGATGACTCCTCATTCCACAGGGACAGGACCCAGAAGCTCTCTGTTTGGGACTCTCCCAGACACTGTCATATGAGTCTCTTCATCTGGCTGGTCCTGATTTGTATCCTTTGTAATAAAACTGTAATTGTAAATATAGTGCTTTCCTAAGTTCTGTGAATTGTTCCAGCAAATTATTGAACTTGAGGAGGTCCTGGGAACCCTCAAATTTATAGCAAATCATGTATCTGATAAGGATTAATGCCCAAAATATGTAAAGAATTCATACAACTCACTAGTGAAAAAACAAACAACCTCTGATTAAAAAGTGGACAAAGGAACTGAATAGTCATTGTTCCAAAGAAGACAAATAAGTGGCCAACAGAAAAGGTGTTCAATATAGTAATCATCAGGGAGGTGCAAATCAAAACCACAATGAGATATCACCCCATGCCTGTTAGAACAGCTATCATTAAAAGACAAGAAATAACAAGTGTTGGTGAGGATGTAGAGAAAAGGAACTCTGTGCACTGAAGGTGAGAACACAAATTGGTGCAGCCACTATGGAAAAGAGTATGTAGTTTACTCAAAAAGTTAAAAATAGAGCTAGCTTAGGATCCAGCAATCCCACGTCAAGGTGTATATCCAAAGGAAATGAAAACAGGCTCTTGAAGTGATAACAACACCCTAATGTTCATCTGTAGCAGCATTCACAATAGCCAAGATACAGAAACAACTTGTTTGTTAGTGGATAAAGATGTGTGTGTATGTGTGCATGTGTGCATATATATTTAATCACATGCAATAGACTATTATTCAGCCATGAGAAAGAAGGAAATTGTGCCATTTGCAAGAGCTTAGATGAACCATGAGGGCATTGCTGAGTGAAATAGGTCAGACAGAGTAAGACAAATACCATATAATATGACTTATATGTGAAATAAACAAACTCAAGAGAAATTGTAGAGTGGTGGTTACCAAGGCCTGGGTGAGGGATGGGAGAAGGGGAACATAGTTGGTCAAAGGAGACAAACTTCCAGTTATAAGATCAACAAGTTCTGGAGATCTAATGTACAACTCGGTGATACAGCTAATAATATTGTATTTATACTTGAAATATGCTAAGAGAGTACATTTAAATGCTTTTACAAAAAAAAAATCATGTGATGGGGTGGAGTTTTTTTTTATTAAGTTATTATTGGTATACACTCTTATGAAGATTTCACATGAAAAAATAATGTGGTTATTACATTCATCCATAGTATCATGTTCCCCCCCATACCCTATTGCAGTCACTGTCCATCAGTGTAGTAAGATGCCACACAGTCACTATTTGCCTTCTTTGTGTTACACTGTCTTTCGCATGATCTCCCCCACACCATGTGTGCCAATCATAATATGGGGTAGAGGTTTTAACTAATATTATGGTGGTAATCCATTTACAATATGTAAGTGTACCAAATCAGCATGAACACCTTAAACTTATACAATGCTTTATGTCAATTATGTCTCAATACACCTGGAAGAAAAAGGCTAATAGAAATAGCTTACTGTGGGGAAGTTGGGGTTTCTATGGCCAGGATCCTCACTGAACTTAAACCACCCGGTGATGTAACTGGCCTGTTGCTGGGCTGTCGCTTCCACACCTTTAGGCAATAAGCTATTATTGCATTATATAGAGAGCTCAGCCCAGTGCTCTGGGTGGAGGCAGAGATGCTAGTGCTCACACAGAGATGCTAGTGCTACCAGAAGAGAACAAGCCGGTTAATAGACCCTTTCACCCCAAAGAACGTTTTGCTGTCAATTTCTTTGGTCACATTGAATCCATAGTGAAGTTGCCCAGGGCTGAAACCCATTGGCAAGACACTTACCATGTTAAGTAAGGTAAAGGTTAAAAATAAGGTTACTTAGAATAAAACAAGGATTTATTTTCTATGGATGATCTTTCACTGCTGATAGTTATACAGTCTCCTCTTTTTGGGTCAGAGGGTTATAACTTGCCCTTCAGGATTTGTCACATATTTTGGAGAACTTTTCTCTTGTTTCGAGATCATTAGTGACAGGTGTCCTTTCACAGTAGTCCAGGTTTCATGTCCTTAGTAGTCTGCTAATCATATCAAGTTTGGAGTTACAGGTGCATCTTCAAAAATGTTATCAAAACTGGAGTTAGTATTTATGTTTGTCTTTGACAATAGTCTTTTCAACAGGTTTTAGAAAGGAAAAAATGTAGAGGCAGTTTTTTTCTTTCATTGTAAAACTGTACTCCCGAAATTATAGGTTTCTGATAGAGATCTGGACAGAGGTGGCTTGGTATGATTGACAGAAAAAACATGGAAATATGAATTAACAGTCACAGATTCTTGACTCTGAGTAGCCTTGTCATTTCAGGGCAATTTCTTCCTTTCTCTTTGGGTCATCGTTTACTCATTTGCAAAATGAGGGACTGGAGTAATTGATCTTTAAGTTCTTTCATAGGAGGAACTCCCTGTGATTCTAGGAGGGTGGGGTACTGCTTAGCCATAACATGTCTAGGTTGGTAGTTCCTTGGTGTACCTTCAATCATCCTAAACAGCATGTGAGTATTGGATTTTCTATAGGGAAGCTAAGGAATCAAACACCAAAGGGTAATTTTGGAAATTTCTCCACGTCAGAAACTAAGTATTCCTGGTTATAATAGACTTCCTAGTGAATCCAAGAGTAATCTTTTGTTCACATATGTATGTGCATCACATCATAAAGTAAGCCTTACAAATATAACTACATAAACTTAAAACTTATTTTCACCTTTATAGGTGTTATCTGGAGAGAGGAAACTCTGATGGAATATTTGGAAAACCCAAAGAAATATATCCCTGGAACTAAAATGGTATTTGCTGGTCTTAAAAAGGAGAGTGAGAGAGAAGATCTTATTCAGTATTTGAAATGGGCAACGTCTTCACGAAAAGTTCTTGTAACTTAAAAAATACTAGTTATAAACCAAAGTTTTCCAGTTTCAAATATACATGTTTAAAGAGGTCATATTTGATCTTTCTTGATCAGCCAGTAGTAAGTTTAACATTTAAAAATAAAAGTTGGTATTTTTTATTGTGTGTCATCTACCGATGAAATGCCCTTTAGAGTCTGAAGTCACTTTTGTCTGCTCAGTAAGGATCTGGATAGGGACAGCATGAGGGGGAAGGAACTGAAATCTATTGTGCTTCAGTAGCCTCTGCATGCACAAAATATTTTATAAGCCTAGCAACTGTAATTGATGATGGAGGTACTTGCCACATACTTATCCCTCTGTAATTTAAATGTAAATATAGCAGACATTAGCTTTAGTTTTCACTAAGCTGTGTTTGGTTATGTGTTTGTCTTTTATGATAACCAATACTTAAAGTAACCTCAAGGACAAAGAGTAGGGAAAATGAAGTCAAATATTTGATCTTACCTTAGGAATATTGTTAGAATGTTGACCATGGGTGACATAAAATAAAACCTAGAGAGAAGGAGAAAATAATGTTCCATATTAGTAAATATTTATATCACTAACATGTAATCTTTTTTGTATTAATCTTATTATGATACCCTTCTAATTCTGAGTAATGTAGAGCTGGACTGCAGGGAGGTATAGCAGGGACCCTAGGAAAAAGGGAGAAGAAAAAGGACCTTCACCATTAATGTGGAAAGACCTCCCACCTCCCAGTAAGTGGGACTGAGGTATGGTAGAGAAGGTCCACAACAGGGACTCATTTGGAAGGGAATAAAGGCCCCTGAAGTGGCTATGCAGTCTACAAGTACTCTGCCACTCAAATGTTACGGCCCAGTGCAAGAAGGGGAAGCTATTTCCTTACCAAGGAGGTGGGTAATAGTTTGGTCAGGGGGCATCATGGGTGAGGACAGGACATCCATTATCTCATTTCCACTAAACAACACCATCTTGCGAGGTGGATTTTATCTTTTAAACTGAGGGTTAGATCTGGTACCAGAACCAAAGCTTGTATCTTCTACTCATTCCTAGTGACTTTTCACCATATCCTAGGGATAATATGTTAGCTAGTTAACTTATTAGCAGAAGCCACTACTGAGAAGATATCACATTCCTAAAGTGAGGGGAACATGGTTGAAAAAGAGTTGTGATTTCCAGAAGGTTCTATTACATCAACTAAGTGCCGATGCTCAATTTAATGCTTCTGGCAAGTGGGAGAGAATATACTCGTGTAGCCAGTGCCGGTGCTGTGTATAAGAGTGTGTCCCTGGGGGCTTCAGGCAACGGTGAGCTTGTTACTCCCTGGAGGGATTCTTTGAGGAGGGCAGAGACATCTGTAGGGACTCTAAGAGTGTATTAGAGGTGTTGCCAGTCTCAGAGCTGAGGTGGGTTTGTAAGGATGCAGGATTAAAATTAGGTAACATATCTCATATTCTAATGTACATGAGACAGAGAACTCATTGAGAAAGAGCTTGAACTTAATTCATTTTATAATTACAGCTCAGATTTATACAGCCCTGACAGGTGGACTTAGTGGCTTTGACAAAAAGACACGTTGCAGGGAGAAGCAAGAAGGTCTTATGCTTAGAGTTTAAATACTTTTGACCTAGGAAATGTATTTGCCAGAATTCTGTTTGGTTCCTGGTTGGGGCCAGTCACATGAGAAACCTGCTCAAGATTTGGAAAGCAACGGATTTAGGCAGAAGCCTTTACATTTGTAAGGTTGGTGCAGGGCCCCAGGTGCAACTCATACCTGTCACTAATGTGTTTACAGCAGCTTCATATGGTGGGGCAGCAGCACGGCCCTCTGCTTCTCCAACTCCTACCAGATCTCTTGCAGCAGCTGCAGAGAATACTGGGATGTGGGCTAGGGCAGCTTTGATGGGATGGGGCTTGGCTTCTTCAGGTCACTCACATAAGCAAGGTCTGAAATGGCGGGGAACAGACACTGGGAACCAGTCTTGTGCCCCCAGGGGCTTGTCCTTGCTCTTGCTGCTTTGCTCCCAGCTCTTGTTCTCAGCTCCCTGCTCTGCCGACCCACGGTAATCGAAGGCCCATCACCAGTGCAGAGCCAACAGCCTCCTGTAGCCCACCAGCTTCCCTCTGCGGTCTTCGTGACTGATCTAATCCTTTAGTTTTCCCCTTCTGGGCCTTTATTTCTTCACTTTCTCCCCAAATTGTGTAATTATTCCCTTATTCACATCACTCATAGTGGTCCTGCTTCCCTGGTCAGACCCTAACTGACACAGGCACCATATCTGTGCAACCCACCTCTTTGCAAATAATAGGGACCTCAAGGGGAACTCCTCTCTGAGTGTTCTCCAACCTGAGTTTGGTGTACCTTGACAGAGGTACAAGAATGAACTTCACAGTGACCTAAGGTTGTCAAGTTATTGAAGTCTTCTAAACCTGAGTTAAAGAGTCAGTAGGAAAAAGATTCACTTTAATCAGAGCACAGATTCCTATGTTGATAAAATCTGAAAGAAAAAGTAAGTATTCGTGTTTTATAGGACCATTAACAGGAAACAGGAAATTTAAGTAGCTAGCAAGTGTTATTCTGACTGCATATTAATAAACATGTATTTGAAAAGTATTTCAGACCAGCCAGATGATCACATATGGTGTGTATTTATTGCCTTTAGCATGGGCAATTATAATATATATCTTGATGAGGATTTGGCAGAATAAAGCATTTCACTTAAAGTAAAAATGTGAGATCAGTTAACGTGGCAATTATTTGTGCTTAGGAAGGAACAGAGAGAACTCTTAAGAAAGCAGTGGAACATTGTTAGTTCTTGTGTTCTCAAAATTTTTTACACTTGGCAAGTGAAGTACTTCCCAGATGTGAACCTCTAGCCAGTGGTTCTTATGAGAAACAACGTACCATTGATTTTTCAAGAGTAATTTTTTAAATTGAACCCTTGTGTCCCACAAGATGTTGTGTATAATACAGCATGATGTTGAGTGTGTTTTATTTGCCTATTTCCCTCATCATCACGTTCTTCTAAAATATTAACATGAGTATGAATTTAGAATCAAATTTTCTTCTGTGTTTTTCACACAGTGATCATTATCGTCAGCTTGTGGGTTTGAAACTACAATTTCATGAAGTTCTTCAGCTTATATTCATTTCTTCATTCTCCACAAAGTGGGGACTCATTTAAGCACAGAATACTATGGAGAGGGGTGCCACCATAGGGGTGGGGTGTTGCATGAGGGCACAAGAGCTGATGACAGGCACTAAGAAGATAGAGGGAGGGGTGCAGAAAGGAGCAGCATTTCCACATCTATATATGGGGGTTTGGGCCAGATCTCTGATTTTTAAATGTATTTTATTTGCAGAACCATTTGTTTAAATGCACTCCTCCAAAGAGAGAAGTAGGAGAGAGATTAATTGTTCAGTTGGGAGAGGGAGAGTATGAAGGAGAGAGATATGGATTGATTCAGTTCTAGAGTTCTGTTGAGTCCAGACTTGCAGCCATCTCTGTCACAGGGCCAGACTGAGTGAGCCACCTGTTCCAGCCAAGTCCCCAGATGACTGCAGCCAAAGATTATTTTTATGTGTCTCATAGTCACAGTCCTTTTGAAATCTAGTAGGTGGTGTGTCTGACAGTACAACTGTCTCCAAAAATCTCTTTGATGGTATTTTGTGCTTATCAGGTTTTCATGTAGTCGTATTCTTTTTCTGAGACTTTTATTTGCCCAAAGACTGCATCTTATTTGGCCTTTGTTGCACAGGGTATTTTTAAATTTGATCTGGAATTGAGGTGAGAAACAGCTGTAGGTTTCCGGGTGTCAGTTCCCAGGAGCTTTGGATTCCCCGTTTTCCCTTGGATACTGCTTGTAGAAGGGGCCAGTTCTTTTCCTAAGCTCATCTCTTTTGTAGAATCCTGTTAAATACAAATTAGTAATGACCAAGGTAACATTTTGTTTTGCATTCTCTTCACCCAAGGCCATAATTTCATTAGGTTTATTGCTTGTTGCAAGTTGTTGCAGGTAATAATTTCACCAAATATTTGACCCCTCCATAACATGGGATACCATTTTTCTAGCTTCAAGCAACATTTTCCATGCCACCCTGAAGATAGGGCCACATAAGCAGCACCCTACTTCTAGGTACCAATTTCTGTTTTAGTCAACTTTGCTATCATAACAAAGTCTTGCCAGCTTGCAACAACAAAATATTTGTTGCTCATTTACATGGCACGTAGCCTGTGGTCAGTGTGGCTCTGCTCCAAATGTCTTTTCATTCTGGGACCCAGGTTAAAGTAAGAATACCTATATGGGACATTCCCATTCCTGTGGCAGAGGGAAAGATCGAGAGCCTGTGGAGAAGCTTCTGATGCTTCATAAAGCTTCTGCTCACATGTGGGCCACATGTGTGCTCACATTCCAATGACAAAAGCAGAAGTGGCCAAGCCCAGTGCCAGTGAGGTAAGGAGGTACACTCCCCTACAGGAGGAGTGACAAGACACGTTGCAGTAGTATGTCATCCTTTTAGAACGAAGAGGGTAGTGAATAATGGCAAAAAAATTACCATCTACCATAAACATGTAAACGCATTTTTTTTTGCTTATATTGTCACTTCAGACAGTTGTGTTGTTGGACCCAGCCTTTTTGCTCTTCTATTTATCTTGACCAGTTGCACCCTAGGTATTAACTCTGTTTTGTTTTTATTTAATTTATATTTTTATTTACTTTTTTATTGAGGTATAATTGATATATATCATTAAATCAGTTTCAGGTAAAACATAATGATTCAGTATTTGCATATATTTCGAAATGATCACCACAATGTCTACCTAATATCTGTCATCATAAATAGCTACATATTTTTCAAATATGCAAGGCAGTATTATGAACTATAGTGACCATGCTGTGCATTATATCCCTATGGAGTATTTATTTTATAACTGAAATTTTGTACCTTTTGACCCATTTGACCCATTTTCCTCACTCTTAACCCTTGCCTCTGGCAACCACCAATCTATTATGTGAACTTGGTAGTTTTTTTTTTTAGTGAGCTCATAAGTATTTGTCTTTCTCTGTCTGACTTATTTCACATAGTGTAATACTCTCAATGTTGCAAAGAGGAAGATTTCATTCTTTTCTGTGGCTGAATAACATTCCATTGCATACATACATATATACCACACTTTCTTTATCCATTCATCCATCAGTGGACACTTAGGTTGTTTCCATATCTTGGCTATTGTGAATAATGCTGCAAAGGACATGGGGTGCATATATCTCTTCAAGTTAGTGTTTTTGTTTTCTCTGGATAAATACCCAGAAGTGGCATTGCTGGATCATACAGTAGCTTTATTTTTAAGTTTTTGAGAAAAGTCCATAATGTTTTCCATAGTGTCTGCACCAATTTACATCTCACCAGCAGTGTGCAAGATTGCCCTTTTCTCTACAGCATTGCCAATGTTTACTTCTTGTCTTTTTGGTAATAATCATTCTGAAAGGTGTGGGATAATATCTTACTCTGGTTTTGATTTGCATTATCTTGATGATTAATGATGTTGAGCATCTTTTCATGTTGTCCATCTATGTGTCCTCTTTGGAAAAATATCTTTCTCCCATTTTTAAATTGGATTATTTGTGGGTTCTTTTTTTTTTTGTTGTTGCTATTGAGTTGTATGAGTTACTTATATGTGTTGGATACTAGCCCCTTATCAGTTATATGATCTGAAGATACAGTCTCCTGCTCAGTATGTTGCTTCTTCATTTTGTTGTTGGTGGCTGTCCTCTGCAGAAGCTTTTGAGTTTGATGTTGTCTTGTTTGTTTTTGCTTTGTTGCATTTGTTTTTGGTGACAGATTGAAGGAATCATCCCCAAGACCTATGTCAAGGAGGTCTGCCAATGTTTTCTTCTAGCAGTTTTATGGTTTCAGGTCTTACATTCAAGTTTTAATCCATTTGGAGTTAATGTTTGTCTATGGTATAAGGTAGCGGTCGAGTTTCGTTCTTCTGCATGTTGCTGTCCAGTTTTAGCAGCAACATTTGTTGAAGACACTTTCCTTTCCTTGTTGTATATTCTTGGTTCCTTTGTTGTAAATTGATTGGCCACATATTTGTGGGTTTATTTCTGGCCTCTCTATTCTGCCTCATTGATCTATGTGTCTGTTTTGTGCAGTACCACACTGTTCAGGTTATGACAGCTTTTGCAGTCTATAGGATTTCAAAGGAGGACCATGATGCCTCTGGCTTTTTTCTTATGTAAAATTTTTAAAAAATGAGGATTAAATGTATCATGTTGAGTTGAATAAATACCAAGTATTAAATAGTTTATAGCAGATATATGACCAAAATTTGTGAAAGCAGGAGGACAGATCACACAGGAAGACTGTGGAAGCAGATAAAACTTCACGTGGGATGTGACATTTTCAGTATGTCTTGATGGAAAAGGAAAGTTTGGGAGACAGGAAAGGTAAACAAGGCATTTGAGGAAGAAGCTCAGAGGAGAGAAGGGGTTTACATACTTGAAGAATATGGCAGGGAGTAGCAGAAGATGAGAAAAGAGATGGAAGATAGTGGCACAGTGATGGAAGATCTTATATTAATTTCTCAGGGCTGTTGTAACAAATTACTACAAACTTGGTGGCTTTAAACAATGGACATTTATTCTCTGAAGTTCTGGAGGCCAGAGCTCCAAAATCAGGGTGTTGGGAATGTTGATTTTTTTTTTCTGGAGGCTCCGAGGGAAAAATCTGTTGCATGCTTCTTCCCTAGCCAGTGGCAGTAGCCCACCAGCCCCCGTGTCCCTTAGCACATAGGTGCGGCCCTCGGCCTCTTCTTCTGTCTGCACATCACCTTCTCATCAGTGTCTCAGTCTTCTTCTTCTTCATCTTATAAGGAAAAGTGTCCTTGGATTTGGGGCCCACCCTAAATCCAGGATGATCTCATCTTGAGATCCTTAGTTTAGTTACATGTGTAAAGACTCTCTTTCCAAATTAGGTCTCATTTACAGGTTCTGGGAGGACATATCTTTTGAGAGGCTGCCATTCAACCTACTGTATGTCTTAGATAGGGTCTTAATCCTATAAATGAAGGTTTATAAGCAAGGCTGTGCCATTATTACTTGTTACATGAAAGACAATATTGTTTGGTAGGTAATGAAGGCTTGAATTAAGGCAAGTGGGTTTGGAGAAGAGAAGCTGGATTCAAAGAGAAATTTCTGAGGTAAAATATACCACCGGTTGAGTGTTTAAGGTAGTAAGAGTGAGTATGATCTTGGAAGTGATAAATCTGAGGAGTCTGTGAGACATATAGGAGCAAATGCCTTATAGCAATTGGAAATGTGGGTTGGGGATTTAGGAGGCACTTGTGTGGTTGCCAGTTAAATCAGTGGTTCCCAATAAATCACGCCTGTGAGTGTTCACATCCTTGTGCCTCCTTCCACTGGCTCATGGTCGGCTGTATGGTTGGCTTTAGCCAATGGGACATTAACAAGTATAATGTAAGCTTAATGAACTCTTGTACATTGGGCTTTTCCTCTTGAAAGACCACCTCTTGGGACCCAGTTGCCACACTGCTCTTGCGGGAAGTGGTGGCGACAGCACTCCGTATGAAGGGTGAAGTGACTTTTATGCTAATCTAATCTATCCTTGGTGGCGTATCTTCATCCACACTGTTACTTCGTATATTTATCATTCTCATGTGAGTTAGTATGGGTTACAAAATTTTACTGGATTAAGGTGAAATCACTACTAAGCTAGGGAATGACAATTTATACATAGGCGGATGTTAAGGTTCTACACAAATGGAGCTGGAATAAAGGTGCTTACAAAATTTAATTTTGTGTGCAAAAGTTAATTTCATGTGCCAGCTTGAGGGGGCCAAGGGGTGCCCAGATTAAACACTGTTTCTCGGTGTGTCTGGGAGGCTATTCTGGATGAGATTGGCATTTGAATTGGAGGACTCAGTAAAGTAGATTACCCTCCCCAGTGTGATTGGGCATCATCCAGTCCACTGAATGCCTGAAAAGAATTGGGACATCTCATCTTCTCCTGCCTCTGGACTGGGATTTACATCATTTGCTCCACCTGTTCTCAGGCCTTCAGTCTGGGACTGAATTACACCACCTGCTTTCCTGGACTTCCAGCTTGTAGACAACAGACTCAGCCTCCATAATCACGGGAGCCAGCTCTTTATAACTCCAATTTCTCTGTCTCTCTCCTAATAGAACACCTCAGGTTTTGGATTTGATATAGACTGTGATCGACTTCTGATACTAAATTCCTGTAAATTTACAGTTTAGAGATTTTTATCATTTTGGAATTGGAATAACCCATCCTTTGTTTGATCATGTGGACCCATATTCCTAAAAATAGAAATATGCCCATTTAAATTTTTTGAAGAGCATGATTCATTTTGAAAATTGCATCAGTCTATTTGATAATGCCTACTGGTCATAAAATGAAAGTCTGTTTTAGGAGGTGGATTGATTAGGAGATAAGCTGAGAGGACAAGTTCATTGGGTTTCAAGAGATTTATATCAAATTGTGGGATGTTGGTAAGGGTGGGATGCTGCCATAGCAAATCAGAAGTTGTGCTTGGCAGGTTGACTTTGGACGAATTATGTGTCTGCTCTACATCTCAATTTCCACATGTGCAAAATGAAAGTGGAGTATTAGATGATCTGTAAGTTTTCATCTAGTACTAAAATGTCATTGGCTCCTTTGAAATACCAAAAGTCATCTTACATGTTATTCCCCAACTTCCCAGCCCCCAACACACACACACACATACACACACACACACACACACACACACCACCACCACCACCAAGGAGGGCAACCTATTTGGATTCCATCAGTAAGCTCCAGCACTGTCTAGCTTCTAGTTGGGTCTACTCATGATAGGAGGGAAGGAGGAGAGTGAGTTTAAGTTATTTATTCCTGATATCCCTCCTTTGAGGTCAACTTGCTCTGTCGATGTACTTTGGTAGGCTCTCATTCCTCCTCTCAAGGCAGTTGTGATTACACAAGCCTCTGTTCTTTCAGATCCTGGTGTTTTTCCCCCTCCTCCCATCAAGTCTCAGGATGGTGACTTTGCCGCTGCTGTGAGTCCCAGGTTCCTTCACTGTCCTAGTGGTTTACTTATACTCCACCTTTGTAAGTAGTCCCTTTGTAAATTAACCCTCTTGGAATTACTTTGAGTGTACCATTCTACCATAAATGGAGAAGGAAGAGAAAATGGCAATTGGGGCCACATCAACACTCACCTTATTGTGTAGCCCTCCATCACAGCCTTGTGGACTACCTTACTGCTCTATCACCACCTCACTTCTTCCCTAACCACTGATTGCTTTGGTGACCTCATGAGCCAAGCAGGGAACAAGACTACAGTCAATTCAAAACCACGCCAGGAATGCACAATTCACTTCCCACCCTCCCCAGTGTTCCTCTTTACTTCTGCTAGTCTAGGTGCTGTGGACTGTGAGATCCTCAAAGGCAGAGGTTTTTGTCCTGGTCTTCTTTTGTCCCCAGAGTCTAGAATATGATAAATGCTAAACAACCACTTATATAATGAACATACGGAAGATGGAATTAAGAAAATGTTTATTTATTAAACCTTCTGTTTCCAGGCAGCTGAAAGCTGGTCTGCTTCTCTCCCTTTTGTGAGGATGCTCAGTGCTTTTCTCATCTCCTTGCACAACGCGGCTGCTGTGTTGTGGCCAGTTGTGTGTTGGTAAATGGCTTTTGTTGTTGTTGTTCTATAACAGCAACAGCTTTTTTGAGAAATAATTCACATACCATACAGTTCACCCACTTAAAGGGTACAATTCAATGGATTTTGATACATGAACAGAATTGTGTAACCATCTCCACAATCAATTATAGAACATTATTTTCTTTATCCCCAAAGAAACCCTCTGTCGGTTAGCAGACACCTGTTCCTCTCTAGCTTCCCTCCCCCTATCTCTGGGCAACCCACTAACGTACTTTCTGTTTCTTTGGATTTGCCTATTTGGGCATTTTCATGTAAATGAAATCAAACAATATGTGATCTTTTGTGAGTAGCTTCTTTAACTTTGCATAATGTTTTCAAGGTTCATGCAAGTTGTAGTGTGTGTCAGTATATGCATATTTTCTTTCTATTATGACCAAAAATATTCCATTTTATGGACATAGCACATTCTATTTATCCATTCATCAGTTGACAGATAATTGAATTGTTTTCATTGAATGGTGGGAAATGTTTAACAACTAGCAATCTGGAAAAAAAAATCCTTATTTGTGTATTTGTTGATTTCCATGGTATAAATACTCCCAGCATGGCTGATTGCAAGTTATATGTCATTGAACATGGAGTTAGAAAGAGATGCTAAAATAGCTCTTGTGAGCCCCTACACACCTGTTCCAGCATGCCACTGACCATCTTTACTAATGGATCACTCAAGTTCAAGATGTGGCCACATGTAGTGAGGCTTCCATGCACTTACTTTGGTGAAATTATGATAATAAAAGTAATACAATAACAAGCATTTATTGAATACTCTATGTGCCAGGTAGTGTCCTAAGCAATTTTTTCTTAATTGTTGATCACCACTCACTTCCTTAAGCAGCCTGAATCCCTGTACTACCAATATTCTATGCTTGGTTCACTGTCTCCTAATTGGTCTCCTTGCTGTTCCTTAAATATTCCAATTACATCACATCTCACAACTTCAGCACTTGTTTCCTCTACCAGGTACATTCTTTCCCCACAGATACCAATATGGCTCATTCCCTCATTTCCACCAGAGCGCCACTGCTCAGTGCTTGCTCCTCATAAAGGTCTTCCCACTACCTCATCGCTTTATCTAACCCTTTGCCAAGTTTCGTTTTTCTTTGAAACTGACATTCCGTTATTCTACCTGTCTTCTCATTTGTGCATTGCCTGTCTGCCTACTATAATGTAAGCCCCAGGAAGGCACACAGTTTTTGTTTTGTTCACAGTTGCAATGCTAGTGCCAAGGCCATGCCCTCAGTCCTGCTACTAAGCTGGAAAGTTAGGAGTCTTCAAGCAGTGCTCTCCCCCTTCTCTGTTCCTCCAGGTGCACTCAGAGGCCTGTTTAGCAGGCATTGTGCCCCAGGCCCTGCATCTGTAACAGGCCTCAGCTGACACAGCAGACAGACTGTCTAGTCAGGTGGCTAAGAGTGCCTCACTCTGGGGCCACATCAAATGGGTCCACATCCCAGCTCTGGCACTGACTGACTGCACCTTGGGTAACTTACTCACCTTAGTCAGAGTTTCTCCATCTTTAAAACGGGGTAGTGAGGGTCCTCCACCTCATAAATTCTATTGTGAGGATTAATATATTGATTTAAAGTGATCAACACATATTAAGTGCTCAGTACACCTTATCCACTTAGAATGAGGATATCTCCTGGAGTAAGCTTTACTTACTGTGTAAATCACTTGTGTGCCTGCCACAAGGAAACCACGTAAAAGTCCTTACTGACTTCTTGTGCAGCTCTTTTCTGTCATCCTTGTCACTGGCATTCTGTAGAGGCAAGTCTAGAGTTACCTGCTATCCCAAGGAACTGGATGGTTCTCTGTGTGCTTTTGTTTCTCACAAAAGAGGAGACCCTTGGGGCTTTAAGAAAGTACTATCAGCCTGCTCTTCTTTCCTGCCAAATCTCCTACATTTAACCACTAGGTTTGGAAAAGCCCCAAGGGAAATGTTACTCTCAGCCTAATTAGCTGAGAGAAGCCAGATTTGCATCATACCTAGGTTAGGAGAAAAAAAAAGCTTCCCACAGAGGAGAAATCCTTGCCGACAAGTCCTAGGATAGTAAGAGTAGAGGCAGCATCCGTGGCTGTGCCAGACTGAGTAGAGAAAGAAGGAAGCGATGATAATATGTTCATGAGGATAAACCACACAGTGTGCACGACCGGCTTGGAAGGAAGCCCCCTGAGGCCCTCAAATCCACCTTGCTATGCCCCTGCCAAGCATTGTCTCCCGAATCTATGTGTTTTACACCCCCTGAGCCCCCATGTGCCCCACCCTCCCCCAGGTCCAAGAATTTTGTTAAAGTCATAAATTGCTCAGATGGAGAATTTAGTTTGCTAATTTCTGGTAAATCCAGTTCCATTAATATTTACTGAATGCCCACAAGTCACTGGGTGTGTTAGTTGGCAGAACCAGGTATCCTAGGAACCAGCAATCTACAGTCACATCCCAGAAAAATAACCGTGCCTGTCTCTGAGCATCCTCACTTCCTCGGAGTCAGCGGCTTGGTCTGATCCTGCAAAACATCAACACTTCCTGAGACTGGGCTCCCGCTGGGCTCCCGCGGAGCCTCCTCAGAACGCTGGGAGACTGAGAGATGGGGGGCAGAGGACGGGGGTGGGGTGGGGAACGGAACGAGGTGCATTTCCCTCTCTAATCGTGTTCCAGTCGGGCTGTCCAGAGACCCTTCCAGGAACTGCCTTGCGTCCTGGCCCGCGGACTTGGCCCGGTCTGGCGCCCGAGCCTCCCTCCTGTCAGCCCTCTCCTCCCTCCGGGCTCCGCGCCTCAGCCAGGGGCGTGTCCGGCCCTCCTCCCGTTCACAGCGGTCCGCTCAGCCGGTCACGGCGGCGGCGGCGGCAGCCGGAGCAAGAGCCGCACTAGCTCCCGGGTTGCCAGAACAGGAACACGGGCTGTGGCTGCCGCAGGAGCCGAGCGGGGGCACCTGTGCGGAGCCGCGGTAGCAGGAGGAGGGGGTGGGGTTCCTGCCAGCCCCGCCCTGAGCCCTGAGGAAGGGGCCCCTCCCAGCTGGGAGTCTCCTGCTCCGCAGAATCTCCGCGGGCTGGGAGCGCTGGTGGGAGTAGACATGTGCAGGACCGGCTAGAGGGCCGGGGCACTTAAACATCTGGTCCAAGTGTTGAGCGGCAACGAAAGCTGTGTCTGGAACCATGACAGCCTCCCGCCTGGACTTCGGGGAGGTGGAAACTTTCCTGGACAGGCACCCAGAGTTGTTTGAAGATTACTTACTGCGGAAGGGAAAGCAGGAGATGGTGGAGAAGTGGCTGCAGAGGCACAGTCAGGGGCAGGAGGCTGTGGGCCCCAGGTCCGCCCTGGTTGTCTCCAGTGACTCGGCTCACAGAGGCAGCAGCGGCATTGGCCGCGGCACTGGACCGGAAGACTCTGCCGTCGGCCAGCCCGCTCCACGTGGCGGGGACTGTGGTGGGGTTCCGCTGAGTCCCAGCTGGGCCAGTGACAGCCGGGGCGATGGGAGCCTGCAGCGGAGAGCTTCTCAGAAGGAGTTGAGGAAGAGTTTTGCTCGCTCCAAGGCCATCCATGTGAACAGGACCTATGATGAGCAGGTGACCTCTCGGGCCCAGGAGCCCCTAAGCAGTGTTCGTCGGAGGGCACTTCTCCGGAAGGCCAGCTCCCTGCCCCCTACCACAGCCCACATTCTCAGTGCCCTGCTGGAATCGAGGGTGAACCTGCCTCAGTACCCCCCTACGGCCATGGACTACAAATGCCACCTCAAAAAGCATAATGAGCGTCAGTTCTTCCTGGAACTGGTCAAGGATATCTCCAATGACCTTGACCTTACCAGCTTGAGCTACAAGATCCTCATCTTTGTCTGCCTCATGGTGGATGCTGACCGCTGCTCTCTCTTCCTGGTGGAAGGGGCAGCTGCTGGCAAGAAGAGCTTGGTCTCCAAATTCTTTGATGTACATGCAGGAACCCCACTGCTGCCCTGTAGCACCACAGAGAACTCAAATGAGGTGCAGGTCCCCTGGGGCAAAGGCATCATTGGCTATGTTGGGGAGCATGGAGAAACTGTCAACATTCCTGATGCCTACCAGGTAGGACTTTGCATTGTCCTCTTTCCAGAGCCCCATTGGCTTGGGAGCCAAGCCGTCAGTTCCCTTTGGCATCCAGGTACACATTAATTTAGACTCTTTACAGTATTAATCTTGCTGTTTGAATTTCTTCAGAGTTTAGACTAGCTAGAATGTTACTACACAACCTGTAATGTAAGTTTTTTTCCCTAACACACAGTGGCTTGTGGACAATTCACATCTCACTAGGGCTACATTTTGCAGCCAATAATACGATGTGTTCCTCTGTCAGGACACCTTGTCTTTAAGATCAACAGTGTATGGTTTTAGAATGCATTTGTGAAGTGCTAGAAAAAAATGTCTACTCCATAATTTCACTGTTAGTCTGAAGAAAATGGACATGTTGGTGTTTCTGATGTCTTTTTGGGAGTGTACTGCATTTCATTCTCATTCAAAGTTGGAAAGGGAGCAGGGTGTCTACTTCCATATCCCCTTTTCTGACTTGAAAGTTGCATGAGTTCCAAGGTAGGGAAGGAGAGGAAGAGAGGAAAATGAGGGGAAGAATGGGCCTTGATCCACTTGTGCCTTGTAATCATCTATTTTAATTGTTTCTGTTGTTGAGTTTAGAGAGGTTAGACAAGTAAATAAACCTATTTATCTTTAGGCTTGAATACACCTCTGTCTGTAGTCAGCTCTTGATAGAACTGAGCAAGTAGGTTTTTGGTTTGTGCAACAAACAAAAAATTGATAATTTTTCTAGCAACTCCAAAGGCAATCAGCAGGGTAACTATGCTAGCTTCAAGTGGAAAAGGAAACCCAACATGCTGTTGTCTAGTATTTCTAAGCCTTTTCCTTTCACAGTGATTTGAACTTGTATTAGATGCCAGAACCGAAAGCCTGTCTGTTCTAATTTCTTCAGTGTCTTTTCACTGAGTGTGATGAAACCGGATGTCATTTTCTGTAGACTTCTTCAGAGTTCATAAGAATGGAAAGTTCTTTTCCTTGGTCATTGAAAAGTTCTGGTCATTTGATGAGTGCTTCTTCCAGTTATGTAATAGAACTACCTGTTGCTCTATATTTTGGTTACTGTTGATCAGAATAGCAAGAGTGGTGGGAAGGACACTAAAGGCAAAATGTTCCCTATTTCATCTGAAAGTTGACAATTCTAAACAGAAGTTGAGTAGCTTGTACTAAAACCAGGTTTCATGCTTTTGTGAGAAGTCTTTCAGTATAACATTTTATTAACAGGATGCCTGTCAAAATACCATTTTTGGTAATCTTTCCTTATTGAGCAGACACATTATTCATTATATCCTTCTTGACAACTTTGATAAGTTTAGGTCAAGCATGATCTTTATCATGCTTGATCAAATGACTGATCTTTAACCACTGTCCATTTCTTTACAATCCTAAAAAGCCATGGGAAGAAATAAAAACATTTGATAATTGGTATGTTACAGATTCTGGCAAAAGTGAATGATAACAAACTCTTTTCTTTCCCATTATTTCCACATTCTTATTGTGTGCTTGGGCTAAAAAAAAAAAAATCTTTTCCTAGTTGGATGATACTTATTTGCTGGAATTCTTTTTTCTCATTTCATTTTTAATTGTTTTTCTCTTTATCAGGGATGGAGATGTGAACTCAGCACATTCTGACCAGCCTACTCTTTCCCTGAGCCATGTTCTACTCTTAAATAAAGTATTTTATAACTAGTTTCACGATCAAGGAATATAGTAATAACCACCCTTACCCTCTCCTTAAGACTCCTCTAAGTGTGATTGATAGTACTTGACCATATCTTATCCTAAGTTCCCTACTTTGTTCCTCTTAGTAACTCATGCAATGTAAGGTTTTCATTGAGTTGTACCCATGTTGCCTCCTCTGCAAGTTCTAGCATTTTCTCTCATTCTTTGCATTTCCTATATTATAGATTTATACTAATGAAAATTGAAAACCTTCCAAATACATATTCTTTTATCATTTGATCATACTGTTGTAATTCTGATCATATATATATGTATACACATACATACATATATATATATATATATATATATATATATATATACACATACATATCTTGAAGTTTCTTTGTAAAAAAGTAGTTTTATCAAGGAAGAGTAGAAAAGTAAAATGAAGAACACACCAGGTTAAAAATATAGAAATATATATTAGAAGCCAGTGGTGAAAGAAAACCTTCCTGACCAGACCTAGATGAAGACAAGGAATGAACCAAGATCTTAAACTCTCAACCTACGTAACAGCTTTCTCTTACCTGCCTTTTGCCAGTCCTCCCAAAAACCTAGTCTTTACAGCTATCCTCTCTGATTCTTTATTAACTACTATATTTTTCAGGTGTTTTTTACTCACATTCAACCAGTCTCCTGGTTTTTTTTCTTCAAGATTTGAAATTTTTATCATAACAAGTTTCAAAATTTAATCATCTGATAATTAGAATGATGATCCTCTTGGGGGTTCAGAATAGGGATGAGAAAGGCATTGAAGACCTTATGTAATTATGATAATAAGCATGGCATTCTGGAGTCAGAAGTAGACTATTTAATGAAATACTAAAGTTGAATGAAAGTTTTGATAGCAAAATAATCTTCAGTTTATTTAGTGTTTTCCTTGATTGGTTTTAAAAAAACAAACTTGAAATTAGGAGAAAAATAAACACAAGTAGAAAAAATTTTTTACTTTATGTATCCAGTATGGATCATAGTGACTGCAATTTACCTTTTTTCCCCTGACAGTTATAAGTTATTAAACAGCCTTTCTTTAATATAGTAATGAAAGAATTGCCCTCAGGAGGTAGAAAATAAGAGCACTCAATAACAGGTGTTCTCTGAGATTATTCTAAGCATTTAGAATGTAGCACTTTAAACATTAATAAAAAGTGTGAGATGATATTTCTGTTAGTGCTGATAATGATGATACAGGTGTTTGATGGGCTTTGGGTCTGAAAAGCAGCCAGAATGTTTTGTTAGGTGAACTGAGAGGAGGAAAGGGGACAAGGCAGGACAGTTCCAGGTGTGCCCAGCTCTCAGAACACCTGAGCTGTTTACACAAGATTCATTTATTCATTAGTTCCAACAAACACACACCAAACACCCATTATACCTAAGGTCTTAGAGGGCCTGTGGGTATAAGATGAGGGGGACATGCTTCTTACCCTCCAAGTGCTTATAGTCGAGGGACACGTTCTATACACAGACAACTAATACCAAGCTCCACTCAATGACACCAACTAAATGGCATGGGTCTCAGCGGAGAATGCAGTCACACTGTGACTGGGCTCACAAGAGAAGACTTCATAGGGAAGGTGCCATTCAAGCTGGCAAAAGGATTAGGTTTCACCTTTTTGGATTTCATCATTGATTGATGAATGACCAATGATTTTATCATTGTTGGAGATACTGTGGGGCCAGGGGAGGTGATCCAGGTGTAGCAAAATGGCTTCAGCAGAGCTATGATAATAAGCAAGCCCAAAACATGTATAGGTGACAGTGACTGGTTTAATAGCCAGAGTATTGAGGATGCTACAGAATGAATATGCAAGAGTAAGGTGAGGGCAAAAGAAGAAAGGACCTTGAATGCTTGACTAAAGAATTTGAAGGTCCCTAACAGTAGGCCCCAGGGAACCCTTAAATGCTGTTAACATCATCAGAGTGGTGTTTCAGAAAGCTTTGTGGCAGTGGCTGAGTGGACTAAACAGGGGGAGGCTCAAAGCTGTGAAAATAATTAGGAGTATATTATGATGGGCTGGGGGAGCATGATGAGCAATTGAACTAAACATGAACAGTGGGAATGGGCATCAGGGAGCAAATGGAAGATGTCTTGCAGGTGTGGATTTGGGCTAGAAAGGAGGGAAGTCAATGGTGACTCAGAGATTTTAAACCTGAGTGAGACGGAGAAGGTAATGTCATTATGAAAAACAGGAAGAGAAGCTGGGTAAGTAAAGATTCTAAATAAACCCAGTTACATAATTTGTGGAGCTTAGTGCAGAATGAAACAGGAGCCCAGCTGGAGGAGGTGGAGGTGGAGACATCAGGCTTCCCTTTCCAAGGGTCTGCTACCCCAACCCACAGCAGATGTGCAACCCCCAAGTAATTTCAAGTTCCATCCTGAGACTTTCTTGGTACCTGGATGGGCGAGAGATGCCCACCAATGTGCTGTGTATGGCTACCAGCTCTGGGTGGGTGACCAGAGACTTGCGCCTCCCTGTGATGGTGTGCGGCACGTACCTGGTCCTCTCCACGCACCCACCCAAAGCCAGCCTCGAGCAGAGTGCAGCAGCAGATGTCGGATGTGGGCCTCTCCCCAAACTGATGTAACGTCCTTGTGGCTCCTGATCTCAGGGAAGGGGTGGTGGGTGGGGAGGCTGAGTGAGGCCTGGGACACCATGGAGCAGGGACAAGTGGCCAGGAACCAGCCCTGGTCAGACAGTAGAAGGGGAGATTGAGTGTGAACTAAGGCTCTAAGCTCTGGGCTCATATGCCGTTGTCTCAATGGACTTGACTTATGAAGCACAAATTCAAACATAAAATTATTAAGACTTTCACATGCGCAGCATTAAACCTTAAGCAGGGGGACCCTACCCTGCTCTCCTCCCCCTAACCCCCCACAACTGCGCTGGTCACATGTCCATGAGGCCGGCCCTGATTCTGAGTCATTTTGAGTGTTAGGTGGAGAAGTTAAATTTTATTCCGGCCTAGTGTCTTCTGCTTCCTTGTGAATGGCCTCTGCTCCATCCTAATTAAATTACGTGCCATTTTCAGTGCCTGGATTGTGCTTTTCTGTTTATGTGCTTTTCATCTTCTCTGTCAGGATTATTCCTTCTCCATCTTTGCTCATTCAAATCTTGCTCTGGTTTCTCAGAATATAAGAAGGGAGACTGATTGCTTATTCTTGAAGAGAAGAGATGAAAAACAAAACATAAAATTACACACAAAGTTGTATTTAAGAATGCATTCTATTATACTGTTATATTTATTATATATTAAATAAGAACATAAATAATGATACTGCATTTTCATTGAATTTCATCTTTCATTTCATTTTAGAATAATCTTCACTGAAATAACTACATTTAAAAGTGGCCTCAGAAGGGATAGATTTCATGTATCTAGAAAACTCAATGATGAATATGCTTCATTCTCTGATGAGCCAGTGCTGACAGACATTGGTATACAGTCCTGTGACTGCATTGCTGAGATTTGCTTAAAAGGCAGATGTTGATCCCACTCTAAAGCTGGTATTAGAAAGGAGTTTCATGAAATCTTATTTCAGCTTCTTTCAGAGGTTTTAAAAAATTCCCCCAAGCCTGTGACTATGTTCGGTAGCCCAGAAGCAGAATTGGTTTTGTGCTCGAGGCAGGAAACATTTGCTATTTCAGCCCCCTTCCTGACAGACACGTGATCGTGATAAACAGTGACAAACTGCATTTGCCGCTGCGTACATGAGGATGGATGAGGAAACAGTACACTTCCTACGGAATCATGGGGAGGCAACTTAAGGTTAACTTAATTTTTTCCCAACCCATAAGCTAAATGTTTACTGATCTGACCAATTTATTTTGGTTCCCAACGTTTTGGTCACCTGTTTATTTACAAGGCTGGCTTAATTTGGAAGTTAGTGTTTCATGTTTGATGTGGTGTTGAAGAGTCAAATGAAACTTTCCTCTGCAATAGCTTTGAGTTATTTTATAGGAAAGTCAACAAGCTCCTTTAGGTCCACCACTTGCTGCTCTAGTCACTTATTTTAAGGATGGTGTTTGCATTATAACCACATTCTTTTGGAAGGTGGAATTTGAGTCAGAAAAGAAGCAGTTTAGTCATAAAAAGGTGGGCTGGGTTTCTAATATTTTAGGAGAAACTTTGGTTTCTGGATATTTATAGGGATTCAGGCTGAATTTACTTACTTAATTGTTTATTGATAGGATTAAAATAGTAAAGTTTTCCTGGCATTAAAAAAAAGTGTGTTCTCTATAATTTCAAGGGTTTCTTAATTGGTTGGTTTCAACAACTGAACAGTGGTTTCATGCATTTATGAGAAATTCTGTTTCCTGTCACAAAGTATAGCTTCAGGCTTTTGCAAATTTAGTAAAGGAACTTTTATGTTGCATGAAAAAACGAGGTACCTGTGAGATACCTCTTTAGGGTGTCAGTTTTTAAAAAATTCAAACAGTGATAGAAAGGAAACTGAAGCTCCACTCTTGATTAACAGTAACTCCATTTATGGAGCATTTTCTGTGATTCAGCGTTAGATCATTAGCAAGCTGGTTGTCTCTTTTAAAACTCTCAACAAGGTAGCTATTACTACCCCCGTTTTACAGAAGAAAGAACTGAGGCTTGGAAGGGTTAGTAATTTGCTCAAAGTCCCTCAGCTGGTAAGTGAGGGAAGGGGACTGTGGGGGAGGGGTAGGTGGGGGGGTTCAAACCAAGATCTTTGGTCTGCAGGATCTTTTTGCCAGGTCACTCCTGGTGTGGCCTCTACCGACTGTTAATTGTATGCACACTCATGTCAGTCTCTGCCTTCTCCTTTTCTCTGCCAGTTTAAATCCTCTCACTGCGGAAAGTCCACCTTCATGAAACTTGCTAATCCCTGTCCCAGCCCACACAAACTGGACATGATTTCTCCCTCCTTTGAACATCTGTAATGCTTTAATGTGCTTCTTTCTAGTTTCTTAGTATTTTAACTCTTTGGGTACTTAAAAGAGTTGACTGTAAACATCTCAAGATCAAGATCATGACTTTTTCACTTCACATTTCTGCCAATAATTGCAGATATCTGCTGAATTATCTGAATTGCTTGTCCTTGTTAAACCTTCATATTAATTGCTGGAGCCCTATCTCCCCACCTCCCTGTTGCTTTTTTTGTTGATTTTTTCTTTGTTTTTTTTTTTCTTCTTTTACTTCATGCTATGAGGAGACCTTGAGCAAGCAGGCTGCCACTAACCAAATAATAACAATTAGCAACAGCACACTGCCACTGCTAGGATGGGGCATGACTGTTCTGGCTAACTGAATTTTCTAGTTTTCTCATGACTACCCCATTTATACAATTCAACTTCTTGAAGGTACATCACCCTTCCAGCATAAGCCCTTGCAGACTCTAGGATTTTTCTTTGAAAAATATTCTTGAAATACAGAGCATAGTGATTGGAATCTGTTGAAAATGAATTCAGAAATGCCATATTAGTATTTGGCTGTCTTGTTCTATGTACTTTTGTTTATTCCTAATACCCTATTTCCCTGAAGAAACTGCATGGGAAGCAACCTGGGCCAAACATACCTACGGGGAAGAGATGACTTTGGTTTAGTTAATGGAACCTTTTATCTGCACAGCTGACAAGCTTATTTATTTGAGAATTGAATTCTTAGATTATTAATCATCTTGTTAAACTGAAAAGATATCAGAGGGTAATAGAACATGCTCTAGACTTGGAGACAAGAATCTTGGATTCTGTTCTCAGTTCTACCTTAGTGTTTTTGGCAATAATGTAGGGATAATACATCCAGACATGTCTACCCCACTGTATTTTGTAAGAATGTAGTCATTAAATCTAACAATTTGATTCTAATGAGCTAATGGGAAGGCATATTCAAAAGGATAAAGTAAATATGAGGCTTTATTAATACATTTAAATTCATGGCCTAGGGGGCTTTATTCACAGGGCCTGGAAAGGCCCTTAAACATGACAAGATAACTTTGATTTAGAATGTGGTAGTACCTGTATTGGCTGTGTTTTCTTATTTTTCATATTCTTGATGTTCTGGCATTTAGTGCCTTGACCCTGGAGAGATTCCCCTTCCAGGGCTAGCTAATTCCTGGAGACAGCAGAGGACTCCCCTGCAAGCACCACTGTGATACGTAGGCCAACCAACCTGCAGCCCACATCCCCAGCTGTCTCCTTCCTGGGATGTCACACACTGAGCCAGTATCTCCTCCAGTCCTGAGGCACCCCAGGGCCAGGTACTGGGCACCTCAGGGCCACCCTTACAGTCCAGAGTCTGCCAAAACTGTTCAAACTATCCAATCCCAGATTGCTCCAGGGAACTTACCCCGCCTCACCCATTTCTTCCTGAGAGAACTCCAGAAAGGCTCTGGGCCGCGCTCTGCCCTCCCCGTTCTGCCTCATGACCGGCCCTGGTCCTTCCCCAGGTGGCCTGCATGGTGCGCTCTGTTTCCCATTTCCAGGGATCTGCGAGTATAACCTTCCTCCTTCGAGACAGTCACTTCTGTGGCTGTGTGTCTTACCATAACCGATTATCACAAATCCCAGGGACATTTTAACACAATGCCACACATACGTGATACCTTATACACAGGTAATGATTACTTGGAGGTATAAAGTAATGAAATGCTTTAAATGAGCATTAGACTGTCATGAGTTACTGGCCATACTACATATTCTGCATTTGACAAGCATAGTTATGTTAATTTTTTAAAAAGTTGGTCAATATGCCTATGTATGCCTATTTTTCTAATACAATATGTAATCTCAAAATTATCCATTGGGTTTCTGTGCTATAAATTCCCATGTGAAATCTCCAGATTAATAATTTGTAGATTTACTCTTGAAATTCTAAGGATTGTTTTGAAATGATAGTATTTGGACCCAGTACTTATAAACTATGTAAATGCTAGCAGCTGACACAAAAGGGTAAATGAATACTACATCTTAATATCTGTAACCAAGCTGTAATAATTTATTAGGCTAAGTGGAATCTCTGGTACAATTTTAAAACAACTTACTAAATAAAAGGTAAGCTTTATGTTTTTCTGTTTGGACATGGTGTTAATTGTATACTATGTGTTACCCTTTTTGTACTTATGCTGCCTGAATTTTCCAAATTATCAGAAAGTTTTAACCTTTATTTTTTTCAATTTAGAGAAATTAGATGGTACTCCTTTTTTCCTTTAAATGGCTGTGTACAGTTTAATGAGCTAATAGTTTTTATGGGTTTTTGGAAACTTAATGTGCATGATTACATATTTAAAGTTTTAATAATGGCTGTAATGGAATTGAGAACTGTAGGCTTGGGGCTTGTGGGAAAGATTATCCCACGGTTGCTAAGGAAACCAGTCTAGATTTTTATTCTTTTCTGCATAAAGTCCTTGGAAAAATGAAGCTATAATCCCTTGTCTCCCAAGGCCACCTTTATGGAGTACCCACATTTCACCCTTATCCTCCTCTTCCTTTTGCTTCCAAAGAACCACAGGTGATAGGGTGCATGCTTTATGCAGCTGTTAAGGCTGGTTTCTTTTTTCCATCTTCAGGTATGTGAGACTGGGGTCAGATTCTTCTCTCACTTCCTCTTCTTGATCACTAGCTTTGAAAGCTCAGGACCATCTTAGCATCTCCTTTTTATCATAGCCCAGAGATTATCATGCAGAGAAGCAAGGAGGAGAGAGCTGGGGGCAGTGAATGTGCCAGGCACTGACCGAGCAGGCAGAGGAGCACGGGATCTCTGCAGAGGAGGCAGCCAGCACAGATGGGAGCTAATGCCCAGCACCCCCCTCTCTCCTTTGCCATCCATTTCTTAAGTGAGGAAACAGGAGGGACAGCTTCTGATTTGGTCTCTCCTCTTTACCATGTTCACTGTGAATCTCACTGAATAGCCAGAAAAGAGCTGGTGCTCAGGGAGTGCATACTATTTAAAAGAGAAAGGGCAAAAAAACATTTTTCCACCTCTGAATTAACCAAATTGAGGTGATCTGCTATGTTAAATGAAAGAGCAAAAAGGTCATCTGGGGAAAGAGAAGCCACTGTCATTGTAGGGACATTTTATGCTTAAGACCTTGGGTTTCTGCTGAAGAAAACAACCAATTTTATACTTTAGAGATAGCCTTAAAATCCTTAGGGTCAGGCATTCATGTGTGTAACATATAACATTAATCATTCTTGTAGTGACCTTGTGAGGCTGTATAATTTAATATATAATTATATGGAAATCATTTAATCAAAATGATATGGAAAGACGTGAAAGTGTAAAATGAAACAGATGTGCTTTCTCTCTAGCAAATGAAGCCGAAACTTACTTTCAAAACTACTGTCACTCTTTCGCCTGGCCACTGAGCTGACTCTCCTCGTTGAATGCTAACTTAGCACCTACCACAGGGTCGGTGTGCATATGGTGGGCCCTTAGGATCATGTTTGATGAGCAGAAGAGCCCTTACTGTAGTCACTTTTATTTCATCTCTAGAGTGATAAGCACCAATGGGACCACTGTGCAGGTTAGGATGTCCCCACAGTGACGTTGTTGACAGGTTGGGCTGGGTCAGTCTTTGTTGGGGATGCTGGGGGTGCTGTCCTGTGTATCATAGGATGTGTAGCAGCCTTCTTGGCTTCTGCCCACTAGGTGCTTGCCTCGTGGTGACAGTAACTGTCAAATGTCCCCTGGGGGAAAAAACCTTCTTCCACCCTTTTTGGAAACCACTAATGTAGAGCAATTTGGCAATAACTATGTGCTGCCTTAAAAATAGTCATAACTTCTGATTCATCAATTCCAGATCATCTTAAGAAAACTTTTATGGGCATGTGCAAAGGTTTGTCTATATGAGTACTCATTTTAGTGTTGTTTATAATAGTGTAAAATTATTAGCCCAAACATCCAGCCTGAAGTTTGGATAGATTATGGTACATCATAAAATAGAATATTCAATCAGAGGAAATTGCTTACAAAATATTGAGTGAATATCTGTATTTAGAAAACAGTAGTATTCCAGTTTTCTTAACAATAACAACAAAAGCATGAGGGTAGGGACTGAATTCAGAATCAGATTGGATTTACTTCTCAGTCCTACCACCTAAGAGTTGTTATATTTTACTTCATCAATTGTTTGTAGCTGCAGTCCTAAAATGCGGATAATGGTATCTATCTTAAAAGGTTATTGTGAGGGTTAAGTAACATTATATATGGGCAGTGCTGAACATGCTGTTTGCTTTATTTTGAGGACGCTGTAAAAAATAACTGGAATAATACATGGGGAAAGGCTGGAAAATGAATTGCCAAAACATTGATAGAGATGATCTCAGAGTGATGGGCTTGTTTTTCTCTTGTCTTTTGTGTTTTCTGTTGTCTATTTTATCAAAATTGCCACATACATATCCGTTAATCAAGTAACTGCAGTTGCTTTTACAGATATACCTAAGCTTGGTGTCACAGAGTGGTCACACAGCAGAGGCTTATTTCTCACTCTTCTGAAGCTCAGCATAGGTCTTGCTGGTTGGTGGGTAGGTCTCCTCCAAGACGAGATTATTTCCTTTTTTCCTCCCTGGTCCTCCACACCTTCAACATGAGGCTTCAATATCAGGTTGGAAGATGAAGGGAGAGAGAGAGAAATGAACAAATGAAGTAGGAGGAGTTTGTGGGTCTGGTCTGTAAGTGGCATGTATCGTTTCTTGCTCCCATTGTACAGTTTTTCTAGACTCTACAACTCAGGTATGTGGCCCTGCCTAGCTTCAGGGAGGCTGGCAAGTATAGTTTAGCCCTGCCCTAAAGTGGATCCCAGGCCAGTCATTGCATACAGCTCTATGCGCAGCTCCATCGGAGTGGTGAGCCGTCCTCTCTGGCAGGTCCTGCTGGTTTTCATGTGCATGACCAACTAACTGCCTGCAACAAGACTGAAGAGGGAGAATCATTGGGCTTTGGAAAAGGGATCTGAAAGATACAGGCAGATTTATTTTCCATTGTTGAGAATGGATTAGAGAATAGAATTCTAAAGGCAGGAATTTGCTATGGAGATTGTTGCCTTTAAGCTCACAGGTCTGAGGGTTATAAGGTCAAGTGGTGAAGCCAGACCTGGCTACATCATTTGTGGGACCCAGTGAGAAATCAAAATGGAGGTCTTCATAGAGTCCATGGAAGTCAATACCCCCAGGAGAGCTGCCCTAGGACCAGGGATGGGCAAGAGAGGCCACGACAGAGTAGCTTACTGAACACACCGTGGTGACATACCAATTACCCTGTTACTTGTTCTACTTAACATATTTCAGAATCCTCTGTCAACCTGTGATGGGGACAGCCACTGCCTTGCCCCTAAGACACTGCAGGGCTCCTGACCCCATACCCATGCCTGTGACCTTACTGGGAATGGAGGGCAACAGAAGAACATGGGCATTCTCCCAACCCATCCCCCATCAGCCTGACCCTGCTGCTACCCTGGGTAGAAAGAGGTAGAGGTCAAGGGGCTGGAGCAGGGAGCAGGAAGCTGAGAACCCACCAGGAAGCTGGATGGCACGTGAGCCTCGGGGTGTGCTCTATCAGACTCCACATATGGAACACAAATTCAACTTAAACTTCAAGTGTGGAGGGCTGTTCTCAACACGGGGCTCTGTGTGACTGCACTGGATTCACACCCAGAAAGCCATTCCGTAGGTGGTGCCTACGATTTTAACTGTAAGAATAAATAACGAGGATGGCAAACTCCCCATGGAAGTTCCTTATTTTTCTACCTACTTCCATAGCACTTTGCCCATATGACTCTTGCTATTTACTCCAATTTTGGTGATTTTAATTTTTGCTCACCTTTCTCTCCATTAAACTGTGAGCTCCTTGAGGACAGATGCTATAACTTTCTGGCTTTGTAGCACTCCCTGTGTGTGGCATGGTGCCTAGCATATAGTATTTAGATACTTAGTAGATCTTTGTTTTATGAATAAATGAGGAAAACGAATGTAATTGAGAATTCTGTCATGAGGGCAGTGGCCTAGGTACTAGTAGTAGGTTATAAGGTCAGGTTAAGACCAGGGGTTAGCTAATAATGCTGAACCAGGCCACTGGTAGGCCAAGGGTCCTTTCATTTTCTCATGCACAGGGATGGGCTGGGTTCCCAGGGAGCAAGAAGCTGACATGTCCAGTGCTGTAGTGGTCCAGGCTGTGAAGAGAGATGGTGGCACAGGGAACCAAGCAATTCATATTATCAGTAAAGAAGAGGAATTAGCAGTGTTGGGAGGATGAAAGCAAGAGAAAAAAGGTAGCAACTATGACTAATATAACAGGCACAGGGCTTTGGCTAAGTAGTGATTATGTAGTTAATAATAGCAATGCTGGAGCAAAGGAGATGTATTCTGCTTTTCCTATGTTTACTTAAATGGCAGTAGTGATGTCTTTTAGGCAAGGCAAAATGATTTGCTAGGGAGAATATAAAAGGTCAGTGTGAGAGCTCTCTGATTTAGGGGTAGTAATTTAAGCCAAATTAATGTGTTCAGAAAGCCTAGCCCCAAACTTTTGTACCACCACTAACACCACTTCCATTTTCTCCCCCAAAACCAAAAGTATTTATGTTTCCCTAGTCTGTACTTGTTTCCAGGAAGCATCCTCCAAGATTGTCCGATTCTTTTTTGGACTCTAGATATTTTTATTTGGACTATCTATCATTATCCTAGAAAATATTCAGTCCTTTCAGAAGTATGCAATTCTCGTAAAGTCACCTGTGACCAGCTGTGATAAATAGGTCAATGACATTTCCAAACACAGTGGTCACAACTGTTACTGTTTCAAAGCACAGCGGAGCAGTGGTGTCAGCAGACACATTTACCTAACATAGTTCAGAATCCTCTGAACCCCTGGCTTGCCTCGACTTCTTTCCTTTTCCTCTGTCTTCCTGTATTTCCTTTCCTCCCCCCATTTCCTTGTCTTGTGCCTTTCAGTTCCTCTCTGCTGACGTCAGGCTCCTGGCCGCGTTTGGCGTGACTGCTGCCCCTCTTTCCCTCCTCCCTTTGCTATCCTCTCTCCCACCTCTGACCTTTCATCTTCTGTCTCTTTCTCCTATTCTGTCTTCTCTTCTCCCTGTTCTCTTCTTGCCCTCTCTGGCATTACTGACCTGAAGATAACAGGGATATAACACAAATTAAGTATTTGTTCCCAGTTGTTAATTTCTAGATCAAACTTTAAAATCTCATAGGCCTCTCTCCGGAAACAACTGAATTTCCTTTTACTTCCAAGTGGATTAAAAAAAAGATTTAAATCAGATACATGAACATTTTTTTTCTTTTAAAACACACATATTTTAATCATATTTCAAATTGTTATCCTATGTAGCCCTTGGTTATGATTTATTTCCCTATGGGTCAGTGTCTTGCAGTATGAAAAAAACCTTGTCCCTCAAGTACATTTTCAGTAGAACAAGTAACAGGGTAATTGGTATTTAAATACTTGGTATACAACATCCAGGCTTTTATTAAAGTGAGAACAAGGATAAATATTATTTCTTTGCTGTATCTTTCAGTCTAGTATCCAACAGGAATTTCTTAGCAACAGGCACCACAGAAGTTACCATGTCAGCAAATTCTCAGGCCGATTAATTGTTTGAGGTCTTGTCTCTGTTAACCTAAAGTTCCTGATGGTGAATGTCCCCTGCTGGGTTCTTTTTTCCCTTTTTGTACACAGAAAAGAAATATTTTCCATTCTCCTGAATCCACCAGGAAGCATGTGGGATTTTATCACCTCTGTTAATATATTGCTTCGCCCCCAATGTATCAACACTCCAAAACTTGCTTAGTTATTTGTAAAATTCAGCTTTGGGACTGGCTGCTGCCCTTGGGTGACTGTCCATCAAAGGGAAAGTCAACCGAACTTTATAAGCCATGTAGCCTGGTTTCCTAGAGCTGATGTTTTCTCTTGGCCAAAAACCACATTGAACTTTAGCATCTGCATCTTGCTTCATTATTTCCAGCAGACTGTAATGCCTGACTTGTGTGTGGAAGTGTGTTTCTTTTGGTATCACTCCAGCTTTATTAAAGATAATTTCTTTCATTCCTTGATACAGGAATCCATTCATTGTGAATGCATTTCTAATTCTCAAATTCTCTATACATGTATAAAGTTAAAGACTAGGCCAGTATTTTTTAACAATTTGAAATAAGAAAACTTGAATGCATAAGTATGAGACTACCATTCTCCCCTTTTTTTTTCCTACATGGCTATCATCGTTGATAAACCACCATTTGCCTGAAAAGACATGTATACTAAAATATCTATAATGATGCGTATTAGAACAGAAATATTAGTTTGTCCTTTTTGTGTGTGTTCTTTTTGTAGAAAAAAGTTCCTTGGTCAGTGTATTTGGAACAAAAAGTGCTGTTCCTGTATTTTGAGCCTGGTACTCTTACAGAATTCTCTCATGTGATCTTCATAATAACCTGGTAAGAAAGGTGAAGAGAGTATTATCCTTCCCCTTTCATTGATTAGGAATCAAGCACTGAGGCCTTTTCCTGAAGCCATAGGGCCTTAAGTTAGGCCCTTAGAGTTAGGACTCCGTGTTCCTCCATCACTGTTTCTCCCCTCCTGGGCTTTGAGAAGACCCAGTAAATAACATTTCTCTGCCCTGAATTGACTGAGATGAGAGAGAAAACAAAAGGGGAAATGGGACATCAAAATATCATGTTTATAACTTATTAAGCAGATACTGGAGTGTAGGCTTATGTGTTTGGGCTTAGATTACCCACCTCCAGAAGAGTACAGACCTATCCTCCCATACACAGATAATGTTGGATGCCCACAGGCCTCCCCACAGGAGAGGCCTTATCACTTTGAAACTACAGCATTGAGGAAAGATCAGAGGCATGCTTCCTGTGGGCAGCTGACTTTGGAAGACTCTGGGGAGCAAGGGCTGGGCTGTGCATATCCAGTTACTCCCCCCAGCACCCTAATCAGGTCAGCTACCCTACTCCATGGGGAGGAGCAAGGAGTGGGCCCAAAGGCTGGAAGTTTAGGGGAAATCTCTCCTCATGGAATCCAGAGAAGGGGGAAGAGTCTTCCTCCTTTGACATTTGCTATGCCACTTCCCAAATAATTGTTACATCTGAAACATCAAGAGAAGGCTCATTGCCCCGGTCCCAACCCTCTCTTGCCCCTGCCTTATCCCCTTATCCTCTGTTACCCAGGCCAGAAATCTAGGCATCGTCTTTTGATTCCTTCCTTTTATTCACCCACCATATTAAATCCATCAGAAAATTCTTTTGATTTACTCTTAAAAAGAGATCTCAAGTCTACCCATTTCTCTACATCTCTGCTTTCACAACTCCAGTCCAAGTCACCATTATCCTTCACCTAGAGAATTGAATCTGCCTCCTAATGTGTCTCTCTGTAGACAGAATTCCCACTGAATGTTTATGAGGTAGCAAGGAGTCTGTCCTGGATAGCAATAGGCAGGAGGGTGGGGCCCGATTATTTGAGAGACTTGTTATCCTAATCACCTACACTTTGAAGACAATGAACGGTTGTAGGCCTGTGAGCAGGAGAGGGACACAGATCTAGACGAGCCTACGCTCATCACCTATAGGAACTTGGGCAGATGACCTCCTCTCTGTGGATCTTTCAATTTGTGTATGTAACAAGAGAGGGCTAAGAAAATGATTTCTAAGACTCTTCTGGAACTGAAATTTCATGTTAATTATAGAAGGGAAGAGGAGAAACCTTAACAAAGAATTATGCCCAAGAGTTTTAAAATTAGTAGCTTTGTAGTAAGGTAGGCTGAGTGTTGAATGAATGCCTTATATCTGAGTCACTCAAGTGTTATGGCTGCTCCAGAATGTTACAGGAGGGCTCAGGGCTGCCATCTCCTGGAAAGTGTATACCAAAGGACTTAATAAAATTCTATTTACATAGCAACATGTCTTTGTATATCTTTGGAAAGGCTAGACATAAGTCATTGCTTGGTATTGCTGTCGGGTGACAGATATCTTTAAGAAAGAAATGATTTGAGTTCAGGTTTGCTTCCCATCAACTGCAATAGAGTATATAGCCAACTATTATGTTATAGGACCTGAGCTTTATCTCCAAGGCAAAAATCAAAGAAAATTTTTCTGAATAATTATTCCAATCTAAGAATACTGCCTGACCAGTATAGCACAGAGAAGACAAGTAGTGATTCTATAGCATCTTACTATGCTGATAGTGACTGTAATGGGGTATGTGGTGGGGACTTGATAACGGGGGTAGTCTAGTAACCAAAATGTTGCTCATGTAATTGTATATATATATATATATATATATATATTTTTTTTTTTTACATTTATTTATTTATTTTAAAATCAATGGCTTTTAGATATGTTTAATTGTGAAATATTTTATACATTCAGAAAAGTACAGAGAAAATACAATAATCACCTAGCATCCACTATTAAAAATAACAATTTGTCATACTGTTTTTCAGAATTTCTAACTCTTCACGCTGTGTGATTACTGTCATCGTGAGGCTGGTGCTTGTCTTTCCCATGCATACACACATAATATCACATAATATAGTTTTGTGTGATTTTAGTTTATATGAGTACTATAGTGAACATATTTTACAACATGTTGTTTTACTCAATATTACTGTTTTTGAGATTTGTACATGCTGGTACATGCAGCCCTCATTCATGTCTTTTAATTTTTAACATTATATGAACATACCCTGATTTAGTTTTCATTTGGTTGATAGATACTTTGGTTATTATGATTGCCACTATAACTAAAGCAATGAACAGTCCTGTACATGCCTTCTTTTTGCAATGTGCAAGAATTTCTTTGGAAAATACACTTAGAAAAGAAGTGATTGGGTCATAGATAAAAAATTTCAAGTTCAATTTTCACAATTATTCAAATTGCTATGAATGATGATTCCCTTTTCTTCACATCCTCACCAATGTTTGATATTCAGCCTTTACATTTTACCAATAAGATAATCATAAAATGATATAACATTTTTGTTGCAAACTACTTCTTCCAGTACATAGCTTTTCACTTTCTTATGTTGTCCTTTGATGACTAGAAATTTTTTTTTTTTGAGAGGGCATCTCTCATATTTATTGATCAAATGGTTGTTAACAACAATAAAATTCTGTATAGGGGACTCAATGCACAATCATTAATCCACCCCAAGACTAATTCTCGTCAGTCTCCAATCTTCTGAAGCATAACAAACAAGTTCTTACATGGTGAACAAATTCTTACATAGTGAATAAGTTCTTACATGGTGAACAGTACAAGGGCAGTCATCACAGAAACTTTCGGTTTTGATCACGCATTATGAACTATAAACAATCAGGTCAAATATGAATATTCGTTTGATTTTTATACTTGATTTATATGTGAATCCCACATTTCTCCCTTATTATTATTATTATTATTATTATTATTATTATTATTATTATTTTTAGTAAAATGCTGAAGTGGTAGGTAGATGCAAGATAAAGGTAGAAAACATAGTTTAGTGCTGTAAGAGAGCAAATGTAGATGATCAGGTGTGTGCCTGTAGACTAAGTGTTAATCCAAGCTAGACAAGGGCAATAAAACATCCACGGATGCAGAAGATTTCTCTCAAAACAGGGGGGGGTGAGGTTCTAAGCATCACCACTGTTGATCCTCAATTTCTCACCTGATGGCCCCCCTGCGACTGTGCCTGTCTTAGGTTGTTCCTCCCTTGAGGAATCTTACCCATCTCTGGCTAACCAGTCATCTTCCGGGGCCGTACAGGGAAATGTAAAGTTGGTAAGTGAGAGAGAAGCAATATTGTTTGAAAAGGTTAGCTTTTTACTTCTTAGCAGATTTATGCCCTGTGGCTTCTATGCCCAGCATTTGTCTTGAGGTATCTTTACCACTTGGAAGAATTATGATACTCAGTAAATTCGATATGAGGCACGAATTCTATTTAAGGGTTGTAATTAGGAAGGAAGGAGAAAAGCTCTAGAAGTAGCAGATGGAAGAAAACATGGGGAGATTGATTATTTCTTTGACATATCTTCTTGTAGAGTAACTTAAGCATGTATACGTTTTAAACTACTAATTAAATTGTGCACACACATTAACATAATAGGAATACAGTTATGTAACCAAAGCAGACCTATAATTACCAGCCATCTCCAGTGAAACCAAGAAAACCAGTTAGACACCCTAGGCGTTTGTGAAAACTTATCTATGATATGATGGATATTGTCCAACTGAACTTGAACAGTCTGAGAGAAATCAGACAAGTTAAAACAACCCATTCCTGGAACTGTTCACATCCCATATATTCTTTTAACAGTAGATAGTCTGTAGTCATAAGATTTTGGAGTGCTACAACTTGCACTTCTCCTAATTCTTGGTTGAGTTCCAACAGTATAGATCCAGTCAAATTTGATGTTTTACTGTATTCACAAGCCAGCTTAGATATCTCCTTCTTCATTCCAATGGCAAGTCCAGGAACCAGTGGGATGGATGCAGCTATAACTGCAGCATCGCCTGGATCTTTGTTGAGGTTTTTTGGTGATTATCTTCTGGTATGACTCTTCCAGAGAGTGCTGATGTTGGAAGTTCTTCTTCATATCGTATCTTAGTTCATTTTCTGGGTAGCCAAATTAGGCTTTGACCCTCTGTATAAACACAAACAGACCCTTTGCCCACACTTTGATATGCCCTTTATACCATTGTGTAGAACTCACTGGAGGTCACCACACAGGAAATGCTTTTTTTTTTAAGAGAAAGGAATATTATCAGAAAAGTGTACCTCCCTAGCTGATCATCTCACACACTTTAAGTGATCAAAATTAAGGATATTTAAAGCATGCATTAATCATTTATTTACAGTTAGTTTTATCCTATTAGGGAGTAATCCCCCTTTTCTTTCTTTCTTTCTTTTTATTTTATTTTTTTTGTTATCTTTAATCTACACTTACATGAAGAATATTATGTTTACTAGGCTCTCCCCTTTCCAAGTCCCCCCTATAAACCCCTTTACAGTCACTGTCCATCAGCATAACAAAATGTTGTAGAATCACGACTTGTCTTCTCTGTGTTGTACCACATCTTTATCCATTCATCTACGATGGACATTTAGATTGCTTCCAATTCTTGGCTATTGTAAATAGTGCTGCGATAAACATAGGGGTGCATCTGTCTTTCTCAAACTTGATTGTTGCATTCTTAGGGTATATTCCTAGGAGTGGAATCCCTGGGTCATAACTCTGTTTTGAGCATTTTGATGAACCTCCATACTGCTTTCCAACTAATTTACATTCCCACCAGCAGTGTAGGAGGGTTTCCTTTTCTCCACAGCCTCACCAACATTTGTTGTTGTTTGCCTTTTCGATGGCAGCCATCCTTACTGGTGTGAGGTGATACCTCATTGTAGTTTTAATTTGCATTTCTCTGATAATTAGTGTTGTGGAGCATCTTTTCATGTGTCTGTTGGCCATCTGTATTTCTTTTTTGGAGAACTGTCTGTTCAGTTCCTCTGCCCATTTTTAAATTGGATTATTTGTTTTTTGTTTGTTGAGGCATGTGAGCTCTTTATATATTTTGGATGTCAAGCCTTTATCGGATCTGTCATTTACAAATATATTCTCCCATACTGTAGGGTTCCTTTTTGTTCTATTGATGGTGTCTTTTGCTGTACAGAAGCTTTTCAGCTTAATATAGTCCCACTTGTTCATTTTTGCTGTTGTTTTCCTTGCCTGGAGAGATATGTTCAAGAAGAGGTCACTCATGTTTATGTGTTAGAGGTTTTTGCCTATGTTTTTTCCCACGAGTTTAATGGTTTTATAACTTACATTCAGGTATTTGATCCATTTCGAATTTACTTTGGTATATGGGGTTAGACGATGGTCCAGTTTCATTCTCTTACATGTAGCTATCCAATTTTGCCAGCACCATCTGTTGAAGAGACTGTCATTTCGCCATTGTATGTCCATGGCTCCTTTATCAAATATTAATTGACCATATATGTTTGGGTTAATGTCTGGAGTCTCTAGTCTGTTCCACTGGTCTGTGGCTCTCTTCTTGTGCCAGTACCAAATTGTCTAGATTACTATGGCTTTATAGTAGAGCTTGAGGTTGAGGAGTGAGATCCCCCCTATTTTATTCTTCTTTCTCAGGATTGCTTTGGCTATTCGGGGTCTTTGGTGTTTCCATATGAATTTTTGAATTATTTGTTCCAGTTCATTGAAGAATGTTGCTGGTAATTTGATAGGGATTGAATCAAATCTGTATATTGCTTTGGGCAGGATGGCCATTTTGACGATATTAATTCTTCCTAGCCATGAGCATGGGATGAGTTTCCATTTATTAGTGTCCCCTTTAATTTCTCTTAAGAGTGACTTGTAGTTTTCAGAGTATAAGTCTTTCACTTCTTTGGTTAGGTTTATTCCTAGGTATTTTATTCTTTTTGATGCAATGGTGAATGAAATTGTTTTCCTGATTTCTCTTTCTATGGGTTCATTGTTAGTGTATAGGAAAGCCACAGATTTCTCTGTGTTAATTTCGTATCCTGCAACTTTGCTGTATTCCGATATCAGTTCTAGTAGTTTTGTAGTGGAGTCTTTAGGGTTTTTTACATACAATATCATGTCATCTGCAAATAGTGACAGTTTAACTTCTTCTTTACCAATCTGGATTCTTTGTATTTCTCTGTTTTGTCTGATTACCATAGCTAGGACCTCCAGTACTACGTTAAATAGCAGTGGGGAGAGTCAGCTTCCTTGTCTAGTTTCTGATCTCAGAAGAAAAGCTTTCAGCTTCTCGCTGTTCAGTATAATGTTGGCTGTGGGTTTACGATATATGGCATTTATTATGTTGAGGTACTTGCCCGCTATTCCCATTTTGCTGAGAGTTTTTATCATGAATGGATGTTGAATTTTGTCAAATGCTTTTTCAGCATCTATGGAGATGATCATGTGGTTTTTGTCTTTCTTTTTGTTGATGTGGTGGATGATGTTGATGGATTTTCGAATGTTGTACCATCCTTGCATCCCTGGGATGAATCCCACTTGGTCATGGTGTATGATCCTTTTGATATACTTTTGAATTCAGTTAGCTAATATTTTATTGAGTATTTTTGCATTTACATTCATCAGGGATATTGGTCTGTAATTTTCTTTTTTGGTGCGGTCTTTGCCAGGTTTTGGTATTAGGGTGATGCTGGCTTCATAGAATGAGTTTGGGAGTATTCCCTCCTCTTCTATTTTTTGGAAAACTTTAAGGAGAATGGGTATTATGTCTTCTCTGTGTGTCTGATAAAATTCTGAGGTAAATCCGTCTGGCCTGGGTGTTTTGTTCTTGGGTAGTTTTTTGATTACCGTTTCAATTTCTTTGCTCGTATTTGGTTTGTTTAACTTTTGTGTTTCTTCCTTGGTCAGTCTTGGAAGGTTGTATTTTTCTAGGAAGTTGTCCATTTCTTTTAGGTTTTCCAGCTTGTTGGCATATAGGTTTTCATAGTAGTCTTTAATAATTCTTTATATTTCTGTGGAGCCTGTCGTGATTTTTCCATTCTCACTTCTGATTCTGTTGATTTGTGTTGATTCTCTTTTCATCTTAATAAGTTTGGCTAGAGGCTTATCTATTTTGTTTATTTTCTCAAAGAACCAGTTCTTGGTTTCATTGATTTTTGCTATTGTTTTATTCTTCTCAATTTTGTTTATTTCTTCTCTGATCTTTATTATGTCCCTCCTTCTGCTGACTTTAGGCCTCATTTGTTCTTCTTTTTCCAGTTTCGATAATTGTGATGTTAGACTATTCATTTGGGATTGTTCTTCCTTCTTCAAGTGTGCCTGGATCGCTGTATACTTTCCTCTTAAGACTGCTTTCGCTGTATCCCACAGAAGTTGGGGCTTTGTGTTGTTGTTGTTATTTGTTTCTATATATTTCTTGATCTCTATTTTAATTTGTTCATTGATCCATTGATTATTTAGCAGTATGTTGTTAAGCCTCCATGTGTTTGTGAGCCGTTTTGTTTTATTTGTAGAATTTACTTCTAGTTTTATACCTTTGTGGTCTGAAAAACTGGTTGGTAGAATTTCAATATTTTGGATTTTGCTGAGGCTCTTTTTGTGGGCTAGTATGTGGTCTATTCTGGAGAATGTTCCATGTGCACTTGAGAAGAATGTATATCCTGTTGTTTTTGGATGTAGAGTTCTATAGATGTCTATTAGGTCCATCTGCTCTACTGTGTTGTTCTGTGCCTCTGTGTCCTTACTTATTTTCTGCCTGGTGGATCTATTCTTTGGGGTGAGTGGTGTGTTGAAGTCTCCTAAAATGAATGCATTGCAGTCTATTTCCCCCTTTATTTCTGTTAGTATTTGTTTCACATGTGCTGGTGCTCCTGTATTGGTTGCATATATATTTAGAATGGTTATATCCTCTTGTTGTACTGAGCCCTTTATCATTATGTAGTGTCCTTCTTTATCTCTTGTTACTTTCTTTGTTTTGAAGTCTATTTTGTCTGATATTAGTACTGCAACCCCTGCTTTCCTCTTGCTGTTGTTTCCCTGAAATATGTTTTTCCATCCCTTGACTTTTAGTCTGTACATGTCTTTGGGTTTGAGGTGTGTTTCTTGTAAGCAGCAAATAGATGGGTCTTGCTTTTTTATCCATTCTATTACTCTGTGTCTTTTGATTGGTACATTAAGTCCATTTACATTTAGGGTCACTATTGAAAGATATATACTTATTGTCATTGCAGGCTTTAAATTCGTGGTTACCAAAGGTTCAAGGTTAGCCTCTTTAGTGTCTTACTGCCTAATTTAGCTCAGTTATTGAGCTGTTATATACACTGTCTGGAGATTCTTTTCTTCTCTCCCTTCTTATTCCTCCTTCTCCCGTCTTCATATGTTGTATGTTTTGTTCTGTGCTCTTTTTAGGATTGCTCTCATCTAGAGCAGTCCCTGTAGGATGCCCTGTAGAGGTGGTTTGTGGGAAGCAAATTCCCTCAGCTTTTGCTTGTCTGGGAATTGTTTAATCCCACCATCATATTTAAATGATAGTCGTGCTGGATACAGTATCCTTCGTTCAAGGCCCTTCTGTTTCATTGCATTAAATATATCATGCCATTCTCTTCTGGCCTCTAGGGTTTCTGTTGAGAAGTCTGATGTTAGCCTGATGGGTTTTCCTTTATAGGTGACCTTTTTCTCTCTAGCTGCCTTTAAATCTCTTTCCTTGCCCTTGATCTTTGCCATTTTAATTATTATGTCTCTTGGTGTTGTCCTCCTTGGATCTTTTCTAGTCGGGGTTCTGTGTATTTCCGTGGTCTGTTTGATTATTTCCTCCCCCAGTTTGGGGAAGTTTTCAGAAATTATTTCTTCCAAGATACTTTGCATCCCTTTTCCTCTCTCTTCTTCTTCTGGTACCCCTATAATATGGATATTGTTCCTTTTGGATTGGTCACACAGTTCTCTTAATATTGTTTCATTCCTGGAGATCCTTTTATCTCTCTCTATGTCAGCGTCTATGCGTTCCTGTTCTCTGGTTTCTATTCCATCAATGGCCTCTTGCATCTTATCCATTCTGCTTATAAATCCTTCCAGAGTTTGTTTCATTTCTGTAATCTCCTTCCTGGCTTCTGTGATCTCCCTCCGGACTTCATCCCATTTCTCTTGCATATTTCTCTGCATCTCTGTCAGCATGTTTATGATTTTTATTTTGAATTCCTTGTCAGGAAGACTGGTTAGGTCTGTCTCCTTCTCTGGTGTCTCTGTGATCTTGGTTTGCCTGTAATTTTGTCTTTTCATGGTGATAGGAATAGTTTGCAGAGCTTGGATGAGTCACGGCTGGAAGAACTTTCCTTCTTGTTGGTTTGTGGCCTTCCTTTCCTGGGAGAACAGCGGCCTCTAGTGGCTTGTGCTGGGTAGCTGCATGCAGACAGGGCTTCTGCTTCCTGCCCGGCCGCTATGGAGTTTATCTCCCTGTTGCTGTGGGTGTTGCCTGGCTTGGGCTGCTGCTCCAAAATGGTGGAGTTGCGTTGGAGGGGGAGCACCCGGGGGGCTATTTATCTCTGTAAGGGGCCTCTGTGCTCCCTGCTGCCCAGGGGATTAGAGTGCCCAGAGATCCCCAGATTCCCTACCTCTGGACTAAGTGTCCCACCCTGCCCCTTTAAGACTTCCAATACGCACCCGCCAAAAGAAAACAATGACAACAACAACAACAACAACAACAAAAAATGGCTGCTCGCTTTTCTTTTGTCCTCTGGCACCGGCCTCTGGTACCCGCTCACCGTTCTTGCTGCCCTGTTTCCCTAGTGTCCAGGACCCCACACATGCAGTGTGTCTGCGCTCTGGTCCGGATGGCTGGGGCTGGATGTTCAGCAGTCCTGGGCTCCTTCTCCCTCTCCGCTCTGACTCCTCTCCTCCCACCGGGAATTGGGGGGAGGGGTGCTCGGGTCCCGTGGGGCTGGGGTTTGTATCCTACCCCCTTCACGAGGCACTGGGTTCTCGCAGGTGTGGATGTGGTCTGGATGTTGTCCTGTGCCTCTGGTCTCTATTCTAGGAAGAGTTGTCTTCATTATATTTTCATAAATATATGTGGTTTTGGGAGGAGATTTCCACTGCTCTACTCATGCCGCCATCTTGGCTCCGCTTCCAATTGTATATTAATGACACCAAAAAAAAAAAAGAAAAAGAATACTGCCTGACTTAAATGGACTAGATACCCTTCAATCTTCCAACTCTATGTATGACTTCATGATTCTAAAATACTGATCCTAATCCTTACACTATAAAAACAAACCTAAAACCCAAGTAGAAAGGAAGCATTGATGATTGTATTACAGAAGTCAACCACCTTTGCAACATATTTCTATAAATTCTCAGACAGCTTTTCCAGGATTGTTCCATATTGTAAGGTTTATGATAAAATATTCCAAAACACCTCTTTTGGGAATTAAATCCAATGTTATAATGGCACAAGAAAAGAGTTCTGCTAGTAAAACTCCATCCTCATGTTTTGTAGGACTTAAAATATCAACTGCTTATATAATTTCTTTTTCAGTTAACACACAGGTAAAGAACTCTTATCAACTGAACTAATGAGATGAAAGAAAAATTAACAGCAGTAGCTAACATTTATTGAGTATATGCTATGTGCTAGGCATCTGCAGAGATTTAATTGTTTCATTTAATCCTCACACAGTTTTATGACATAGATACTATCACTTTCCACATTTTACATGTGAAGAAACTGGACTCTGAGAGATTTAGTAACCTGCCCAAGTTTATACAGCGAGTAAGCGGCAGAGCCAGGATGCAAATCCAGGTTGTCTAACTTTGTCTAGACTCTACACTTCTACTACTATGGAAGATGTTAAAGATTATACTCATGTTCTGCTCACATACTCAAGGTTGTGTTAGTCCTGTCCACGAAAGAAGAAGGCTTCTTGACAATATGGAGCTCAAAAATTTGTTAGAATGTCTTTCAGAAGCTGTTAGCAATTCACATCCATTGACATCAGATGATACCAGTTATGTACATTTGCAAAGATCCTAGCATTGTATGGTGTCAGAGAGGTTGGTAGGAGATGCCTCAGAAAACTTTACTGCATGAAGTATAACCCATTAATGCCTGTGAAGGTAAGATAATAATAGTAGTAATAGCTCACACTTATAAAGAGTTTACTGTGTGCCAGGCATTGTCTTAAACACTTTACATGTTAAGTTATTTATTTCTCATAACACTTTTATAAGGTGGGTTAATTATCAGTTGAAGAAACTGAAGCACAGAGAGGTTAAGTAACTTCACCAAGATCACATAGCTAAAAAGTTGGAGAGCCAGGGTTTGAACCCATACTATTTGGAGCCATAATTTTTGTTCTTCAGCACCATGACCTGCTGCCTCTGTTGTGGTGTATAAACAATGACTGACAAGCTTTCAACAGCATCTTTTCACGATGCCCTTTACCAAAGATGCGTGACAACTTTTACATGGACTACACAGTTACATTTCTGGAAGCTGGGCTGTGAGTATGCATCATGGGTAGTTTCTTTAAAAATGAAAACCTTTCATTTTTTTATCACAACTGGTCAGTTCCAAAACCTGGGAAAATCTGTTTATATCATTAGGAATTAACTGGAGGAAATTGTTAATAGATCTCCCACAATATTTTAGAGATATCGATAATTTTCAAGGCAGAGCTAGAGTTGTTTTTTTTGCAGATCTTATAATTGCATATACCTGTTGCAACCTAAGAGATGTATACTTGTGCCTGAGAAAAGACCTGGAGCTCTTGAGTATATAAGCAAACACATTATCTTAGAATAAATTACACATTTCTCTTTACTGTGAAACTTTTTGGAGACTACAGGTGAACTGTAAGTAGGGCATCCAAGTTATAGCCATAACAGTGATTTATTGATCCAACAGCTCTTTGCTGCTTGGCCAGAGGGGAAGTCCTTTGTGGACATTTGTTGCATGGATTGGTTTGATTGCTGGGAACAGACATGCACTGAAGTAATAAAAAATAATAAGTGGGGTGAGGGATAACATCCCAGAAATAACATCTAGGGAAATCTCACAGAACTCAAGACAGGAGGTAAGGCAGACCTTGTGGAGACAGGATTTGGGAAATGGAGAGTTCCTATGCTGTTAGTCTGATTCCTGTTCTGTATTTTGAATGTGGTGGTTTATTTGTGTAGCACTTTATGATTTACTTAATGCTTCAGCCTATATATCACAACTCACTCTTCTGTGAAAGATAGGAATAAGTATCCCCATTTAGAAAGCGAATAAACTGAGGCCTAGAGAATTTAAATGGCCCAGAATTTTGGAATTACACAGCAGCAGATCTGGGATGGGGAATTTAGGACTTTGGCATCATATGCAGTGTTTTTTGCACTTCCCAAGAACTTCCTATATGACCACCGTCATGAAAGATTTAACTCAAGAGAATATATCAGGAAATCATATATCATACTTACATCTATTTTGGAAAGATAAAGTAAAATCAGGATTCTAGCTTCACTTTCTTTAGTCATTTCATCATTTCTATGAAATGGGCTGCACCCAGGAAAAGATATTGACACATTCATGATGGGCCTACTCTTCATGAAGCAAGAGCTCCAAGCTTTTGGTGGGCATATTTGATGTCTTCTGTGCTTTCTTTTTGTAGAAATTGACCTTTGCTAATATATTTAATCACAGACTGGAAAAAAGTCACCATGGTTTTGAACTGACCAACAAGAAGAAAGACAAACAGTGTTAACTTCTGACTCTGTTCTAGTACATGAAATTGAACATAACCTACTGTTTACTACCACTGACAGATTGGTGTTGGAGCTGCACTAAACAACATGGGCAGTGGCCCTGAGCACAAATGGCTGACTCTCCCAAGTAGCACGGGTGTAACAAGAGCCCAAGCTTTAGATTCATGCATCTCTGAGTCATCACTCCAGCTCAGTTACTGGTGAATTACTTATGTTACGTAAGCAACTTATTTTAGCCTCAGGTTCCTCATAACATAACATAAAATCCTGTCAATGGGAAATACAGGGCTGTAATACTCCCTTTGCATGGCTTTTGTAAATATGACATGTATGTAAAACACCTGGCATACCAGGTCTGCAGTAGGCCCTTGGTAAATGATATCCATCATCTTTGTTATCTGAACCATCAATCAGTTCCATAATTACCTTAATTCTTTTATAATTTAAACAGAGCACAAGCCTCATTTAGTACCTCTTTAAAGGTTAACCTACCATATGCAATGCTGGAGTAATTGGTATGACACTGTCTGCTTTATGCTTGTCTACTGGTTTAGCAGACCGAGATTGAAAGCCAAAGCCATGGACTATCTGCTGCTGCAAAGCCAGGTTGCATCACTGTTCTCTTTTCAAGGCAAGTTTCAGTGTCAGTAGAGTCCTGACCTGCATACTTAGCACTGCAGGATTTGGCTAATATTTTGAGTTTAGTGGTGAAAGGAGGGCCAAGTGGAGAAACTTCCTAAGGAATTCATGCCATTTATACGGCATCAGTGTGAATCATCTGCCCAATGCAGATACTGTCCCTGAGGAAAATAGCATTGGTTCTTATCAAAAAGCATATTGTTCCTTAAATTCCATTTCTCAAATGTCTACTGAATACCTAATATCAGCTGGGTATCACTGTAATAATATAAGGCCACATTGTATGAACCACAACTGGAAATTGTCTTTCTGACAGTATCATTAGAATCTACATCTAAAGGTTTGCAATTCATCTTATAATGTAAATGGGGGAAAAAACTCTGTAAAATCTTCCCCTCCAGCATCTTAAATGGGCTGCTTATCACCCACACTCAAGGGGGTCCATAGCCCCTTATTCAGGAAATTGTTTCTGTCATTGCTTTCCATTGTTCTCTGTCTCCCATCAAACTCTCAACTTCCCAGGTCTTCTTTGAAACAGTATATCTAGATTGCTCCTCTCTTGCTTGCCTTTCTGAGTGACTGCTTTTTACATGCTTTACTCAGCTCTCTTGTTTGTCCTTCTTTTCAAATGCTACCTCTCTTTGCCCCCCTCTCCTACCTTTTGACCTCATGAGCAGCATGTGATACTCATCCCTCCACCTAACCAAGGCTTCTGTTGAGTGAGACCTGGTGTTCTGAGCCCTCACTAACTGTTAGAGGAGACAGGAATAGAGCTTAGGTTCCCTGTCATAACCCACTAAAAGCACTGACTTTTCCTTGGATATTTATTAAGAAATCTTGGCCAAGAGGTACTGAGTTTTGCGGGACCATCCCAGGGAAAAATATTTTAGTTGTGGTAATTCCTGCTTGTGATGGCTTTAAGGAGATTGTATTTTTACAGACCACTACTACAAGTACACCTCTAAATCAGTTATTTGCAAAAATATGGATCATCAGAATTGTTTATTGTCTGTTTTAATCTCAATTTGTAAGCTGTCATGTTCCTGTTTCATGCCAGAAGCTAATTTGAAAAGATGATGCCAGATGCTAAGGATGCCTTTGTGTGATTGGTTAGGGATGACAGATCAAGGAGATTAGGCAGGCTGCTGTTCCTCTCAGCATCTCACTCTATGTTCCACAATGGGAGTCAACTCTGATGAATTACTAAGGGCCCTAAGACCTCCACTGAGATTAAAGTTAGAAGTACAAGACAAAAACACAACAGGAAAAATTTTTTATTCCAGATGTCTTTAGTCTCTATGGATCTGGGCTAAAGTTGGTTCAAATATTTATAATTAAAGTTCAGACCACATGAATTATAAAATCTGGTATACATTGTTTTGTGTGGATTTGGGAAATCAAGCAGTCCTCTATTAATATGCAGGCTCAGTAACTTATTGCCCATTGCCTTGACTGCATTGCTTGATCACTCACTGCAAAGTTTCCAATACGTAAAATACCTACTAAGCAATTCCCAGTTAACAAGATCAGAGCCATCAGAGGCATTGGACAGGTGTTATGACTGCTTGAAGGCTCTGAGTTTCAGTGTTGGTGAATTGTTTGTATTTTTTACCTCTAGTTGCCTGCTACAGTGATTTAGTACAAGTCTGATACACAGCAGTTATGTAGCAAGAAACAATATCTTTGTTACAACCCTTATGCCCCTAACTGTTGTTTTTTAAAAACTTCTATGTGACATGATAATAATTTTAGAGAATTTGTGGCTGAATATCTTCTATACTTCCAGTATCTTAAAATCAGTTTTTCCATTCTGAATATTACTTAACACAACCACATACTGAGGCCCTTGTGGAAAGAATGGAAAGTATATCACATAAAACTGATTGCCTACACTTTAATATTTTCCAGTATGCTTACAGGTTTATTAATTTTTGTTAGTCACCTACCCTTTAAAATTGTATATATATGTAGTGAAAGTTCTGTTTTAGATCTTTTAGACTGTAAATAGATAAAATATATAACTGAATGTTATGAATTTTATTTAATTATATGTATCATTAGAATTATTGCACAGAAACTATTTATGTGGTGTGTGAAGCTGGTTGGGCCTATGTAAGAAACTTACCATGTAGGCTATTGTCCCCTCTGCTCACACAAGAGAACATGCTCGTGACTTAGACCCCTATAGAAACAGGAAAAAAGAATAGTAATATCTATACAGGTTCTTTAAAATTTTTTGAAAAGGAAGCAAAAACTTCTTCCTTGGGAAAATTATTTTTGTGATCATTTAAAGTTTTTAGCACTTATTAAGTATGGGTCTTATGAGAAACTTATACTCAAGGGAATCTTTAATTCACAGGCAGCCTCAGCTAATTGTATTGTAACATCTAGGGGATAATGCTTGAAATATTGTTTTTTCCCAGAGAAAAGGATACAGGCTAGGTGTGAAACTGGACAGATAGTAGTTCAAAAGGAGATTTAAGTGCTTTGCTACCATGACAGTGACAACTGTCATACAAAGTATTGTGAAAAAACTGGAGAACTATTACCACATGGATTTAGAATAAATATTGGGTTCTGCCACTTTTGAAAAAAAATATTTTTGGATGTAAAAATAGCTTATTGTAGTTTTGTCCAGTTAGAGGCCCCAATTTCCTTGGGAAATTGCATAGTTTTTTTAAAAAAATTTTTCTCAGTGTTCATTACTATTAGTCTACATTTGTTGATTAGATTATTCACTTGAACTTACACATCAGTAGTTACCAAAGTCATAAAGTTACTCAGACAAAACAATGTGCAAAGGACTGTAGAGAAGGAAGGCAATTCTACTTAGTAAATTATCTGTAATTCATGATAATGTCAACACACAGTAAAAGAACAAGAGGAATGAACAGATTGAGGTGTGTTGTTCTCTAAATAAACAGTCAGTGTTAGTACCAATAACTCCCTGGACTAAAATTTTGGCTTAGTGGTTTGGCCATAGTGTTCCCATTAGCATGGTGAGTAGCATAACTACTCGTGTATGTTGCTAAAGCATCCCGCTTAGGATCCTGCAAAGGAAAGTAAAAGCAAAATGTGTGCTCAGCATAGTGGCAACAAGAGATTTGGCCCTTTAGTTTTTATTGTATTGTCCATTGCCTTTTTAGAAAATTGTAAATGTATCATGTATCCAAAGGGGAGAAAAAATATGTGTGTACAGTATAAAGAATAATATAAACTGGACATCCTTCCACTTATACCGGGCTAAAACATAAAACATTGCCATTACCGCTGATGTCTTCTGCTGCCCTTTGCAATCATACTGTCCTGTCCTTATCCCCCCCACCCCCTTACCACCACCTCTTGTGTTTGCTGGTGTGATTATTCCCTTGCTTTTTACATTTTTACAGCTTTTCCACCTTTTTATGTTTTCCTATACAATATGCAATTTCATTTTCTCTGCTTTTGAACTGTGTATAAATGGAATTGTTCTATTTATAGTCTTCTGTTTCTTGCTTTTCTGCCCAACATTAGTTTTTGAGATTAATTCCTGTTGATATGCGTAGTAATACTCTCCACTGCAGTATATATCCCTTTGAATAAATACATCACAACTTATCCATTCTACCACTGCTAGGCTTTAGAGTTATTTCTAGGATTTGTTTGTTTTGCTATTATAAGTAATGTTGATGTAAACATTTTGTAGATGTTTCCTGGTTTATTTGTGTGGAATGCTGAATAATGGCTTTCCAAAGATATCTGTATCCTAATCCTCAGAACCTGTGACTATGTTAGCTATTATGACAAAAGGGACTTTGAAGATATGATTAAGCTATGATCTTGACATGGGGAGAGAATTCTGGGTCACTTGGGTGGGCCCAACACAGTCAAAAGCATCCAGGAGGGTCAGAGTCAGAGAAAGATTGGAAAATGCTGCACTGCTTTGAAGTGCAAATGCATTTGAAGGTGGAAAATTGGGCCATGAACCAAGGAATGCAGCTGGCCTACAGAAGCTAGAAAAAGCCAGGGAATGCAAATGTATTCTCCCCTAGAACTTCCAGTAGGAACACAGCCCTGCTGGCCTTGGTTTTAGGGCTTCCCAAACTGTAAAAGGATAAATTCATGTTGCTTTAAGCCACTAAATTTGTGACAATAGAAAACGAATATACTTACGTAGGAGTTTCTTTGTTGTATATGCGTAGAAGTAGAATTGTTGGGTCATAGTTAATGCACATGTCAAATTTACTTTAATGACAGTATTGTCCCAAGTAGGGCTGTACCAATAAACTCCCTTTAGCAATGTGAGTTGGTTTCTTATGCCCCACATTCTTGCTAATGTTTGATATTGTCAGGCTTTTTAGTTTTTGCCAATCTGGTGTGTTGAAAATTGTTCTCATTGTAGTTTTTATTTGCATTTTCCTGGTTGTAAAGAGGTCAATCCACTCTCCCCTCTTTCCACTCCCCCACCCCCATTTTTTTTTTCAGGAGATGGTAAGTGATTTACCCAAATTACAAAAACAGCAATACTTAAAAAACCATTCACCATTTCATGAATTTTCTTCTCAAAATTACATAAACTTTCCCAGTATAAAAAGTTTCCTGAAAAAATGTGTGATAATATTAAACTACTGTGCCTGCTCCCATAGTCACCTAGTCCAGGGCCCTCATTTGTTTCCCAGTCATGAAAAGAAGAGGCCAGTTAGAGTGGGCAGCAGGCTATGCACATGCTTCGTGGTGAACCCTGTGAATACTGCCTCAGTCATCTTTTCATAACTTTGGAAAGATAGGGAGTTATTCTCTAATTTAGCCTTTAAGTTTTTTTTAACCTGGTAGGAAGTTTGTTGGGAGAGGTAGAGAAAAAGGAGTTTGCAGTTGATGGACTCAGCATATTTGAAAATGCATAAGTAACATAAAGGAAAACTTTACAAGCAAGAATATATTATAAATAGTCTTTTCAGCAAGATGAAAAGGTGAGCAATTCTTATATCAATTTATCCTCTGGAAGATAGGTGTTCCTGAAAAATACTTTTTTATAGAATCTTCTGAAGGGTAGTGTTGGCTATCACCAATGAGTACTGAATTGTACTACAATTGTGTCATAAGAGCCCATGTACTTTTCTAAAAGTTCATTCATTCTATCACTTAGATACCTAGTTTTCTGAATGTGTTCAACATTGTCTGTTCCATCTGACATTCTTAAGTTTACTTGGGAGTCTCTCAACAGAATTATGTTGCTATTGTCTTTTTGTGGATTCATATATTCTGTTTTTCTTATGTGTATTAATTTCCCTTTACACCCTTTGAAAGCCCCATTTTCATCAAAGTCCCTGAAGCTGTGCACTGCATTCACATATGAATGGCAACACTATCTTGACAAATAACCGCGTGTAGTACATCAACTATACAATACAAAAAGAGGGACACAGGGATGTTGTATTGCTAGAACTTACCAAATGAATTCTCCTATCTTTCTTTGAATATGACATCAAATTCTGTAACTTCTTTAAATTTAGCTTTTGATAAAGCTTGTTCAACAAACAAATTATGTGACTTGGTAGACTATTCTATCATAGAAGACTACTTGCCTTCTTTGGTAAGAAGATCAATAGTACATTTTTCCTTTAGTTGAATAGCTTTTTTTGACATTTATCTGTAACCAGTTTACAGTTGTCAATGATATTATGACATGTTGGATACCTTTTCTCTTTCTATCTATTTAGTGTCATATCAAAGTCTGTTATTATCTGAAGTATGATAGCTCTTCCTTTGGCAAGACCACAGATAATTTCTTCAACCCTTGTAGGGTTCTTGATGTGAATGATTCTGAAATTTTGGTATCATTTTTGCAAAGACAGCATACCCTTAATTAGTAATTTCTTAGCTATCCAATATTCATCTCCATGATATTGATCTTCTGCTGTGTCTTCTTCAATGTGAAAGTGTACTGGACTAGCACCACCACTGCTATAAGGGCATAAATGCTGGCACTCCTTACTGAGCCCGCTCCCTATAGCCACCTAGTCCAGGGCCCTCATTTGTCTCCCAGCCAGGAAAAGAAGAGGCCAGTTAGAGTGGGCAGCAGGCTATACACATGCTTCGTGGTGAACCTTGTGAATACTGCCTCAGTCATCTTTTCATATGTTTGTGTTATTTGTGTTTCATTTTTCAGGAAATACTTGTCTATGTTAGTTGCCCATTTTTCCTATTCAGAATGCTATTTTCTTATTGATTTGTAAGAGTTCTTTATATATAGAGTTTTATATATATATATATATATCTTTTGAACATCAACCCATTACTGGTTATATATTGCAAATATCTTTTCTTTCTCTATTTCTTGCTTTCATTCTTAATGGTGAGTGCAAATTATTAGTTTCAATGCAATTTTATTTATTGATCTCACTAACTTTTGTAATGTTTATTTCTTGTTAAAGAAACAAGGGGTTAAAAAGTGTTCTGTGTCATTTTTTTGGAAATATTGTGAATTGGTGCTTCATATCAAGTACTTAACCTAATTACAATCCATTTTTGTCTTAGTGTGTAGAATAGGGACACATCTTCATTTATTTTTCTGCTTTGGTAAGAAATTGACTTAGTGTCATTTTTTAATAGTTCATCTTTTCTCTTTATCTATAATGTCTGCTTTGTCATCTACCCATTTTCCATATTAGCATGGGTTAGTTACTAAGCTCTCTAGTCTTCCTTTGGTCTATTAGTCTATGCCTGCACCAATATCACACTACCTTAATTTCCATGGCTTACAGAAGGTCTTGATACCTGGTAGAGAAGACTTTTGTAATTCTGCCTACATGCTGTTCTTCAGGAGTGTCTTAGCTTCTTTTGGCCCTTTAGTCTTTCATGTAAATTTTGTAACTGACTTGTTGAGTCTCACACACACACACACACACACACACACTTAATAGAATTCTATTGGAGTTGCACTGAAGTTATAAATTGCTTTGGAGAGAATTATGATATGCTTTATGATACTCAGTCTTCCTACCGAGTGTTATGATAGATCTTCCTATCTATTTAATCTTTTAAATACCTTTCAATAAAGTTTTTGGTTTTCTCTGTAAAAGACTTACACATTCTTTATTTTACCCTAGGTATTTAAAAATGTTTATTGCTATTTTAAATTGTATCTTTAAAAAATTTATATTTTTAGCTAATTGTTATGGGAATCTAGAAATAGAATTTACTTTTGCATATTGATTTTTAATCTAACATCCCTCTTATTAAAGTTTTACTTTTAAAATATCCTCTAACCACATGAAATAGCAATCCAAAGTCAATTCTGAGGGAAAGGATATTAGTATTTACTAAGTTCGTACTATGTGTCAAATAGTCCACACTTTATTTCACTTAGTCCTCACAACTGTTTTTTTCAACATAATTTATTCAGTAACTGTATTGTTTGTTTTGAGATTTTCTGTGTAAGCAATCACATCATTTGTAAATAATGGTTTTTGTCTCTTTCTTTCCAATCCTATACATGCTATACCACATAAGACTTGGTACTTAGCAATTAAGTAGCAATTAAGAGTCTGAGAGAATTAAAAGACTCATTTCACATATCAGAACATTGCCCAGCTGTAATATCTTGGCAATCTTTGTTCTTAGTTCTCTGGAATTTTCTGAAAATACCACATTCCTTTGGCACTCTGTGTAGCAATTCAATTGGACTTAATTTTAATTAGCTAGCACTCAACTCTCATAAAACAGAGTTTTGTAACCGGGATAATGGCTTAAAAAAAAAAACAGGGCTATTTAGACTGCTATAATATCCTGCTAAAAGTATAGAGAGCTATGCTATTTTTCACATATTTATATTATTTATGATGATTGGCCTACCTCTGTCTTGACAGTTGTCATTTGCCTTATCTTCCATATCTATTTCACTGGCAATCCAATAGTATAATGACTACTATCTTTTTGGAGGGCACTTTTGAAGCTATAGTGCTGTCCCGGATGGTAATCCAATTGCCCCGAGGTAACTATGCTAATTAGTACTGCTTTCCAAACTTCTTTTCTTCATGTCATTTTCTCATGTCATAGTAAAATCATTTATAGCATGTATAATAATAATCCTAAAACACTTTTTTAGTGGTAGTGTGGATACACTATAAAATAATCAATATCCTATTAATATGTAGGCATTTTTCAACTTTTCCTTACCATAAATTCCTAGAATCAAATTGCTATATGGAAGATAATGAAAAATTTAAAGGTTTTGTTACTTATTGCCAAATTATTCTCCATATATATATATATTGTACTTATGTATTGTCACCAGCAATGTATAAAAGTAGACTCATTACAAAAACTTCCAATAAGTTAGGTATCTTGACATCTTAAATTTTTCCTCTTTGCCAATTTTATAGAAAAAACTATAACAATTGTTGTAATTTGATAGTTTTCATGTATTTATAGCCCATCAAACTTTTTTCTTTTGTTGATTTCTTATTGTTATCCAATGATTATTTTTTCTCAATGATTTGTAAGAATTATGTATGTTAAGCATTGAACACTTTGTCAGCCATATGTTTAAAAATACTTTCCCAATTTTATTTTACTTTTAATTCTGTTTGTATTATTTTTCAGGTACTGAAATTTAAAATATTAGTCAAACCTTCCAGTCTTTTCCTTTGTTTTGATTTTATGGGTTAAAAGACTTTCCCATGTGGCATCAGAGAAAATATTCAGTCATATTTCTTCCATTCTTTCATTTTATTTCTGACATTTAACATTTTAAATAATAAAAATGTTTTAATATAATTTTCAAGTAAGGTAAATGATGATTTATTTAGTTTGTTGTTTATCATGTCATTCATTCTTCCACTAAAAACTTTTGATCATTTGCATTTAGGGTAAGAATCATACTTGAAATAGAACAAGTGAGAGAAATGGAATTAATCTGACCTTTATTGGTTGCTTTGTTTAAAGATTTGGTGGAAAAGAAGGTTAGCATTTGAACATAAGGCCATTGACTTGTCTGAGTGCAAATTTAGGCTTGATAATATGTGGAATATAAGCATTCTCATAGTATTAACTATTGTAATTAACATTTGAACTTTTCTTCTCTTAGTATTTTATGTTAAAACAAATGTGTCTTAGCAGGGTTTGAGTGAGTCATCTGTACTACTTTTGAATTAATCAAGAGATAAGTATACTTAATTCCTTATTCTGCTTAAAGTTAATTTTGATATATGATATAACAGTCTTACTTATTTCTTCTTTATTTGCAGCCAATTGAATAATCCATAATTTTCTGATTGATTTGAAATACTACTCTATGATTAATTAAATACATTAATTCACACACATATATCTGCATATATATGTATATGTATATATATATGTATATATATATGTATATATATATATGTATATATATATGCAGATATATGTGGCTTTCTATTCTTTCATCAATTTCTCTATCTTTAGAACAGAACCTTACTGTTTTAATTCTTGTAGCTTTGAGGTTTAGTTTGATATCAGGTAATCACTGCATTTTTATCATGTTCTCACAAGAAAGAATGATTTAAAGTATTTCAAAAAACATTTCATTTTAAAATATGTTTAAACGTGTCTTGGAACTTTTCAAACTTTTTAGAGCAAACTTTAAATTACTTTCTAACATAAACTTTGTCAAACTGTATGTTGGAATTTGTAATTTCTACGAAACAGTAATTTCATCATAATAACAATAAAATCTAAATAAACTATGTAATTAAAAATATACACTATGATACTAGAAATTAAAGTATTTGCCATAAGTGTGGGAAAGGTCAGGACCTGACTGATATAGCTGCTTCTAAGTCAGTTACATTTTGGGGCTACTCTTTAAGTTCTTTCAATCAGCCACAGTGGGAAGGGTATAAAAGGCTTTCTTTTGGAGGTGTTCTTGTTAGGTTTTAACAAATGGATGGGACTAAGACTCTACTCTGTCAATTACATCCATAATCCTGATGCAGATGTGGCTTTTCACACAATGCTGTCTTGACCTTGGCTTTCTCTGTATTGCCTGGGTCCTGACTTTGGCATCTGAACCACAACTCCATGTTGACGATCTCTTGGTCACATCGGCCTTCCTTCTAGGTTTTGACCTAGGTTCCGCCTTACATCCTTGCTTCCTGATTCACTGAAGATGGTCACCCTGTGACAAGGAGGAGGAAAGGTTCCTCTGGCTAACTGACTCTTCCCATAGCTCTCTCTTCATGTACTAGCCTTTTCTCAAACATTTAAATTATACACAATAAAGCTTATTGTGTTATAACTCAGCTTACAAAATGCATACTAACAGTATATCTGTAATAGATATCTTTACTGTATATTAAAGAAGCTTAAGAATTCAGCTTTTCCTTTTGTCCCATCTCAGCTGCAAATTTCAGCTGTGCTGTGGGTCTTCCATTTTCTCTGTCTGTTGCTTTCAGATGTATTTGTATTTATCATAGGAGAGATAAATAATAATAGTCATATGACAGCAATAAGACAGCACCAAAGAAAAATGCCAACTAAGAAAGGAAGAACAAAGAAATAATATCAGCAAACCAAGTTTACTTCAGCAACATAACTAAAGGATGGATAATCTCTCGCAATTTGGTAATAAGAACAACTATTTCAAAACCTCATTTTAAATTATTTTATGGTCTCTGTTAACCACTAAATTCAGTTTGGAGGACTTAAATGAAAGTGTGTCCACTAAACATTTACAAGTACAGCTGATCTGTACATATTTACAAACTGCTCTACCACCTACCACACCACTTAGGGTCCTTAAGAGAGCGAAGCTTCAAAATCATACATATTCATTGGTAATGTTTTATATTGTTCAAAACTCTACAAGTTTTTTGTGAAAGAATTCAGAGACAAGATTTTTATATACTGTAGAATAATGACATTCTGTAAATACATATTAAGAACAACAATGATGACTTTGTGCTTTTTCTCAGCAAATATCAAATTAGGGGCCCAAAGCATTATCTATCAAGTTACCATATGTTGTGTCATTGCTTTTATGCAATATAATCTCAATTTCCCATAAATTCAGAACAATTAGTTATATTTCTTTATACAGGAAAGCAGAGTAGTAGATTTCAAATACATTAAAGACTAATAAACATGTTCAAGAGCTTAGACTTCCAAGCATTTTCTGAATATATGTGATGTTTATGATAATCATAAATGTAGGAGAATCTTTTATGAATTGAATTAAATGGATGTTATCAATTGATGTACCAATAAAAGTAATTTTCTTTTAAGCTTTAGACGGGCAGTTTATTGGTTTGAGTTTCCATGGCTTAGTCATTTCATAGTTAATCTTTCCATTAGCTTCTCTACATTTTAACTCCAGAAGGCATTTGAAAGGGATGTAGATGAAATGTGGGACTGAACTTTGTCTCCAAACCTTCCTTTTTTGGGATAGGATAGTAGGGTGCTAGTGAAGGTATGTAGGCCCAGTACATTAAGTCTTTGTGAAAAGTGGGTGGCAAATTTAAAGCTTATAAAAGGTAACAAGCACATCTTCTGAAAGCACTAAAGCAGTGGTCTACAGCCTATTCCCCTCAGACCCTTAGAGGCCATAGATTTATTAAGGGATCTCTAATTCAATGATCCTTAACCCTGATCAACAACTAAAAGTCAGATCCTCTGCACAGTCCCTCCCCACCAATTATGGTTTAATTGTTCAGGGTGGGACTAGGGAATCAGTACTTAACTACTGATCAATCAGTTCCCGAGAAATTCCAGTGTTAGCAAGGTTGCTGACTACTGTCTGCTCCTGTGAATAACTCACAGTTTCTGTAGATGGAAGAAATACCATCTATACATGCACATCTTTTATCACCGTTCCTCTATAATTTATGGACACAATAACTTAAATACAAACTCACTAAACATTTCATGGAATTAATAGGGGCTCTTTGTGTTTACATGTTTCCTTGTCTGTATGTTCTAAAAAGATAATTACCATTACATGGATGTTCTCAGAAGAGTTAGACCATCTCAGCTATGCAGGACCCAAGGTAGAGTTGAGATTGTAGTTAGAACAAGCATCCTTATAGGTCAAGTCTGTTCTTGGCTTAAGTGTGAGCACTGAACATTTTTACTATAAAGTGTTGGGAGTAGAAGTGTTAAATACAGAGGGGATAAAAGAAATCTTATGTGACGCATCCTTGCTGTGAGTCTGACATAAGATTCTTAGCTCTGGCTTCTGCCTCCGGGAGCCCTGAGTGGCCTCTCTCAGAACATGAAAAGAAGAGGGAACAGATTCCCTTTTGCTTTGAGGCTGCTTATGCCTCTAAATGATGTCCCTTTGGGTCTGGATGGGATTCTTGAGTTCCGTGTGTGTAACTCTCTTCTCGAGGACCTCAAAGCTCAGACTTCTGAAGTTGGTTCTTTCCACGTGTTTAGTGCACCTTGCAGGTGGGACCTGTTTTCTGAGTGTGTTGTGTGGTGTCACATTCAACTCAGGAATTTTCAGAGGAGGCTGCCAAGTGTAAGATTCTGGGTCAGAAATCTATCCATTTGCTGTTCTCTATGTAGCAGGTGCAGATCAGCTCTGTTGCTAAAAGTAAAAATGGCTTTTGGCCCTATGATTTTTGTCTTTAAGTATTAAAAATCATAGCTGAGTGTCACATGGAAAATATATGTCTGCACAAATGGCACTGAGAAGATCCCTGTACTTCTCAAGAGCAGTTTCTTAAAATATCTGAGATGGGAAAAATATTATGACATAAAAATATTTGAAGCAAGAAGAGTCTACCACCCTCATAAGAAACTCATTCCAGATTTTAACAACCTTATTAAAGAAGCCCTTACTTTAATTTATTAGAAATCTCGCCTGTTGTAGATCATTTCTTGTTCTTTTGTCCTAAGGGAGGTGAATAAAAATTGGACATCATTCTCCATGTGATAGTTCATTATAGACCTGGAGGCATTTGTTAGTTTCCTATTCAAGTTTCCATTTTCAGCAATAAATAGGCCCAGCCTTTCTAATTTCCTACCGGTCCTGCTTCCTCTTTACCTGGCCTTCTGTGTAGCTTTGCTGGTGAGTGTGGTGAACTCCTGAACCTCATGGTAGGTTATTAAACAGAGTCCCTCTTCCTTACCTAAACAGTCTCTACTTTCCATCTTAAGTCCTTTTCCTGAAATTAAAAATAAATATTTATAGGTATGTGTGTGTGTGTGCAAACATACACACACACACATCAAATTACTTTGGTGGCAATACCCCCATGTGGATGGCTCATAATCAACTAAACCTTAAAATGCCCACAAGAGAATTCTTATTCTCCACTCAAAACCTCTTCTGCCTGGTGTTCCCCAGTCATGAATTGCTCTGCCACTCACCCAGGTACCTGCACCGAACATATGGAGTGTTTTTTTGGCTTCTCTAACACTAATAATCTTTCATCAATTAAATCAGCAAGTCCTATTGATTCTACCTTCTAAATATCTTTCAACTCAGTCCATTTCCCACCACCCCTACGACCACTAACCACCATCCCAGCCCAGACATGGTTTATCTCTCATCTGGATATTTTGCTTCCAATCTATTCTTTGCATGTAAGCCAGTGGTCATCTTGAAATGAAGAGTCAGTCGCAGTACTCCAACCCACCTTCTTAAAACCCTCTAGCGATGCCCTTCTGCTACAATCGATGTACAATTCTAAATCTAATCACTAAGCACCCCTTCATCAGTGTCCAGCTCTTTCCTGTCTCAGCTCTGATTCTCCCCTTGAGAGCCATCTTCAGCTTCCTTCATTTCCTCAAATTCATCAGCTTTCTTCTGCTTCTGGGTTTTAGATACAATTCCAGCTTCCTGGGTATTTTTCCTTTGGGTGTCAACTTAAACACTTTGCTTTTATGGGGAAATTTTTTCTGACCCCCTGGCTAGGTCCACACTATCCTGTGTTTCTCTTATTATTATACTCGCTTGTGGTCATCACTTGAACAAAATCTATTTTTTGTCTTCTCTTTTAAAACTTTACTTCCCTCTGTAACATCAGAGTAATATGTCCCTTTGTCTAATTATTTTCCTAGCTTTCTTCTCCTGCAATTAATTTATAACTCCACTTTGGGTCCATCTTTCTTCATTTTTTAAAATTGGAGAACTAATACAAAGATTAATGTACATTAGGAAAATGTGCAATTTTATCAACTCTTCTGACTTCCTATTTGATGGATTATACAAGTTTTAAGTTAATTTGTGAGACATATTCCATAAGGAGTGTACTGAAGACATGGACAAAGCATGTTTTAAGATGCATTATTTTTTTTAAAAATCACCAAGACTTAATGAAATAAGTCTTTCTTTCCAGCTTTAATTTGGAAGATTAACATCACATTTATCAACATAAATATTTTTTATTCTCGAGTTATAAGTTTATCAGGTGAGTGTGAAGAGTTGGACAGAAGGTGGGGTGAGTTAATGACATTTTTGTGCCCCTGGTCATGCTGAAGCTTCCCATGTCCGTTCTTCTCAGGTGGCATTGAGTATTTTGGCAATGAGTACCCCACGGTCTTGGAGGCTGGTCTACTCAGAGTTGGACTTTGGTGGGTGGGGCCTTAATTCAGAGATGCAAACTATCGCAAAGGTGAGAGCAGACAAGCCATGCCTACCCCAGAGTGGATTTTCAAGTCCCGTCTAACAGGGCCCACATCACTGGTATGCAACCACCAGAATATGTGCCAGTCTCCTTGTTCCTTGCCATTTTAAGGCTTTTCCTATCAATGAATTTTATGATGTCTCTGTCTACTAGGCTCTGTATCATCTAGGACAATAGTTCTCATGTGACACACCTTCTATCAGCATTTAAAAATTACCAACGATCTGACTGATTCAATTTGGGATGGGGTGGAGCCCAGGCACTGGTGTTTTGAAACTTTCTCAGGTAATTCTCCCATGCAGCCAGGGTGGAGAACCATTGATGTAGGTCACAGAATGCACCTTACCTTGTTTAATAAACTGATGTATCAACCTTCTTGGCCTTCTTTATATGTAGACTCTCATTTTTATCTTGAACTCCCCCATTCTAGTATATGGCACTTCTGTCCATATAGTTTCTCAAATTGAAAACTGAGATTCATTCTTCTTCTTTAGTTCCCCATCCTCAGTCATTCCATCAGAAAGTACTCGACTTTCCGTGTATCTGCCTACTCCTTACCTTCACTGCCTTTGTCTTAACCCAATCAATCCTCTTGGCTTACCTCGACCACTGAAATTTCTTAACTGGTTTCTCCTATTTCAATCCATATCACCTTCCACTAGATTCTTAATTTTTAAAAAATGGTCTTAAACATTTTATTATAAAATATTTCAAACATTTAGATAAGAATAGGCCATTAAGGTTTGTAAAACATTAGCATACTAGATGTACTTTACAGTTTTGTTTTTTTTTTGACGAAGGAAAAGTGCGTTCGAGTTGAAGTCTCCTTTATACCCTCTCCCCAGTGCCATTTCCTCTCTTCTTCCCCAGAGGCAACTGCTTTATAAATTTAGAGTTTATTATTACCATGTGTGCCTTATACTTTTGCTATCTCTTTGAATTCATACATATTATTTAGTATTGTTTTTAAGTATTAGTAGTTTCATTTAGATGATATCAGATTGCGTTTTGTTTGTTTCACTTAACATGTTTTTTATGTTTGCTCTGATTAAACAAATAGCTTTAGTTTATTCATTAAAATTGTTGTATACTATGCTATCAAAACAAAAGACCATAACTTGTTTATCTATTGACCAACATTCAAATGGTTTCCAATTTTTTCTTTTCATAATTGCTGCATGTCCTTCTTCTGTACACGTGTAAAAGTGTACAAGGAATGAAATGTGCAGCCTTAGGGCCTTTTAAACTTTTCTGTATTTTGAATAATTGCAGTATAATCTTAAAAAAAACCCTGTTACTCAAAAAAATATTATGGAGCATCTACAATATGCCTGCATGAAACAGTAAACAAGGGAGACAAAATCTTTGCTGACTTAGATATGGTATCCTAGTGGGGAAGAGCAAGTAAACGAATAAGATGATTTCAGAGAATGCTGTATAAGGAAGCACACCATTCTTCTGCTTCAAAATATTCAATGATTTTCCACTGCATTTAGGATTAACGTATCTCCTCTCCAGGCCTGTAACACTCACTACGGTCTGGCTCTGACTCCCTTTTCCAATTTCCCTTGACTCTCTACCTTGCCACATTGACCTGTTAGTTTTCAGAACTTACTAAACTTTTTCCTGATTCTGGACCTTCACGTGCATTGTTCCAGCTCCCTGGGAAGTTCTTCACAACAGTCTTTGTTTAATTCTTACTCATAACTCAAGTCACAACTTACTTGTCCTGTTTGCACAGAGACCTTCCTTGATCCGCATAGAAAATAGGCCCCTTGTATTAAATCCTCTCGGCACCTTGTTCTTCCCCTCAGAGTCGCTCCCCAGAATAGGCGATTCTACATTCTCTAGTCACCTGCCCCACCTGCTAGATCTCAAGCCCATGAACGCAGGGATGGTGCCTCGCTTGCTCCTGCTGTGCTTTCTAGCCCACAGCTTGACACATAACCATTCCTACGTGAATTTCTAAAAAAATTCATACAGATTAGTGTTTTTCTGAAAGTTTGGTTGCAGCCTCATCTTGAGGCGGAGCTTTGGTTCTGCTGGAGTTCTGCTCTCCCTCTCTCCTTCAGGGCTCCCCCCTCCCTAGCGAAGGGTTTAGGGTGGCCTTCCTGGGTCCGCAGACCAGAATCAGGCTTTGCTACAGAGTCTAAGGGCTCCTGTCCTGGTGGTGCCTGGGCCCCCACAAGCCTGTCACCTTGCCTGCAGCCAGACTCCTTAGGCCCTTAGTCGAAGAAATTCGTAGCTCTAGATGCTGTGGACAGCAGTGCTTTGTGCTTGTTTTTTAAGTGACTTTTAACAAGGGAGACCTGAGGGCACCTGGAGGAACCTCTTTTCAGCCCCTGGCCTGAAGCCGTGAGCCTGGATCCAGTTTCTCATCTCCCTTGGAGTATTTTCAGTCTCTGCTACCCTTTCCGGAGTCTTTCCTCTCTCTTTCCTTCCTTCTTTACATTTCTTTTCTTTTCTCCTCATTTCTTTCTTTCATTTGAAAGTTGAAGTATTCAATTACAGTAGCACTATCACAGCTAACCCACTTTATGCTGATACAGTGATATTATCTAGCATGAAGTCTGTGTGCCCTGTTCTCTAATTGTCCCCCGCCTCCACCGTCCAAGGTGCATAACAGTTTCCAATGAAGGATTACATGTTTCATTTAGATTTCAGGTCTCTTAAGTCTTCTTTAAATGAGCACAGCTCCCATGGTTTTATTTTATTTTAAATTGTTTTTGGTCTTTCATAATATTAACATTTTTGAAGAGGCTAGGTTGGGTTTCTGATAGAATAACTAATAATCTGCATTTCTCTTAACTGTCTTTCCCTGAATGCTCAGACTCACATTGCACAGTCTGCAAGAGCTCCTTGTTCTTGATGGTAATGGGTCCTTATTACATCACACCTGCAGGCATGTGATGGTATTTTGTCTATTCATGGTGATGCAGAATTGGATTACTTGTTTCAGGTGGTTTCCTCCAGATCTCTAACTGGTAAAGGTATCTTTTTCTCTTTGAATTTAATAAGGAATCTTTGGAGTAGCACTTTGAGACTATGTAAATATTCTGTTTAACAATAACTTTTCACCCAATGGTATTAGTATTTGTTGATGATCCTTGCTTGTATCCATTATTATATTGGTAGTTGCAAAATAGATGCCATATAATTTTATCATTCCTTTTACATTTTTTAGCTGACACTCTGTAAAGAAGCCTTTTATCACCTCTTTCCCTACCATATATATATATATATTTTTTTAGTATTTTAAAAGATTCTCTATGGGCTTAGATTCTTTTCTCACAGGATCATTTTGACCAGAAGTAAAGTAGTTCTTATCAGCATATTTTTTTCACAGTGCTTAATACATATTTATTATATATTTTTCCTATGTAATACTTCATAGGTAGTTTCTGTATGAAATAACATATTTTAATAAATAGCATAATGTGGAGTTCCATTAAAAACGTTTGCCCTTTCTCCAACTTTGATTTATTATTATAGTCAGATTTAAAGTTTCTCTCTTCATTTACTGTAATTAACAACTTATGGGGGTGATTTGTTTTTATTTATGTTCCTTTGGCAAATTCAACATGAAATTAAATCTGTTATTGTCATTAAAAATCCAAGAGGTGAAGTTCCTAGGGATAAGGTGTCATACACAGAACTACACTTCCTTGTCCTTCTCCCTGACTACAGGGTGCATGTAGTTTATGACCCTCTCTGTCTTATTTTTAGGATCGAAGATTCAATGACGAAATCGACAAACTAACTGGATATAAGACAAAATCTCTATTATGCATGCCTATCCGAAGCAGTGATGGTGAGATTATCGGTGTGGCCCAAGCGATAAATAAGATTCCTGAAGGTGCTCCATTTACTGAAGATGATGAAAAAGTAAGATTTCATGCCTTTTGTGACTTGTGCTCTTTTTCTTGATCACTGATGGCTATTCTCCCTGAAAAGGAGAGGAATTGTGTGAATACTGTTGGATTGGCCCGTTCACAAATCAAGGAGCTTTTTCTCATGTTATATAAAATGTAATGGTTTTTTTTTGATATTTCATAGAAACTGGTATAATTGAAAATAATTACTTCATCTTTTTCTTAGCTTGCTTTTTGTTGCAGCCTCAGTAATAGTCCTATTATTCCCTGGTCTTTATCTTCCTTATAAGTAAGCTTCTTAATTGAGCATTACAGTACTACCATACATGGCCTGGAGGGAAACAGGGGCTATAGGAAGGTGGGCTATGCTTCAGATACTCAGCATTTTCTCAATTACTACAAAGAGTCATTTTCTAAGTTCTTATATAAAAATCTGACTAAAATAAATGTTATTTAATTGTTATTCCAGATTGCTAATAAAAGTAATATTATTTTGGTCCCTGAAGAGCAGTTGACCTGGGTGGAAGTGATGTACATTTTGTTCTGAAATTTTAAGTTCTTTCAGCAGTTATTCATCAGCTCATATCAAAAGAGAGACTCTTTAAAGAGCTGAAATTCTGGCTTTGAAATTCTTACTTTCATATTTAATGTAATCTGGTAGAATATTTTAAAAATTTGAGGTGAAAAACAAATCTCAAATTAGTTTGTTTAAGTTTGATGACTGCCATATTCCTATCTGATTAAAAAAAGGCACTTTATAATTTAACCTTCTGGATGTTAGGTTGTTATTTGCCAGTGCCAATTACTAATGTATTAAATTAATACAAATGTTCTGATACAAAAGGTCAACATAAAATATAAATATAAGGAAACAAGATTTTTAAGTGAAGACCTTTACTGAGGTCATATCTATAGTCATATTTGAACAGCTCAAATCCTGGAGAAGATTTTATAAATTCTTAGAGCATGGTAGGACCTCAGACAATTTCTGACTAATTCAGTAAACAATTACAGTGTGCAAGACACTTGTGTTGGGCCATAGGAAACACAAAGATAAGTCTCAAATGTGTTTTGCCATCCTGGTATTGCACACGGCAGAGGGCAAGATCAGCAATCAGATGTTCTAGGATATGCCACAAGCGGCCAAGGGGGGCTTAGTTCCACTTGAGTAATCTGAAGAGGCTTCTTGTAAAAGACAGCATTTGATCTGACCTCTGAGAAAAAGCACAGGCCTCCATCAGGTGGAGAAAGACAAGTACCAAATGATTTCCCTCATTTGTGGAGTATAACAGCAAAGCAAAACTGAAGGACCAAAGCAGCAGCAGACTCACAGACTCCAAGAAGAGACTAGCAGTTACCAAAGGGGAGGGGTGGGGGAGGATGGGGGGGAAGGAGGGAGAAGGGGATTGAGGGGTATTATAATTGGCACACATGGTGTGGGGGATCATGGGGAAGACAGTGTAGCACAGAGAAGACAAGTAGTGACTCTGTGGCATCTTACTACACTGATGGACAGTGACTGCAAGGAGGTATGGAGGGGGGGACTCGATAATATGGGTGAATGTAGTAACCACATTGTTTTTTCATGTGAAACTGTCATAACAGTATATATCAATAATACCTTAATAAAAAATTTTTTCTTAAATAAATAAAAAACTAGTTTGTCTTTAAAAAAAAAAGCATAGGCCTCCATAAGACAGAACCAGGTAAGACAGTGACATTAAAAAACATAAAATGTAGGCTGCCTCATTCACTATGCAAATGTTTCCATGGAAAGTACAGGTAAATAAAGTATATTTTGTGCATTTTGTACCAAAGATGACAGAGTCCTGTAATAATAGGCCTTTTTTAAGGATTTAGATGAAAGGATCTGAGTTTTGTGTTTTTCCAGACGTAACAGCTACATGCCCACAGAACTCTCAGTTTATGCACAGTTAGTATAGTCCTGCCCCAACTCTGCCCTCTTCATTTAAAGGGATCCTATTATATATTTAATTCTCATCTCTGATTCCATTTATGTTACTTTTTTTACCCTAGACTTTTCTCGGTGGATTGATACTTATGAATAAGGGTTTTCATGGGCTCTGAATGATTCAGATGGAAGGTCTGCACAGGACTTTGTTCTTGTCTTGAACTGCATCAGTGTTTACCTCTACTGAGAATGAAAACTGCGACCGAGTTCCAGTTCAGCTAAGGACGTGTGGCCTGCTTTCTGTGAGCCACTTATCCCTGACTCTGTTTCCTCACCTGTCAACTATACTATTCACTATTTACAGCATAACAATTAAATAAGATCATAAATAACAAACACTTTGCAAAAATATAAGAAACTAGGCAAGTATAAAACATAAATTTTTATTTTTAAATTATCATTTTCCCAAAGAATTTTAAAATGTTCTTCTATATTTGTCATTTATCCCTAGGCGACTTATTTCTTGGATTCAGCCTCATTTAAATATTTCCTTGCTTTAAGTACTATATTTTTCTCCTCTACAATTATCCCATTTACCCACAGTAGAATTTTATTTTTCAGCTTTTACCATTCCCTCAACTGATTTAAAAACCCTACTTTAGTCTTGCTTCTTGGAAGAAGCCTTACCAGTTAGAGCAGGTAGATTGTGGTCATGCAAGTGGTACTGGCTGGAGAGTATTTTATTTCAACTTCTGTATCTGGTTATTGTTCTTTCCTGCAAGGATTCTATACATTATAAACCAAATAGGAATGAGTGATGAGGAAGAAAAGCAGAAAACAAAATTCAGAAATGATTAATGGTAAAGAACAAGATCTAGATACTTTTTCCAAATAAGAGAAGACACTGGCATAATGGCTACATACAGGCCATGTAGTGAACCTACTTGGGTTGTGATTCCACCTCTGCCATAGCCTGTGTAACCTTGGGCAAGTTCCATAGCTTTTCTGTGCCCCAACTTCCTCCTCTTAGAGGAGAGATGAAAATAATAATACTTGCCTTATAAGGGCATCAAGGGATTAAATGAGAGAATACAGCGAAAGAACTTGGAAGAGTGCCTAGTACATCGTAATCCCTCATAAAAAATTAACTTTTACTGACAGCACGTTAGTACATGTGAGATGCAGTCTAGTGTCAGTTAAAAAATTGCCTCTATATAATTTAAGTCTATAAGTTTTTATTAAGCACAATCTATATGCCAGTTCCATTGCTGGAGTTTCAACAATGGAATGAGGGATTTACTGTTTTATAAATTCACAATTATCTGTGTGACTATTAATGCAAATACTGTTTTATTTGGTTGTACAAGATTATGCATATACAAATTTGTGTTCTTATTAATATAAAGTTATTTCCCACATACATGTCTACATGTGAATATAGTCTACATTTGGCATTTTTTATAAAGTTTTTTCCCCCTATATAGCCTAGGTTGCTTAGTCACTGTCTTATTACTTGAAATTTGTGTTCTTTTCAATTTTTCACTAATACAAATAGTATTAGTTCACTGAATGAACATCTTGAAACAATTACTTTTTTTTTGTATTATTTCCTTGGGGTATATTCCAAAGACTGAAATTTCTGAGTCAGACGGCAATAAAAGTTTTATAGCTCTCATTCCAGGTTATCAGACAGCTTTTGGCAGTATTGAACCCATTTACAGTGGTAGCAGCATGCTTATACCTCTTTTCTCAGAGCCCTGCCATCTTTGTTCCATTCTCAGATTAGTTTTCCTGACTCTGCCAGGCAGGCTTCAGACAGCTTCCTTCCACATTAATGGGTACAAACTCCAACAAGAGAAGTTTCATTGTTACCCACAAGCAAAGAAGAGGGAAAGGAAATAGAAGCCCAGTGCTTAGTGTTAGGTGAGGGGTTCTATATCAGATAGAACTTTAAGGCAGGTTCAAGTCTTTGTTTGCTACTTCTTACCTGAGTGACCTTGAGCAAGTTGCTCAATCCCTTTTAGCCTCAGAATGTCCATAATAGGGTTGTTATATAGCTGCTATTTATCATTCACATGGGTAGTGGTAAATTTAATGCCCATTTAGCATAATATGATTTGTATGTCCAATATCTTAAAATGTCAAATTCTACAGACATATCAAACAGTGTTATGTTTGGTGTAATTCCAAAATATTTTGCAGTGTAAGAATCAGCAAGTTGTTTTCTGAGATAAACTGAAAATTAATTATGATATATTCATTTCTGGGCTATTTATGTATCTAACATAACTGTATATAGGATAATAGTATGTTCCTTGAAATTCCATATGTCAGTGGTTGTGCTTATGTCATGTAATGGTTGATGGAAGAGCTTAGAAAGGTCATCAAGTCCATTTTCCACCAGCCCTACCCTCATTCAATATAGGAAGCTTTACCTGACACATGGTCACCCAACCTTTGCCTAAAAACTTCCCTTTAATGACTTTAAAATTATCATGGTCTTTAAAGTTCTTATATAATAAGCAATAATTTTATCAGCAGAGGGTGAACATTTTTGTGAAATATAGTCTACCATATGCAAATAACAATAATTTACATCACATACCAAGAAATTACTAGCATGGTAATTCACACTGGAGATGCAGACAAAGGCGATAATACAGAAGAGATGACTGGAATTTCCTGGTTCACTTCATGGGTTTCCAGCAAATGCACCTGTTTTTCAGTGATATGTATAAATTAGCTGATTTAGGTGGTACGACCAGACTCTTGGTATCCAATTAATCATTTCGTTACTCCTGGGTGAATAAAAGGAGCTATTATTTTGTAGCATAAAATAATGAGACCTGGATGGGAGCAAACATTTGTGATCTGTCAAGAAATATGTGCACTCCAGATGAAACCTGGGACGTGGAAATGAGTGCAGGCTCTTATCTGCCCTTCCCAGATTGCCTATACCTGAACCCCAGAAGAGCCATTTCTTATTGTGGTGTTGCATAAAAAATATGTCTATTTCAGTTACTTTATAACAACATATAAGCAATTGTGGCTTAAATTTCTTCTTTGGCTAATCTCTGTGGGGTTCTTTGGCCTGTGGTCTCTCTTCAGTTCACAGTTTGGAGTGCTCAGCTATCCTGCTGCTCTCCTTTGTGCCAACATGTGCAGACACCCTGCAGAGCTGGGATGCAGCCAGTGAGCATTGCTGCTTAGGGACTGGCCACATCCAGGAACTTGTTATGGGTGATGCTGCGCTGCCAACTGGTTTTGAGGACGGTGCTCAGATGATGCTAATGAGTCTTGAAGAAGATGGAATTCTGTTATTTGCAACAGGTCTAAGACTCACAGAAGCTGGAATTCTGTTATTTGCAACAGGTCTAAGACTCACAGCCAGATAACAGGGAGGATTTCACAAGTTCTTGGCCTTACATTTTTAAACTGCTCCTGATTATGTGAGGGCTGATATTTAGGATATTGGTGAGATGCCACGGGTGCAAAAGGCATTAGAGTTCACTTTAGGAGGAGGAGGAATATTGACTACATCTCACTAATAAAGGGACACATTGGTGGTCGCAGAAGACTGAATGCAGCCCACAGATGTGTGACTTGCATGGAATTTGACTGGCAAAAGATTTTTTTTTGAAATCCTTCAGACATAGCTGCAAGCTATAATTCTGTCATAACAGCCAATCCCCAAACAATAGTCAGCTTAATAAAATCAACTTAATGGGAGAAAGATGGACAGGTTTCTTCTGTCATCTTATGAAGCATTAGGTTCTACACAAAGACACTTTCAAAAAGTTATTTTTTACAAAAAACCTTGTTACAGATGGCTTTGCGGTATTACAACTACTCTGCCAGGCAAGTTTATATGTTTTCTATTAATACTTCATTTTGTTTGGGCGTTCACATGCTAAACAAGCAATGAGTTAACTAACTGAAAGAAGTGGCCCTTGTGTTCTCATCTCATTTTTCTCCCTTTTTCTGCTTATATTCCAACTAAGTTAGATTTTCAAACTTGTTGTGATAAAATTATGATTACAAATCAGTGTTTTGCCAAACAGTTTGAAAAGTTCTGGCAGATGGCTCACGATTTCGAGTCGTATTCGGTCAATAAGATTTCAGTCCTGGGAAAATCCTGGGAAAGTCCTGGGAGACTGAGTCCTGGGATTCAGTCTCAAACTCTTTAGTTGTAATGCTTTATCTGCATTTGAACTGTCTAATCTCTGCATTGTTTGCCTTTTAATGGCTATTCCCGAGGTCCCGTATAGTCACTGTGAAACTACAGGAGCTTCCAAGATGCATTTGTTCATGTTCTGTGTGTTCCCTGGACTATATCTTACTGTGAACTTCAGAAACAAGCTTCTCTAATGAGAGAACTGTTATTGACACAGCACCTGTCCAGCTCAGGTTAAACTTCAGGGAATTTTTTTTCTACTGGAGAACCATTCCTGCAGACTTCTATTCTAGCTCATGTTCTGCCTCTTCTTTAGACAGAGTTTAACTTTGGGATAAGAAGGCCAGTCTGCCAGCCAGGGCCCAGCTTAGCAGTTAGCACTCAACAAAAACTGGTCATTCTGCCCCTGATTTGGTTTTGTGCTTTGCACTTCCACACCTTTAATTATAGAATTTAGCTTTATGATTCTTACCTAATTGCACAAACTTCTTTTCTTCATGCTCTTTCAAAGTGAGTCAAATCCTGGTACCTCAGACTTAAGTAGGCACTACTCCAAAATGATTGTCCTTAACAGTGGTTCCTAGTGTTGTATAGTTTAACATTTTTTCACATCTCCCCAGTGATTACAGTTGGATTTTCACTAACCACTCATTTAGAACATATATAATGACCAAATATTGAGGAAGCTAAAAATAAGTCAATAATACAGCAATTGACAAAACGAAGGACAATACCTAGATAGTGTATGTCTTACTTCACATGCAAATAGTGCTTGCTATGCATGTTGATTTACAGGCCCCTTGCAAAAATTCTGATATCCTCTGATGACTGATACACTGGTATTTGTAATTAGCTGCTTCCTTAGTTTCATTTTTTATTTTGAGCAGTGACCAAAGAAATGATCTTTTTCTGTGTTTTGCAGAACCTTGTAAGGTAGTTTGCATTTAGCAGGAACATGAACTAGTAGGAACACAACATAAATGACTAAATAAGTTACAGGGCTATAACTGCTATGATGTGAAATGGGGAGGACTTAAGTGATCATTAATCCAAACATCATTTTGGGACTAACCATTCATTCATTCACCACTTACTGAGTTGCTACTGAAGAGACACTACTATGCTTGGGGCACTATTCCAAGTACTGGAGTTAAACTGATGATCACAAAATTCCTCCCAGGTTTGATATTCTTGTGGTAAAGACAGGTAATAAACCTATAATATAACCCAGTAAAATAAACATGTGAGTATATAAAATAACCTCAAGTAATGATTAGATGTATACTTTTTTTTGGTCAGAATAATCCTTTTATTTATATTTATTTATTTAAAATTTCTTTATTTATTTTATTAAGATATTATTGATATACACTCTTATGAAGGTTTCACATGAAAAAACAATGTAGTTACTACATTCACCCCTGTTATTGTGTCCCCCCATACCCCATTGCAGTCACTGCCCATCAGTGTAGTAAGATGCCACAGAGTCACTACTTGTCTTTGTGCTACACTGTCTTCCCCTTGAGCCTCCCAAACCATGTGTGCCAGTCATAATACCCCTGAATCCCCTTCTCCCTCCCTCACCACCCCTCCCCTTTGGTAACCGCTAGTCCCTTCTTGGAGTCTGTGAGTCTGCTGCTCTTTTGTTCCTTCACTTTTGCTTCGTTGTTGTTTTCCACAAATGAGGGAAATCATTTGGTACTTGTCTTTCTCTGCCTGGCTTATTACCTGAGCATAATATCCTTCAGCTCCATCCATGTTGTTGCAAATTGTAGAATTTGTTTCTTTCTTATGGCTGAGTAGTATTCATTGTGTAGATGTACCACTTCTTCTTTATCCATTGATCTTCTGATGGCCACTTAGGTTGCTTCCATATCTTAGCTTTTATAAACAGTGCTGCAATAAACATAGGGGTGCGTATGTCTTTTTGAATCTGAGAAATTATATTCTTTGGGTAAATTCCTAGGAATGGAATTCCTGGGTCACATGGTATTTCTATTTTTAGTTTTTTGAGGAACCTCCATATTGCTTTCCACAATGGTTGAATTAGCTTACATTTCCACCAGCAGTGCAGGAGGGGTTCCCTTTCTCCACATCCTCGCCAGCATTTGTTGTTCTTAATCTTTTCGATACTGGCCATCCTAAATGGTGTGAGGTGATATCTCATTGTGGTTTTTATTAGCATTTCCCTGATAATTAGTGATGTGGAGCATCTTTTCATGTGCCTATTGGCCATCTAAATTTCTTTTTTGGAGAATTGTCTGTTCATATCTTCTACCCATTTTTTAATAGGGTTATTTGCTTTTTGGGTGTTGAGGCGTGTGAGTTCTTTATCGGATATGTCATTTACAAATGTATTCTCCCATACTGTAGCATGCCTTTTTGTTTTGTTGATAGTGTCCTTTGCTGTACAGAAGCTTTTAAGTTTGATGTAGTCCCATGTGTTCATTTTTACTTTTGTTTCCCTTGCTTGAGGAGATGCATTCAGAAAAAGCGGCTCATGTTTATATTCAGGAGATTTTTGCCTATGTTATTTTCTAAGAGTTTTATGGTTTATGACTTACATTCAGGTCTTTGATCCATTTCAAGTTTACTTTTGTGTATGGGGATAGACAATAATCCAGTTTCGTTCTCTTGCATGTAGTTGTCCAGTTTTGCCAACACCAGTTATTGAAGAGGCTGTCATTTCCCCATTCTATGTCCATGGCTACTTTATTGTATATTAATTGACCATATGTACTTGGGTTTATATCTGGGCTCTCTAGTCTGTTCCATTGGTCTATGGGTCTATTCTTGTGCCAGTAGCAAATTGTCTTCATTACTGTGGCTTTGTAGTAGAGCTTGAACTCAGGGAGTGTAATCCCTCCAGCTTTATTCTTACTTCTCAAGTTTGCTTTGGCTATTCTGGGTCTTTTGCGGTTCCACATGAATTTTAGAATAATTTTCTCTAGTTTGTTGAAGAATGCTGCTGCTATTTTGATAGAGATTGCATTGAATTAGTAGATTGCTCTAGGCAGGATGACCATTTTGACAATATTAATCTTCCTGTCCATGAGCACAGGATGTGTTTCCATTTATTGGTGTCTTCTTTAATTTCTCTCATGAGTGTCTTGTAGTTTTCAGTGTCTAGGTGTTACACATCCTTGGTTAGGTTTATTCCTAGGTATTTTATTCTTTTTGATGCAATTGTGAGTGGAATTGTTTTCCTGATTTCTCTTTCTGTTAATTCATCATTAGTGTATAGGAATGCAACAGAGTTTTGTATATTAATTTTGTATCCTGCAACTTTGCTGAATTCAGATATTAGATCTAGTAGTTTTGGCATAGATTCTTTAAGGTTTTTAATGTACAATGTCAGGCCATCTGCTAACAGTGACAGTTTAACTTCTTTTTTCCAATCTGGACGCCTTTTATTTCCTTGTGTTGTCTGATTGCTGTGGCAAGGACCTCCAGAACTATGTTGAATAAAAGTGGGGAGAGTGGGCATCCTTGTCTTGTTCCCGATCTTAAAGGAAAGGCTTTCAGCTTCTCGCTGTTAAGTATGATGTTGGCTGTGGGATTGTCATATATGGCCGTTATTATGTTGAGGTACTTGCCCTCTATGCCCATTTTGTTGAGAGTTTTTATCATGAATGGATGTTGAATTTTATCTAATGCTTTTTTGGCATGTATAGAGATGATCATGTAGTTTTTGTCCTTTTTTTTGTTGATGTGGTAAATGATGTTGGTGGATTTTCTAAAATTGTACTATCCTTGCATCCCTGGAATAAATCCTACTTGATCATGATGGATGATCTTTTTGATATATTTTTTAATTTGGTTAGCTAATGTTTTGTTGAGTTTTTTGCAACTATGCTATCAGGGGTATTGGTCTATAATTTCCTTTTTTGTGGTGTCTTTGCCTGGTTTTGGTATTAGGGTGATGCTGGCCTCATAGAATGAGTTTGGAAGTATTCCTTCTTCTTCTACTTTTTGGAAAACTTTAAGGAGGATAGGTATTAGATCTTCACTAAATGTTTGATAAAATTTAGTGGTGAAGCCATCTGGTCCAGGGGTTTTGTTCTTAGGTAGCTTTTTGATTATCAATTCAATTTTGTTGCTAGTAATTGGTCTGTTTAGATTTTATGTTTTTTTATGGCTTAGCCTTGGAAGGTTGTATTTTTGTAGAAAGTTGTCCATTTCTTCTCAGTTATCCAGTTTGTTAGCATATAATTTTTCATAGTATTCTCTAATAATTCTTTGTATTTCTGTGGTATCTGTAGTGATTTTTCCTTTCTCATTTCTGATTGTGTTTGTGTGCGTAGACTCTCTTTTTTTCTTGATAAGTGTGACTAGGGGTTTATCTATTTGTGTTTATTTTCTTGAAGAACCAGCTCCTGCTTTCATTGATTCTTTCTATTGTTTTATTCTTCTCAATTTTATTTATTTCTGCCCTAATCTTTCTTATGTCCCTCCTTCTACTGACTTTGGGCCTCATTTGTTCTTCCTTTTCTAGTTTCATAAATTGTGAGTTTAGTGTTCATATGGGATTGTTCTTCTTTCCTGAGGTAGGCCTGTATTACAATATACTTCCCTCTTAGCACTGCCTTTGCTATGTCCCACAGATTTTTGTGTTGTTGAATTATTGTCATTTGTCTCCATATATTGCTTGATCTCTGTTTTTATTTGGTCATTGATCCATTTGTTTTTTAGGAGCATGTTGTTAAGCCTCCATGTGTTTGTAGGCTTTTTCGTTTTCTTTGCGAAATGAAATAATGAATAATGAAATAATTTATTTCTAGTTTCATACCCTTGCGGTCTGAGAAGCTGGTTGGTAAAATTTCAATCTTTTTGAATTTACTGAGGCTCTTTTTGTGGCATAGTATATGATCTGTTCTTGAAAATGTTGCATGTGCACTTGAGAAGAATGTGTATCCTGCTGCTTTTGGGTGTAGAGTTCTGTAAATGTCTGTTAGGTCCATCTGTTCTAGTGTGTTGTTCAGTGCCTGTGTGTCCTTACTTATTTTCTGTCTGGTTGATCTGTCTTAGGAGTGAATGGTGTGTTGAGGTCTCCTAGGATGACTGCATTGCATTCTATTTCCCCTTTTAGTTCTGTTAGTATTTGTTTCACATATGCAGGTGCTCCTGTGTTGGGTGCATAGATAATTATAATGGTTATATCCTCTTGTTGGATTGACCCCTTTTTCATTATGTAATGTCCTTCTTTGTCTCTTGTGACTTTCTTTGTTTTAAAGTCTATTTTGTCTGATACAAGTACTGCAACTCCTGCTTTTTTTTCTCCCTATTAGTTGCATGAAATATCTTTTTCTATCCCTTCACTTTTAGTCTGTGTATGTCTTTAGGTTTGAAATGAGTCTCTTGCAGGCAGCATATAGTTGGATCTTGTTTTTTTATCCATTCAGTGACTCTATGTATTTTGATTGGTGCATTCAGACCATTTACATTTAGAGTGATTATTGATAGGTATGTATTTATTGCCATTGCAGGCTTTAGATTCATGGTTATCAAAGGTTCAAGGGTAACTTCCTTATATCTAAGAGTCTAACTTAACTCTCTTAGTATGCTATTACAAACATAATCTAAAGGTTCTTTTTTTAACCCCTCCTTTTTCCCCTCCTTCATTCTTTATATATTAGGTATAATATTCTGTACTCTTTGTCTATCCCTTTGTATTACCTCTGGTGACAGCTCTTTAACCTTAGGAACACTTTGCTATAGCAGTCCCTCCAAAATATACTGTTGAGATGTTTTGTGGGAGGTAAATTCTCTCAGCTTTTGCTTATCTGCAAATTGTTTAATTCCTCCTTCAAATTTAAAGGATAATATTTCTGGATAAAGTATTCTTTCTTGGTTCCAGGCCCTTCTGCTTCATTGCATTAAATACATCATGCCACTCCCTTCTGGCCTGTAAAGTTTCTGCTGAGAAGTCTGATGATAGCCTGATGGGTTTTCCTTTGTATATGATCTTTTTCTCTCTCTGGCTGCTTCTAATGGTGTGTCCTTATCCTTGATCTTTGCCATTTTAATTATTATATCTCTAGGTGTTGTCCCAGATTGGGGAAGTTTTCAGCAATTACTTCCTCAAAGACAGTTTCTATCCCCATTCTTTCTCTTCTTCTTCTGGTACCCTTATAATATGAATATTGTTCCATTTGTATTGGTCACACAGTTCTCTCAGTATTCTTTCATTCCTAGAGATCCTTTTTTCTCTCTGTGCCTCAGCTCTTTGTATTCCTCTTCCCTAGTTTCTATTTCATTTATCATATCCTCCACTGTATCTAATCTGCTTTTAAAGAGCTCCTTCGTGCTCTTCAACAATTGGATCTCCATCCTAAATTTGTTCCTGAGTTCTTGGATATTTTTCTGTACCTCCATGTGCATGTTAGTGATTTTTATTTTGAAATCTATTTCAGGAAGATTTATTAATTCAGTCTCACTCAGTCCTTTCTCTGGTGTTGAGATTTTGCTTTGAACCAGGTTCCTTTGATGTTTCATATTTGTATGTGGCACCCTCTAGTGCCCAGAAGCTCTACTCTCTGGAGCTGCTTGGCCTCTGGAGCAATGTCGGTGATTGCAGGGAAGTATTGCTGGTGCCTGGTGGGGGAATGAAAGATGTGTTTCCTGTTTCCCAGCTGTTATGCCTGTCTCCACTGCCAGGACCAATGGGCCGAACACAGAGTTCTACACCTCTATACTTTGTCTTTGTAGCTGCCAGTAGGTGGGGCTTCCCTCTGGCTGGTCTCACACCAGGAGAGGTTCTTCTGGTTTTCGAGCCAGGTGCAGGCTAGCTGGGAGGAAGGCACCGCATTCTGTGTATCACTTTTGGGGCCTTGGAGCTGTGCAGCTAACCAGGGGGAAGGAGCACCTAAAGATCATTTAAGTTCCCAACCTGCTGGGCAGAGTGCACCTGAACAATTTTGTTTATCTGTCCTTTCTCCTGAGCAGTAAGCTCTGTGCAATCCTTGCCCCTTTAGTAGCCCTCTCGCTGTTAGGAAGTCTCTCAGACTGCCAGTCCAGCTTAGCTGGATATGAATTCCTGTTTTCCACAAGCAGCTGGAATCTCAGTCTCTCCAGGTATTCTGCCTGTCTTTGCTATCCAACCCCATTAATCACCAGAGCACCATGTAATGTAGGGTCGTGCTCCCAGAGCAGATCTCCAGGGTAGGTGTTCAACAGTCCCAGGCCTCCACTCCCTCCCCACTCTGTTGCTCTTCCTCCCACCCATGAGCTGTGGTCAGGGAAGGGCTTGGGTCCTGCTGGGTCACCACTTTGGTACATTACCCTGTTCTGTGAGTTTCACTTTTTATTCCAGGTGTTTGCAGTCTGGTGCAGCCCTCTCTCCTGTTGCTCTTTCAGGACTAGTTGTATTAATTATGTTTTTGTATTATATGTGATTTTAGGAAGAGGTCTCTGTCTCACCTCTCACACCACCATCTTTAATCTAGAATAATCTAGATATATAATTTTTGTAATTTAGAATTCAACATTTTTTTCTGTAACTTTTATTAATATGAGTGTACTTCAGTTTAGGTAATATCAAATAGGATCTAAAATAGGACCTCTCACTAGGAGCAGCATTTGACCCAAAGCCCTTTCTTAGAGAACTGTGGTAAGTTGGGTTAGGCTTTTCAACAGAATCACTTTCTTTTTTCCTCTCTATTCTCGTGTTCACAGAAGGTGTGTGTCCCTGTCGGCTGCCTTAAGCGCTAAGCTTGAAATACAATAAAGCGTTGTTTTTTTACTGTATTCACCTCAGGCATCTTTGTGCCACATCTTGTGAGTATCACGCTGTAAGGATAGCATCTGTTATCACCTGAACTGGGGAAGTGAAGAGACTCAGTGCTCTCAGTCTGATACAGCCTTGTTCTAGATACATAGTGCTGGGCGCCCAACAGTCTGGGGCTTCTGGAAGAGAAAGGGTGGGGCTGAGAGGAGCTCACTGCATTCTGATTCAGGGACCAGCTTTTAATAACTGACAGGACATGAAATAGTCTTTTAGTCAGGCTATTTCTGAAAGTACAAGATGACAGAAACTTTTTATAAACTCTGTCTCTGATTTATGCAGGGTTTGGGCCAGGGAGATTGATCTGCAATTATATTAGAAATAACACATAGATAAGAAAGAAATAAGTTGACGGGAAGAATTATTATTAAAGAACTAGAAGGATTTTGTGGTTTCTTGTTTATTGAAGATTTCAAATTAAGACAGATAAATGTCTTCTTTGAGTAACTAGTGTTACTGTCTGAAGAAAACAGCAAGGTTGCTTCTTTTCCCCTTAGAGTACAAACAACAAAAAAAGGAAAAACTAAAATCACACATAGTCCTAAGTTTCTAATAATACTGTTCATATTCTCAGTTATTTCCTTATTTATTTATTTATTTATATTTACTTAATATTTCTTTATTTTTACCTATAAATAGAGGTACATTTTCAAATCGTCATTGTAGTATACGTGATATTTTCTTATGCTTTAAACTACTCTTCAAGGACTCAATTTGAATGTATTCATTATATTCTATCATGTAATTATACAATAGTTTATTTAATAATTTTATTCCTCAGACTTTAGGTTATTTCCAGTCATGTTACATTAAAACTACAATTAATGAACAACTTTATAAATAAATCTTGGACCACATCTTAGGTCCAATTAAATCGCTGTTTTGTAGGTCAAAAATATGGTAATTTCCTATGATTCAAACTGATGTTTAGGATTACTGGGTCAAGATGTTTTAACATTAATTTTATATAACAGCCTTATTGAGATATAATTCATATAGCATACAATTCACCTATTTAAAGTATACAATTAAATGGTTTTTAGTATATTTGTAGAGATGTGTAACCATCACCACACTTGATTTTAGAACTTTTGCACCACCCCAAAAGAAACTCCATATCCAATAGCAGTCATTCTCCATTTACCTCTAGCTCTCCCAGTCTGAGGCAACTACAAATCTACTTCCTGTCTCAATGGATTGACCTATTTTGGACAAGTCATATAAGTGGAATCATATAATATGTGATCCTTTATGATTGACTCCTTTTACTTAGCATAATGTTTGCAAGATTTATCCATCTTGAGTATGTGTCCGTGCTACTTCATTTCTTTTTGTGGCTGAATAATATTCCATTATAGGGATATTTCCTGGACAGCATAATTTCCTGGAAAGTAGGGTAACAAGTAGTGTAACAAGCTACTAATTTCATGAGCGAAGGTCCATTTCTAACACTAGCAGAGCCCTGCGCTGGTAATGGCAAGTGCAGGTTTCTGGAGCACTTGTGATGGTACAGCTTTCTGATTACTCCTGGAGGGTAAAAGCTTGATAGGGAAACAGTTTGCTTGTCAGTGGCACATTAAACCTACCCTCTCCTCCACATGCACACATAATTTCACATTATCTTTGCTGAAGAATTTTAAACAAATTATAGACATCAAAAGAGCATGTGGTATTTCTCAGTGTTTGTTTTTCTTCTTAGAAGAGACAACAAGGAAATAACGGAAACCATTTATCACGTGCCTGCTCTATGATGGGTGCATTGCGTACACTGTCTCATTTAAACCCCATAATCTTAGGAGTGATTCTTATCACCCTTATTTTGTAGATGGGAAAACTGAATGTGAGAGATTTTAATAATGTACCCAGGATCCCTTGGCTTGTACATGGCGGAGCTAGACATTGTGTCGCCTGTCTGTCTTTCCACGGCATGTAGGAATGTCTGCTGGATAGTCATTATTTTCCTTTCAGGTCATCTTCATTGAGGGAATCATGAATACATAGATCATGCTGTATGCAGTGCACATGGATAGATGGTTTAAAAATGTGAGATTCTATGTTGAATAAATATTTTATTTATTTACATATTTAATGAATTTCGGGGGGAATGTGTGGTTGAGTAAAATATTATTTCTAAATTACATTACCTAGTAGCATTTAAGCCTTTCATAAATATTTGTAACCAAGTTTGAGCTTTATGTCTGCAAGAAAAATAGAAAACCTAACAGGCTAAAAAAATTCTGAAAAAGCAATGATGGCTTTGTATACACAATTATGAAATGGATAATTTACTATTTTCCTTCTATTCCATTTTTGTGTTTTCACTCGTAAATAACAAAACATTTTATAACCTGTGGTTTTTAATGTATTTTTCCCTCCTGAGAATGAAAAGGAGGTGAGGATCAGTCTAACTGTAGCTTTCTTTCACTGTACAAAATCATGCTTCAAGCCAGAATTTGAAGGTAGTGTTCGATTTCACTGAGCAGAGAAGTGAAGTGTTCCAGTATAAATCACCCTGTAGCCTCTTCAGGGTTTTGTTTTTTTGTTTTTGTATGTTTAGCAAGATTATGAAGTATGCTGCTGCTTAAATGAAGCTACATTATATTCCTTGTTGGAGAGTTTCAGATAGAAGATAAGATGATGTTGTAGCATACTTCTTAATTTTTATTTTTAACAATGTGTTAATTTTTAGAATATACTTGGATGTTTATTTTTTCCATTTCTTCTTTCAGTATTGGAGGTAGAAATGAGATAATTTCTTTTTGTCATTTTCCATTATATCCTTTTATTTCTCCCACATGCACCCTGGATAATATCCTGGCTAGATATGATGGTAGGCTGTTTTCAGTGGCAGATTCTGATTCCATTGCCAATCCACAATGTTAAGGAGCAGTGCCCCCACCCCCTTCATATTCTGTACACTCTATCTAGAAATGAGAAAGAGTCCCAAAGGTAGGCACCACTATATTACCCGAGCAGACAGCAGGGTCCCCCCAGGGAGACCTTGAGCTGGAGTGAGAGTGTGCTAAGAGGGGGAGAAAATAATGAACAGTTTTGAAAAATGAGGTTATGTAAGTTAGAGCTGCCCAGAGATGCTCTGAGGGTCTATTAGACACAGTTCTTGAAAGGGGTTTAAATGAAACTAAAATGCAATAATATAATTCTCACTGGAGAGAATTTAAAATGATTCCTCACTAGAATTAATTGACAGCACCAGAAGGCTGGAATGTGCTTTGTCCATCTGAAAAACATGTTTGATGCTTTGGAAGAATTGTTGTCTGTGACATACAATAAATGACTGGGAAATCAGTACCTTTTCTTTAATGGTGCCACCCAGTGTTTAATAGCACTGAGTAATATGTCCAGCATAGCATCTGGGAAGTCTTAACTCTATCTTTAGTGCTTGATAATTTGGTGCTTGATAATAGTGCTTGCTTTCCAAAATTGTCCGTATCTATATCCTTTGTATCTCTTAAAAAAAAAAAAACGTTTTTAATTGATTTTGAAAGTCCTTGAATAATGATATCAATTTTGTTTCTCAGTGGTTCTTGTGGTTTAATGTAACTGAAATTTGTTCTAGATATTTTGTCCAACTTTCTATTTCCAAACCCAGAATAAGGCTTCAAATTATTCCATGAATTATTCTCCCCTGTCATGAAGACAGAGAATCCCAGTCCTTGAATGAACCTTTAAGTATCCGTTATTCCTTTTTCAGTTTGACATGATACCTTTGACAAACTTGCAGTTTGACATGATACCTTCATGATTATAATAGTCATAGGGCATCATTGGAGTTTCGCTGTCCCTATTCTTTTAACCTCTGAGACAGGGTGATGGGAATTACTGTCTCTTTGAGACTGAAAATAAATTTGTTTTGCTCTAGATCCAGAATATCCATTGTTTCAAGATTTGATTCTGATGCTTATGGCTTGTCATGGGTGTTTCTATTGCTTTATGCTTTAAAGACCCATCCAGCTAAAAACAAAACTGTACAAACTATGGCAAACTTCTGGTTTGCAGCATGAATTTCTTAAGAGAAAACTGGAAATATTCCTTTCTTGTCTTTAAATTGTTGCTGGGGGAAGATTATGCACAGATCATTGGGTTAAAGCAAGGGTTATTTTTCCCTCTGCCATGCACAGAGTCATAAGCATTCTCTTTGAAATTACATCTTCACCAGGACCAGTATATAAAACACAGTTCTATTTGTGCTAGAAGTACAAGGTCACAGCCATTCACCTGGAAGATGACCGTTCACAACTATTCCCAGAAAAATACTGTGGAAAAATACTCTCTTCTCTTCATGGTTCAATGATGTGAAACGTTTATATTACACTTGTTATGGGTTCTAAAGGCAGGGAGCTCATCCAACAGATAGACTTGTCAGTCTGGTGCTATTTATTTAGGAAGACAGTCAGCTGCAAGATGGTAGAGTACATGCTGGGTAAACAGTTCATTACATTTGCTATCCTAGAAGCTATTGGAAGCATCAGTTATTATAATAACATCAAAATTTGCATTTGTGGAGACTTTAATCTTCACACATAGGTTAACTCATGTGATTCTGTCAATATTCTCATGAGATAGGTAAGACAATTGTTAAATTTTTTATTATAGATAAGGCAACTGCAGTCTGTCTTGTATAGCAAGAAGTTAATAGTGGAACTGTCCGTTCCTGTCCTTCTTCCTGACATCTTATGTTTTGTAAACAGAATAGTGACTATTCCCATTATTTAGAAAGAGGAGAACTCAAAGAAAGGAGGGTCCATTGGGTTAATTGTAGAAATGATGCCTTTAATAAGCCAGAATATACAGCTAACCAATCAGTAGGAAATGGAAGATGGTGACAATGAAACCACAGTTTTATTTGATATACAATGAGCTTGTTAAAGAGATAAAGGTGACATAGGAATCTTAACTGGTAAATCCTTGTGGAAAATTGTTAACCATCTGCTCTGAATGCATGGAATTCATAGAAAACAAAGATACATTAGGAATTGTTCTGTTCAGACTCTCACTTTACAACTTAAAAAGGAAAAAAGAGGTTCAGAGATTTGTAATGATTTGCTCCAGGTCACATAATTAGAAAATGGCAGAGCTGAGAAATGATAAGTCTGTGTCTTTAAACTCCAGTGTTTCTGGGTCTTACTGTATTCCATGCAAATGTTTGGCTCCTTACGTGTAGGGGGTCAGACAACGGTGGTAGTCGCATTCAATTCTGTAGTTCTTTGGTGGGCAACACCACATGGGATAGCTCCATTTCGTGGGTAGGGAATTCCTGGTTGAGGTGCATCCCCAGAAACAGTCAGTATGTCTGTGGGTCCTATGTCTCCCAAGTACTTTCTTGCCTATCTTCTCACAAACGTTGGAGCCTACAATGTTTCTGCTTCCACAGTGAAAGGTTTTTATGGAGAATCATGTGTATATTTCAGCCACAAGAGTTGAACATGAAAAGATAAAAAAGAAATTCTCTGTTCTCTAGCCAATAGTCAAGTAAAATACACATTGTAATGTTCTATGACAGCCTCAGTCATGATGGCACAATGTCAAACTGCTAAGGTGACATTCTAGGCTGGCATAGTTTTGACTGTCTTAAGCTAATATTTGTATAGATCAAGGTTATATTAGTCAAACTCAGTATATTATGAGGAATCTTCAAAAATTGTTATGTAGAAGTAACCTGCTTGGCTCAAGAAACTTTAAATGAGTGCTACAGCTGTTTAACTGTCTACTGATGATCATTGGTTTCTGATAGTAGATACAATGTATTTAAGAGTAAAATGGACCACCACATGGAAATAAAAGTCTGTATGGAATGTACTCTTAAGAATTGTAGAAACAAATGTTGGTTGAAGTGGGTTAAGGATAAGAAGGAAGCAGATGTTTATTGAAGAGGCAAATAGTATAAATTGTAGAAATATTTTAAGTAACTTTTCTTTATCATATATCTACCTAGAAGATTTGATTGAAGTGTTTTGAAGCAGGCATTTGGACAGAATTAAAGCCAGCAGGCACTGTGAAATCATATTCTACCCTTAACCCCCATTCCAATTCTGAGCAATTTTTACTTTCCACTTTATTACTTTATATACTGTTTGGAAACTTTTTAACTTTGGGTTTATATTGCTTTTATATCTGGGATGAATCCTGTTTGGTAGTATATTATTGTTTCAATATATTGCTGGGTGCAGTTAGCACTTGATAAATTAGATTGATCTGTACCTCCATTTGGTGCTGTTTTTAACTCTACTATTTTTTTTTTGAAGTAAAGACAAAATTTTTTTTAGAAAGAGGTAAAATATGAAGAAGCTTCAAATGTCACTCAAAAAAAAATAGATAAATAAATTAAATATAGCCACGCAGTGGAGCATTACACAGCAATGAAAATGAATGCTACAGTCACTTGTGACAAAACAACTCTTATTAACAAAATTGAGAGGAAATATAAATATTGGAAAAAACATGCTATAAATAAAGCAGTATACAGAGATGAAAATATGCAAACCAATATTTTGTTAAAGGACACATATATATGGGTGAAACTTCTTTGAATAAGAAGAGAATGAAAAACACAAAAATCAGAATAATGGAACTTCCAGGTGGGTGGCACAGGCAGTCCATTGCGGCCAGATGTACAAGGGGCTCCAATAGTATTGCCAAAACTCTATTTATTAAGATGGGTGCAGATTCACAGGTATTAACATTGAGATTAACTCTACTATTTTTATTAAGGCTATGTTAGGCGTATCGTTTTGGAATTAGGAAAAAGCAGTAAAATATTGTTTAGTCTATTATTACTGGGGCATTTCCAAGGGGTTATCAGATACTCCTCCAAAAACATAATTATAATTGAATTTACTATAACTGCAAATGTGTTATTTAGAAAAGAGTTAGAAATTTAATTAGGGCTTTCTGTACTCTCTCAAGCTGAGAATAAGAGATTTTATTATGGCCCAAAAGTCCTTACCCCCATTGGACACATTCCCAATTAAAAAGGAAACTCAGAAAACCTAAGAAGAAGATGCTGCTCCTCCCTTAGACACATGTTTCTCAGCATTTAAAAACTATGTCCTCAAAAGAATCTTCAAGAGCCATGTCTGGCCAGGAAGATGTTGTGTGGGGAACCAAAATTATGTTACTTTATGGAAACAGTACATATATTTCCAATTCCAAATTTAGAACTATATTATATTTTAGATATTTTTTTCAGACTATCCCTGCCAGGAACTTAAAACTGTGAAAATTACTGCTACACATTTTTATAGTAAAACTCTGTTAATGATCAGTCACATTTTTTAAAAGGCAAAAGTAAGTGAGAATCACTGTTGTGACATTAAAGGTAGAACTGCAGTGTCTAAGATGTGGAAAATTAAAGATACAAGTGAATTCTCATTGACTGAGCAGTTATTTGATTGGAAAAATTCATGTTTCCTTCTGAGATAAGTGTATTGATTACTAACCATATGTAGTTTGCACTAGGTTAACTCCACATTCACCCCCACATGTCTCCATTGATGCTGATGGAAATAGTTCAGCAGAGAATGTTGGTTTTGCTCATTATATATATACACACACACACACATATACACTCATATATATATATATATACACACATTTTTTTTTCAAAGCTGAAACTGTAGTAGTGTTATATTATAGTATAGGTTGGACCAAAATGTCACATAGTGCCTCTCTCTCTCTCTTTCCTTCCTCTCCATCTTGCTTCTTAAAGAATTTGAGATAACTGATCAGAAATATTAAGATATTAATAAAAGCCAAAAGCCTCATGGCCGGATGAGGTAATGAGCTGGGAATTCTCATAGTTTTGTTTTCGATTTTTTGTGGGGTTTTTTGCCGTGCAGATTTTGGGAAATGTAAGAACCTTAAACCACCAGGACGTTATGGTAATCCCGTACTGCACTGCGTTTAGACCAGAATGTGTCACTGAGCCAGCCTGTCCTTCTGGCATGAGGTGGGGCTGGAGATTCCAGTGGACTCCTGGTATTTAGGTAGATGCTCCTCTATCTCAGGAATTTTGGACCAAGAGCAGTGACTCACTGAGAACGCACAGGATGAATAACATTGCTTAAGGGGATAAAACAGTTTGTTACCTGCTAAGCAAAAAAGCTGGTCTCTCTCAAAGCAGAAAAATTCATCAACTGTAATGAAGAACCTTGCCAATGCATAAATAAACCTATTTTGATTTTGGCCCCAGATGATTAGTTTAGTGGATCCATTTTCCCACTGTGTTAATGGCATAAAGCCCTGGTCTGTGAACAAAGGAATTCACAGAAAAAATGTCCTCTGTGTTACAGAGGAAATGAGCATTCATTTCCTTTCATATGTGTATCTTGCCTTGGGGTGTGATAGGAAGATTTAGCCCTGGGCAGTGTGTTCCTCTGAACCTCTTTCATTCAGTGCTATGACGAATAGCTTTTCCCTATACCACATCAAGAACTGATACTGCTTTGGGAAAAAGCATTCCACACCTCTGGTGAATTGCTTCTCTTTCTTGAAGCAGAGTGAATTGCTCATATTGTCATTCTCGTGTACTTTCTGAAATAATAGAGCCACTAAGGCTATCAATTGCTTTAGATGCTATGATAGGTATTGATGGCCACTTAAAACAATGTGCAAAACAACTTAATCAGATTCTGAGCTCTCCAGAGTTCAGCAGGCAAGCCTATATTGTCATCCTTTCTGAGATATTACACTGAAATTTTACAGGCAGAAGTGATACATTTTTAATGTACAGATAACACACTAACCTTGGTGCATCTGGAAGACTGACTAGTTTTGAGGAGGAAAAAAGTAATGGGGCTAGAGAATATCTCAAGGTTCCAGAGGCTCTCACTTCAGTGTGCATTTCTTGCTGCCCTTACACTTCTTAGGAACATGCTTTCCACAGCTGTGCTCTGGGGACCTTGCCTCGGTTTGTACTTTTGACTTCCAGTATTAATTCTTGCCTTAAGCCCAGAGCACAGACAGTGAAAGGAAAAATGGACTCCTACATGAGACTACATCTAGACAATTCAGATTCTGTGGCAGGGCCAGCTACATAATTTATAGAGCCTGGTGCAGAATGAAAATGCTGTACTCCTTGTTAAAAACTTATTAAGAATTTTAAGCCTGTGGCGGAAGAGCATTACACCAAGCTCAAAGGTCTTATAAGCACAGGGCGCTGTGTGACTTTACAAGTCACATGCCTGGGAAGTAGGCCCAGCTCTTTGGTTTGGAAATATAAAGGTAGAGAGGGATTTGCTTTAAATCTAGAGTTTAGAAAACAATAATAGAATGGATGAATTTTGTTTATGGCCTCTCAGAATATTAAATTTAAGGAAAGCACTGAAGTTCCAAGATGGGTGATGATAGCATGCACTCCTTTATGTAGTAGAAGTGAACTCCTTTGAGCAGTTTCACAGGATGGATCCAAGAGTTTCTTGTTTGTCCAGCCACGAGGTCAGGCGCAGCCACAGAGGCATGGGGACGTGACTCCTTAAGGCTCAGTCTGGGTATAGGCGACATTCTCAAATTCCTGGGATAATCATAGAAGGCTAGAGGTGAATGTTTTATTAGAGGCTTCAGATGTGGTTTGCTTTCATTAGCTAGAGCTTTAGAGCAAAGATACACATAAAACATAGAAGAGGTAAGAAACGTAGCTTCATGATCTGGTGTGTGGTTGTGGTGGTGGCACCCTGTGACTTCTCATACTTAACTCATTCAAAATTACGTTTACAGTCACTTTCTTACTGATTTACATTTTGCACAGCTTTTAATGGATGAACTGTGAAAATGGAGGAGAAAGCATCAACTTAAGAAAGACTTCTCTGAGGGAATGTGCTAGAACCATTAAAAGCTAATGTAAGAATATTGCCTTAACACAAAAGTTTTAAGCAAAACACTAAAACATGTAATAAATTATAAAAATTCAAACACAAGAGAGAAATTTCTTCTAAAGTTCCCTGAGAGTAGACACCATCTTTTTAATGCAATAGTCACACACAGAATATTTGTTTCCAAACAAAATACTTCTGGAGAAAGCAGTCTATTTTCCATTCATCTAGCAGTTTAACAAAGTATCTATTTTTGATGAGAAAAAAAAAAATCATGCAGGGACATGAAACCAACATTATGGAGTGGTTAACCCATTAGACACCTTCGAATTGTAGCATCTTTATTTTATGTAACTAAGCAATTCAGTATGTGCCAGTGCCTCCAGTTAGAGTTAAGGAAAATGTGTTTTGCAGCAAGTAAACATATTACTAACAGTGTCCCTCAGCATAGTGATTCTGTAAGTGGTGCCATAATAGTCTAATGCTTGGGAAAAATGGGCTTTATCAAGCCTTAGGGAAGATCAGGCAGCCTGGAGGAGGTACCTGACATTCTAGGCCCTTCGTTCTTGGCCTTCTCCCTCTTCTCCGTGAAGATTTAAGGGTCCTCTGGCCTTCAATTCTGACAGTAGGAAAACCTGCTGTCATAAAGCAACAAAGAAAATAGTATCAAGTGTAGGCTGGTAGATATCTGCAAGCTGGTGGGAAGTACTTGTAATCAACAGAGGGTCATCCTGGAATCTCTGAAATTTTACTGTGGAAGCAGAGTGGGTGACTCCACCTCTGTTTGCAAAAAAATAACCCAGAAGGATATAGTTGCAGGTGTGTTTGTTGAAAAAACCTGGACACTGAATGTTGTATTCTGTTTTCAAGGTTAATGTTCACATTTCCAAGGTTGGAATCAGTTATCAAACTACAGTTCTTTGAGTAAAACAAGTGTTATTTTAAAGTTATTGTATGCTTTGTAAAATCTGAAAGATGTGACTACACTGGATTAGGTCAAAAATAGGATCATAAGAATATAGAGAACACTTTAATATGATTAGGACTGCTAACTGGTTAGTTAAGCCCCAGATTTATTAAAATTGTGAATTACTCCAAAATATTACATACACATCTCAAGCAGTATTTTAATTCAAAATATTAACATACATTCTTTGGACAGTCTTTTGTTGGGCAAGCATTTTCTTTGTGGATCCATTAGCTAAAGAATCACGTTGTTTTCCTTAGGTAAACCACACCAACAATGCATTATCTGTGATTGATTTAAAATGGAGCTACAGTTAAAAGATTCTTCTGGAGAAATTTAGAATCCTTCTAGGCTTTTATGACTTTTCTCCAATTTTTTACAGTTGTTTTACTCACATCTAACTTGAGATCCCTTTCATTTTGATGATACATTTTATCAAACTCTCTGGATTTTAACTTAATTTTCCTAGAAGAAAAAAACAATTCTCTTTGTTTTTTCATGTATTTTTTTTGTTTATGTAATTAAAAAAAATATCTGAATTTACAATGACAAGTAAAACAGACATTAATAGATTTAGGAACAAATACAATTGGTACTTGCTAAGCAAATGTTTTCAGCTTGTGCATTCGATGTATGCAGGAGTACTGGTTCCTTAGGTACAACCTGCAGCATGACATACACATGGCAGTAGTTTTGACAGAGGTCATCAATTCATGCTGCAGATTGCTTAAGTGGAAGTCATTAAGAGAGCTTCTACTGTAATAACAAATCATATTTTTCCACCTTTCAGCTACCCTTGAAATCGTGGCATCTTCACCATTTCAGGCCCCTCCGCTTCCTTCTGGGAAGCCCCAGGGTGATGATTGACATGTGTTTATAAACAAGTCTTTATTTTCTGTGAACATTCTGAGCCTCATGAAAGCACACCCTTTAGATGGCTGCAGTTATCCAGAGGACACTCCTTCGTGGTTGGAAACCACCATTACCCTGGGTGTGAAGAACTTCCCCCTCTAAATGTAACCTAATCAGCTTTGCAAATTTTACTCTTTATTTTTAGGAATCAAACATAAACATGTGGAGGCCAGATCAGCCACAATTTTGAATGTCAAACAGGATGTCCTCCTAGTCACTTTCTCCCCTCTGACAGCTGAGGCACTGTCATGGGGCTAAGCTTACAGGTCTGTCCTTCTCATCCCTCAAGAGGAATTATTCCCCAGGAGGCTCCTGCATGTTTCCTACAAATGGACTCTGGACAAGTCCAGGCTGCCAGACATTGTTCAGACAAGGGCCCACAGCTCAGACATTTCTCAAGTCTCCTATTGTATCAGGCCTCCACGGCTTCTTTTTCTTCAGTATTAGCTGCAGCTGTATCAATGATAGCATAATCTGTGAGGCATTCGAACTCCATTTTTAAAAAGAGGAAATCCAGGCCCAGAGAGTAAGATACACAAATAGTCAGCGGTGGAGTTAGGAGTGGAATGAGCCCCTTAATCATTCTCCATCCTGTGTCTAAGAGAGAGAACATGGAGTGCACATCCCATTCATGAAACATGGCTCTTAGTGGGCAGGTGAGCCCACAGGGCTGTGAACGGCCATGAGCAGGATCCCCTTTCCTGCCGCCAGCAATGCTTCTGCTTGTCCTCTGCCCTGTCCAGTTCTATGGCTCCTCCAGGCTGATGCTGCAGCAGGAGGGAGCTGAGAAGAGGCGAAGGGAGGCAAGAGTGAAGTAGCCTGACGTCAGGAGCTGAATCCCACATCCCTAATGTCTCATCATGGAAGATGATCACAGGTGTGTTCTTACCTCCAGGGACACGATAGTTCGGTGCTATCAGTTTTTATTCCTTTCTGGGTCTGTAGTTACTTGCAACAGGGTGGGGTTAATCTTACCCTAGTTTTGGCCGAAAAAAGGATTGGAAATGGCTGGAAGGGTCTCTTTTTCCTTTGTTAATTTTCCTTGGTGTTTGAAATAGTTTGGCATCCTCTTCTTTGGGAAAACTTGTTCTAGATTAAAGAGTTTAAGTCAAAGGTCACTTTGGCTATTGTTTTGACTTTATCAGCCTAACGTCTGAACTGTAAAGAAGCACTGCTTCTGTGACTGGGCTTTGCTCTGGTGCTACATGTAGCATTTTATAAATTTCCTGGGATCCCACCTAGATAAATATTTTTGGCTTCACACAGCACCAATTCTTAAAATTAGCAATTCAAAAACAAAAGTCCTCTTATTTTACATAACAGAAAACTAAAACAGGTAGAAGTGATTTGCTAGTGAGACATAATGGATTAGTGGCAGAGCTTGGATGCATCTCAGTGATTCTTTTTTAAAATTTATTTTGGTATCATTAATATACAATTACATGAACAACATTGTGGTTACTAGATTGCCCCATTATCAAGTCCCCACCACATACCTCATTACAGTCACTGTCCATCAGCATAATAAGATGCTATAGAGTCACTACCTGTCTTGTCTGTGCTACACTGCCTTCCCCATGCCCCCCTACATTATGTGTGCTAATCATAATGCCCGTTATCCATCCCTTCCCCCCACCACCCCCAGTCCCTTTCCCTTTGGTAACTGTTAGTTCATTCTTGGGTTCTGTGACTCTGCTGCTGTTTTGTTCCTTCAGTTTTTTCTTTGTTCTTATACTCTACAGATGAGTGAAATCATTTGGTACTTTGTCTTTCTCTGCCTGGCTTATTTCACTGAGCATAATACACTCTAGCTCCATCCATGTTGTGGTAAATGGTAGGATTTGTTTCTTCTTATGACTCAATAATATTCCATTGCGTATATGTACCACATCTTTATCTGTTTATCTACTGATGGACACTTAAGTTGCTTCCATTTCTTGGCTATTGTAAATAGTGCTGCGACAAACTTAGGGGTGCATATGTCTTTTTGAAACTGGAATCCTGCCTTCTTAGAGTAAATTCCTAGGAGTTAAATTCCCTGGTCAAATGGTATTTCTATTTTTAGTTTTTGGAGGAACCTCCATTCTGCTTTCCACAATGGTTGAAATAATTTACATTCCTACAAGCAGTGAAAGGGGGTTCCCCTTTCTCCACATCCTCGCCAACATTTGTTGTTGTTTGTCTTTTGGATGGTGGCCATCCTAACTGGTGTGAGGTAATATCTCATTATGGTTTTAATTTGTATTTCTCTGATGATTAGCTATGTGGAGCATCTTTTTATGTGCCTCTTGGCCATCTGAATTTCTTCTTTGGAGAAGTGTCTGTTCAGGTCCTCTGTCTATTTTTTAATTGGATTATTTGCTTTTTGTTTGTTGAGGTGCGTGAGCTCTTTGTATATTTTGGATGTCAACCCCTTATTGGATATGGCATTTATGAATATATTCTCCCATACTGTAGGATGACTTTGTGTTCTGCTAATGGTGTCCTTTGCTGTACAGAAGCTTTTTAGTTTGATATAGTCCCAGTTGTACATTTTTGCTTTTGTTTCCCTTGCCCAGGGAGATATGTTCATGAAGAAGTTGCTCATATTTATATTCAAGAGAGTTTTGACTATGTATTCTTCAAAGACTTTTATGGTTTCATGACTTACTTTCAGGTCTCTGATCCATTTCGAGTTTACTTTTGTGTATGGAGTTACACAATAATCTAGTTTCATTTTCTTGCATGTAGCTGTACAGTTTTGCCAACACCAGCTGTTGAAGAGGTTATCATTTCCCCATTGTATATCCATGGCTCCTTTATCACACATTAATTGACTATATATGTTTGGGTTAATATCTGGACTCTCTTTTCTGTTCCACTGGTCTATGGGTCTGTTCTTGTGCCAGTACCAAATTGTCTTGATTACTGTGTGTTTGTAGTAAAGCTTAAAGTTGGGGAGCGAGATACCCCTTGCTTTATTCCTCATTCTCAGGATTGCTTTGGCTATTTGGGGTCTTTTGTGGTTCCATATGAATTTTAGAACTATTTGTTCCAGTTCATTGAAGAATGCTGTTGGTATTTTGATAGGGATTGCACTGAATCTGTAGATTGCTTTAGGCAGGATGGCTGTTTTGACAATATTAATTCTTCCTAGCCAAGAGCATGGGATGAGTTTTCATTTATTAGTGTCCTCTTTAATTTCTCTCATGAGTGTCTTATAGTTTTCAGGGTACAGGTCTTTTGCTTCCTTGGTTAAGTTTATTCCTAGTATTTTATTCTTTTTGATGCAATTGTGAATGGAATTGTTTTCCTGATTTCTCTTTCTTCTAGTTCATTGTTACTGTATAGGAATGCAAAAGATTTCTGTGTATTTATTTTGTATCCTGCAACTTTGCTGCAAACAGTGACAGTTTGACTTTTTCCTTACCAATCTGGATGCCTTTTATTTCTTTGTGTTGTCTTATTACCATGGCTAGGACCTCCAGTACTATGTTGAATAAAAGGGGGGAGAGTGAGCATCCTTGTCTTGTTCCTGATCTTAGAGGAAAAGCTTTCAGCTTCTTACTGTTAAGTATGATGTTGGCTGTGGGTTTGTCATATATGGCCTTTATCATGTTGAGGTACATGCCTTCTGTACCCATTTTGTTGAGAGTTTTTTCAGGAATGGATATTGAATTTTGTAGAATGTTTTTTCAGCATCTATGGAGATGATCTTGTGGTTTTTGTCCTTCTTTTTGTTGATGTGGTGGATGATGTTGATGGATTTTCAAATGTTGTACCATCCTTGAATCCCTGGGGTGAATCCCACTTGATTACATTGTATGATCCTCTTGATATATTTTTGAATTTGGTTTCTATTTTATTGAGTATTTTTGCATCTATGTTCATCTGGGATATTGGACTGTAGTTTTCTTTTTTATGGTGTCCTTGCCTGTTTTTGGTATTAGAGTGATGCTGGCTTCACTCAGTTCATTGAACAATGCTATTGGTGTTTTGATAGGGATTGCATTGAATCTGTAGATTGCTTTAGGCAGCATGGCCATTTTGACAATATTAATTCTTCCTAGCCAAGAGCATAGGATGACTTTCCATTTATTAATGTCCTCTTTAATTTCTCTCATGAGTGTCTTATAGTTTTCAGGGTATAGGTCTTTCACTTCCTTGGTTTTATTCCTTTTGATGCAATTGTGAATAGAAAGAATCAAAACCCACAGAATGAGTTTGGAAGTGTTCCCACCTCTTCTGTTGTTTGGAAAACTTTAAGGAGAATGGATATTATGTCCTCTCTAAATTTCTGATAAAATTCAGTGGTGAATCCATCTGGTCTGGGAATTTTGTACTTGAGTAGTTTTTGATTACTGATTCAATTCATTGCTGATAATTGGTTTGTTTAGATTTTCTGTTTCTTCCTTGTTCAGTCTTGGAAGGTTCTGTTTTCCTAGGAAGCTGTCCATTTCTTCTAGGTTATCCAGTTTGTTAGCATATAGGTTTTCATAGTATTCTGTAATAATTCTTTGTATTTCTGTGGTGTCTGTAGTGATTTTTCCTCTCTCATTTCTGATTCTGTTTATGTGTATAGATTATCTTTTTCTCTTAATAAGTCTGGGTAGGGGCTTATCTATTTTGTTTATTTTCTCAAAGAACCAGTTCTTGGTTTCATTAATTTTTTCTATTGTTTTATTCTTCTCAGTTTTATTCATTTCTTCTCTGATTTTTATTATGTCCCTCCTTCTACTGACTTTGGGCCTCATTTGTTCTTTTTTTCCCAGCTTTAATAATTGTGAATTTAGACTATTCATTTGGGATTGTTCTTCCTTCTTTAAATAGGCCTGAATTACTATATACGTTCCTCTTAGAACTGCCTTCGCTGTGTCCCACAGAAGTGGGGCATTGTGCTGTTGTTTTCATTTGTCTCTACATATTGCTTGATCTCTGTTTTAATTTGGTCATTGATCCATTGATTATTTAGGAGCATGTTGTTAAGCCACCATGTGTTCATGTGCCTTTTAGTTTTCTTTGCACAATTTATTTCTAGTTTTATACCTTTGTGATCTGAGAAGTTAGTTGGTAGAATCTCAATCTTTTTGAATTTACTGTGGCTCTTTTTGTGGCCTTGTATGTGGTCTATTCTGGAAAATGGTCCATGTGCACTTGAGAAGAATGTATCCTGCTGCTTTTGGGTGGAATGTGCTATAGATGCCTGTTAGGTCCATCTGTTCTATTGTATAGTTCATTGCCTCTGTGTCCTTACTTATTTTCTGTCTGGTTCATCTGTCCTTTGGAGTGAGTGGTATGTTAAAGTCTGCTAAAATGAGTGCATTGCGTTCTATTTCCTCATTTATTTCTGTTAGAATTTGTTTTACATATGTTGGTGTTCCTGTATTGGGTGCATAGATATTTATAATGGTTATATCCTCCTGTTGGACTGACCCCTTTATCTTATGTAATTTCCTTCTTTTTCTCTTGTTACTTTCTTTGTTTTGAAGTCTATTTTGTCTGATACACTTACTGCAACACGTGCTTTTTTCTACCTATTGTTTGCATGAAATATGTTTTACCATCCCTTCACTTTTAGCCTGTGTATGGCTTTGGGTTTGAAGTGAGTGTTTTGTGAGCAGCATATGGATGGGTCTTGTTTTTTTATCCATTCTGTTACTCTATGTCTTTTGATTGGTGCATTCAGTCCATTTACAGTTAGGGTGATTATTGATAGTATGTACTTCTTGCCATTGCAGGCTTTGGATTCATGGTTATCAAAGGTTCAAGGGTTGCTTCTTTACTATCTAACCATCTAACTTAACTCACTTATTATGCTATTACAAACACAGTCTGATGATTCTTTATTTCCCTCCCTTCTTTTTCTTCCTCCTCCATTCTTTATATGTTAGGTGTGCTTTCTGTAGTCTTTGTGTTTCCCTTAATTGATTTTTTGGATAGCTGATTTTATTTTGCATTTAGTTAGTATTTAGTTGGTCTATTTGTTTGCTGTGGTTTTATTTTCTCTGGTGACAGCTATTTAGCCTTAGGCATACTTCCATCTAGAGCAGTCCCATTAAAATACAATGTAGAGATGGTTTGTGGGAGGTAAATCCCCTCAACTTTTGCTTATCTGGGAATTCTTTAATCCCACCTTCAGATTTGAATGATAATCTTGCTAGATACAGTATTCTTGGCTTGAGGCCCTTCTCTTTCTTTGCATTGAATATATCATACCATTCCCTTCTGGCCTGTAAGGTTTCTTCTGAGAAGTCTGATGATAGATAGCCTGATATGTTTTCCTTTGTATGTGATCTTTTTTCTCTCTCTGGTTGCTTTTAATACTCTGTCCTTGTCTTTGATCTTTGCCATTTTAATTATTATGTGTCTTCATGTTGTCCTCCTTGGGTCCCTTGTGTTGGGAGATCCTTGGACTTCTATGGCATGAGAGACTATTTATTTCCCCAGCTTGGGGAAGTTTTCAGTAATTATTTCTTTAAAGACACTCTCTATCCCTTTTTCTCCCTCTTCTTCTTCTGGTACCCCTATAATGCAAATATCATTCCATTTGGATTGGTCACACAGTTCTCTTAATGTTCTTTCATTCCTAGAGATCCTTTTGTCTCTCTCTGCCTCACCTTCTCTGTGTTCCTATTCTCTGATTTCTATTCCATTAACAGTCTCTTGCACCTCATCCAGTCTCCTCTTAAGTCCTTCTATTGATTGTTTCATTTCTGTTATCTCCCTCCATAATTCATCCCTTAGCTCTTGAATATTTCTCTGTAGCTCCATCAGCATGCTTCTGACTTTTATTTTGAATTCTTTTTCAGGAAGATTGGTGATTTCTGTCTCACCAAGCCCTCTCCTCTCTCTGGTGTTTGAGGAATTTTGGATTGAACAAGGTTCTTCTGCCTTTTCGTGGTGATGGGAGTGGTTGCTGGTGAGTGGCATGTGTGTCAGCTGGAAGAACAAAGTTGCTTTCTGCTTGCCAGTCTCCTTGCTTGTTTTCACTGTCTGTTCCAGTTAACTGCACACAGGGGGCAGCCTCTGGGTTAATACCCTAAACTGCTGTTGGTGGGGCAGCCCTCGGGATGGTCTAGGGCACTGGCGGGGATCTCAGGCAAGTGGTGTGTGTTCTGCCATGAGAACAGAGCCCCTTCATGCCTTCCAGACTCTGCACCCATCTCCTCTGTGCCATTCAACCATGCAGGAAGTAGCCTCTGGATTAATCCCCTAAGTTGCTGTGGGTGAGGTGGCCCTCAGATGGCCTAGGGCACTGGTGGGGTTTGCAGGCAAGTGGTGCTTTTTCTACCACCAGAACAGAGCTCCTTTGTGCCTTCCAGACTCTGCTATTGCTCCACTGGCTGTGCTGGTCAACCACATGCAGGGTGCAGCCTCTGGGTCTGGGCCGGTTAGCCATGTGTAGGGAGAAGCCTCTGTGTTAAGCTGTGTGGTTTCTGTAGGTGGGGCTGTTCCAGGCTTTTCCACAGCAATTGTGGGTCAACTGGTTTGCTTGCAGGTGCCAGTGGAGCAGAAGGAACCACAGGGTGCTTATCATCATGAGGGGTCTTAGAGTGCGTTGCCAACCAAGGGTTAGGTCACCTGAAATTCCTTAAAGTTCCCACCCTGCTGGGCTGAGTGTGCCAGGACGATTTTATCCACCTGTTAAACCCTTGTCCCTTTAAGACTTTTAAAGCACCTGCTTTTCTTTTTTCCCAGGGCAGCCGGCTTTAGGAACCTGTTTGCAGTCTTAGTCTGAATTTTGCTTTTCCACTCCTCTAATATCCACAGCACCATGCAATGCATGTCTGTGCTCTTGGGGCAAATGACTAGGGCTGGTTATTTAGCAGTCCTGTGCTTCCACTCCCTCCCTACTCTGATTCCCTTCCTCCCACTGGTGAGCTGAGTTGTGGGGAGTGCTCGGGTCCTACCGGGTCATGGCTTTGTATCTTAGACTTTTCCATGAGATGTTGGGTTCTCGCAGATGTAGCATGACTGGTGTACTGTATCTTCTGGTCACTCTTTTAGGAATAGTTGTATTTGTTGTATTTTCAAAATATATATGATTTTGGGAGGAGATTTCCACCATCCTACTCACACCGCCATCTTTTCCTCTCCTCAAAACTCAGTGATTATTAACACTGAGTTCAGTTCTGTCTGCTACACTGAGTTCCCTCTTAATTCCACTGATTAATGGATTCATGAATTTCTCTGAATATGTCAGCTGAATGCCCAAAATACCTTTGAAAGTGAGAAGAGAATATTATTCCTTACTGATTTTTTGGTTTCAGTGGTTCATCAGAAACAATAGGAACCACTATTATGCTTTTCTGTTCCCTGCCTTATGTAATTTTAGCTCAATCACAGATTTCCCAGTACTCCCAGAAGACTATGGGTATTAGGTAAATGAAAGCAACCCATAGAAAAGACTATGGGTATTAGATTAAATGAAATGAAGCTGCATATAGACCATGGAAGTCCTTCAATAAACTTTAATAGTGTTAAAATTCAGTGCTCTAAACAATTATTTCCCCAAAAAAGTTTACTGTTCATTTACACCATTCATTCCAATTGCCATCCGTGCTTGACATGTAGACATTTGAGTAGATTTGTTGAAGGAAAGCCCTATTTGAAATACAATAGCCTGAAATGCTCATTGTCACAGCAAAGTGTCACCTGTCAGAAGCCACTGAGGACCACTGCTGAAAATCAAATATGTATCTTATTTCAGTTATATGAACAGTTGGTTTATTAGTTTATTAAGCAACTGGAGTATGTTTCATAAAAGGGTTGATTTGTGCAGTTGGAGTATCTGAAAGAAGTTGGAAGGTTCTTAATAAGAGTTTTTGAACTTACATTTTGTGAACTGCTGGGTGGTATAACAACAACTAAATTAGGACACAGAATGCCTAAGTAATGTGCCAAGACCATAAAGTCAGTCAGTGTGGGAGCCAGGTAGACCTCAGGCAATGTGCGGTTAACTACTGTGCCTCTGCCTCCACACTACAAGGCAAGCCAGGTGGGTTGGCAGAAAGTAACCTTGGATTCAAAACTTGGCTCTGCTACTCAGTAGTTGTGTAAACTTGGCAAATTAACTTATACCTTTGTTGCCTCTTTATTAATAGAGCATTAGTACTAATCTTACGGCATTTTTTTTGTGAGGTTTATATGAAATGGTATCTACTTAACACAATACCTAGCATTTAATAGGAATTTAATATGTGGTAGCCTTTATTATATTATTATTATTATGACTGTAGGAGACTTAAAAATTAGAAGGTACATTACTGAGTCCAAAGAGTTTTTGATTTAATTGGGGACTAAAACATATAAGTAGGTTCAAATTAATGTTAGATCAAGAATAAAAGCATAAAGAATAAAACCCCATAATGTGAAAATGCTCCAACCTATGAAATATTTGCTTTGGCTTAATTAAGAGTGTACATGCAATGTATATTAAACCGTTATGGTGTCCACCTGAAATGAAGTAGTAAGCCATTCATACATGCCTTCAACAACACGCTATTGATTTCATGGTAAAATGATTAATTCTAGATTTTTATACATGGACTATCCAACATTTCATTTGCCCTGCTGTTACAGTCGGTTTAGGTGAGCAAGCAATTTTGTGCATTTTTGCTATGCATCAGTTTTAGCTCTTCCATACAGCATCAACCTAAAATCAGCATAGTATTAAGACACTGTTAAATTATAAGAAGATCTTTTTAACTATTAAGACACTGTCAAATTATAGATCTTTTTCACTAATTAGCACATTTCAAATTTTTACATAAGCCACTTCTTTTCCCCAGCTCGCCAATAATTTCACAAGAAGAGAGAGTTATTTTGCTATGGATTGATAGCTGCTAAGTAGAAATGAGAACTTCATAGAAGGCAATATGAGTACCAATGCATTAAAGAGGAAATATAGTGCTAATTTGTTTTATAAAATGGTGCCACTTTGGGCTCTGGCTTTGTTACTCACTTCTGATAAGAGTCCCTCATCAGCTTCAGAATTCTTTACCCAGAAGGTCACTTTTCTAAGCTGTCAATGCCAGGTGCTTTGCTTAGTTTACTGAAACAATCAGATTGTACAGACTTGATGACTAAACTTATTTATGTTTTGGTTATAACCACTAAACTATTAATTTTTAGTTTGCTGTGTGACTTATGGTTCAACTATAAATTCACTTGTGCCAAATATTTCAAAATAAGAAAGATTAAGAAACCCAGAAGATACGAAAAACTTTCTTTTAGTCTAGATAGTAACAAAACCTCATTAATTTATGTTTCATAATAAATAATAGGAGTGTTTAAAATGGCTTCTTACGTATTGTAGAAGAACCTGGAATGTTTTCTATATAATGATTATATCTTCTATCTTTGAATTTATGTAATCTTTCCTCATCTCCATTCTGCACAGCAATCTCAAAGTTTTCCAGTTTTCTTTAGAGCTACTTAGGCTGGATCAGTTTTTAAGAATAGATGCTGATTAAAGTAAGTGCCAATAGCCCATTGTTTATAGTGCCACCTTGTGGCCTTAGTCCACTATTGCTGCCTATTAGCTGTGACTTAATGGCCCTCAATTGGGGCCAGATCTGAATTTAGCAGTTTCCTTAAGAAATGTGTCCTCAGTGCATTTGATTATTTGTTTTCAGGCCATTAGCAACCTGAGAAAATTGAGGTAAAGACAAACTATAGTTAAAATGAGAAATGACTACTGTTGAAGACAATTAAAAATTAAAACAAATCATCTCTGAAATGTTTAACAGAATGTGGGTAAAACTACAGTATTTCCAGAATCTCTCTCTTGGCTTTAGTGCATCTGCATATCAGAAGGTGTTTCCAAGGGGTGGAGAGAAGAAGCCCATCTTCTTGTCATAGGTAATTACATGGGCGTGGCAGGGTTTATCTGGACCAGAGAGGTTGAGTGGAGCTCTCTGCTGCTGCAGCCTGGTCAAGAGAGAGAGACGGGATGACTGCCTGTAAGAAATAGACAGGTTTCTTAACTGTATTTCTCCCTTTGACTGATTTCAGTTTCAAAGGTATTTTTGCCCTGGGATTTTCCCCCTGGAGTTACACGGAATCAAATGGACAATGTGATTTGCTCTGCTTGATTTATAATGACATTTCATAAACAGCTCTATAGTATAAAGAGAGATAGGTCTACACTTGGGTTCTTTTTTTTCTTTGCTTTGCTTTTTTTTCTTATCCAGAAGTTAGACTTGGTCATCTTATTTGTGGAGTATAAAAACAAAGCAAAACAGAAGGAACAAAATAGCAGTAGATTCATAGATACTGAGAAGGGACTAGAGGTTACCAACGGGGAGGGGTTGGGGCTGGTGTGTGTGTGGTAGGGGGAAGGGGATTAAGGGGCATAATAATTCACAATCACAGTGTAAGTTGGTTGCAGGGATAGTAGTACAGCACGGAGAATACAGTTAATGATTTTGTAATATCTTACTATGTTGGTAGATAGTGACTGCACTAGAAGGGGTGAGTATTTAATTATATGGGTAACTATTGAACCACTGTGTTGTATAATTGAAATGAGCATAAGATTATATATCAATGATACTTTAATTAAAAAAAAAAACAAGTTAGATTTGGCTAGCACTTTTTAGAGGGCAAAAAATTTGGTGCCTGAAAACTTGGTGCCTGAAACTTCATCTTGTTAAATTGTAAAATACTTTATTCATCCCTCCTTTCTATTTGCATTCTTCTCCTCTTTTCACTTTGACATGTGAACCTTTTTTTCTCTGCCATGTGGTTCTGTTAGAGGAGGTCATTGATTCATTTGAATGAATGTGGATCAGTACAGCCCTGAGTAATAAAAAGGAGCTGTATGCTCTACAGGCTGACATTTTGTCCTTAAAGATTCCTATTTTTATTTCTTATGATAACTAATTTGATGCTTTTTATAGGTGTACACATGATTACAGTGTTAAGAGATCAAACCTTCATAGCAAGTTCCACTTTTGGGCAGAAATGTATGTCATTTGGTAAAGCATATGAAGAAGTGGAAATGAATGTATAGTGTTTGGGTATGAATTTCATGATGAAAGTGGGGTTAGGGTCAGAGTCATAGCAGAGGAAACTGCACAAAAATAAGAACAAGTCCATATTACTCATTGGAAACATTTCAGGAGGGAAAAAAACTAGCTGGAAAGAATTTATTTTGATTAATAAGTATACAATTTACACTCACTTAAATTCCACTGAAGTGCCATTCTCTACCAGTTGTGATGAGATGTAACTGAGGTTCTTATGTGATTAACAAATCATTTAGGGTGGAGATATGTGTCCTTTTTCTGTGGTGTGTACTTTTACAGGCCTGGGGGCATGGGCCTGTAGTTGTTTACCTTTCCTCAAGACCAGGAAACCTAGGATAACAGAGAAGTCAACACCCAGCTACTCCAGATTCAGTTATGAGCAGGAAACCCATTAGTTTGTACCAACTGAAACAGATCAAGTATTCCTTCCTTTAAAAAGAAACAGAAAATGAAAATGAATCACTAGAAAAGGATTTTCTATAATTTTAAAGTACTTTATTTACTAATTGATTCAAGACAGTTTAGTAAATCATTGTTATGGGTTGAATTGTGTCTCTCTCAAAAAGGTAAGTTGAACCCCTAGTACCTCAGAATGTGACCTTATTTGGAAAGAAGAGTCCTTCCAAAGGTCATTAATTTAAAATGAGGTCATTAGGGTGGACCCTCATCCCATATGAGTGAGATCCTTAAATAAAGGGGAAATTTGGATACAGAGATGGACATGCCCCCAGAGGGAAGACTGCTAAGTGCAGGCAGCATGTGATGTGGAAAGAGGAGCCGTGGCCCCATAAGCCAAGGAGTGCCTGCGGCTACCAGCAGCTGCAGGAGGAAGCATCCTTCCCTTACAGATTTCACAGGGATTAGGGCCCTTTTCAAGCACCTTGATTTTAGACTTCTTGCCTCCAGAATTGTGAGAAAACACATTGCTGGTCTACCAAGCCACCCAGTTTGTGTGACTTTGTTACGGCAGCTCTAGGAAATGAATGAATCATAATATTGGACTAGTACTTACTGCATTGACCTGTGAGCACTCTACCGGAATTGTCTTACTTACACCTAATACAAAAAGTAACCTTGAAAAGTCTATTATTATCTTCCCAAGATACTAACCGATGAGGATACTAACTTGCTGAGGTTAACTAATTTGCCCAATTAATAAGTGAGTGAACTGAGATTTGAACCCAGGCTGGTTTAACTCTAACTTTTGGTCTGTCTGTATGTGTGCGTGTGCATGTGTGTTTAGGAACCTGGTTCTCCTCCATGGATCATTTAGTGTTGCAGCCACTTCCATACTGCGCTCACGGCTCACCTAGAACCACTGACCTCCATTTGGAGGAGAGTTAATCCTGGTACTCACTGGCAACCCCATCCTTCATTTTGAACAGCATGCACAAGACTTCATTTTTCTGACAACAAAGGTCTTTGTAATTTGAAATTTATAACCTTATTGACCTCCTCCCTGACATCTATTTCTTTATACCTCTTCCCATCACCCAAATCAATGTAGTTTAATATGTGTAATGAAGTGAAAAATCTACATCGAGTCAATTTTCTGCTTCAAAAGAATTTCTTTAAAAAAAACCCAGCCAGGGTCTTTTTCAAATGCTAAATAAACCTGAACTGAACTATGTAAATATCAGAGATATTGAAAATGGCTTGCACTAAAAACCTAAGAATTCATTGGTGAAACTGAAAACTGGGCTTGCACTTAAAACCCTATATTTCATCAGCAAAACTAATCCTATCATTCTGAGAGCAGAATGGTTTTCTAATCTTCAGAATGAGTGCCTTCTTTTTATTAATAATTATTTCTATGTTATAGTTTAACTCCACTCACTGATCCAAAAAACCAAGAAATAAATTTAACTTATCACAGTACCATGGGTTGATGCAGTTAAAAAAGGAGTTCTGGTTAGACCAATAGCTAGACAAAACCAACAGTTTGATTGTACATTAGTCATAGGATATAAAACTAAGACCATCATCACATTAGATTTCTATAGGCTCATAGAGATGTAAAGAGAGAATTAGGCATCCCAGGGTATACTTGATTGTTAATCTCTAAAACTTCTCCTTATCTGGTATTTTTTATCGTGACTGAGGATGTCACCTTCCATTCAGTCTTCCACATTCAAGCAGCAGGTTTCAAACTTTTTGACTGCAGCCTAAGGTCGTGGCAGGGAGCGGAGGAGATTCAAGGAGAATGGGTAGGAGGCCTGTCGGCTGCTTCAGGGAGATTAAAAGGATGACTAAGAATACCTGATGCTCAGGGGATGGGTATTTGTTGATGCAAATGTTTATACTATTGCTCGATCAAGTGGTCATGTAGGGAAGATCCAGTCATGCATGAGTAACAAAGTGTCAGAGGGTCTGAAAGTCCCTGGATTCTGTGAGACTGGAAAGCTGAACAGCAAGAGAACGCTACTGCTTGGTAGGTGTCCCGGGCTCCGTCCAAACGTTGCTGTAGAGACACCATCCTTTAGTGAGGCCTCAGGCAACTCACAAAACAGCAGCTATGCATGCTGAATATTGAGATGGCTATCTTTTAACATACCAAAAATATTCAGCAACCTTCTAAGGTATATTTACTTTTGCCTTTGCTTTTCAAATCGGTTTTTTTTCTTTTCGCTAAGACATTGTTTATAACATTGGGAGGAGAAGTCAGTAGTTTTAGGTATTAGGAGTAAAACTTACAAAGATTAAATGATTTGCTGAGGGCCCCCAACCAGTGAATGACTGTACTGGTGAGGCTAGGAAGGCTCAAAAGTCGCCAGCAATTACCATGTTTTACGAGTCTTTTCATAAAACCGTGGGCTTGAATCCGGCTATGTGGCCTGACTGAACTAACTTAAATAAAAACTAAACTAAACTAAACTAAACTAAACTAAACTAAACTAAACTAAACTAAATTACCAAAACAGATCTGTGCTGAGTTGAAGAATGTCAGGCAGGGTCACCCTTCATTGACCTGCTATCGGCACAGTCTCACATTTACATATATGACTGATGTAGTTGCAACAATACCTTTACTATATGCAATGCACTCTGATATTTTTACTCTATTTTATTTCATTTACAAAAATGCACTATTCAAGACTCAATTGATTTCATAGCCCAACTAGTGGGTCCTGAGCGGCTTGGAGAAACACCGCCTTCGACTCATTCTTTCATGTTCTGAGTCACAGTGCACACATCTGATGGGCTGGTGGAGTGCGTGCTCCGCCTCACAGCCGTCCTAAACTGCCTTCTCCTCTCTGCCCTATCCTGTCACTACCTTAGTGGGAGCTCTTTCCATTTGTCACCTGAACGGTTATAGTAGGCACAGCAGCTACGTAAAACTACCGACTTCTCCCAATTTTATAAACAATGTTTTAGGGAGAAGAAAAAAAACGATTTGAAAAGAAATAGCAAAAGTAAATATACGTTAGAAGGTTGCTGACAATTTTTGGTATGTTAAGATAGCTGGCTCAATATTCAGCGTGCATAGCTGCTGTTTTGTGAGTTGCCTGAGGCCTCGCTAAAGGACTGTGTATCTCTACAGCAACGTTCGAATGGAGCCCAGGACACTAACAGAATCCAGGGACTTTCAGCCCCTCTGACACTTTGTTACTCATGCATGACTGGATCTTCCCTACATGACCACTTGATCGAGCAATAGTATAAACATTTGCATCAACAAATACCAATCCCCTGAGCATCAGGTATTCTCGGTCATCCTTTTAATCTCCCTGAAGCAGCTGATAGGGTCTTGTACCCGTCCTCCTTGAACTCCTCCCCTCCCTGCTATGACTCAGGCTGCACTGCTCTGCTTCACTGCCTGCCACAGCTTCCGCTCTTGTGTACTTCCTCTGCCCCATTTCTTACCCGATCTTGAAGCTGTGGCATCTCCGAAGGTGCTATCTTCTGCTCTCTCTGCTGTTCCCCAGTCTATCCCTTGAGAGTCTCATTAATGCATGTGATTTCAACTCTCACTCTTCTGCTGAATGTAGGGTCACTAAGCTTATTTCATTTCTGAACTCTGAGGTTCCACAAGTCATTTCTACTTGGATCTCCTGTTGGCTTTTCACATGCTACATATCCCCAGTCAAACTCACTAACTTCCTGCACTGATGCCCTGGTGTTGGTCTTTTTCTTGAGTTTTCTGTATTACTCGGCAGTAACACCATTTAGTTATCTGGCTAAAGACCTTGTCACCATCCTTGATTCTACTTCTCCCTTTATTCTTGTGTCCAGTATATAATTGGCTGTCAAATTCTATCAGTTTTACTTACAAAAGACTCTTGGATCTATAACCTTTCAAAGGGAGAGCTTGATTCTTGCTCTCTCTCTGGAAAACTGTTGCTAAAGCTATATTTTTACAGTCGTAACATGACCATTTCAATCATTTCAAGTCTTTGACAGCTCTCTCTTGCTGCCAGCATAAAATCCAAACTCTTTAGGATGACATTTGAATCACTTCAGGATGGAGCTTACTTCTAGAGTCTCATTTCTATGCATGTTCCCCATACATTGTTCACATTTAAGTCACAATGGCATCCTTTCCATTTCCAGGATCCAAAATGCATCTTCCCACTCCTGATCTTTGCTTATTCAATTCCTTTGACCCAAAATTCAGTTAAAGTCTAACATTTATTAAAAATTTGCTATCATACCATCCAATAAATGTTTGTTGGATTGAAATAGTGAATAGATTCTCTCCTGAACATAAATATACAAACAGAGATCAAATATTTTTCATCTTCATATTTCCAGCAGTTAGCACAGTGCCAGATGTATAGTAGGTACTCAAGAAATATTTACTTGGAAACAAAAGCTTAAGAATTACTAGTCTGCATGGTTACATGTATTTTTAATATCCATATTTTCCTTAGGAGGTATATCCATATGTTCCTATGAGGTAATAAAATAACCAGCTAAAGAAATAAAATCATCATTCTTTACCGCCCAAAGGATAAATTGTTATTCACTAGGGGAGAATAACATTTACAAGATTGGTACTGACACAAATAGTTGTCAAACACTCTTAAGTCACTAAAATCTGATTGTTGATAATATGAATGTTTGTAGTAATGGCTGCGTATGAATAAGTATTTTTACCTGGATAGCTTTTTTTTGGAATAGTTATATCCCCAAGCTTCAGTTTGTTTAACTGTCTATATAGTAATTCTTTTTCCCTTCACAACCAGTCATCATTGATTAGGAAAGTGCCAGAATTCTAAATCACTTTTAGTCTGCTATAGAGAAAACAATTTCTTCCTTAGGATAATTTTATGATATAGATTAAACTGGAGTCAGTCAGAGAAAATCTACCAAATCATGGAACTATTTGTCTTCTTAACTAGGTGTGCCTGAGTGAATTATTTTATTATTTTGAGAACCACAGTAAAGTGCATTGGTGTTGGCATGAAAGTAAATGTGTAATTTGATAATTATGTGTAATTTGATATGTGTAAATTGTGTAAAATGTGTAAATTGATAATTCTTGATTTGTTTAGTAGACAAAATAATCTTTTACAGGTCAGGGTTAGAATAAATATGGCTCCCTTGTCTTTTTAGTGTGTGGTCCTGAGTCTTTGTGGTTGAGTCAAAATTAGCATCTTGTCTGACTAAATCTCCATTCTCCCATTTGAGAGGGTGTGGGAGAGTGGTTAAGACCGTGGGCATTGGCATTAGTCAGGTGGTGGCTTTAATTCTGTTTTCACCATTTAGTAACTGTGTGACCTTGGTAAATGGCTTGGTCTCTTTCAGCCTCATTTTCCTCATCCATAAAACAGGTATTCATTCATTTAATTATTTGACAAATAGTTATTGAGCAACTGTCATGTGTCAACTCCTGTCTAGGAATCTCAGAATTAACAGTCAACACAACAGCTAAAAACTCTTGGCTCTCATGGAATTCACTTCTAGTAAGGCACTGATAACAGTACCTACCTTCTGTGGTTGTCAGGAATCAGCTGATATAAGGCAAGTCAACTGCTTAGTACAAAGCCTAACCCTGAGTACATCCAGTAAGCTAGGGAAGGTGACTGGTCCAGTTTGACAGGCATACAGAAGACGTCCTAGGGGTATGTGTGGCCTGGGGAGAGCGTAGGTTGGTGTCAGGTTAGGTTGGGGTCAGACTGTAGAGGCTGAGGTTTATTGAGCTCTTACTGTTTGTCAGACTCTGTACTGGGTGCTTTAAACTTAGCACAAGTCTATGAGGCAGATACTGGGAATGAGCTCATTCATTTATTCATTCAAAAAGCCTTTATTGAGTATCTTCTATATTTGGGTATCATACTGGATTCTGGAGATAAAAAGATGAGTAAGGCACAGAGGCTTCCCACTAGAAGGTGCTCACTAAAAATGTACCATGGTAGAGCACAGAGTCCTCCTACAGCACCTAGCCCAGTCTGAAGGGTTAGGGCTGGGTGATGGAGGCCAATGGAAACACCTCAAACTTGGGTTACAGCATGGCTCCAGTTCCCAACCATCACCCTGTTCTATCCCTAAATTGTATTTGTGTCCAGTTAGATACTCTCTTGAAAGTTGCTCTAGACTTGTGCTTTAAGATAAGAGCTATTTTAGATATCATATTTCTGAAAACAGATTTTGAGAGAACAGCTAAGGAGTTAGCTATTTCTCTGGGCCTACTCTTACCTTATAGGTGGACAAGGGTAGAAGGATACCTGGGGTAGCTGACTGTTCCTGCTCTGGCATTTCATGATCCTCTATGTAGGCAGGCAGATCAACGTGTAGTAGTAAACACTGTGGGGATGGGGAACACAAGGCTACCCTAGCACGTGCTCATGTACAATTCTTTGTTCATGGTTCTCCTAGAATCCATAGAGCTCATCCTGAGATGCAGAAGTACTGGTGTGAGCAGGAAATGATGAATAAAATGGAGCAGGAGCCCTTATAAGTTTAGTAGAAGATATTTGATAGTTTCAAAACATTAGATTTTACTTTCTTATTTCTCTGTGTTTGAAATAATTGAAGTACCCAGATATAGAAAATTTATTATCTGTTAAATTTTATTTATTTTTTCAGCACAAGTCATGTGCCACCACCTCAAAGAATTTCCCTACGTATCTTGTAAGGAACTTTTTCCTTCTGAAAATTGAAACTTTGAACTTCGGGAAGTAATAGTTCAAAACCAAAAAAAAAGTAGCTCAAGTATTATCTAAATCTCCAGTTCAAATCTGAAAATGTCTGGGATTTTTAAAAAAGCTTTTTCTCTCACCCTGCATCTACTTGTGTTCATTTTTATGATAAAACACACCTTAACTTATCTAATAAATGTGTTCCTAAAATAGGAATCAAACCATATTTAAACTGCAGTAAGGATTTGCTGTTTAAATGGCTTCTATTATAAATTTAGTTTGCAGTGTTAGTTATTTGACTCTAATTTATCTTTGATATGTGTTCAGACTTTTACCTATTAGATTTGTCTAAATCAAGGCACATCAATTAACCATTGGATCTATTCCTGTTTATTACTCCCATAAAATCTAGAGCTATCACTTTAAAATTTTAAAATCCAGAATCTCCTGTGGTTAGCACTAAGTTACTATGAACAGCAGTTTTTCTTTATTTACAATGTATTTTACATCCATGATAGTATACTACATATATAAATTCCATATATAATTAAATGGCCTCATTAAATTTAACTGAAGGATTGAGTATCTTTATTTTACTGATTGTATATCTATAGACTACGACTAGGGTAGGGGATATTAATATATTTGTTCATTTATTCACTGAGCAAACATTTATTTAATGTCTATGATGTTCCAAACACTGGACTAAAAACACTGGAGAATATAAAGTATAATATATTATCTCATTTAGGAACTTACAATTTATTGGGGGAAATAGATAAAACATGTAAAAAGTTACATGATATAAGACAAATTGCAATATGATCCAACAACTTACAGAAGCATCTACCAAACTGTGGTATGTGAGATAGTTTTAGGTAGCAGACGGGGACAAACTGGTTTTATGTTAGTGGTTATATTTTTATTGTATATATTTTTTATAATTACTTTTAATTTATGTAAAGTGTTATTAGCTTTCTATTATATTTAGTCATGATCTAAAATTTCCTATGAAATTTAATGTATTTAAGCTAAAATATAGGAGTTGGTTTTAAGAAAATATGAAAGATGAAAGCATAATAGATAATATGTGGATATGGAAAAAGATAGTGAAGGATATGTGGATACTGAGATTTGGGAGACTGTAAGATATGCCTGCAGTGCCTTTGTAAGAAGGCGTATTAGCAGCAGTGCGGCCTGCGTGCTAGAGGAAGGAAAGGTCCTGGTGGGCTGGAGGGTCAGGCAGGCTCTGTGGGGAAGGACATAGAGAAGAGGACAAAGGGTGAGGTTATCTCAGTGGTAGAGCCCAGAGGCCACATCATAGTAACAGGCAGGGAAAGGCTTTAGAGTGGAAAGTCTGTGTGGGGAAGGATGGAAGGAGAGGCTGAAATACAGGCAGGAAGGAGGAAGATGGTACAGGACACTGAATATTGTGCTGCGAAATCTGGGCTCTTCCTGCTGTTTATGGGAGGAAGCACTTAATTCCACTTGGGGCCAGCATCCAGGAAGGATGATTGGGAGGGTTCTGAAAAACCTGGGTCACACATATGTCTCTCAACATGAGATTCTCAGCATTGTCATTAATGAAAGATTTGCTGCCTGGGATTAATATCTCCTCCACCACTGACTATGGTTCAGTTAGTAGCTTGAAAGGCCAACTAGTCAGAAGGCAACAGTAGGATATGGACCCGTTTAAAGGGGGATATGTAAGGCAGGGCTAGAATGGTATCAAAATATGGTGGCTGGGCAGCCCGGGATAGCTTTTTTTGAATAGTTTTGCTTTGGACTGACTTATTTTCTCTATATAGCAATGTGGTAACTTGAAAGAGTTGCAATAATGTGTTCCTGGATTCATCGTAATGTGTTTCCCTTTTTTCTTCTAGACTTGGCAGCTTTTCTGTTTAAGGCGATTGTACATGAAGATGGCAGGTCTCAAGTTCTCTTTTACATAATTTGCCCAGTTCTCTCATGTGATTTTTACTTTGGGGCAGTGTAGTTAACTTTCAATATCCTGGGAGTTCTCCTAAGTTTGTTCTGAAGTGTGTTTAAATAAAAATTTGGCTTTAAAAAAATAAACATGAAATGACTCTAATGGTTTACAATGATATTCAATATGGGGAAAAATACTTGTAAATAAAGAAAAATATTACTAAATTCATTAGTTTAATTTCTTCCTTCCAAAGGAGTTCCAAATGGTACCTTTAGCTTCTTGGCAGCACAATGATATCAAAGTGGAACTATTTTTGAATTGTTTTCTGTACTCTGTGGTGGGTGAGAAGGAGAACTTTGGGACCCAACCCTGTTTCCAACTACAGCATGTCTGCTTTAATTTATTTTTCATATCTGTTCTCATGACACTTTGAAACTCTAAAATAAAGATGAAAAAGAGATGAAAACTCTAAGTCATGGGGTATTTCCCCAAGTGGTCCAGAGTTCAAAGCAGTAATGTCAGTGATTGCTCAATCCCCTGCCAGGATCTATTGGGGTAATTATGAAACCTTGTATGATATGTACATAAACAAGGCCATCACTGTTTGCCTGTGGGCAAGGCTTGGCTACTTAGAAAAGGCAGAACAGGTTTTTATTCAACTAGTCTATTACAAGTATGTTATAATGGTTTATTCAAATCATAAACATCAACCAGTATTCCTAATACCTAAAAATTTAAAGGCACTACAACTGAAAAGTGAGAGAAGTAAAATATGTATTTAACTTTCTTACTAATACTTGATAAGCTTGTATCTATACTCCTACTTACCCAATCCAACTATCTGCTTGATTTGATTTGTGGATGTCTAACTGATATATTAAATTTATATGAGCAATGCCAAAAATTTTTATCTTCCTTGCAACCTGTTTTCCCCCCAGGTCTTCCCTATTTCAATAAATGACCCCACCATCTATGCAGTTACAACCTCAAAACCTTTTTCTCACTGCTTCTATCTAATCAATGCATAGGCAAATCCTATTGGCTCAAAGTATATCCCAGTCTCTTTTTTCTCTCCAGCTTTACAGTTGCTATCCTGATCACGTTTCACACCACCATCATTTCTTGCCTGGACTACTGAGATAACCTCCTAATTCTACTAATGCTCTGCAGTGATCTGGCAGCCAGAGATACGTTTTAAAAAAGTACATCGGATCATGGCACCTTTCTTGTTAAAACCTACCCCTGCCTTCTCACTCTACCCACATTCTAAGCCCTGGCTTACATAGGGTGCTGTGCAATCTGGGCCCAGGCTGCCTTTGGACCCTCCTGCTGCTGCCTCCATGTTCAGTCCTCTCCAGCCACAGTGAGTTCTCTGTCCCTGGCACATGCCAAGTTCATTCCAATCTTAGGAATGTCACACCTCCTCATCACTCTTCTTGGAACTCTTAGTTGCCAGAGCAGCTTCATCTTGTCACTCAGATGAGGAGACCTTTCCTAAATTAGTCCCTCCACTCTCAAGCCACTCTTCCCTCAGAGCAGGAATATTATCTCATTCATTTCCCTGTTTGTTTATTGTCTGTCTCCGTCTCCCTTACCCTGGAATGTAAGCTACTGAGAACAGCAACCTTGTCTTCATGGGAACCATCCATTCCCAACAATTAGCACAATGCCTGGAATTTAACAGGGCTCAATAAATTTTATTCAGTTAGCCAGTTTATGAATTCAGTATTTTTTCCTCCTTTTATTTAATGAACTTAAGGACAGAGACATATTTAACTCTTTCTCTTGGACTCTGCCCTTACTGTCACATCAATCTCTATTTAACTCTCGAATGAAATGATATGGAGAGACAGGAAAAATAGAGCGCTCTCTTCTCCTGAACCCAGCTCTAGGTTGCTTAATTCAAGTGATTCTATTTTTTCCTTATGACTTGATTCTGTTGAAATTCATTAGAGTGTTAGCGTTTCTCCTTTGATAGTTGTTCTTTCCACTTTCTTCATGAGGCAGAAATCAAAAGAGGGAGATTGGTTATTCCCAGTGTGTGTGAGAATGATTTTCCATGATTGCCTCTTTAAAATTACAGGGGAATGATTCATCCCTTTCAACTCTCTTATTTCCCTTTGTAGGTACAGATTTTTTAGTCTCTTTTCAATCCATATAAAAAATAAAATATGTAACAATTGGGTAAAGTTGTGCAAAAGTTTAGAGACAGAATGCTAGTAGTTTTGCAAAGGGCTGTGTTGATCATGGGATCCACTTGCGCTGTCTGCCTCCACTGCACTGTGAAGGGCACTTAACCAAACTGCCATGCCCTTCATGTATTTTGGGAAAAAGACTGCTGTAATACTTGATGTACTGTAGGCTTCTAATCATATTTAAAATATATTGAAAAACAGAGGAAGGGAAAACAATATGCAGGTCCTAAATAAATAGTTTGGAATGATGTATATTTTTGTTTTCTTTATTTCTTTTAATACTTTCTAAGTTTTACAATAATAATATTTTGTTTGTTACTTTTGTTTATTATTTTTATTGCTCTTATGAACAGAAAAAAAGAATACTCTTTAAAAGAGAGAATTACTGGGACTAAAACCCCAAGGTGGGCTGTGAGCAGCCAGGCCCCTGGTACCTTTCTGTGCGGCTGTCATTGAGCTTTCAAGTCGTGACCTGGAGGGTCATGGAGCTCAGTGGGATCTGTTATTTTCTGAATCACAAAAGCTGGTCTCAGGTTCATAACCTGTTTGAAGTATAATTCTAGTCTAGACAAAACTGTTCTAAAAAATCATATTGTACTATGTAATGGAATTTCATTTCTTCCCAAACAACACCCCCCAAGGGAAATGCTTTGTTTTGTTTTGACTTGTTGTTGTTTTTAGGATTAAAACAATTACTTCCATTGAATTGATAATGTCTGTTTCCATAAAAAGAAACACTATTGAATTTAACTGTTCTAACAATTGAAGTTCTGAGACCACTGAAAATAAAAAATTAAGTTTGCCATCTTCTTTATCCTTTTTTGTTGGGAGAAATAACATATGTTATGTACAATACTGGGTTTTTAAGAAAGGTGGAAATATTTGTTCATTTATGTCCTTAGATACTGGGGGAAAGCCATTAAGATTGGTGACATACTTCCAAGTACCTTGGTACTCCAAACCTGATGTATGGAGCAGCCCACTAGTTAGGAATGCAGCGGGCCCTCCACAGACCTGTTGAATCAGTCTGCAGTTGAGTAGATCCCCAGGCTCTTCTTATGCACATGGACAGAGACATTGGCCTAGTGTACTTTGGGAATTACCAGGTCCCAGCTGCCTAGCTTACTGCTCCCTCTCCTTAAGCTCCTGACCTATATATAACTCATGGAGAAATTCGTAAAGCAGGACTTCTTAAGCTGGTGTCTATGGACTCTTAGGGAATTGTAGGCAGTTTGTGAACCCACTGAAATTCTAGGTAAAATTATGTGTGCGTGTATGCATTCTTAGCTTTCGTTAAATTCTCATGAAACCAAAAAAAAAAAAAAAATGTAGCCATTCCAGGCTGTAAAAGCATAGATACCATGTTCTGTCTTGAAAGATGGAATAGGATAATTCTTGAATTTACAGCATTATTCTTACCTGGGAAAAAATCTAAGAGGAAATAACAATAAGCCTTTTCTTTACTTTTTTTTTCTTTTTTCTTAAGGTATGATTGCTTTACACTATTATGAAGGTTTCACATGAAATAACAATGTGGAACTACATTTACCTATATTATCAAGTCCCCAGCCCATACCCCAATGCAGTCACTGTCCATCAGTGCAGCAAGATGCCACAGATTCACTATGTGCCTTCTCTGTGCTACACTGTTCTCCCCGTGATCCCCCACACCATGTGTACTAAGCATGATACCCCTCAGCCCCCTTCTCCCACCCTCCCCACCCACCCTCCCACACCCCTCCCTTTGGTAACCACTAGTCCCTTCTTGGAGTCTCTGAGTCTGCTGCTATTTTGTTCCCTCAATTTTGCTTCATTGTTATACTCCACAAATGAGGAAAATCATTTGGCATTTGTCTTTCTCTGCCTGGCTAACAATAAGCCTTTCCTATTGTTACAATACAAAGGGTCAAACTGGCCAGAGAGTTAATCACCGAGACAAAGAATTTTTGGAGACAAGTATCTAGTTCCTTGAAATTGAATTCTGCTCCAGTGGTCTGGATGTGTTTAGGTTAGGAGAAAATTACCTGTTCAGTTCCCATAGGTCTCACATACTCTGTAATAATTAGGGAAGATAAACATTTTACGGTATGAGTTTTGTGCATAATACTATCTTTTTGATTATTTAGATTGCTTAGGAGAGTGTTCCTCAATCCTGCCTGCATAGTAGATTCATCCCACACCAGACCTATTGAATCGGAATCTCAGAGTCGCTGGGGTGAAGACCAGGCTTACTGGGTTTTGTTTTGGTACTTTTGGTTTGTTTTAATTCTCACTGGGTGATTAATTTAAAGTGTAGCCAGGTTAAGAACCATCTGTACAAGAGCAATGTGTTTGATAAATATTGGAATGGTTTTCTTGGAGAATCTTATGTCTTCCATATCTAAGGGACACTGATTCTTTTTTCTCTGGACAGTGAAGTCCCTTCTCTGTTGGAATATCCTTATATAACGTTCCCCACTGTGCCATCTTCCTTCTTCATGTCAGATAGAGCTGATGTACAAAGTTGTTTTTCAAATCAGGAACTGATTCCAAGAACTATTGAATCTTCCAGTTTTTTACCTGCTGCTCTGATTACCAGCTTACTTCAGAGAAGCTCCCAGATTTTTATATTATGAGTGACTTTCAAATATAATCTGAAAGGGACCTCTCTCTTAGGCTCCTTTATGGAGGATATTTGATATGCTGTATGAAATGATGGAAATGAGTAATGGTGCTCTAACTAAATAATTATAAGTAACTTTTTTTTCTCTACTTAGGAGTTTTTGGTTGATGTAGTTTTAAAATAAATGGTCTCTGACATTTTTCAGGCCTAAGAACACATAAGAATCTATAAGATTCAGGATTTCAAATAGAACAAGAAAGAGCATATAGACCAGAGGTAATTTATAGTCACTAATAATGCCTTTCATCAAAAAATGAAAATGAGATCCTCTGATAAAGTTGCAGTTTATAAAGATTTCCCCTAAGATACATTCACAAATTGATGTGGAATTTCACTTACTCACATTTTTCCATTTTGTACTTCAGGCACTTCTAGCATTATTAGATTTTGCAGCCAGTCTTCTGAAAAATAACCTAAAAGTTTGTGTATTGTCCTTTTCTAAAGGAAATTTCTGACTGTCTGAACACTAGTCTTTTCATTCTTTAGATAATTTCCATGAGAATTAGTGGGATTTGTGCTCATCTGATGTTCACCTCTGGAATGAATTACCCAAGGGTTCATTTAATCACTGTTTCCTTCAAGATCATGAGAATGAATGCCTGAGAACAATAAATTAGCCTTAACATCATTTTGGAGGGATGGGAAATGGGGAATGGAATTACAGAATAATTCAAATCTGATGGAGGTATTTTTGAAGTAGCAGCGTGTACTCAACATTAATGAAAAAAAATGGAACTGATTATTTTCCTAATATTAATGAGTTGGTGTTCTCTATAAATATTCAGAAAGATGTAATGTAACTTGTATTATGTTATCTTCTCTTAACCTTTTTCTGTCAAAGGGATTTCTCAGTGTCTCCTAGTAAATATATAGCAAAGTGATTTTCTGTTTGAAATGGAAAATGCATGTAGGTTATGTTTATGTTTTTGATCTTTATATAGGATTGCTTAATTGTACCAGAAGGCTATATGATAAAACTTCTCTTCTTTCTGATGTATTTTGGTATCAGATTTTTTTTTCCTGGTGGTGGCTACAGTTTTATGACAGCTCAGACCCTTGTCTGATATTTCACTCATTTTCTGTCTTGCAAAAGAGGCCTCACATCTGACCTGAGCATTTCATGGAAATCATTGTGATAGATTTTGCTCTTTATTTAAGCCAAACTAAAATAATCAGGAGATCTGGCAACAAAATTCAAAATATTTTTCATCTTTTGTGAAAGACAAGTGACTCTGAGTTGTGAAGGTTTAATAATCATTCTAAATCAGCCTGGGTGTATGAATGCCTCATATGTTCCAGGTTCTGTGCTAGGCATTCCAGGGAGAGCAGTGAATGTCTGCCAGCAAACCACATATAGGAGGGAAAATAGGAAATGAATGACTATAATACAATATTGAGCCACAGATGAGAGGAAGAACAGGAAATGAATAACTGTAATATAATGTTGTAAGTGCAATACACAGAGTGGGAGTGAGAACACGGAGAGGTGGCAAAAATCTCTGGAAGAGTCGGCGAGGGCGCCATGCAGGGACCGTATCGGTCACCAATGTTATCTGTTCAGTTACAAGTTACAGAAACCAATTCAGGGTAACAAGACAAAAGAAAAGAAAAGACAAGACATCGACTTACTGGAAGGATATCAGCTTCTGGCAAAATTCAAAAGAGAGAGAGAGAGAGCAGTGAGCTGAAGAACCAGGCCTCAGAAAGGACCTCAATTGGAGAGTTCTGGGCATCTAGGTAGAAAAAACTAAAGGACAGTCACTAAAGGGAGTTTCTGAGGAATGAATCAACTCTAAATGTTTCGAAATGTCTGTGTCACTTCTCTCCAGATTCCCAAAGAGAAAGTCTAATTGGCCTGGTGTGGGCCAAGTACCTACTCCTTAGCTAGGGCAGGGCAAGACACTTTGATTGGCATGCCATCAAGGCTGTGTGTGATGGGGGAAGGTAATTCCCAAAGGGAATCCAAGGTGCCGCTATTGGAAGAAGGTGGAATAGATGCTGTCAAGCAAAAAATAACAGAGGTCTGCTCCAGGAAGGGCTATGTAATCCTTGGAAGATTAAGAGTCTTTTAGGGGGAAAATGGGGGAATGACATTTTAAGTAGAGGCCATGGAATAAACAAAGGCAGAGTTATGAAAGAGTCTAACTTGTCATATAATGGCAAGGAATTTAGTATGGTGGGAATAAACTATATAGGGAAGTCTGGGTGTTGAGAAGTGGCAGGAGATAAGGAAATTTTCCTGTATGACATGTGAAAAGATTAGGACTCAGTCCTGTAGAAAACCAAGTTTTATTATTAATTTTTTAAATAATTTAAGTCAATAGAAAAAGTAAAAATATGAGCAGAAAATTGAAAGAGAAAGAAATTGATTAATGTATATATGAAAAAATGATCAACTACTAGAAATCAAAGTAATTAAAATATAAATGATACTATTTTCCAATGTATTAAATTAACAAAGATTCCAAAATAATAATTATACCTAGAGTTTGAGAGGGCAGGCTAGAATGGAGCTTCTACATACTATAGGTAAGTAAATATAAACAAGTATAATTTTTCTAGTCAAGAATTTGACAAGGTACATCAAGATCCTGAAAAGTATCACCATTTTCTGATCCAGAAATTCTAGGATTTGCTTTAAGGCAGTATTGGCTACAAACAGACATTAAGGTTCAGACATCACAGTGTTTTATAAAACTCAAAAACTGGAAACTTCCTAGATGATCAACAGTAAGAAAATAGTTATATAAATTATGTATCCCAGTTTAGACTAATGATGTTTTCAAAGAATTTATAGTAACACAGGAGGATGGTTATGATATGTTAAGTTAAAAAAAAGTACACAAATACATGCACATGCACACACACACTATGTATTATTCTGACTTTGTAAAGAAAAAAAGGTACATGTGTTTATGTATATATATATGTATCTATTGGCCATCATTATCTATATACCAGTTTGAGTAGAAAGACATAAAACAAAATGTTAAGAATGGTTGTCTCTAAATGGATGGTCTGTGAATGATTTTAACTTCCTTGTTTCTGTTTTTCTGTTTTCAAATATGTAATGAATACACAGTATTTTTCTTTTTAATTTAAAATTAAGATTTTTAAAGTAGATATATATTTATAGAGGTGATTATAATTGTGTAAAAAAGTTGAATAATGTAGAGACTTAATAAAACTTTGTTTATTGTTTTGGTGTTTTATATAAAAAAGAATTTCAAATAACTTAAAATGCCTATCAGTTTTTTGGGCAGAGCCTTGAAAAGTAAAAATTCATATAAACAGGAATTCTTAGTGTGGTCATCTGCCTTGTTGATACCTCAGTTAGGGGACATTCTGTCCTTCATAAAGATCAGTGGTGAAGGTTGTTCTAGAAAACATTTCCAGTTACACATTTGTGACAGAATTTTCTTTTGGGTGTATTTTCCATATCCTCTCCAAAGTTTTTCCTGCCTAAAGTAAAACACTGTCTCCCTTGTCTCCATCTAAAGATGTAAGAAAGATGTTTATTTTAATCCTTTGTGAACTAGAAGCCTGCTCTAGATTACTGTACTGTCTTCTTATCCTTTAAAGTCTGTGTGAAATCAGGCAAATAAACTCAGAAATGACTAAGAAGTTCCCATATTCTGAACATTTCCTTGAGAACTTCTGATGGCATACCCTAAACACACATAACAAACAAAAAACTCAACATTAATTGCCAGATTGTGTAAAGGAAATCATTTAAAACATGGCTCCCTAAATAAATTTTGCCAGGAAAATTGGATATTCCCATCCTAGAGAAAGAAGGTGGACCATTATCTTATGCCAAAGTTAACTCAAAATGGATTAAAGATCTAAACATAAGACCCCAAACTGTAAAGGTCCGTATGAAACAGGGAAAAATCATCATGGCATTGGATTTAGCAATGATTTCTCGGATGTGACATCAAAAGCACAGGCAACAAAAGCAAAAATAGACAGTGGGACAACATTAAGCTTAAACATTTCTGTACATCAAAGGACGCAGTCAACAGAAAGAAAAGGCAGCCTACAGAACGGGGAAAAATATTTGCAAATCATATATCTGATAATGGGTTAATATCCAGGGTACATTAAGAAATCCTACAACTAACAACAAAATAAACTGATTAAAAAATGGTCAAGGGACTTATATAGACATTTCTCTGAGGATGATATACAAATTGCCAATAAACATTAGAAAAGATGCTCAACATCACTAATCATTAGCAAAATGCAAATCAACACCATCGTCAGATATCACCTGACACCCACTAAGATGACTGCTACAAAACAGACAAACACAGAAAATAGCAAGTACTAGTGAGGATATGGAGAAATTGGAACCCTTGTGCACCACTGGCAGGATTGTAAAATGGTGCAGCCACTATGGAAAACATTATGGCAGTTCCTCAAAAAATTGAAAATAGGACTACCATGTGAGCCAGCACCTCCACTTCTGGGTATATATCCAAAAGAATCAAAAGGAGGTTTTTAAAGAGATATTTGCCCACCTATGTTCAGTGCAGCTTTATGCACAATAGCTGAGAAGTGGAAGAAACCCCAATGAATGGAACCAACAGATGAATGGAAAAACAGAAAATGTGGTATATACACACAATGGAATATTACTCAGTCTTTAAAGGGAAGGGAACCCTATCACATGCTACAACATGGATGAACCGTGAGGACATTATTGTAAGTGAAATAAGACCATCACAAAGACAAACACATGAGGTGCCTAGAGTGTCAAATTCATAAAATATCAAGTTGAATGGTGGTTTCAAGGAGCTGGGCAGAGAGAGAAAAGAGAAGTTTTTAATGGGTAATTTCAATTTTTCAAGATGAAAAATTCTGGAGATCTGTTTCACAACAAAGTGAAAGTACTTGATGGTACTGAACTGTGCACTTAAAAGTGGCTGAGATGGTAAATTTTATGAGTGTATGTTTTTGGGTGCTGTTTAAAAGGCCATGGTCTAGTAGGTAGGCAAACATAATATGATTGAAAGCACTCAGTGTTTTTGAAAAAAATCTGGGTTTCTACACCTGAAATGTTCCAGGAAAAGTTATTCTGCTTATAAAACACTTGCATCAGGAAGACAGGGGACTGGGAGCTTTAGGAATGTAATTGGTGGGAGAATCCTTAGAATTAGAAGAAAGCATGGGGTTGGATCTGGTAGAATCTCAGCTCTGCCACTTAGACAGTTTGGGGCAAAAGCCGTTTGGTGTCTTCGAGGCACAGTTTCCTCGTCTGTCAAAATGAGTTAATGATACTCAAATCAGAGGGTCGACATGAAGGTTAAATGAGAGTCTATTCAAAACACTAGCACATATGGAGCAGGTATTGGACAAGTGCTAGTGGGCAAGGTGAGAAAGGAGCTCTTGTTACCTGGAGGTCAGCCTGGGCGTTGTGGAGAACATTAAGGGGCCTAAACCACTGCTTGACGGGAGCTAATTTTTACTACATACTTCCCTTGCAATATGTTGTCCAGGTTGGTTTTGTCTGAAATATAGTCACTTCAGACTAGTTTTGATTTTGATTAAGAAATAACATAAACTTGGGAACAAGTCAGTATGTGCTGTGAAATACCATTCCCTTTAGAATTTGCAAGGTAGAGGCTACGCTGCATGTTTACTTAGACATTCACAGGGAATACTCACCTGTGCAAGGTCTGAAATGTATTCTGCTTAATTCAGTGATTCCTGACTTTATTTGATAGAACCCTTGTTAATATCATGCAGAACACATTTTGGGGTAAATTCTTGATGATTATTATTGGCAAAGAGAATTGCTCATATTTAAAAAATAATTTTTAATGTAGCAGAATGTTTGTTTTCTAAATGAATTGATAATGGTATTAGCTAGGAGCACAGCAGGCTAGTAGGAAGGCAAACAATTATAAATAGGACTTTCATTCTTCATTCAAGCAGCTGCTGAAATCTCACCTTCATTATTAAGCTTTTCTGGAATAAATAAAATAACATAAATTCCCAAGACCTCATTCTGTCCTGATTATCATTTTATGTACTTTTTCAAATATTGTTCCAGTGTAATCAGTGTTGTTTTTTAGGCTGGATACCTTTGAAGAAACATAACCCAACAACAAATAGGTGACTTCAGTTAATTGTAATATGATTCTATCTCTAAAGAAAGCACTATATAGTTGGGGACTATATTCTTAATATACAGAAAAAAATCTTAAGAAAAAGCCTGTTTTTATTATGGAAAACTATAAACTTGTGCATATTAGAATAGTAAAAGCCTGTAATCCAGTTTCACAACCATCTCCTCTTGGCCAATTTGGCTTCCTCCTCACCCCAGCCTTCTCTCCACTCTCCATCTTATTCTGAAGCAAATTTCAAACATCAATCAATTTTGCCTATAAATATTTCAGTTATATATCTCTAAAAGAGAAGGATTTACTCTTTTTAAAAACATAACAATACTCAAAAATCAACATCATCCACCACATCAACAAAAAGAAGGACAAAAACCACATGATCATCTCCATAGATACTGAAAAAGCATTTGACAAAATTCATCACCTATTCAGGATAAAAACTCTCAACAAAATGGGCATAGAGGGCAAGTACCTCAACATAATAAAGGCCATATATGACAAACCCACAGCCAACATCATACTTAACAGCGAGAAACTGAAAGCTTTTCCTTTACGATCAGGAACAAGACAAGGATGCCCACTCTCCCCACTTTCATTCAACATAGAACTGGAGGTTCTAGCCATGGCAATCAAACAACACAAAGAAATAAAAGGCATATAGATTGGAAAGGAAGAAGTTAAACTGTCCCTTTTTTGCAGATGACATGATATTGTACACAAAAAACCCTAAAGGATCCAGTCTAAAACTACTAGATCTAATATCTGAATTCAGCAAAGTTGCAGAATATAAAATTAATACACAGAAATCTGTTGCATTCCTATACACTAGCACAAAGAGAAATCAGAAAACAATTCTGTTCACAATTGCATCAAAAAGAATAAAATACCTAGGAATAAACCTAACCAAGGAAGTAAAAGACCTATATTCTGAAAACTACAAGACACTCATAAGAGTAGTTAAAGAAGATACCAATAAATGGACACACATCTTGTGCTCATGGATAGGAAGGTTAATATTGTCAAATGGCCATCCTGCCTAAAGCAATCTACAGATTTAATGCAATTCCTATAAAAATACCAACAGCATTCTTCAACAAACTAAAGCAAATAATTCTAAAATTCATATGGAACCGCAAAAGACACTGAATAGCCAAAGCAAACTTGAGAAGGAAGAATAAAATGGGGGTGGGGGATTATGCTCCCCAATTTCAAGCTCTACTATAAAGCCATGGTAATCAAGACAATTTGGTACTGGCACAAGAACAGACTCATAGATCAATGAAACAGACTAGAGGGCCCAGATATATACCCAAGCATATATGGTCAATTAATATATGATAAAAGAGCCATGGACATACAATGGGGAAATGACAGCCTCTTCAACAACTGGTCTTGGCAAAACTGGACAGCTACATGTAAGAGAATGAAACTGGATCACTGTCTAACCCCATACAAAAGTAAACTCAAAATAGATTAAAGACCTGAATGTAAGTCATGAAACCATAAAACTCTTAGAAGAAAACAGGCAAAAACCTTTTGAATATAAACGTGAGCAACTTTTTCCTGAACACATCTCCTTGGGCAAGGGAAACAAAATAAAAAAATGAACAAATGGGACTACATCATGCTAAAAAGCTTCTGTACAACAAAGGACACCATCAGCAGAACAAAAAGGCATCCTACAGTATGGGAGGATATTTCTGTAAATAACATATCTGACAAGGGGCTAACATCCAAAATATATAAAGAACTCACATGCCTCAACACCCAAAAAGCAAATAATCCTATTAAAAAATGGGCAGAGGATCTGAACAGACACTTATCCAAAGAAGAAATTCAGATGGTCAATAGGCACATGAAAAGATGCTCCACATTGCTAATTATTAATCCAAATTAAAACCACAGTGAGATATCACCTCACACCAGTTAGGATGGCCAACATAGAAGACTAGGAACAACAAATGCTGGTGAGGATGCAGAGAAAGGGGAACCCTCCTACACTGCTGGGGGAATGTAAACTAGTTCAACCATTGTGGAAAGCAGTATGGAGGTTCCTCAAAAAACTAAAAATAGAAATACCATTTGACCCAGAAATTCCACCCCTAGGAATTTACCCAAAGAAAACAACTTCTCAGATTCAAAAAGACATATGCTCCCCTATGTTTATGCAGCACTATTTACAATAGCCAAGATATGGAAGCAACCTAAGTGTCCATCAGTAGATGAATGTATAAAGAAGAGGTGGTACATATACACAATGGAATACTATTCAGCCATAAGAAAGAAACAAATCCTACCATTTGCAACAAAATGGATGGAGCTGGAGGGTATTATGCTCAGTGAAATAAGTCAGGCAGAGAAAGACAAATGATTTCCCTCATTTGTGGAGTATAACAATGAAGCAAAACTGGAGAACAAAATAGCGGCAGATTCACAGACTCCAAGAAAGGACTAGTGGTTACCAAAGGGGAAGGGTGAAGGAGGGTGGGTGGGGAGGGAGTGAAAAGGGGATTGAGGGGTATCATGATTGGTGCACATGGTGTGGGTGCGGTCATGGGGAAGACAGTGTAGCTCAGAGAAGACAAATAGGGACTCTGTGGCATGTTACTACACGGATGGACAGTGACTGCAATGGGGTATTGTGGGGAGACTCGATAATAAGGGTGAATGTAATAACCATGTTGTTTTTTTTGTGAAACCTTCATAAGAGTGTGTATCAATGATAACTTAATAAAAGAAAGATTAGATAATGAAAAAAAACACATAACAATACTGTTATCATACTGAAAAATTAACAATATTTGCCACATTAAGCTTTCTTTCACCAGTTCATTAATTTGTTCAAAATAAGGCCCATGTATTATGACTGGCTTTCCAGCTCTTTTTTATTCCCCTTCAATTTGTTGGCTGAAGAGATAGTGAGGGTAGCTATCTTGTCCTGTTTGCCCATGACTTTCCCTGTGTTAGCACTGAAAGTCCCATGTCCTGTAAATCCCTCAACCCAGGGGCTTTTGTCCCAGTTTCCCAAAATATGCATTTTACTGATTGTATCCCTATGGCCAACATGTCCCCTCTTCCATCCAGAGGGGTATAATGTCTGGTTTTCTCTCTGTGATGTTAGCAGTTGCTGATAAACAATGTCTAGATTAGCAGCACATCTGAAAACTCCTTTCTCAGCTCTTATTCCTTCCCCTGCTGCGGATGTTCCTGACTGTGTACTGTGTCAGTCAGCTCAGGTGACCATAACAAAGTACACAGACTGGGTGGCTTAAACAACAGAAATTTCTTTTCTCAGCATTCTGGAGGCTGAAAGTCAGCAATCAAGAGGTTGGCAGGGTGGTTCCTTCTGAGGCTGCTGTCCTTGGTGTGTAAATGGCCCGCTTCCTCCTGCGTGTTTGTATGGTCTTCCCTCTGTGAGTGTCTGTGTCCTCATCTCCTCTTCTTCTAAGGACACCAGTTATTGGATTAAAGCCCATACATATGACCTCATTTTATGTTAATTACCTCTTTAAAGACTGAGTATGGCTACATTCTGAGGTGCCAGGGGTTGGGACTTCATCATATGATTTGGTAGGGGACACTGCCTCCTTATTCCTCTTCCTCCTTTCTACTAGGATGCACTGTATGCCTCACTTCCCCCGGGCTTCAGGGGAGGCTGGCTCGTCTTGTGCCCAGAGGGTGGGGTACGGCTGATCTAGGCCATATGGTATGCCCTATTTTCCTTGCCAGGGAGTAGTTTAAGCATGAGTGTAACATACAATCACAGCCAACTAGAGAGATGTGAGGGAGTTAGCGAGGAGTCTTCTGGAAAGAGTTTTCCTCACGGATTAAAAAGATAACGCGTGGGGAGAAGTAGAGCAGCTTCTGCTGAAACCTGAGGGACGCAGGCTGCGCCAGCTGGTGGACAAAACCTTCCGGCTGGCATGGATGGCAGAGTGCGAGGACGGGAGTCCTGGAAGAGAGCTGCGGAATCTGGACTAACCAGCCCTGCCTTCTTCGGAATTTCTGTGTGTGATGATAAGGGTTCCCTTTTTAAAAAAATGCTTTTTTAAAAATCTTTTTAGCTTGGATTTCTGTTACTGCTTTCAGAGGCATCCTAAGGAGCGTCCCCCCTCAGCCCTCTCCTGCACATTCCACAGCTCCAGACCCAGCTCCAGCTGCTCTTCACCCCTCCTCTCCAAACCTCCCCTTCCTTTCTTTTTTATCCGAATAGTGATTTTTCACTTTCCACTCTAAACTGTCCAGTCTCTCCTAGTGATTCCTTCTATTTTCTCCCTGTGGTTGTGGGCTAAAGGAAAAGCTTGTGAATACTAACAGTTAGCAGTTGTTGCCTGTCTTCAAATATGTACTTTTATTTTTTTCATTACACCCAGGGGTTATGCTCATATCTTTGAGGTGATTGGGGTGCTCTTCAGAAAACAAAATCTGTGTCCCCTATATTTCCTAGAAGCACCCTTTGTACTGCTTGAGAGGGGTATCTGCTTCCTGTCTGGGGTGTTCAGGACCTTCTCTGCACCATGGAGCTCAAGGCAAAATTAAAGTGCTCTTCTTGCTCATCCCATTGCTGGTTTTTGGAAAGAAAAGATAGAGAGCAACTTTAGACCATCCTTGTAGGTAGATTTTGCAAGGAAAGAGCCACACCTCTTTCCAATAAGGCTTTCATTCTAGTATTAAATTTCTGTGCTTAATCAACTGTTTGTCTTTCAGATTGCCGTCAGACTTGACTTACATAACCAAGTGCACTAGAGGTAGGAAGACCATGTAATTTATCGTTCACACTGGGACATGTCTGCAACTGAAAGGAAATGGGTCAACAGGCATAAGCTAGATCTCCCAAGCAAATGTGATGTATGGTCACTCCAATTAGTACACTGTGAAGGCATTGACAACTTTTCTCTGCAGAAATGTGTAAAGAGATGCCTCATATATATTTTAGGGACGTGGTAATTACCCACCAATCCAAATGCTCAGAAAGTTGCAGTTCTCAGGAATATCAGAGGGGTGTTCAAAATACAAAACAATTTAATGAAAGATTCCTTATTTTTTATTTATTCATTATTATTATTTTTTATTAAGGTGTAATTAATATACACTCTTATGAAGGTTTCATATGAAAAACATTGTGGTTACTACATTCACCCATATTATCAAGTTCCCCCCATACCCCACTGAAGCCACTGCCCATCAGAGTAGCAAGATGCCACAGAGTCACTACTTGTCTTCTCTGTGCTACACTCTCGTCCCCATGAACCCCTGACACACCATGTGCATGAATCATAATACCTCTCAATCCCTTTCTCCATTCCTCCCCACCCGCCCTTCCCCACCCCTCCCCTTTGGTAACCGCTAGTCCCTTGGAGTCTGTGAGTCTGCTGAAAGCATTCGTTAAGTTTTAAAACCCTGGAAACAAGTAAATAAATTTCTAATACCAGGCCCTTTTCAAATATTCACGTTACCCAAGGTAGAATATCTATGACAGGGCACTTTCAGGAAGCTGTCCTGCTCAGCATGTTTTTACATTAGGGGAGATCTGTGGGCATGCAGAAGTGACTAAGGAGTGAGTTACAACCTACACTGTTTAAATTGCACCAAGGGCACAGAGATGGCTTTCTGTCCATGGCTTCAAACCACAGAAGTGGAGTGACAGTTTTTTTCTAGAAACCAAATGAAAAATAGATCTGAGTGTCACTAGAAGAATATGAAATGACAGGCTGTGACTCTGACATTGTTATACAAATGCCAAAATACAACCCAGCTCAAAAGAGACCATGCATAGAAAACATTAGCAGTATGTTTTGGGAGAACAAGGGAAAAAATAGTCAAAGAACATTCTTTCTAATGGCTCAAGACTCACTAATATTTTTTGAATTTCAAACTGCCCAATAAAATGTGCACTTGCCTTCTGTATCTCCATCAAAATCTCACACACCTCAAATGACATTGCTCCTCCTTTTCTTGTGGTTCCCTCTGACGATAGGTTAAGATGAATACTAGATATCTACAGAAAGAGCTGAATTATCCACAGAAGTGCCAGGAGAAAATAAAGCAAAATTATATAAATAGAGCATGTTGACAAGTGATTTTATGTTCCAAGACACCAGAGTAGGATGGTACCTGATTAGGTATTTTGGTCTTTCTGATATCTCCTAGAGGTTGGGAGGTGGAGCTGAGATGCTTATCACACTCCCTTTGGCTGAAGTTAATTATCTTACTCAGTGTCACATTCCTGGTAATGTTATGGCCAGGGCCAGAACTCAAAGTCAGACCTTCTGGCTCCAAATCTCAAATTTGTTCCATTGGTATGCCCCTGAGCAGCCACCCCAAGACAGATCTGCCTCTGCTTGCTCCTTCCCCAACTATCCTGGGACACAGCCTCAGACTGGTGGGGATAACCCCCCTTGAGTGTGGAAGAAATGGAGAAAGAGTCAATTCATGAGGTCTCTTGGGTATTGCCTCTAATTTATTATGTCATGCCTCTAACAAACAGTCTCACACTTGCTGTGGGCTAAGGTTCCAATTTGAGGTGTTCAGTCTTCACATGAAAAGCAAAAGCACTACACTGAAAATGTCATTCCTAGGACAGCACAGTCAAGTGGTACCTCACAGTGACACTCACTGCAGCTGTAACTACTCTGGTTTTCTGGGCCTAAGCAAATTTGTAGCTATTTTGTCCCAGTGATTTCCAACATAGGGGCCCCTGACCCTTGTGGTCCAAGAAGGTGAAGGTGGTAGTTGGGTAATAGTTGGGGCATTGGTAAGTGGTTGGTAAGAGGTGGGAGCCATGGATAATTTAAATAATTCAAAACAACCAGCAGAGACAACGTGCTTAACCAGGACAAGTTTACAAAGATTAAGTAAAGTAAGAATTTTAAATGTCTTTGTGCAATTCTTATCAATATATTTAGACCCAACTGGCATTTATATATGTCTCTGACAAACAGTGAGAAACAAATTATTATTAACGATAGAAAATGTAGAGAAAGATGGAGATTTTAAAAGATGATACCCGTAAGGGAAAAAAATAACAAAAGGTGTTCTTGATGGTGAGAAGCATGGGAATTAATGAATTAGCCTGTGACTATGAGACCCAAGGGGAGATGGGCCTGGCTCCAAAGCTACAATGCCAGATTTCCTTGATGTGCAAGCTCCAGGGCTTTTTCAGCCAAGGTTCAGAGACCAGTTAAGGATCCAGCCCTCTCTGGATACTTACAGGGACCCAGTCAGTTCATGGTCCTCTTAGGGATTCAGGTCAGGTCATTAGAGTGATCAACATTTGTGTTTTGTTCAGGATTCCCAAAATAGTTTGGGGCCTGTATTAGTCAGTGTAGTAGTTTCCCTGTGCATAGTTGAATGAGGTTTTCTACCCTGTCCACTCTTCTGTACGTCTCATATCAGGTAGAGGAAGGGTTGGGCCCCAGAGCTTGGTAGTTTTATTCATTCTTCTACTTTTAACTGATTGTGGCTTCTATCTTTGACCTGGGCTTCCACCAGATAGTACTGGGACTCATGATAACACTATGTTTTTTTGTTTTTCCTGATCTGGTTTTAGTTCATTGGCTGCTCATCCAGGTATTGGATATGGCCGATGATACCTGCAAGGTGGGCACTGTACCACTGCTAACCCAAGCCTGCTTGCCTCCTTGGGTGCAGGCCTTTCCCTCTGTAAGCATGTATGGGTGTCTGCTGCATGCACTGAGGAACTTGTTTAAAGAGTAAATTTGCCTCTAATACACCCTCTCAAATTTATCAGAAAAGTTAGCTTCAGAAACACTAGTCATTATATGACTAGCAGCACAAGTATGTAATGATATTGTGAGACAGTTGTTGAATTGCACATAATTAATTGATAGATTTAAGCCTCAAAGAATAAGCTTCAAATTGAGCAAAGAGAAATCGAAAGTATTAACTGCCAAGTCACACGCATATACTGACAAAGTGAACAGCCCACTCTAACTCTATCAGACTCATAAACAGTGATTCATTCCTATTTCTTGTCAGGGGGTGTATTTTGTTTATTATAATCATACTTATCCTGGAATGTTGGTTTATTAAGTAAATAACTTATACAAAAGTGGGATTATTATTCAAATAGCAGTTACCTATTTACCAATCTTATGGCTGTCTTCAGATTCCCACGCAGGAGCAAGCTGGAAGAAAAGCAACACTGTGCACTGTGATTTCTGTGCTCAGAGATTGATGTGCAATGGGGAGAGGGGCTTTATGAAATTCGAAACAGAACTTATTCAACTACAAAATTGACTCTCCCTCCCCACACCTCCACATTCACCCACACACAACCTCTTGAAGTAATGTATTAAGATTAAGTGTAAAAGAAACCCAAGAAAATGTCAAACATACAAACGTTAAAAAAAAAAAAAGAGAGAAAGCAAACCACAGAAGCTGCCTTACAGGAATTATGAACTGAAACAAGATTCTTGTCCTTGTACAGATGAAGCTTCAGGTTCATCCTGGCAGGCTTTAGAATACTGGTGGATTCTTTAAAGTGCAGTTTTAAATGAAGTTATTTAAAGTGTAGCAGCCTTCCTTTCTCAAGGTTAATGCAGTTACTGAATATCCATTAGTTTCGATCTTACTGACCTTTAATCAGTGTTCCTGAACATTTTGCCCAGCCCATCAAGATTCTCAGTGAACTAAAGAACAGTAGCTCCAAATATGGTTTCCACATCCCAGCGAGCGAGCTCCCCTCCTGGAGGGCGCAGAGGAAACCAGAGTACGGATCTGAGACCCTCCTGGCCGGTACCCTTGCTCGTAAAGACAGGAGGGAGGAGACGGGTGGCCGTGGCAGAGCCCGGGGTTCTTGCACTCATAGAGAGGAGTCGGGTCGCCTCAGTCTTCAGTCTCCCCATTTCCCCTGAAAATTCCAGGAAGTCTCCTGAAGAAAAAAGATTTCATTTTGCTGTTGGCTCTTTTTTTTTTTTTCCTATTCATCCTTCCACACTGACCTAAGGGAACATAGCTTAAAATTTTGAAGTTCTCAAGGACTTTATTTTGAGAAACAAATTTGAAAACGTATGTCAAGGTTATTTGTAGACTATGCTTTTTTTGAACAAAGTTAGTTCTCAAGTTTCAGTCAGGATCAGAACTTGTACCGGTACTGGAGATTTTGAACCTATATTATAATTTTCTACAATTTATTCTTAGAATTACAAAAATAAAATCTTGACATTCTGTCAAGTAACAGTCATGTAGCTTTGTAGGTACTCATTAGATGAGATTTACTAAATGGTATTTCCTGTCTTATATTCTTTTAAAACAATTAAACGACTTTAGTTTTTATAGCAGTTTTAGGTTCACAGCAAAATTGAATAGAAAGTATGAAGAGTTCCCAAGCATCACACAGAAGACACATGCGCCATCCCCCACTACCAACATCTTCTACCAGATGGTACATTTGTTACAGTCAATGAACACGCATCTGATTGGCACGTCACCATCACCCAGAGTCCCTAGTTCACGTCAGAGTTCACTCTTGGTGTTACATGATCTGTGTGTTTGGCAAATGTGTAATGGCATGAATCCACCACTGTTTTATCATACAGAATAGCTTCACTGCCCTAAAAATCCTCTGCACTCACCTGTTCATCCCTTCCTCTCCCAACCCCTGGCAACCACTGACCTTTCACTGTTTCTATAGTTTTGCCTTTTTCAAATTGTCATATAACTGTAATCATTTAACAGGTAGCCTTTTCACACTGATTTCTTTCACTTAGTAATATCCATTTCAGTTTCCTCCATATCTTTTCATGGCTTGATAACTCATGTCTTTTTATCACTGAATAACATTCCATTGTCAGGATGTACCAGTTTATTTATACATTTATCTACTGAAGGACATCTTGGTTACTTCCAAGCTTTGGCAATTATGAATAAAGTTGCTATAAACATTCAAGTGTAGGTTTTCTGTGGACAGAAGTTTTTAGTTCATTTGGGTAAATGCCAACAAGTGTGGCTGCTGAAACATATGACTTTCTTTGGCCTCAGGGTTAGGTTCAGTGATGATTATGTAACCGAATTTGGATCAATGAGTGCAGGCCCAGCATTTTTGTGTAGCCAGGGAAAAGAAGCTGTCCTGACCCTGTTGAAATTTCACCTTGAATGACAGTCTAGATGCAGTGCTTGAGAATGAGCTGAAGGAGAGGAAAAATAAATGCATTTATTTATTTTTATTTTGATAGGAAAAATAAATCAATAATTTTTATTTTTTCTGTTTCTGCCAGTTCCAGTTGGGATCTTACTCACTTGCAACAGAAAGAGTCTTGAAGATATGTGGAAACATATATTCAGGTCCTGTCTTGTACCTAAGGCCCTGTGCCAGGTGGCAGAAGGACAAAAAGACGAGTGGGCCGTTATCTTTGTCCTCGAGCAATTCATAGTCTATCAAGCATCATAGATATTGATAAAAATGAGCTACAATATTAAAGTTCTGTATTAGTGGCATGTACAAAGAGCTATAAAAGCATGATAGAATACCAGCTATTTGTTTGGCAGGGTAATGAGCGTCTCAAAGAGAAAATGGCAGGGTGAAAGAAAGGGTCCAGAAAGACTTCATTGAGATGGCATTTGAGCTGGGCCTTGTGAAATAAGTAGAGTTTAATAAATGGACAAAGTGGGCAAGAACTTTCTAGCATGGGGGAATAACAATGAAAAAAGACAGAAGGCATAAAATTTTATTAGGTTTAAGCATGAATAATCCACTGTGTCTAGCATACAAAGCCTGTTGGAGGGAGTAAAGTGCTGGAAGATGAGTCTAGAAAAATATGTTGGGGCCAGATTATAAATGGGCTTTGAATGCCAGGTCCTCTAGGCAGTAGGAAGCCATGGAAGAGCCAAGAAGGGAGACTGGATTGGAATGGAGGTGAGCAGGTGGAGAGGTGATGATGAAGGTAAGCAGGGAGCATTCAAAGATAATTAACAGGTAGAATCCACAGGATGTGGAGATGTGCTGGGTGTGGGACGTAGCTCCTAGGATTTTGGATTCAGCCCTGGTTTGAAAGGTGGTACCTTCACTGAGACATTACATCCCTCTTGGAGGAGAAATATATTGTTGAGGGTGGGCACTTGTGGGTTCTATCTTGGATATGTTATTTAAAGTGCTTTTGAGACATCTAAGTGAAAATATTGAGTAAGCAGTTGGTTCTCAGGCTAAGAGGAAAATGCTGGGTTAGAAATACAAATTCGAAGGTTATAGGCAATAGATAGTAATTCAACCCACTGTTGTGGATTAAGATTTCCTAGGAAGAGAAGTGAGTGAGACACTAAGTGCCAGGATCAAGCCTGAGAAACTCTAACCAGTAACAGTCACATGGAAAAAAAAATCTGCAAAAGAAAATGAAGAGCAAAATTTTGTGAAGTTAGCAAATATAAGATACTTTAATAGTATTCACTTAAGACAGCTTTCTTTTTCCATTTCAGCTTCCTGTCTGTCATGCTTCTCCATTTGTCAAGTGTTGTGGGAGGGGCCACAGACATTTTGGGGATTATTTAGGAAAAAAGTCAAGCTTTGGAGATGCATTTAGTTTGAGTTTAGTAAGATATACTTATATGGTTTTCAATCACTGTTGTGTAGAGTTCTTCAGTGGAGGAAAAACAAGGTTTGAAATATCTGGAGCTAAAGGTTAGTCTATGGAAACTTCTTAAGATCATCAGATATATACAAGTTTGTTTTCATAGAAGTTCTCTCTGTCAGGTGCATACTCAGTAATGCAGCATATACAGTGATAAACACACCAGGCTTTACTGTTAGGTGGCAATTATGCAAAATATAATTTATCAAAATTCCTCCATTTGTGGGACTCAAACCTGTGCTAATCCTGCAAATAGGAAATACATCTCTAGGTGAAGTTATACATATTATGCATCCTAACTGTCAATAATACAAAACAAATTTTGATCACCATACTAGAGAAGACTGAAAATTTTTTCCTGTACATCTATACAAAAATAATATTAAAACTGTTACCATATGTATAGGTGATCAAAAGCCATGCTGTCAAATAAAGAGGGGATAATTATGCTCCCCGACTTCAAGCTTTACAACAAAGCCACAGTAATCAAGACAATTTGGTCCTGGCACAAGAACAGACCCATAGACCAGTCAAACAGACTAGAGAGTCCAAATATGAACATAAGCATATATGGTAAGTTAATATACAATAAAAGAGCCATGGATATACAATGGGGGAATGACAGCCTCTCCAACAGCTGATGCTGGCAAAACTGGACAGCTACATGTAAGAGAATGAAACTAGATCACTGTCTAATCCCATACACAAAAGTAAACTCAAAATTGATCAAAGACCTGAATGTAAGTCATGAAACCACAAAACTCTTAGAAAAAAACATAGGCAAAAATCTCTTGGACATAAACATGAGCAACTTCTTCATGAACATATCTCCCCGGGCAAGGAAAACAAAAGCAAAACTAAACAAGTGGGACTATATCAAACTAAAAAGCTTATGTACAGTAAAGGACACCATCAGTGGAACAAAAAGGCATCCTACAGAATGGAAGAAAATATTCTTTTTAAAGACATTTGTTATATTTTACAAAACTGTTCTTCAGAAATGCTACACCAGTTCATCTTCCTCAAGGGATAATGCTTTCCCACATTATTATTAGCCCTGGATATTAGTTTTAATTATATTTGTCATTGAGTAGGAGAAATGTGATAACTCATTATTATTTTAATTTATATTTCTTTGCTCATTAGTGTGCTGAACATTTTCCACACATTTTTCAGTCATTTGTGTTTCTTTTTTGTATGAACTGCCTATTTATATCTTTTGATCATTTTTGCGAGGTATTTTTTGCTGGTTGATTTGAGAGAGTTCTTTTCCTCTTTAGAGTATTCGTGATTATCTAAACACTGCAAATCATTTTTCCGAGTTAATTTTGCCAGTTAGTATTATTTTATGTCTTGAGATATAAATGTTTTCATTTGCAAATGTATCCAAAGTCTCACATATAATTTTCACATTTAGTGTTATCGTTGGAAAGGACTTTCACAAAGAAAGATTATGAAACTCCACAAAATTTCCCCCATGACTTTTATAGTTTTATTTTTTCCCTATCTTTAATTTCTCTGGAATTTTTAAAAATATTTTCTAATTTTCAGGGTTTCTCTTTTTTTCCAAATAGTGTGAGCTGTTTGTCCCAATATGATTTTTTGACTAAACCATCCTTTTCTCATTGTTTTGAAATGCCACCTGTGTTGCATATTTATTTGTGTGTACTGGTTCTGACCTCTGTTCCATTATATTGTGTGATATTATGGCCAGTACTATATTTTGATCATCATAGCCTTATTTATTTCTTATTTATCTTACCTCTTTTAATGTAGATTATTGTACCTTTTCCTTTCCATTAGAATTTTAAAATGACTTTTTTTTTCAAATTCCAAATGTATCATTCCAGTTTTCTCTAGAAGGAAATTTATTGTTTAATTTGGAGGGACAATTGATCTATTTTTAATATTGAATCCTTTCATTTAGAATAGAAGACATGAGTTTCAAGTTTTAAAATGTTTTAAAATATTCTTTCCAGCTTATTAAAAATTTCATAGCCAATGGGTAGTGGGTTTTATCAAATGACCTTTTAGAATATTAAGATCATCCTATATTTTCCTTACAAGTTATATGAAAGTTTTAATAATTGATTTTGGAGTATTGAACCATAAGTTCAGTGAAGAGATATTCTTGGTTATATCCATTATATTCTTATATTTGGGTAAATTCAATTTCCATATATACATACATATATGTGTATGTATATATACATACACACACATATTATAATGTTTAGAATAAAGATCTTATCTGTTTTCATAGGGACTTATTTTCTAAGTTTAATTTTTGTGCTATTTTTATTAGGATGTACTATCAAGACAAACATGTACTTTAACAAATATTCAAGGGGTTTCCATCTGTCTCTGAATTCTGGAATAGTTTGAATAACATAGGAATTACCTTGTTTTTGAAGGTTTGAAAGAATTTGCCTATGAAACTATCTAGACTTGGCACTATTATTTAGACCTCTCTCTGTTACTTATTTCTATGGTGATTGGTTTGCCCAAATTTTCTCATTTTTTTAAATTCATTTTTGTTAATTTGTATTTTCCTTAAAATTCAAAGATTTCATCAGATTTTCAAATATATAGCTTAGTGTTATGTTAAGAAGTCTAATATAAATTCTTTCATTTTTTTCTGTAGCTGTGGTTATATTTTCTTTATCCTTTCTGTTTTAGTATATCTGTGGGTTTTTCCCTCTGATTAAACTAGCCAGTGATTTATTTGTCTTATTGGTTATCCCTAAAAGAACCATCTCTGGAATAATTTATTGGTTTTACTAGTGGTTTTCCCATTAATGATTTTCAGCATTAATTTTTATTAATTTCTTCCTTCTGCTGTCTCCAGGTTTGTATTTTTGTTTTTATCACTTACTCTATATGTGAGTTAGCCTTGAAAATAAATATCTAAACTATGCAAAGAAACAGCATCTAAAAGAAATGATGAGACTATATTTCTGGCAGACTGAATCTGGGTAAAAAGTGGAAAGTGTGGCTGGGGGCAATAAAGCACTTTGGCTTTGAAGATAGCTTCCTAGAGTGTTAGCTAGACTGTTCTAAGTTACGAACATGAAACCTTGCTGAATTACTGATGAGCCATGGATTGCTGCCCCACCCTGGAAATAAATGATTAGCCCTTCACACAGTTCTGTTTGTTGTTAGGCCGAAGTTTAAGCTCTCTTGTCTTCAAGGTGGTCCATTAAGAATGTCCTAAATTTACTGGGTACCAATTCTGTGTTTTAGTTGCATAGGCACAATGATCAAGGCTTTTACATTTATATTCATTTTAGGGTCCTATTACATTAATTAAATATTAATGCTCTAAGCATATTTTTCATAGCCACCTCTGTTTCTTCTCTACTGGAGAATATTGCTGGAAATTAAAAAATAGTATGGTTTATTATCCATGTCATTGGTGTACATTTTGATGATGAATTATTTTTGGAAAATGAAAAAAAGATATATAAGTAGAAGAATCCCCTCTGGGTCTTGTGTATTTCTCTGAATAGCAATTTTATATTTCCTCACTATTTTTCCTGAGATTATTACATATCTTCCAAAGCATCTATAAAATACCAAGCCATAGTTTTAAATATTGGAGATACTTTTTGATGAGCTTCTAATGAGTTATTGAAAAAGTACTGTATGTGGTATAAAAATGCTCATACAAAAGTAGTTTGAAAGCAATCTAGTTTTTAATATGTGTAGGCACTTATATTATTTTTTACATTGTTTAATTATGAAAACAGAGCATATTGGATGGGCAGTGAGTGTGTTTAAATTATGACTCTTCTGGACGGGAAATCCAAGGTTAGGGCACTTTCAACACATTACAAGGATGAGAGGGTCTTGGCTACTGTTACAATAATCCAAAGATGGTGATGAATGTGCTAGGCCAGAGAACCTCATGTGTATGGGGATGGAGGCTTTAAAAGCTGCTGAATCACTATCATGTATTTATACCTATAAATGGTCAGCAATCAAAGATGTCTTCAAGGGGGTGGAAGTAGGTGATTAAAACATTAATGGTTCATTTGGCACATTAAGCATTTTGGAGGAGGAAACTCTCTTCCCTCAGGAGGTGAGGAGGATTGAAATGACAAACTTGATTTTGAAACACCGAGTTTGAAGTAGTTTATGGACCTCCAGCTTGAAATGTCCTGTAGGCAACTGACCATGTGGAGCTAAAGCACAGAGAAAAGGTCAATACTGGAGAGCCAACTTTAAGAATCATCCCAGAGGTTGCTGTTGAAGACACCGATAAAGGGAAGACTTTGACACCTGTTAATTAATATGGTTGACTTCAGAGCTGAGTTCAATCTAGGACCAGGAATGCTAAAATCAGACTATAAGGGGAAGCAAATATTTTCATAGTTTAAGTTGGTAAATCAGAATCAGAAACTCTGAAACCTAAATCTGAAAAAGAGCACAGGGTAACTGAGAAGTGGACTTAAGAGCATAGGAAAGTGAAATGAGAGATAAAGGGAATTATTGCGAGACCAACATTCAAGAGTGAGGCAGAAGAAGCAAGTAAGCAGAAGCAGGAAGTTTCTTGTCTGCCTGAAATATATGCCCTACCAAGTTGACTTTTCCAGCCAAATCTTGCTCAAAGATTAATTCTTGCATGGCCACCGACTTCATTTTGTAGGATTCTTAGAATGTGGGAGTAAATTAATTATTAGAGGGAGAATGTAGAAAGAGGAGGTTAGAAGGCCAAAGACTGAATCTGTGAATATAACTCAAATGGGAGTGTGAGAAACACAAAAAGAGAAATAGAAGTGTATCGTGCATGGAAGTGAAAGTTTTAATATCTAGTGTTCAAGTGTTAAAAGCTTCACAGAAGACAGGACTTAGAATGGTTGACGGATTTTGTGATATGGTTTTTGGGAGGTTATAGACAAGCTTCCAGTGAGCTATTTCTGGAGGGAGAAGATTGTAAGCCAGATGATAGGCACTGAGGACCTGAAGATAAGCAGATGTAGGTCACAGAATAAAGATGGAAACACTACCAAGTGAAGGGGAAGATATTCCTCTTTATAAGGAGAGGGGAGGAGCCAGGCACAGGAGACATAAATGATGATGGGAGAGAGGCAGGGCCCCAAGTTTCCTCAGAAAGGACAGAAATAAAAAAAAACCCTAGTAAAGGCTATAATTTCCATAAGTGGTTATCTCTGTTTTTTGGAATGTGCAACACAAAGAGTTTGCCTCCACAGATAAAACATGCCTTTTCCCTTGGTCTTGGGAAAAAGGATATTTACCTGGGTGGACTGATATTGAAATAAGGTTGAAAGCAGATGAAGAAATATATTAAGATCTTTGATTAATCATAAAGTTCTCTGGAATCAGTATAGAAAAAAATAAACAAAAAGGCTGGTTAAGCTTTATACAAAAATAACATGCAATAAAACAGATAAGCCACAGACTCAGAGAAAAATCTTTGCAAAACATATCTGATAAAGGACTAGTATCCAAAATATATAAAGAACACTTAAAACATAGTAAACAAACAACTCAATTAAAAAATTAGCAAAAAGTCTGAACAGACACCTCCAAAGAAGATGTACATGGATGGCAAATAAATGTATGAAAAGATGCTCAACATCATATGTCATCAGGGAACTGCAAATTAAAACAACAATGTCATATCATGACACACATATTAGAATGGTTAAAATCTAAAACACTGACAACAGCAAATGTTGACAAGGATGTGGAGCAACAAGAACATTCAATCAATGCTGATAGAAATGCAAAATGATACATACATTTGGAAGACAGTTTGGCAGTTTCTTACAAAACTAAATATACTATTACCATATCACCCAGCAATCATACTCTCAGGTATTAAGCTAAATGAGTTGAAAACTTATGTCCACACAAAAAACTACCCATGAATATTTATAGCAGTTTTATTCATAATTGCCAAACTTGGAAACAACCAAGATACCCTTCAATAGGTGAATACATAAACCATAGTGCATCCATATAATGAAATAGTATTCAGTGGTAAAAAGAAATGATGTATCAAGCTGTGTAAAGACATGATGTTACCTTAAATTGATACTGCTAAGTGAAAAAAGACTGTCTGAAAAGACTACATACATATAATTCCAACTATGTGATGTTTTGGAAAAGGCAAAACTCTAGAGTTAGTAAAAAGATCACTGGTTACCAGGGGATTAGGGAGAGGAAGGAATAGATGAATAATTTTTAAGTCAGTGAAACTCTTCTGTATGACACTCTAATGGTGGATGTATGTCATTATACATTGGTCAAAACCCATGGAATATGCAACACAAAGAGTGAACCTTAATTAGACTGTGAACTTTAGTTAATGATGTACAGTATTGGCTCACTAATTATAAATATACCACACTAATTTAAGATGTTAATAATAGCAATGTAAGATGTTAATCATTAATTAACAAATTTATTAATACTAATGTAAGATGTTAATAAAGATATGTGTTGGGGGTGGGGAGGAAGGAGGTATATGAGAAATCTCTGGACTTTCCACTCAACTTTTCTGTAACCTAAAAATAAAAAATAAAGTCTACTAATTAAGAAAAGATTACAAAAGGAGTAAAGTACTGATACATACTACAACATGGATAAAACTTGAAAACAGTATGCTAAGTGAAAGCAGCCAGTCAAACACAAAAGCATCACATGTTATGTGATGCCATTTATATGAAATGTTTGCTACTTTAAGAACCAGGAGTTATAAAAAAGAAGGAGGTCAATAAATGAGATGGTGAAAGGAAGAATCCTGCTACTTTGGAGGGAAGTGTGAATATGTTTTCAAATTTAAAGAAAAACTTACATATTTCTCATCAGAAAATAGCCTAAGGAATTTTTCTGTTCATACATTGACTATGTTATAAAAGGATTTTTCTGGCATCAAGGTGTTGATACCATGACTTAATTACTATATAGTATAGCTTCCTGCATTATACCTGTGCTGGTTAAGTAGGGGAAATCATAGTGATCTTAACAGCTAAAATTCAAGAGTACCTAAATCAAACTAAACTGTAACTCAAACTGACTTCTTACAGGAGTTCTGAGTTACAAAAAATGGGTGGAGCAAATGGGCAGAATGAGATATGTAGGTCAAATAGGTCAACCTGCTTATAGAAATAACCTTGACAGCATTATATGGATAGATATTGTTGTAAAATTTCTTCACATTGTGGCAGGGAATAGGCCAGATTTGCTGAGCCACAATATCTATTCATCTTAGACATAGCAATCATAGCTTGTAGGCCTGTTGGACTGTATCAAATAGATGACAATTGCTAATTATCAAGTAAGATTCATGATTTGGAAACATGGAAGATGTTAGTATTCTTAGGATATAGAGTGTTTACTAAGCAATAAGAAATAGAATGTCCGGTAAAAAATAAGCAAAAGAGATAAATAGGCCATATTAAAAAACAGAGATAACCAATTATGGAAATTATAGCCTTATTTAACAAATATAAAATTATTATCAGTGTCACTAGTAATCAAGTGAATGTAAGTTAATGCAAAAATGGGTGTCAGACAAAATTTTAATAGGAAATACCCTATGTTATATGAGTAGAGGAAAATGAGCACTTTACTGTCAGTGGGAGTATAAATTGATAGAGCCTTTTGGAGGATGATTTGGCAGTAGCTATTAAAATTTTTTTTTAATGAATATATTCTTAAATCAAAATTTCACTTCTAGGAATGTCACCAACAAAAGTCTTATCCAGACACCCAAAGATATTTGTAGGAAAGTTCATAGCAGTGTTATCTGTAATAGATAAAACTTGGAAACAATGTGAATGTCTATTAATGGGTACCTTCACTTCCTAGAATACTTGGCAGAGATTAAAAAGAGTTGTGGAGATCTCATTGAACTGACATATAAAGATTTCCAAGCTACACTGCCAAATGAAAGAGAAGGTATAGAACATAACTTAGAGTGTGATCTTGCTTATGTTTACAAATATCCCTAAAGATATTATATGTATGCAGTTAATAAAAATGTGTCCAGAAGAATACACTGGAAATGCCAACAGGAGTTGTTCCTTGGGAGGGTGGGTAGCAGGACAGGAAATGGAGGGGAATCTGTATTTTACTGTATGTACTTGTATACTATTTGATTTTTTAAAAACAAAATGTAAAAATTTGTGTGTTAGGAGTGAAAAAGTTAAAAGGAGTTAGAAAGTGTACACACACATATTACTGAATTAATATTAGTAAAGCATTTAGAATATTGCCAGGTACAGAGGAAGTGCTATGTAAATATATGTTAAATTAAATAAATGAATTAAAATATTTGGGTTTTATTCTAAGAAAATAATCATTTAATGTGCAGAGATTTAATTGCAAAGATATTTAACCCCATGATTGTTAAAGTTAGAAACAACCTAAATGTTCATCAGTGGATGATTAATAAATAAACAATATTAATCCATACCATGATTGGGGTTTTTAAATAATTTTTAACAGCTTTATTGAGGTGTATTTTACATATAAAATACACACATTTCAAAGAACAATTCAGTGATTTTTCAGTAATTTGGGTGGTATGACCATCAGCATTAATCAGTTTTAGAATTTATTCCCATTGAGATCCCTTATCCCATTTACAGTTAATCTTGTTACCACCACTAGCCCAGATAGCCACTAATCTACTTTATTTCTTTACATATTTTCTTTTCTGGATTATACAGTGGGATATTTTGAATCTGTAGAAATTGGCCATAATAAGAGACGTCTGGTTATAAAAAGTGAAAACATAAAATATTATGGATAGAATTAGCCTATTTGAGTTTAAGTGAAGGGAGAAAGAGAAGAAAACTTGAATGATCATCTCCAAAATGTTAATGGTGGTTACCTCTGAGCAGTGGAAATATGAGTAGTTTTTTCTGTTGAAATTTTGTGATTAAAAAGAAAAGAAATACAATTATCTTAGAAAGCATGTGGCTTCTGAAGTGGGCTCTTTCAGGGTTTTCTCTTGGCATGCCTGTGAATTAGAGGATGGGAATTTCGTACTGCCTCTGGACATGAGAGGGTTATTTTTCTAAAATCTCAGGGGTAGGGGATGGGACCAAATGGAAATAAAGATATGGGATGATATGACTAGTACCTGCATGATTCAAATGCTCAGCAGACCAGAGCCTCAGGAAGTCAAGCAGACTATGTACTCATGCTGCAAGGCTTCTTGCCAGAAATTGGACTTGGCCTGTCCGCCCCTGGATAAGCTCGGCCCTGTGGGGATATGTTAGCCAGCTTCTAGGGGAGAGGTGGCAATAGTAGAAGGATGCTCATCCCAGTTCCCCTGGCTCCCAGATTTAATAACCAGGGGCAGAGGCACCAGCCGCTACTTCACCGTTTCCTAGAAAGGAAAGCAGAGGAAGAGCGACTTTCTCCTTTATTTGCCATCTTGCTCTTCCTCTTCTTGTGTGAAGGAAATCCCATCCCCCATTCTCTTTAGAGTATTAATCCTTAAAGTGAACAATTTCATAAAGTGTGTAGTCGGATCATGTATTCCAGGCCAATTTTTTTTTTCAACAAAGTTGGTACTTTATGTCTGGATTTTTTGGAGACTCTTTTCTTCAGAGAGGACACAGCACTGAGAGAACAAAAGGCATTTTTTAGCCAAGAATATACACTTTGGTGTGAGCTGACAAGATTCCTTTATCATTCTGATTCTTGAAATAAAAACCTAACCTTTACTGAATTTGCATACAAAGTTGTGGTGAACCAAACTCTATCCCTGGAAGCAGGAATTTCCTCTGGAGTCTCTAGAAAACTTCAAACTCATTTTTTACTATTTTTAATATTCTATTTCTAAATGACATGGAATGTGTTTTATTCTGTGAAAATAATGTGACTGTGTCCATATTTTGATACCTCATTTTCCAAATTATTCTACTTGAAGAGTTTATGTAGCATTTATATTGCAACTATCTTAAATCATTCCTAGTTCCAAACAAATGGGGGCTGAAATCAGTGAAGGTTGCCTTGTAGTTAATGCCTAAGGGCAGATGTAAGAAGGAGATGTTGTATGTTGGTAGGAAAACCTTATTTCACCCATTAATTTGGCTGACAGTGATGTGGCTCTTCAAACTGTTTTGCCTTCAGAAGTGGGGTCCCTAATGGGGATGACCCCAGGCTCTTCACCGAGAATCTCCAGTGTTCTTTAACAATGTATAATGGCAACAGACGAGATCATGGGGTTCTGGTAGCCATTCTCTATGGTCTGTAAGTTTGAAAAGCTCCAGTACCTACTGTCTTTAGGACATTGATAGAAGGTTCCAGTGCTCACATTTTATGCTTATTAGTGATATTTTTCATGAGTTTCCAGGGCTGAAGTGACTTTTTCACACTGTTTAATGGTTTTCAGTTTAACTCCCTTTCTGAGGGGGATGTTGTAAAGACTAATTAGTCAATGTTCATAAAGTGTTTTCAAGCTGAAAACTGCTGCACAAGGGTGTACAGACTCATTAGCTTCTTAGTCATTAATGCCTTTTAGACCTTTTGGCATTCAGAAACTAGATGAAGAAAGCCAAATTAGTACTTTTTTCCTGAAAGAGGGGGACTTCAAAAAGAGAAGAACAGAGCAGTGTATCTCTTTCTCTCCTTACTTTTTTTTTTTTTTGAGAGGGCATCTCTCATATTTATTGATCAAATGGTTGTTAACAACAATAAAATTCAGTATAGAGGGGTCAATGCTCAATGTACAATCATTAATCCATCTCAAGCCTAATTCTCGTCAGTCTCCAATCTTCTGAAGCATAACGAACAAGTTCTTACATGGTGAACGAATTCTTACATAGTGAATAAATTCTTACACAGTGAACAGTGCAAGGGCTTTCATCACAGAAACTTTCGGTTTTGATCATGCATTATGAACTATAAACAATCAGGTCAAATATGAATATTCGTTTGATTTTTATACTTGATTTATATGTTGATCCTACATTTCTCCCTTTATGATTATGATTATTTTTATTTTTAATAAAATGCTGAAGTGGTAGGTAGATGCAAGATAAAGGTAGAAAACATAGTTCAGTGCTGTAAGAGGGCAAATGTAGATGATCAGGTGTGGGCCTATGGACTAAGTATTAATCCAAGCTAGACAAGGGCAGCAAAACATCCACGGATGAAGAAGATTTCTCTCAAAGTAGGGGGGATGAGGTTCTGAGCCTCACCTCTGTTGATCCCCAGTTTCTCACCTGATGGCCCCCCTGCGACTGTGCCTGTCTTAGGTTGTTCCTCCCTTGAGGAATCTTACCTGTCTCTGGCTAACCAGTCATCTTCCGGGGCCATACAGGGAAATGTAAAGTTGGTAAGTGAGAGAGAAGCCATATTGTTTGCAAAGGTTAGCTTTTTACTTCTTTGCAGATTTATGCCCTGTGGCTTCTATGCCCAGCACTTGTCTCGAGGTATCTTTACCACCTGGAGGAATTATGATACTCGGTAAATTCGATATGAGGCACGAATTCTATTTAAGGGTTGTAATTAGGAAGGAAGAAGAAAAGCTATAGAGGTAGCATATGGAAGAAAACATGGGAGGATTGATTATTTCTTTGACATATATTCTTGTAGAGTACCTTAAGTATGTATAGGTTTTAAACTACTAAGTAATTTGCACACACATATTAACATAATAGGAATACGGTGACATAAACAAAGCAAATCTATAATTACCAGCCATCTCCAGTGAAGCCAAGGAAACCATTTAGGCACCCTAGGCATTTGTGAAAATTTGTCTATGATATGATGGATATTGTCCAACTGTACTTAAACAGTCTGAGAAAAATCAGACAAATTAAAACAGCCCATTTCTGGGATCTGTTCACATCCCATATGTTCTTTTAACCATAGATAGTCTATAGTCATAAGATTTTGGAGTGCTACAACTTGCACCCCTCCCAACTCCTGGTTGAGTTCCAACAGTACAGATCCGGTCAAATTCGTTGTCTCACTGTATGCACATGCCAGCCTAGACATCTCCCTCCTCATTCCAATGGCAAGTCCAGGAAACGGTGGGGTGACGCAGCCACAACCGCAGCATCGCCCGGATCCCTGTGGAGGCTTTTTGATGATCATCCCCCGGCACGAGTCCTCCAGAGAGTGCTGATGCCGGAAGCTCCTCCTCATATCGTATCTTAGTTCATTTTCTGGGTAGCCAAGCTAGGCCTTGATCTTCTGCATAGAAACAAACAGACCCTTTGCCCACACTTTGACATGCCCTCTATACCACTGTGCAGAACTCATTGGAGGTCAGCACACAGAAACTGCTTCTTTTTTTTTTTTTTATTAAGAGAAAGGAATATTATCAGAAAAGAGTACCTCCATAGCTGATCATCTGACACCCTTTAAGTGATCAACATTAAGGATATTTAAAGCATGCGTTGATCTTTGATTTACCAATAGTTTTATCCTATCAAGGAGTAATCCCCCTGTTCTTTCTTTCTTTCTTTTTTTTTTTTTTTAATCTTTAATCTACACTTACATGAAGAATGTAAGTTTACTTACTATGTTTACTATGCTCTCCCCTATATCAGGTCCCCCATAACAACCACATTATGGTTACTGTCCATCAGCTTAGCAAAATGTTGTAGAATCCCTACTTGTCCTCTCTGTGTTGTGCAGCCCACCCTCCCCTTTCTCCCTCCCCCCCATGCATGCTAATCTTAATACCCCCTTTATTCTTCCCCCCCTTATCCCTCCCTGCCCACCCATCCTCCCCAGTTCCTTTCCCTTTGGTACCTGTTAGTCCATTTTCGGGTTCTGTAATTCCGCTGCTGTTTTGTTCCTTCAGTTTTTCCTTTGTTCTTATACTCCTCAGATGAGTGAAATCATTTGGTATTTCTCTTTCTCCGCTTGGCTTATTTCACTGAGCATAATACCATCCAGCTCCATCCATGTTGCTGCAAATGGTTGGATTTTTCCACTTCTTATGGCTGAGTAGTATTCCATTGTGTACATGTACCACATCTTCTTTATCCATTCATCTACAGATGGACATTTAGGTTGCTTCCAATTCTTGGCTATTGTAAATAGTGCTGCGATAAACATAGGGCTGCATCTGTCTTTCTCAAACTTGATTGCTGCGTTCTTAGGGTAAATTCCTAGGAGTGGAATTCCTGGGTCAAATGGTAGGTCTGTTTTGAGCATTTTGATGAACCTCCAAACTGCTTTCCACAATGGTTGAACTAATTTACATTCCCACCAGCAGTGTAGGAGGGTTCCCCTTTCTCCACAGCCTCGCCAACATTTGCTGTTGTTTGTCTTTTGGATGGCAGCTATCCTTACTGGTGTGAGGTGATACCTCATTGTAGTTTTAATTTGCATTTCTCTGATAATTAGCGATGTGGAGCATCTTTTCATGTGTCTGTTGGCCATCTGTATTTCTTTTTTAGAGAACTGTCTGTTCAGTTCCTCTGCCCATTTTTTAATTGGGTTATTTGTTTTTTGTTTGTTGAGGCGTGTGAGCTCTTTATATATTCTGGATGTCAAGCCTTTATCGGATGTGTCATTTTCAAATATATTCTCCCATACTGTAGGGTTCCTTTTTGTTCTATTGATGGTGTCTTTCGCTGTACAGAAGCTTTTCAGCTTAATGTAGTCCCACTTGCTCATTTTTGCTGTTGTTTTCCTTGCCCCGGGAGATATGTTCAAGAAGAGGTCACTCATGTTTATGTCTAAGAGGTTTTTGCCTATGTTTTTTTCCGCGAGTTTAATGGTTTCATGACTTACATTCAGGTCTTTGATCCATTTTGAGTTTACCTTTGTATATGGGGTTAGACAATGGTCCAGTTTCATTCTCCTACATGTAGCTGTCCAGTTTTGCCAGCACCATCTGTTGAAGAGACTGTCATTTTGCCATTGTATGTCCATAGCTCCTTTATCAAATATTAATTGACCATATTTGTTTGGGTTAATTTCTGGAGTCTCTAATCTGTTCCACTGGTCTGTGGCTCTGTTCTTGTGCCAGTACCAAATTGTCTTGATTACTATGGCTTTGTAGTAGAGCTTGAAGTTGGGGAGTGAGATCCCCCCTACTTTATTCTTCTTTTTCAGGATTGCTTTGGCTATTCGGGGTCTTTGGTGTTTCCATATGAATTTTTGAATTATTTGTTCCAATTCATTGAAGAATGTTGCTGGTAATTTGAGAGGGATTGCATCAAATCTGTGTATTGCTTTGGGCAGGATGGCCATTTTGACGATATTAATTCTTCCTAGCCATGAGCATGGGATGAGTTTCCATTTATTAGTGTCCCCTTTAATTTCTCTTAAGAGTGACTTGTAGTTTTCAGAGTATAAGTCTTTCACTTCTGTGGTTAGGTTTATTCCTAGGTATTTTATTCTTTTTGATGCAATGGTGAATGGAATTGTTTTCCTGATTTCTCTTTCTATTGATTCATTGTTAGTGTATAGGAAAGCTACAGATTTCTGTGTGTTAATTTTGTATCCTGCAACTTTGCTGTATTCCGATATCAGTTCTAGTAGTTTTGGAGTGGAGTCTTTAGGGTTTTTTATGTACAGTGTCATATCATCTGCAAATAGTGACAGTTTAACTTCTTCTTTACCAATCTGGATTCCTTGTATTTCTTTGTTTTGTCTGATTGCCGTGGCTAGGATCTCCAGTACTATGTTAAATAACAGTGGGGAGAGTGGGCATCCCTGTCTTGTTCCCGATCTCAGAGGAAATGCTTTCAGCTTCTCGCTGTTCAGTATAATGCTGGCTGTGGGTTTATCATATATGGCCTTTATTATGTTGAGGTACTTGCCTCTATTCCCATTTTGCTGAGAGTTTTATCATGAATGGATGTTGAATTTTGTCAAATGCTTTTTCAGCATCTATGGAGATGATCATGTGGGTTTTGTCTTTCTTTTTGTTGATGTGGTGGATGATGTTGATGGATTTTCGAATGTTGTACCATCCTTGCATCCGTGGGATGAATCCCACTTGGTCATGGTGTATGATCCTTTTGATATACTGTTGAATTCTGTTTGCTAATATTTTATTGAGTATTTTTGCATCTACATTCATCAGGGATAGTGGTCTGTAATTTTCTTTTTTGGTGGGGTCTTTGCCTGGTTTTGGTATTAGGGTGATGTTGGCTTCATAGAATGAGTTTGGGAGTATTCCCTCTTCTTCTATTTTTTGGAACACTTTAAGGAGAATGGGTATTATGTCTTCTCTGTGTGTCTGATAAAATTCCGAGGTAAATCCGTCCGGCCCCAGGGTTTTGTTCTTGGGTAGTTTTTTGATTACCATTTCAATTTCTTTGCTTGTAATTGGTTTGTTTAACTTTTGTGTTTCTTCCTTGGTCAGTCTTGGGAGGTTGTATTTTTCTAGGAAGTTGTCCATTTCTTCTAGGTTTTCCAGCATGTTGGCATATAGGTTTTCATAGTAGTCTTCAATAATTCTTTGTATTTCTGTGGAGTCTGTCATGATTTTTCCATTCTCATTTCTGATTGTTGATTTGTGTTGATTCTCTTTTTCTCTTAATAATTTTGGCTAGAGGCTTATCTATTTTGTTTATTTTCTCTAAGAACCGGCTCTTGGTTTCATTGATTTTTGCTATTGTTTTATTCTTCTCAATTTTGTTTATTTCTTCTCTGATCTTTATTATGTCCCTCCTTCTGCTGACTTTAGGCCTCATTTGTTCTTCTTTTTCCAGTTTCGATAATTGTGATGTTAGACAATTCATTTGGGATTGTTCTTCCTTCTTCAAGTATATAGCGATCCCTCGATCGCTATATACTTTCCTCTTAAGACTGCTTTCGCTGCGTCCCACAGAAGTTGGGGCTTAGTGTTGTTGTTGTCATTTGTTTCTATATATTCCTTGATCTCTATTTTGATTTGTTCATTGATCCATTGATTATTTAGTAGCATGTTGTTAAGCCTCCATGTGTTAGTGAGCCTTTTTGTTTTCTTTGTAGAATTTATTTCTACTTTTATACCTTTGTGGTGTGAAAAATTGGTTGGTAGAATTTCAATATTTTGGAATTTACTGATGCTCTTTCTGTGAGCTAGTATGTGGTCTATTCTGGAGAATGTTCCATGTGCACTTGAGAAGAATGTATATCCTGTTGCTTTTGGATGTAGAGTTCTATAGTTGTCTATTAGGTCCATCTGTTCTAGTGTGTTGTTCAGTGCCTGTGTGTCCTTGCTTATTTTCTGCCCGGTGGATCTATCCTTTGGGGTGAGTGGTGTGTTGAAGTCTCCTAAAATGAATGCATTGCAGTCTATTTCCCTCTTTAGTTCTGTTAGCATTTGCTTCACATATGCTGGTGCTCCTGTATTGGGTGCATATATATTTAGAATGGTTATATCCTCTTGTTGGACTGAGCCCTTTATCATTATGTAGTATCCTTCTTTATCTCTTGTTACTTTCTTTGTTTTGAAGTCTATTTTGTCTGATATTAGTACTGCAACCCCTGCTTTCCTCTTGCTGTTGTTTCCCTGAAATATGTTTTTCCATCCCTTGACTTTTAGTCTATGCTTGTCTTTGGGTTTAAGGTGAGTTTCTTGTAAGCAGCATATAGATGGGTCTTGCTTTTTTATCCATTCTATTACTCTGTGTCTTTTGATTGGTGCATTAAGTCCATTTACATTTAGGGTGACTATTGAGAGATATGTACTTATTGCCATTGCAGGCTTTAGATTCGTGGTTACCAAAGGTTCAAGGTTAGCTTCTTTAGTATCTTACTGCCTAACTTAGCTCACTTATTGAGCTGTTATATACACTGTCTGGATATTCTTTTCTTCCCTCCCTTCTTATTCCTCCTCCTCCATTCTTCATATGTTGTGTGTTTTGTTCTGTGCTCTTTTTAGGAGTGCTCCCATCTAGAGCAGTCCCTGTAGGATGCCCTGTAGAGGTGGTTTGTGGGAAGCAAAATCCCTCAGCTTTTGCTTGTCTGGGAATTGTTTAATCCCGCCATCATATTTAAATGATAGTCATGGTAGATACAGTATCCTTGGTTCAAGGCCCTTCTGTTTCATTGCATTAAGTATATCATGCCATTCTCTTCTGGCCTGTAGGGTTTCTGTTGAGAAGTCTGATGTTAGCCTGATGGGTTTTCCTTTATAGGTGACCTTTTTCTCTCTAGCTGCCTTTAAAACTCTTTCCTCGTCCTTGATCCTTGCCATTTTAATTACTATGTGTCTTGGTGTTGTTCTCCTTGGATCCTTTCTGTTGGGGGTTCTGTGTAATTCCATGGTCTGTTCGATTATTTCCTCCCCCAGTTTGGGGAAGTTTTCAGCAATTATTTCTTCAAAGAGACTTTCTATCCCTTTTCCTCTTTCTTCTTCTTCTGGTACCCCTATAATACAAATATTATTCCTTTTGGCTTGGTCACATAGTTCTCTTAGTGTTGTTTCATTCCTGGAGGTTCTTTTATCTCTCTCTATGTCAGCTTCTATACGTTCCTGTTCTCTGGCTTCTATTCCTTCAATGGCTTCTTGCATCTTATCCATTCTACTTATAAATCCTTCCAGGGATTGTTTCACTTCTGTGATCTCCTTCCTAACATCTGTGATCTCCCTCCGGACTTCATCCCATTGCTCTTGCATTTTTCTCTGCATGTCATCCCATTGCTCTTGCATTTTTCTCTGCATCTCTGTCAGCATGTTCATGATTTTTATTTTGAATTCTTTTTCAGGAGGACTGGTTAGGTCTGTCTCCTTCTCAGGTGTTGTCTCTGTGATCTTTGTCTGCCTGTAGTTTTGCCTTTTCATGGTGATAGAGATAGTTTGCAGAGCTGGTACGAGCGACCGCTGGAAGAGCTTCCCTTCTTGTTGGTTTGTGGCCTTCCTCTCCTGGGAGAATAGCGACCTCTAGTGGCTTGTGCTGGGCAGCTGTGCGCATACAGTGCTTCTGCTTCCTGCCCGGTTTCTGTGGGGTTTATCTCCGCTGTTCCTGTGGGCATGGCCTGGCTGGGGCTGCTCCTCCAAAGTGGTGGATCCCCGTTGGAGGGGGAGCAGCCGGGAAGCTATTTATCTCTGTAAGGGGCCTCTGTGCTCCCTGTTTCCCAGGGGGTTAGAGTGCCCAGAGATCCCCAGATTCCCTGCCTCTGGTCTAAGTGTCCTGTCCTGCCCCTTTAAGACTTCCAAAAAGCACTCTCCAAACCAAAACAACAACAGCAGCAATGAGAGAGGGAACAGAAAAAAAAAAGAAAAAATAAGGAAAAAACATGCGATTTTTTTTTTTTTCCTCAGGCGCCGGTCCCAGTCACCCGCTCACTGGCCCTGCTGCCCTGCCTCCCTAGCACTGGGATCCCTGTCCCTTCAAGCCTTCTAAAAAGCACCCGCCCACTGGTCCTGCAGGGAAAAATGCCCGATATTCTTTGTCTTCAGGTGTCGTTCCCAGGCACCCGCTCACCGGTCCTGCTGCTCTGCCTCCCTAGCACCGGGGTCCCTGTCTCTTTAAGGCTTCCAAAAAGCACTCGCCAAAGAGAAAAAAAAAGGGGGGAAATGCGCAATATCCTTTGTCCTCAGGCACGGGTCCCAGGCACCCGCTCACCAGTCCCGCTGCCCTTCCTCCCTAGCACCGGGGTCCCTGTCCCTTTAAGTCTTCCAAAAAGCACTCGCCAAAAAGAAAAAAAAAGGGGGAAAGCACGCGATTTCCTCCGTCCTCAGGCGCCGGTCTCAGGCACCCACCCACCGGTCCCGTAGGGAAAAATGTGCGATAATCTTTGTCCTCAGGCGCCAGTCCCTGGCACCCGCTCACTGATCCCGCCGCCCTGCCTCCCTAGCGATGGGGTCCCTGTCCCTTTAAGGTTTCCAAAAAGCACTCGCCAAAAAAAAAAACCGCTCCGGTTTCTTTCCACCCGCCGGGAGCCGGCGGAGGGGCGCTTGGGTCCCGCCGGGCCGGGGCTTGTATCTTACCCCCTTCGCAAGGCGCTGGGTTCTTGCAGGTGTGGATGTGGTCTGGATGTTGTCCTGTGTCCTCTGGTCTCTATTTTAGGAAGAGTTTTCTTTGTTATATTTTCATAGCTCTATGTGTTTTTGGGAGGAGATTTCCACTGCTCTACTCACGCTGCCATCCTGGCTCCACACCCCCTCTCTCCTTACTTTTTTAAGACATCTGTTGCATTGGGACTGAAAAAAAAAGATATAAAAATATTTTGTTTTTCATTATCTCCTATTTCCATACTGCTTCACTTCTTCTTTCTCCCTCTTTTCAAATTATATTTGCCTGCTTCTACTATGCACTTATTTAGAAACTCTATGGAGCATATTTCTGTATGGGTATTCAGAGCAGAGTTGAATCTGACCCCAGAGTGTTGAATTGTGCCAGTGAATGACACAGGGTAGATCATTACCTTTGTAAATAATGATTCCCTCTCAGTTTGCTGTGTGTTGTAAAAGTATGCTATTGTCTCTATCCACAGTAATCTTTGGTCAATATATATTAGACTTATATATGATTCAATTAGATCTTTGATCTAGGGTTGAAAAGTACAAATTGGCCACCAAAGACATGAGGTCCTTAAAGAAACTAGTGACAAAGATGGGTAGTCTACAAATAATTAAATTGACAGCTGATTTTAAGCAGCATCAATGATAAAGGAATAGTATATTCTAAGTACTGAGAGAAAACACCTGTCAATCTAGAATTGTATACCCAACTCAATTACCTTTTAAGATTGATCATAAGACAGAGATATTTTTATACAAAACAAAAACAAAGCATTTACCACCAGTACTAAGGACATTCTAAAAGACTGTGTTCAAAGAGCAAGAAAGTCATCCCAGTAGGAAGGAAGGAGATGCGGAAGGAACGAAAAGGAAAAAATTGGTAAACATTTGGGTGAATCTAAATAAGCACTAGCTAATAATAATAATAATAATAATAACGTCCAATTTGCATAAACAGAACAAGATAGAACTAGAAAAGAAGTAACATATATACCAGGGAAGTTAAGGTATTCCAAGGTCCTTATCTTATTTGGAAGGAGGCTAAAGATGTTAAATTTAGATTTTATTGTGTGGACATACAATTTCTAGTTTAATTACTAAAAAAAAAAGGAAAATGTAATATAGTAGTGGGGAGAATCAATGAAATGAGAAAATAAAATCAATAGCAACTGGCTCAGTAAAGAAAGAAAGTAAAAAATTTTAAATAGATTTTAATAATTGTTCCTGAGATCCTTACCTTAACAATTACAAATATTAAGTAACTATGTTGTGAAGTTCATGTACATTATATATATATATATATACCTAGAGGACAAATGAGAGAAAAAGAACAAGTCTTAATGATTTGTGAACAGGTGCTTCTGGCTTAGGACAAAATGTTCAGTAACAGCATCATTCAGAGATTACACAAGACATGTGTTGCAGGAGAGGAACCTCAGATGTAGGGAACCCAATTCTTTTTTTTTTAACTGAATGTGTCTTCTCTTTCTATTGATAATATTTAAACTATGACGTTCATTATCATTTCTAAAATGAAATTTTTTGAAACAATATTTTTATTAAGGTATTATTGATATATACACTCTTATGAAGGTTTCACATGAAAAACAATGTGGTTACTACATTCGCCATTTTATCGAAAACCCCCACACCCCATTGCAGTCACTGTCCATCAGTGTAGTAAGATGCTACAGAGTCACTACCTGTCTTCTCTGTGCTACACTGTCTTCCCCATGATCACCCCCACACCATGTGCCATGTGCATTAATCATAATACCACTCAATCCCCTTCTCCCTCCCTCCCAACCCATTCTCCCCCACCCCTCCCCTTTGGTAACCACTAGTCCCTTCTTGGAGTTTGTGAGTCTCCTGCTGTTTCGGGGAACCTAATTCTTTTAAAATGGATTGTAAGCCTGCCTGACCTCTGCCTCAGAGGGAGTATTATTTATATCTTTTTATATCTTATTATAATTAAGACTATATATAGTCTTAATTATAATGCATAGTTAATTTTGGTCTTTGCTCTGGAAGGAGACACTATTAGTTTTCTAAGGCTGTTCACTATACAAGCAGCCTTGAAAGATAGATCCAGAGCCATTGTTTGTAGGATGTATAGAAATATCAGGGACGCCTAGAGAATTCTCTCCCAATTACCTTGGATGAGTTTGTAAACCTACAGTTTTCCATCTGAAAAATTGAATGAATGGTTTATCCTATGTAGTTGTGAGGATCACACAATATAGTACATATAAAAGGTTTAACATCCTACCTAAAAACTTTGTCAATATCAATTACTATTATAAATGATTATTTCTAAAATAAGATGTTTATTGAAATCTTTATTTTCTCTAGCAAAAAACTTTGCAGCTCACTGATGTGTCCAATTATTAGAATTACCAAATATTTAGAACTAAAAATATTCAGAACAGAAAGATTACTCAGTAAAATCAGACATTTTAAAGATAAGGAAATAGGTTCAGAGAGATTAAGTGACTTGTTGACTTTCAAGCATAACAGCCATATAAAGGACAATGGTCACCTGATTTAAAATTCAGGTCCTTTAAAATTATACAAAATGCTTGGAGCTCAGTAAATACTGCTATTACAAATGGATTGAAGCACACATATGATTAGAAAGTGCTTTACATGTTCATTTGGTCATTCTCTTCTTCCTACTTGCTTGACCTGTAAACTACCTGAAACTTGGCCCCTGAAGGCTAATAAATACAGAAAGGAAGGAAGGAAGGAAGAGAGGGCGGGAGGGAGGAGGAAGAGGTGCGTAGCTAAATTAAATAAACCATATCTCCTCCTCCCCTCCATTTCCATTATAGTCACTGTCTCCACATTAGAGAAAATAAAAGAAAGTGCTTTCTGTGTGTGTAGATGATTTTGAAAGTGTTCCCATTCTGGCTAAAGGCAGGAAAATTATGGCAATATATCTGGCAGCTTTATGTCAATAGCTTTATGCTGGCTTATCGACCAACTTCCTAAGGCATGAGGGGGAGTAATAAGGACGGGAAAGGAGTGGGTGATGGAAATAACATCTCATTCTGGAAGGAAAAATGTTGTAAGGAATGATCATCAGTTGTAGAATTAGATGACCTGAGTTCCTGTATGAGTTTGAGAAGTTACTGAGTTTCCTAATCTCTGAAAGGTTCATAACATTCCTCCATGAGAAGTGATGTGTGATTCAAGTGAAGATGATATGGGAGTGTCTGACACATAGCAAGTCCTCATTAAATATTAGTTTACCTTGAATCAAATCTAGTAAAGGAATTTATCCTAGAAAGGTCTATAAAAACTAATTCATTTATTTTGTAACCCTATTTAATACCAATCCCACTGTTTTTCTTCTTTAAGAATGGGATAAACAGCATTAGGTACTACAGCATTCTGAAATCCTTTCAGGGATCCGAGGCCACAGTTGAGTATGCCCAGGTAGCCAAAGCAAGATGTTAATAGGAAAGAAATGATAGAGAATGTGAAGTGCCCTTCATCTTTTGTCCACCTCAAGCCTTCTGCAAAATTACCTCTGACTCCAGGTAATTCTGGGTGTTCTGGGTATCCCAGGGGTGTCGCACACCAGGTCCTGAGCAGATCTGCTCCTACTGGTCTCATCAGTCACCTCTTCACAGGGCATCATGATGTGTGTGGTGTGTGCTGGGGAGGTTAGATAGAGACTGTGTTATAAAACATGCCCTTTCCCTTTGCTTTAGAGAAGTCCTGCCACAATGTCTTAGGTCATGAAGAGTTCAGGGAAATAATTCTTAGTTTTTATTTGGGGGCATTGTCTCTCTCACAGGAGTCAGATTCTGGAGATGAATTTGAGTGAGAGTGTTGAGACCATACTGAACATCCCTAGACCTTAACCCCTTGTGATGAGAAAGGCTTTGTTAGGATCAGGCCCTTCGCACTTAGCTGTTTCTTTCCATCAGAGTGCTGTTTTCTTGAAGGTTCCCCAGTCTTTCCTCAAATAGGCTTCTGTAGGACCATCCTACCAATTTACATTCATGTTCAGTTGTGTCAGTACAGCAGTGGGCACATTTTGAGTTTGTTTGCCTGAGGCTACCAGGCCTTCTAGCCTCTACTTTCCTATGGGGCTTATCTCAACAGGCATACTTAAATCTGCAGCTGACAGAGTTCTGGGGTCAGCTGAGATCCCTGCTACAGATACTCATGTACAAAGAAATTGGCTCATATCCTGCCTGTCTTCAAATGTGAGTGTGGGCACTTGTCTTTAATTCTTGATATATCAGAGTGTGGGTAAAATTGCAATATTTCCAGAGTATCTCGCCTGGCTTTAATACATCTGCATATCAATAGGGGTTCAGAGGTGTAAACAAGTAGACTTTAGTGCATTTGCATCATTCCTCAGGGGTGGAGAGAAGTTCATCTCCGTATCAATGGGTAATTACCTGGGCAAGGAGGGCTTATCTGTACCTGAGAGGTGAGAGTGAGGGCCAGTTTTGCTTCTGTTAGAGCAGGAAAGAGAGAAGTGCCCGGACTGCAGTTTGTGAGTGATAAACGGATTTTAAACTTTATTTCTCCCTTTGACTGATTTTGGTTTTTAGAGGTATTTTGCCCCAGGATTTCCTCTCCCCAGACTAACATGGATCCATTCATTTATTCATTTTTCATTGATCAAAGAAGGAACACAAAGATGATTTTGACACAGTTCCTGTATCACTGCTGTTACAATTTGTTGCTTATGTTTTTGTTTTCTCATAGATGTGGTTGTCCCTAAAGTTTGATTTAGATCATCTTACAGATATCTGAAAAAATATCTTCTGTAAGATGCTAGTATCAACAACTCCATACTTAATCACTGTTAATAATGTACTATATCAGGCATATGCAGGAAATGTGGAATTTGATTCGGTGATGTTTTAATGTTCTTAACATTCTCTTTGCCCCCAGGTTATGCAGATGTATCTTCCCTTTTGTGGTATTGCCATATCTAACGCTCAGCTATTTGCTGCCTCAAGGAAAGAGTATGAAAGAAGCAGGGTGAGTAGAAAGAAAAACATTGCTGACAGTTCTCAAAGTGCTCTGTCTTTCAAATGTCTGTAAGACAGTATGTCTTTTAGAAACACCATACTATCTTTGAATAGTTCAAGAATCTTTTTTATTTTTGTAATCATTCTAGTCTATGGTTGAAGATCCCCTTCAAGCAATAAGCCCAAATGGAAGTGGATACAAATTCATGTTGTTGTTTGAGGTAAATAGTACCAGCTTCTTTTAAAAAGGAAATTAATTTCACATCTACACCATAAGGCAGCATATATATTCTTGCTTACTTGTGTCTTTGAAACAATAACACAATTTAGTGATGTTTTTATAACTTAATTCCTTTAAGAAGCAAGGTATGTTACAAATGATTTCACCCTACCTCAGAAATTTTGTTTTTGAATTGAAGGATTTTCTGGAAGAGTGTTACAGGATAACTGGACAATAATGTGAACACTAATTTGTAGAATTATAATGAAACATACATAAAAGGATTGATCTCATATACCACCACCAGTTACATAGTTAAATTGTAAAACAAAGGCAAAAGCAAAAACTGATGCTCAAAAAAATGCTGAACTGTATCAGAGATTAAATTATATTAGGCTCAATATACTTTTAAATATAGGGACATTACTGTCACAACATAGAGACATATTTATTAAGAAGATGTTTTAAAAAGTTTAAAACCTTCAGTTAAATGGTAATTAAACTGATTAAAAATTTCATTTGCTAAGCATTATGACTTACGAATATTTCACAATAAACAGATGAACACAGTTAACTTAAACACAATACAGGCATCTTCTTTAGCATGGTGTACTATGCCTTTTCTCTGTCTTGGATGCTGTTGTGATATTTCCCCCCATGTCTTACCATTCTCCTCCTTCCATTCAGCACTCCAGCAGTATAATCCCCGATTTGCAGAAAACAATCTTTTTCACTTTCTCATACCTTTAGCCAAATTTTGCCCTCTGCTTTCAGTGTCTCATGTCCACCTTTTTCTTCCCACTGCCATTTGCCTTGCAAATCCTTCAGGACCCAGCTCAGTCTTTCCTTCTTTACCTATTGTTTTTATTTGTATATACTGCCATTGTTCTATTGTAGATACATGTCACACTGCATATTTATTGATGACCCTCCTCTCTATATTTTGAACTCCTTTTGGGATACTTCATGTATTATTAATCTTTGCATCCTCAGGTATGGCACAATTTACTTATTTATAAAACAAATACTTATTTTGCAATATTGTTCAGACACTGTCCATCTAAAGTCCCTGCCATCATTAAACTTGCTATTCTAGTGGGAACAACAGATAATAGACAAGCAAACAAGTAAAAAATATATAGTATCTGGTAGTATAAATGCTCTAAAGAAAAATGAAGTGAGATAAATAGATTGAGACTGGTCACTGAAGAATGGTTTAAGATGGTAATGAAGAAGGTCTCTGTAAGGAGATATTTGAGCAGAGACCTGAATGAAACAAGGAGCAAAGCCATAGAAAGATCTGGTAAAAGCATTCCAGATATTGGAAATATCAAGTGCAAAAGTCCTGGGGCAGGAGAAAGCTTAGTCAATGTGTCTAGAGAACAGAGAAGGAAGACCTTGAATATCCAAAGCATCTGAGAAGGAAAAAAGCTTGTAAGCATCATACTTCCTGATTTCAAGCTATACTACAAAGCTATTATAATCAAAACAGTATGATACTGGCATTAAAAACAGACACATAACCAATGGAATAGAATTGAGAGCTTAGAAATAAACCCATGCACATACAGTCAACATGCATTTGACAAGGAATATTCAATGGGGAGAAGATAGTATTTTCAATAAATGGTGTTGCAAAACTGGATATTCACATGCAAAAGAATGAAATTGGATCTGTCTTATACCACTCAGAGGAATTAACTTCAAATGGATTAAAGGCATAAAATATCAGACCTAAAACTATAAAACTTCTAGAAGAAAACATAGGGGAAAAGCCCCAGTGATGTTTTGGGTTGGACACAAAAGCACAAGCAACAAAAGCAAAAGCAAACAAGTGGGACTACATTATATTTTTAAAAACCCTGCATAGCAAAGGAAACAATCAACAAAATGAAGAGACAACCTAAAGAATGGGAGAAAACATTTACAAGTCATATATATTAGATAAGGGGCTAATATCCAAAATACATAAAGAACTCATACAAGTCAATAGCAGAAAACACCAAATAATCCAATTAAAACTGGGTAGAGGATCTAATAGAAATTTTTCCAAAAGAAGACATACAAATGACTAACAGGTACATGAAAAGATTCTCAGCATCACTAATCATCTAATGCAAATCAAAACCATAATGGTATATCAACTCATGCCTGTTAGAATGGCTATTATGAAAAAGACAGGAGATAACAAGTGCTGCTGAGGATGAGGAGAAATGGGAACGCTTGTGCTCTCTGGGTGGGAATATGCATTAGTACAGCCATAATGAAAGCAGATGAAATACAGATGTTCCTCAAAAAACTAAAAATAGAACTTCTGTATCATTCAGCCATCCCACCTCTGGGTACATATCTGAAGGAAATGAAGTCACTCTCAAGAGATCTGCACCACCATGTTCATCACAGCATTATTGACAATAGCCAAGACCTGGAAACAACCCAAGTGTCCATTGGTGAATAACTAGATATAGAAACTGTGGTATATATGTACAGAATATTATTCAGCCAATGGAAGGAAATCCTGCCATTTATGACAATATGGATTAAACATGATGGCACTGTAGTAAGTGAAATAAGTCAGAACTATAAAAAGCAGAATTCATAGGAAACCCAAGGTAGAATGGTGATTTCCAGAGGATGGGGTATGGGGAACGTGGAGAGATCCTAGTCAAAGTACATAAAATTTCTATTATAAGATGATTAAGTTCTGGGGATCTAATATTCAGCATGGTGACTATACTTAACAATACTGTATTACATATGTGAAAGTTGCTGAAAGTTGCTGTGAAAGTTGCTGTAAGAGTACATCTTAATGTTCTTACCACACACAAAAATTATAATTCTGTGAAATGATAGATGTGTTAACCTTATTGTAGGAATCACTTCACAATATATATGTGTATCAAATCATCATGTTAAACTTACACATGTCATATGTCAATTATAGCCCAATAAAACTGGGGGAAAAAGGAATTTCCCCCCAAACTGGTGGTAAAATAAATATAAGGTTTATGTAGGAAATGAGTGAAAACTACTTTGGGCTTGCTTGTACAGCTGGCAAGTTAACAGTTGGATACTAGTCTAAAGTTTTGGAGAGACTTCAAGACTCAAGATTAATATTTGGGAACCATGAGCATATAGATGGTATTTAAATTCAGGTACCATGTAGGTTAATCTGGGGGGAGAAGGGGTGGATAAGAGAAGGGAAGAGGTCCAAGGGTGAGCCCAGGAACAAAAGGTCACTAGAAGGAGGGGCAGAAATGCAAGTGAAGTCACGTAGCAGGGAGTGTTCAACTATGTGAAAGGTTTCCAGTGTCTGTTGAATTCATATCATCCTAGATTTTCTTCTCTTTGTCTCCTATTCTGGAGCTAGTTGGCATTGTTATTTGTGAAACTTTTATCATTTGTTAGTAAAGAAGCAATTTTTAATTAGAAACAATAAAATTACTATAATGTGATTTGTCAGTGCAAGACTCAAGGCACAATTAGTTTTTCCTCTGAGATAAATGTTCTTGCATATGAGTCCCAGAGGCCCTATCCACATAGTCACAACAAATTGAAAAGTTAAATAATTGTTCAGTTAATATGATACATCTGAAGAAATTGTCTGGATGATTAAGGAAATAATGTTTTCCCCCTTAATAACAGGGGATTTTGTTGGTAATTATTCAGACAGCAGTTGCCTCAATTTTAATGTTATGTTTGAATATGACATTATTGCACATCGACCTCTTAACAGCAATTTGCTGTCCAAATGCCAGTCAGGATACACTTAAAAAATTTTTCACCGCCTGGTGTTTTTCTTTGTTTGGGGATCAGAGAGCAGTCTAGGTCCCTTATCCATATATACAAACTCTCTGTAGGGAGAATGCTGCAGAGGATTCTTGAACCTCTTTTAGATGCTCAGTGAACTAGACTCATTTCACGGATCCCTTAGCTCATTCAAACGCTTTTCTACCTGAACAGACTCAGAAGAAATTTTCACATGTTTCAAATGGTTTCGAGATAAATTAAATTCATTACCAATGCTGAAAATTAGTCATGTCCCTGGGATGATGATCAACTCAACTCCATCTACCTGAATAGATGTGAATACGAAAACCCAAGAAATCTTTTGTGAGAGGTCTGGCTTGAGAGTGCACGTCTTATTACATTCTACTGAATAAAGCACCCTCTGGCCAGTTCACTGGCTGTGTAATTTTCTGGTTGCTCTCTGAGAGAAACACAATACCTACCACCCGTACATAGCCCTCTATTCTTAAATCTCTGGAAGTATCCATGTAATTAAAAATTCCAAATATATATTCTTTCAATGTCTAATTGCAAGTAAACCTAGCTGGATGAAATGGCAAGTTATTACTGTTTGATTTTTAAATGAGTACAGAGTTTTCAAGTTAGAATTTGTTTTTTCTTCAGTCTGTGTGCTTTTCATTCTGTTGTTTTAATGGAAATTTTGATGATGTTTTCTTTCCTGAGGTATATAATAGTATTTAAATGTTCTTCTGGACAGAGTGGGATGAAGCAATATTTCTTGTATAGAGAGATTAAAGAGGATTATATATATAATATATATATATATGATTTATATATATATATATATTTTGAAAGCTCTGAAACTTACTTAGCATTCACCACTATAATTCTTTTAGAGTTCTGTGAGAGATGGGTATTAGTGAACATAAGTCTCAAGTTTGTGTGTGAAGCTATTTCTTCCTGAGGGTAAGGAAGAGCTGCTTTGTAATTTTATGAAATAAATGTGCTTTGGAAAGAATTGGGTATCTGTTATTTATAAAATACTGGGTTTACACCTCATCACATTGCAGAATAACTTTAATAGGGAACAAAAGCCTATAGCTAATGACTATTTGGGATTCTGTAGTCATTAGCTATGGGGGATACATATAACTAGATGTGGGATTTACATGGGGTTATATGACACTATTTGCAACTTGTATTTTGCAGTTCAAGACTGTATTATAAAATAAAATTATGGAACTATGTCAGAACAATTAATACATGCTTTCAAATTAGCCACACAAAAATATTTATATTTTTTTATAGCAAAGACTAAATGGAATTTTGAGAGAAAAAAAGCCATCATTTTTATTCAGTCCTATATTCACCTAATTACATCTTTTTCACCTTTCCTAGGCTTTGCTAGAAGTGGTTAATGACCTTTTTGAAGAACAGACCGACCTTGAGAAAATAGTCAAGAAAATAATGCATCGGGCCCAAACTCTGCTGAAATGTGAACGTTGTTCTGTTTTACTCCTAGAGGACATTGAATCACCAGTAAGTCACCATTTATCTGTCACATACAGTTGAAGACTGTGTTCATGGAATGAAGTTTAATTTACTTGTAATTAAGTTTGTGAAATGGTGACTTGAACCTCTCTCTTAATGACTCTTCTAACCAAGACGTGACTTTTATAAAATCTAAGATTTTTATTTCCTTTACATGTATATTCAATCTTGTTCTGCGGACACCTTAGAAACAGAGTCTTTCACTGGTGGGGACCTTATAAATCGACTCCAGCCCTGTGCATTTACAGATGAGGGAACTAAGGGGTAAAGTGGGCCGCCTAGTCTCACACAGCTGAATGTAAGATGAGCTCAGGTGCCAGTTTCCTGTCATATTCACCCAACAGAGGCAAAGACCCTTAGCATCTGGGGGTGTGGACTGCAGTCCACACAGTGCTCCTCAGCCCCCTATGGGAGGAGGAAGTCTGCAGACACTGGAGTAGCAGTGCCCTTTGCTTCTGGAGCCCAGAAGCAGCTTCCTCTGGGCTGTGTCTGCAGCAGAGGCTTGTCTTGCTGCTTCTGAATGGCAGTGTCCAGGTTCTTTCACTGCTGCTTTGGACCTGTGGACACTTTTCAGAGCATTCTGATCACGTGGAGAAGCTCCTTTCCCCTTCACGTGTGGGTTCCCATTACTGCAAAGGCGAGAGGCAGGCAGGTTCGAGGCCTCAGGCCTACCACACCTGGGCTTTCAGGTTCTGCTAAGCCTGTGGCTCTTTGGGGAAATGTGCTGGGTAAATACACACCAATATTAAAAATAATGGTCATCATCAATCTAGCTTCTTGAAAGTTAAATGTCTAAACCCTGAGCAGCAATTTAATATCTTTTCTGTGAGCTCTCTTCAAAGAACATGAATTATCTAGCAATTAAGTGCTGTTTTAATACCTCAGAGAATGATATTTTACTGTACTTAGAAAAGATTATTATACTTGCCTTTAGGTTTGTTTTTCTCAAAGAATAAGAACCTGAGGGCTAATTTTGGAAATTTAATAATAAGTATTATAAAGCTTATAACATTACATTTAAAATAAATCTATGTATGTTTAAAATGCTTAGGAGCATTTCCCCATATTTTAGCAGAGCTTGGGGTTATTTCTATGTCAGCAGGTGTATTTTAATTAAACAATAGCCTTGCAATTATCCTGTGATGTGTAACACTGCAGAACCTGGGAGAACACACATGCAAACACCAATAGCCCATACTTATGGAGTGCTTCCGGACAATGTGAAGCACTTGAGTTCATTTAATGCTCACTGCATCCTTATGAAATTGGTATTATTATCATCCTCATTCTACAGAAGAGGAAATAAGGCTCAGAGAGTTGCATGACTTGCTGGAGTCTCCCGTGCTGCCCCTGAAAGGAATGGGAAGGGGCGGTGGTTGCTCATTGGCACCTGTCAGGCTGTGGGTTCTCACTAAACAGAGACAGGAAGGGGCAGCTGCTGGGGTTTCAGCCACCAGGCTTTCCTGAGACACTCCAAGGGTCCTGTGAGGACAAGTGGCTGCGGGGCCGGTTAGAATCTGCGTAAGGACAAGCTCATTGCTGCTAGTTTAGTTGTAAATGGACACGAAAGTACTTTAAGCTAGTTTAGGGTGGTTTTTCCTGCTAATCTTCTAACATGGACTAGTTTTCATACTGCGGCCTTGATTTTTGGCAAATCAGATGAAAAAGTGCATATGATAGAAGTGCATACGGAAGGTGGGGGCAGAGCTGGAGAGAATAGCAGGGACAGTATAGTTTCACGGTGGAAGTCAGCGGGAAGGTGTCAAAAACCATTATCTAGAGTAGATGGTACAAGCAATAAAGGTGTTGGTATATTACTGAAAGTTAAAAAGACTTTTCTGCTATCATAGCTGCTCATTCTATGACCATCATGGTGGGATTAGAGTAGAAATTTCTGGGCCCCTCATCATCATTTCTTCTCTTTGCCTATCCCCTGCCTCTCAAAGTGAAGATGAACTCTCTTCCAGAGGGGCAGGCTCTAAAGGTAATAGTGAGCATGTGCAGACTGGGGAGATTTGTCAGGTAAAACAAGAGAAGAGAACAGACACAGTCACATAATGTGCAGGAGGAGAGGCCAGACCAAACAGGCCGCCAGACACCAATATTGGTGCTGGCACAGTGGTCTCAACAAACAGAAAACCAGGCAGAAGCCAAGCTCTTGGGCTGGGGCTGCCCTCCCCATGTCAGAGTACTGGATGGATGGACTGGTATTTAAAACCTTTGTCATCTCGATTTAATGAAGAGTTTGAATGATTACCAGAGAGGGGACCCAAGCAATACCTACAAATATTATTTGATTTCATTTGCTTGACAGAAAGCCGACCTACATAGATTCCTAACCAAAGATGAGAAAACAAAGGTGGAACTTGACAACATGATTTTTAATTCTAAAAGTTCCTATGGAAGAAGAAATACATATGAGTAGCCAGAAAATTTGCTTATAATGCAGCAAAGATGAAGAATGGGTAAGATTTTGCCTGTGAAGCTGTTGAAATGTATTATAAAATTAGAAATTAATTCCTCATAAAGAAACAGCTAAACAGAATAGAGTCCAGAGACCCCAATACATACAAAAATCTAGTGAAGACTGTTCTCTGAATTGTAGAGTATAGAAAATTATTTCTAACCAAGAGTATATTGAAGGACTAGAGGGTTTCAGACTTGAAATGAAGTTTTTTTTTTACATCAAGTATTTCAGCAATAAAGATGTTTTTATAATTAAAAAGGAATATATATGTAAGGTTTCAACCTCACAGGGAAAATTTAGAATTCAATTATACCTCTCCCTTATCTCTTCTGACCTTTCTTCCCCTATTATTGTCAGCAGGCCTATCACTAGCAGGATGCTTTTTTGGCATTTCTTACCACCTTTGATACCCCTGGCATTTATGATAAACAGTAAAGAGCTTTCTCCTATGCACAGTGCCAGTTCCAGTTTTAGATGTGTTTTAACCAATAGTTATCTTCATAACATAAAGCAAAAGTTGCAGGGATAAAAGATTGATATCAAGGTATTCAGGGAAATCCACCTCCTCACCCTTCTCCCCAGCCCTCTAGACAGCTTGCCATGTTGCTTCAGGGGAGAAAGTACACAGAATACTGAAACAAATATGAGTTCCAAAATAGGCTTTAAAATTTATAGCAGAGTTATTATTCTCAAAAACCAAGACTTTTTCATTTGCCAGAGCCAGACTTTCCTAAGGACTTAAAAGAATGAGGGTCTAAAGTTGTGCCCAAAGCAATAGATTGGAAAGAAAATAATGAAGCCCTAGACTCTCCCAATCATGGATTGCCCAAACTAAGGTTGGGGAGAGAGGAGAACAGTATATGTGATCTACTCAGCTTTCCTAACCCTAAGGGGACTCAAGGCCCCACACACTGGTGGTTGTGATAATGAAGGAGTTAAAAGTTCTCCCAGACACGACCACAGGGAAGGAGACTAGAGGTGGCAATATGACAGCGGGTGGTATGGGACAGTGAGGGCCAGACAGGGGCATGAAAAGCAAATGCACTTTTCCTGTTTCCTGACAGAAGTCAAGGACCTAAAGAAATCTAACTGTCAGGATAAGGGAGGCACAGAGGATGTGACCCTGGCCTGGAGACCTATAGCAGGTGGATATATGAGCATATCCACTGTTGAGGACGACAATGCTGAGGACTTGTTAGGCCTTCTGATCTCTTAGAGGCCAGCTTGGCTTATAGGATGACTATACATCAGGTGCTTTGCTCCAAAGAACCCAGAAAATTGCATGTCATCCTGGTGAAAATTTCAGTATTAAATAAGTTTTAATCTGAAATAATTGAAAAAATCTGACATGGATGAGTTTAACTAAAATCGTAACTTTTGTCTTCTTTCAACAAACTAAACTGGAATTCAAGAAGAGATTTAGTTGAGTTATAGAAAATAATATAAGTGACTTTTTGTATAGCTATGTCTAATGACATTAGAAGTTTATAATCAATATACAAATTATATTCTCTAGTCAATAACCTTATATTCAGTATACATATATGACAAAGGAAGCATTTGAAATTAGAGGGGTGAGGAGTTTGACAGATTGTTCTATAGATGTTTGGGAAATAAACAGCTGGCAATTGAGGATAAAAAAAAAAAACCCAAAGCTGGATTCCTACCTCACACTTGTTAAAATATAATTTTCTAAAAGGCAAAATTATGACTTTCATGTAAATATAAAATAAATTCATGTCAAGGATTGCTTTTAATTCATTAATTTGGGAGGGAACCAATAAGATGTTTAAATCAGTTCAAAGGACATTTGACGAGTTTTAGGTATTATAAGCAATGTTTGAATAAGATTTCTCAGAGACAAAACTTTTTAGAGACAAAACAAGGCTAAAAACTGTAATCTTCAAGGTTATCTTTTCCACAGGATAGAAATTACTTGTATTTCCACCAGAGGAAAAGGTACAAATTAAAATGTAACTTTACAAAGTCTAGTGTCTTTAATGAGTAGTAACCAATGAATGGGACTAAGTACATTCCATAGATCAGGGATCTGCAAATTTTTTCTGTAAATTTCCAGATAGTAAGTAAATATTTTAGGCTTTTCAGGTCATACAATCTCTGTTGTAGCTACTCAACTCCACCATTGTAGCAGGAAAGCAGTCATACATAGTACATAAAGAATGTTCAATATTCTAATAAAATGTTATTTATAAAAACAGGTGGTGGACCAGATTTGGCTTGTAGGCAGTAGTTTGAAGATGTCTGTCCTATATAATCCTTGGGTGGCCTTTGCCCTCTTATGATATTGAATGATGAGCTGCCCATCTCTTGACTTATTTCTATAAAGTTAATATAAATTTCAGATGGATCAAAGATTTAATTTTTTAAAAAAAGAACACAAAAGTACTGGTGAATATTGTTTTATAGTCAATGAGTAGGTAAACACTTTCTAAAACATCCATGCAATTCCTAAGAGAATATAAGCATGTTAAAACATCTCTGTGATTTTTCAGCCATCAAATTGGTAAAGATTTGAAAGAATTATAACAACCAGCATGAGTATGGGTATGAGAAAATGGGCATTCTCATCACTGATGGTGGGAATTTAAATTCAGGGAAACTTTGTGGGTATAAGTTTGGTAAAATATATTTCAATTGTACCCACCAATTCCTGTTCATAAAATTTAGCATAATGAAAGAGATGGAGATGAGAGAAAAATGACTATACAAGAATGTTTATGACAGTATTCATAGTAGTAAATACCAACAGAAGTTGTATATAATGCAAATACCAACAGAAGTTGTATATAATGAAATTCTATGCAGTCCTTTAATATAATGACATATACTATATGTATAGGAACAATATCCTTGATATATTTTAAGTGAATAATAAAGGAAAACAATCAATATATAAAAGGAAATAATTTTTATCAAAATATGGGTACATAAATGGGGTCAAACATCTCAGGGGATGTTTCTGGAATTCTCGTTGCTGCCTTAGAATGGCAGGAGAAGTGAGGTGGAACAAGAAAACTTGCAGAAAAGTCATCTAAACAAGGCTGCCAGTGTGTCAGGATAAATGACAATGTGAATGATGTCACCCTGCAACTGCTAATCTTTGTCAGTTGAAGAGAATTAAAAGCTTTCATCATACAAGAATATCGGTGTCATATGGGACTTTACAGTGCATGGGAGGCCCTGCTAGGCAAAAGCTGAAATTGTATTCAAAGGAGAGTGTTAGTGAGAAAATGCTCAAAGACAATAGATTGAAATTCAAGTGCAGTCACCCTAAATCACTCCCCTGAAATCACCCTCCTTCCCCTTCCATTATTCATTTAAAGATGAGTGTATAATAAAAGGCACCAGCATGGGGCTTAGGCAAAAAAAACTGTAAGATAAAGGGGAAAGGAATGTGAAAACAAAGGCTAGATGAAGAACACACACCAGAAAAATTGCTAATGTTTTTTCATGAAATGAAATGAAAGATAATATGATCTCTCAGGAAAAATAAAAGTATTCAAAGAACAGATACAAGGGCTCAGGAAAAAGTGGTAAGCAGTAAAAAGACAAGAAAACTGAGTTGACAGAGCTTGGAAAGAAGTAGAAGGAAAATATAAAACTGTACAGAAATGCACATTACATTAAAAATATCAACAAAAAAAAGAAATGACACTTCTAAAATACTTTCAGGGGCATGAAGAATAAAATGGAAAATAGTACAGTATGATAAGATAGGGAGAATGACAAAAATGGAGTCAGAATTAAGGAAGTCCTAACTAAGGAAAATGGGTATCTCTAAAGAGAACATGACAAATGAACAGAAAAAAACAAACAAACAAACAAACCCAGAAATATAACACTAGGGCATTTTACTGAAATAAAGGCAAACTTGAATTTACAGACTGAACACATCATTTTAGGAAAGGTTGATACTGATTGTTGGGGAAGAAAAATTTTCCTCAGCTCTTCAAATGTTGTTCTGTCTGGTCTAAGAATTAAATTGACATGAGACAGAGTAACAGAAGAAAGTTAAATTTAATTTCATATGTACAGGAACTCCACATAAATGAGAGGTTCAAATACAGAAAGGTAGAATCATATATATATATATATATATATATATGTATTATATATATATGCCATCCTGAGCTAAGGAATGGAATAAGGGCCTGGAGACTTCAGAGAGGAGGATGGCAACTCACAGGGCAATAAGAAGAAAAGCAGATGTTTAGTAATTAGATGTTTGCCCTGCCTTGCAGATGGGTCAGTAAGATAAAATTTATCTGTGGTAATAACTCTTATTCTGGGAAAGACCCCAGTTTAGATTCTTCTCTGTTATTTAAGGAGAGGCAAAAACTTCTCTTGAGCCCACAGGGTCTTGATAGCCTTCAGCTCAAAATAGTGCAGGTGCCAAAGTAGCACATCTAGGGGAGATTTGTTCTGAACCCCTTCACTGATTGCTTAGCACTGAAACCCATTCAGTGTTAATGGACTCCAAAGATAACACAAAACTTTATATGGGCACTGGACAAAATCAAATCATCTATTGGAGGAAAATTCATTTTGCAGTTAGTCTTCCTCATAGCACTCTCCAGGGTGAGGAAACAAGACACTGATAAAGTCCCCAGGAAAAGAAATTATGACCCTGCAATTTTAAATGCAGCCAAATCCATATTTAATTATATAAACCACAGGTATTTTAAATATGCAAAGAACAGTGCAGGAAACATAGTTCCAAGAGGTCTTTCCTGAAAAATACCAGACTGAAATCTAGCCAAGCAAGCCACGCAGAAGACATGATAAGACCAGTGTTGAGTATTGAATGTATTTCAACAAGGAACTAAGGCTAAAATAAAACACAGTAGGACATATACTTGCAGAAGTAAATGTAAACCTTATATTGTAATCCATAGCAATGGTTTTGGCTCCCCTCGTCCCCCAGGTCCCAGGGACAGCAGGTGCCCGCATATGCAGTGGGTTGCATTACAGAAGAGGAACAGTGTGCTTAGACGATCTATCTTTTAACATTGAGTGGCATCAAGCCTGCTGTTTGTCTGGGGAAAGACATTATCTCGTCTCTCAAGTCTGCCCACTGCAAACACTGAGAAATGAACCGAATAGAGAGCAGGACCTTGCAGCCTTGGCATATAAAGTAAAGGCTGTGCATTTAGGGTTCATGAGGTTTTCCTCTCCCATAAAGTATCTTGGTTGAATGGAATATTTTAATTTTAATGTGTCAAGTTTATCAATCTTCTTTTTTGATTTGTGCTTTAAGGGTTTTATTTTTTTTTTAAAGTCTTTATTTGCCTCCATGTTAAAATAGCATTCCTTTATATTTTCTTTAACCCATTGGGGATTTATGGTCCTTTATATCCTTCTGGAATTTATTTTTTTACATAGAATGTAAAGCTGTATAGTGTAACTAATTGTTTCAGCACTATTTGGCCTGCACTCCGTGATGCCACTTTCATATTTCATCAAGTTTCTATACATATTTGGGTCTGTTTCTGAGCTCACTATTTTGCTCCACTGGTCTACTTGTCTATTTCTGGCTAGTATCACACTGTCTCAATTTCTATGATTTTATAATATGCTTTGATATTTGATAGGATGGGTCCTCAGTTTTTTTGTCCTTTAAAACTGGCTTGCTTATTCTTGGCTTGTTGCCCTTTCATATAAATTTTAAGAGAGCTCCTCAAATTCCATGAAAAGTTCTGTACAGAGTTTGAAATGAATTTATAGATCAGTTTGGGGGATTTCTTCAAGTAACAGAATATACAAGAGAAAATTGGCTGAAACAATAGGAGCATTTATATCTTACATAACAAGACGTCTGCAGGAGGTTGTTCTGGGGATGCCGCAGCAGCCAGATGATGTAACAAGAACCCAGGCCCTGTCCATTTTCCAGTGCTTGTCGCAGTGGTCGGCCTTCCCTGGCTGGCTTTCACCCTTGTGGTGCAGAAGCCTGGTGCAGCTCCCAGAGCATGTCAGTGTATAACTGTGTCCTGGGAGGAGGAGAAAGGAAACTTCTTTTCACATATCCTTTTCTCAAGGAGAAAAGTCTTTTCCAAAAGGGGTTTTTCCAGCTGACTTTCCCTCAAGACCCCATTATTCAAGAATGAGATGTCATTCAAATCACTCATGTTCTTATTTGTCTTTTCTTCATCTCCCACTCTCTCTGTGTTCAAATCTTCAGCATAAGTGAGATTCATCAATACGTCCATGTTCCTTGGTCTGACCTGCAGTTCTGCGGGTTGTTGATTTAGGTGTCTGTATTAATATTATTTGTTTATGTGCTTTTGAATTTGGGACTGGAGCTCATTTTGATCAGAGGGTGTTTTTGTTTGTGCCGTTGTTTTTTTAATGCTCTCTTGTACTCTTTCCTCTCTGAGAGTTTGCACAGCTCCTTAGTCTCTAGTAAAGAAGCAGGTTTTATATTGGTGGCTTGGATCTTCTGCTGGGTGGTAGTATGACACTAAGCCAGCAGCAGCTTAATTCAGGTTTTGGTAGTGAAGCTAGGTCACCTCTCTCAAGGGGGCCCTTTTTTGGTCCTCCAGCTCCTGTAGAAGCTGGAATCCCAGCCACTGCCGCCTGCCCATTCCTGGCCTTGGAGCACTGAAGGCCTCGTCTTCAGGCTCATGCATTTTGAGAGCTTTCCTTTTCCCTCCACTCTGCTACCCTCTTCTCTTTTTCTGCCCTTTAACCTATAAATGTCTCTCTAGTTTTCTCTTTCTGTATTTTATCAATCTTTGCTGTTTTTGGAAGAGAACAGATGTGTCAAAGCATGAACTTATAGCACCATCTCTACTGGCATTTCATATACTACTTCTTACAATCAGGAAAAAAAAGTATGATGTCAGAAAAAAAATCTGCTCAAACCTTCCTTCCTCCAAAAATAACTTAGATTTTTCTCTATTTTATTAGAATCATTCCTAGAAACAAAAACTTCCATTTTTTTGTGATTTGAGTAGTTTAAAAAACTTGTTATTGTAGATACATGATTTCATGTACTCTCTATACTTGAGTGAAGAAAGAGAAAAAAATTTAAGTCTAGTTTAGAAGCTTTGATGCATCAAGCTCTTAACTCAGTGTTTGTGACTGCATTCATGGTCTTTAAACTGGACATCAGGTGTGAACTGATCAACTTACTCAATGGATCCCAGAAATAGAAATAAGGAATGCCTTTCTAGACCACTCTCTTGCCAAAATTAATATTTTACTCCCTTTTGCTCCTCTTAAGTGTTTCAGGCAACCAATTTTAAGTGACTGGGTCAGTAATAGTTTCCACTAGACTGAAAAAATAAAAAGAATGTTCCACTGTAAGCTGCTGTCAACATTAGGAAATATTTAGTCCTTTGAACTGAATATTCCCTGCTTAATGTTATTCCATTCCATGAACCTGTCTAAGCAATTCCAATCACTTCTCTTCGTTCCTTTCTAGCTCATGTACTTAGTATAATCTCTCTTTCTTTTTGTGCTTAGTCGAGGAAAGCAAGAATGTAGACATGTTAATCTTATGTCCTAAGGCACTGTCTCAGCAGTAGCGTTTACAAGTGGATCATCCTGATGGCTGGCAGTTATTTCATGGTCCAATACTCCATGAAGAGCTTTGTAGCTGAGCTTATAATTATGAGTCTAGTTTCTAGAGTTCATTTTCTAAACCATGAAGCACACATTACTCTTATTTTCTAATATGTTCTTTAACTTCTTGGTTCTTATATAAATACACATACACTTATGCCATTGAACTAGATGATCTTCCTGCATCCAGCACTTGAGAGGAAGAGATGGGGGTTAATCATAATCTGCTTGTTCTGAAATGGCCTACAATTCAATTCCTCCATTCTACATGGATGGTAAAAACTGCTTCAGGCTTTCTATTACACTTTTTTCCATTTCCCCACCTTTCTTTTTTTAACTTTCCTTCTCCCTGTAAGGGAGCCAGCTTAAATTTTTTTTGCTTTTGTTCTAAGAGCTTTTCCTAGAGTGTAAATTAGAAGATAGTAAAAAACTCTGATGATTATTCACAGTTTTATAGACACACAGACTCACATCATTGATCATTAATATAGCATATTATATACTTACATACATTGACTCACCTCAATAATCATATGTAAATACATCAACTCATTTACATATGTTAGATATATGTATAGGATATGTGTGTGTGTATATATATATATAATCTCCAACTGTTGGGAAAAAATTTGGCTCAGGGACACAGGGAAGTCAGAGTGGAAGGAATTCTTTAAAGCTATAATAGCAGAGAATTGCAACTGCATTGCAGGCAGCAGAGAGCAAGGAAGAACAGAAGAAGGAGGAGAGGGCAGCTCAATGAACTTCTGCTCAGCCTAGGGCAAATCCCTTGCCAACTGCTAAAGCCAGGGTTACCTGGTGACCCTGTTCTGCTTGAATCTGTATGGCATGGGAACTAGGTCCCTACTACCCCAGGAGTTGGGGGAGTCGCAGAGCACTGGACGGAGTGAGATTATGTTCTGAGAACTTCCCAAAGGCAAAGAAAGGAGATTTTTGGGTAGTCCACTAAAGAGCATGATCATAGAGCTGCAGTCCTGCCTGGGTCACCCAAGTGAAGGGAACTTGCGAGCCCAAATCAGAGCTCTCAGTAGCCTCTCCCTACTTATCTGGAATAGAACAGTGAAGACTTGTGCTCAGACAAGACTTAGACTTACCTGGAGAATAGAATGAAATAGTAACAAAGACACTGACCACTGGAAGAGAGCAGAGACAAAATGTAGTGAATTGAGCAGTAAGAAGTATTTATTGAAACCAAAAAGCACACTTAAAGAAGAGGGGAGTGTGGGCAGTATCAGAGAGAAGGCACCCTTAAGGGTTTAGAGTTTGCAGTTTTATAGGGCCTTTTGGGTAGGGGTCAGCATAAGGCATGGTGTATGTAGGTGATTCATAGTACCTTTGAAGTTTTGTTTTAAGAATAGGATTATTTAGGTGTCTGTGTTGGTCCGGATCTCAGCATTCTTTATCCACATAGGTTCATTTACACTTCTGGAGGTCTATCTCCCATCCTGGTTACAAAGTTACTTAATTGATTAAGTGGTTGGAAGAAGAGGAAGAACAGCATATAGATTAAGTTAAAGAATAAACTGGGCCTTTTGCCTTTTTTGCAGGCTAAGTAGGTTATACAATGGCATAATCTAGTTGGTACAGTGAAGACATGGGCTGTGCTCTGACACTTTTCTTTATCTGGGGAATTGTTTTTCATCTGGGGAATATCCAGATATTCCAAAGGTCACTCCTGGCCTTTGAAACTTCAACTAATTGACTCTGAGCCCTTTCTGGCTTTCCGGTTTGATCTGGTTAACTCTTTGAGTCCCTTTTAGTGGGCTTTAATGGCTTTATTCTCCCTCCACCTTGTTCATGTCTGTCCTTCTGCCTAACACAACTTCTGAACATCAATCCCCACTGCCAGTCTTTACCATGTTCTGCTCCAAATCTTCACCACTTCTGAGATATCCTATTTCAGTTAATAGAATCATCAACATAGTAAGTAACTCAAGCTAAAAACCAGAGTAGTTTTAAGTGTTTCTTACCATTTCCATGTAATTGTCTCTAAGTGCTGTTTCTTCTACATGGAAACATGATTTGTAGCACCTCCTTCCCACCCCTTCTGCACTGTCTTAATCTTTACTAATCTCTCACTTGGACATTTTCCTCTTGACTCATTTCTTTACTCACAAACAGAATGCTCTTCCTTTCCGTCCATTCTTTATACTTCTAGTTACCTTTCTAAAACATGCATTTGCTTCTCCCATGTATCAAGACATTTGGTAACTGTTGCCTGCACAATAAAATTCAGACTGCCCAACATTCAAGGTCTATCACCTCTGCTCCCAACTTGCCTTTTGGCTTTGCTCTCTGGTCCTCAGCCTCACTCTGTTCCTTCTTCCTCCTCTGCCCCATTTCCCCATGGCCAGCTTGTGCATGAACTTGCCCCTATATCTTTGCACATATCATTTTTGTGAAAGACAAAGTACACTAGGCAATTGAGATAATTACATTCAGAAATTGCAATAGGGAAAACATTTGTTTATGAGGAATGTCTCAAAGAAAAGGAAGGGTGCCTGGGTTTTACAAAAGCATACAGACAAGGGAGTTATCTGCATCATTTATGCATCTTAGTGGGGACATGAGGAAAGATGGAGACTGGTCTTATTTTGGAATAATAAAATAATAGTATATAATATAACAACTACTATAGAGCAGAATCAGCTTTTGAGGTTAACCAATTCTAGAAGACAAAGCAATAGGGAGATTTATTTATGATAGGGGGACCAGAGATCAGGCAAAGTTCAACATTGTCAACTCTGCACTGACTATTCTGTGCAACTCCCCTCATCTATTGGCGGTATCTCTCCCTTTAGCTCAGTGCTCTTGAAGGCTGATCTCTATGTACTGTGCCCCTTGGGCTTTCTTGTCCTCTGGCTTCCATTTGAGTTTCACAGACAAGAGGATCAGCAGAAGATTTGGGGTCTGGAGGATGGAGAGATTGGGGGTACTTATTCCCCTTATACATTCTCTGTCAGTTGTAGAGGTGGCTGGATTCTTCCAAGGCCCCTCTCCACAGCTCCAGCTCATCCAGGCACCAATATCATTATTCCCTCCTTCTCTCCCTCCACCCTTTCTTCACTCCCTCACTCCCTCTGGTGTCCTCACAGGCCTGGGGGTGTTAACTGCTTTCCAAAATTGCCAGTCTCTGGGTACCTCACCATTCCTTACTGGTTTCTTGAAATCCTGCCCACACTTCTGTTACTAGTCCCTTATTGAATTAACTTAAAACCTTTTGAGTGTTCTCTCTCTTATCTGCCAAAATTGACTGATTTAGCCTCACAGCCTGGAAAACTTCACCCACTTTTTAGCCTCAGGTATGCCTGCTCACCTTTAGACTTCTTCACATGAAGACTTCTTCAACACTCTCCTTTGTGAACTTGTAGAAGTTTGAATATGTATTGTGATGAAATTATCCCTTTGTGAACTGTTTCCACCTCTGTAATATGTTGTGAGTTCCTCAAGGACAGGACATGATTTATGCCCTTTAGTATTTGCAGAGCCTATAATAGTGCCTGGTAAACTCAGCATTTAATAAATGTGTTTGAGTGAATAAATGATTAAAGTAAATTACTCATCAGCTTAAGTAGAAATTTATCAAGGAGGATGGCAATAGATGATGATTTAGTTCATTCTTTTTCCCTATAGAATAGTCCTCTTCTGGAAAAATAGGGATTAAGAAAACACAACTACAACAAAAAGTGGCGATTATTTATTAGGTCATTCCTATTTTCCTTTTGGTGGTAGGAATATCTATTTGAGCATAGTTTTGTCTTTAAGTTGTTTTTAAATTTAAAAAACACAAAGAAACCAGACCAACTAATGCTTGATCATTATCCAAATCAAAAAGACTTCTGTTCATGGAGCTTTTCCAAAGAACAGACAGAAATGCTTGGGGTTATTTTGTCTACTTCACAGGGGCATGTGTACTGACTTCTCCAGGGTACAATAACCAGAGCTGATCAACACCAGACTTGCTTGGAACCACTTGTTCAGTTTCACTGACCCATAAACTGCTTCTGATACTTTTCTCATAAGATTTCTTTTTTACTTGGTGCATATGAGTGTGTGTGCTTATTTAATCTGTGTTCACTTAGTATATCTATAATAAAATCAGAATTGGATTTAAAGAATAAATTTTTTTAAATTAATGAAACTAAGAACTCTACAATTGGTCCATCCAAGTCAAGAATAAAGCATGAATTTTATTCTTTTTTATTTATGCTTTTGTCTTTTTTTTTTGGTCATAATCTCCACAATGCCATTATATATACTATTAAATTGCACTGAAATATTTTAGCTGTTTATTTTTTTAACCCAGATGTCTGACTATAATTTTCTACTTGAATGTATTATATTTTTAATAAATTCTTAAAATATATATAAGATGAGGCATGCCTGGCTAGAGTTCTGCTTTTCAAACAAAGATACTTTTGAGAGTAAAAAGGGGCACTTCTAATAATTGTCCCAGAATAACAGGCTTAATTAAAGTGGGACAGTCTAATGACAACTGGGACATATGCATATCCTAGAAAATATCCCCCACTACTTGCCTTGCTGCCTACAATTTCTATCATTACAGTATTGTTTTAGGTGAAAGGTTTCTGACTCCAGGTACCTCCTTTCTTAGTTATAGATAAATTACATGGGAATATGAATACACTAGCCTATCATAACGCCATTAATAATTTAGCAGAAAATAACTAGTTGGATTGGTTCAGAGATGGCTCTAGGTGAGGAGTCAGCCCATTTTTTCTGTAAAGGGACAGCTAATAAATATTTTAGACTTGGTGGCTCATAGGTTCTCTTTTGTAACTACTCAACACTACTGTTAATAGAAAAAAGCAGCCATAGATAACAACTGGTGAGTGGGCTCTATTAAAATTAAAAATTTATTTACAAAAACAGATGCCTACCTTGCTCCAGAGGAATGGGAGGCAAGCAGATCAGTTTATAGCTCCAGAATTGTATTAACTCATCTTGCTGCCCTCAGCATGGACCAAGTCCCATGTTTATGCTGCCTTACTTGTCCAATATTCTGGCAACTTTGAGGGTTAATTTGGTTGTGAGCCCAATCTCAGATTGCTCTAAATTCAGAGAATCTCGAAGGGGATTCCACCAGCAATCCTTGGTTCCTGAGTACAGGGGTAGACTAGGATTTCTGTAACAAATTTTAGATCCAGTCTAGCATGAATTTGAAGTCCTTCATAGTTAAATATCCTGGAACCAGACTAACTTTATACACCTTATGAAATCAAGGTTGGTGTTTTGCCACTTCCTTGATTTATATGGCTTATAGTCGTCAGTGGATTTGTGCTTACTTCCATTGCTTTGCTTATATTTTATCACTCTCTTAATGGGACCTAAGGCTATTTCTCTCTTTATTCTTATATTGTTTGCTATTAGCTGTATGCCCTTAAATGTTGTATTTTTCTTACCTACCATTCCATATTCCCTTCCTTTACTTCTGAAAAATACTTTTACATAACTTAATGGTATATACATAATAGCTTTTTTCAACTAGTCTTACATAAACAAATTTATGTCATTTCATGGGTAAAAGTATTTTTATATACTCCATACATTTTTCAAGTATGTGAGTACTTCATCTACTCTTTGTTTATACTTTTACTCAATTAATTACCAAAAGCAATTAAAGCCCCCTTCAGCAAAAATACAAAAATTCATAGTGAAGAAATATTTTCTGAGTGTTATTATGTGACAGGCACATAGTAGAATGAAAGCAAAATTTCAAATAAAAAGGAAGAAACTAGATGTTGCAAGCAAAACCAAAGCAAATCAACAAATTCGAAAACAAATTATGCTGCAAAAAGATAAAATTTGGAACCTAGAGCTTCACTTTGAGCTTCAAAACTGCCAAAGTAAAAGAAAAAATTTAATAGATTTTATAATTCTGTTGGTTTAGTAAAAGGAATCACATCAAAGGATCAAGACATTTTTCCTAACCCTTAAGTTTAAATTGTTTTCGCCTTTAAAATATTTATTTTTTAAAGGTTAGAGACCTTGTTTACTATTTTTTGTTATCTTCATGTGCTATCCAATTCTTGATATACACTGGACAATCAAAGACCAGTCAACCCAAGTATTATCCTCATTTGTCTTCTAAAGGCCACAGCAACGTAATAATTACCATATACAAGGTGCAAAGTTAGGGAAGATAGTCTATAGTACTGTCCTCACTTCTGACACTAATTACAAGTTCAGGGATTCCCAAGACCATCCTCAGTCTCAGTAGTTTGCTAGAAGGGCTCACAGAACTCACGGAAAGCTGTTATGCTCATGGTTATGGTTTATTATGGGAAAAGACAGAAACTAAAATCAGCCAAGAGAGTGCTGCATGGGCAGAGTCCAGGAGGGTCCCCAAAGAGGAGCTGCAGTTGTCCTCTCAGCACTAACTTCTCTTGGCAGTCATGTGTGTCAATATGCATGAAGTAATGACAACCAGAGATGATCACCTGAGCCTTGGCATCCCAAGTCTTTACTGGCCTTGGGCACCCACATAGCTGACCCCAGCCTCCATCTTCTCTAGAGGTCAGCTGATACACATGACCCAAAGCCCCCATCCTAAATCATATTTCTGGTGTGGCCCAAAGTTCCCACTCTAAATTACATTGTTACTACCTGGCTGACCCCAGGTGCCCTGTCAAAAACAATTTTATCAAAGCTGGACATTAAAGCAGTTTGGAAGTTACCCCCCAGGAGCCAAGGACAAAGGTCAGACCTTACTTTGGGTTAAGGTTAATTCTTCACTGTGCACAAAGCCAGCACTGTGATTCATGAATCCAGTGACTGGCTTTGATCAGGACAGCATGGGCTGATTTCTTTGGTGACACAACTAGTATTCTCCATGACACGGAGTGCTAACATTGAAAGATATATGGTAATCTTTGACTTACACTTTATTCATTAAACATGAACTTAGAAAATAAGTAAAACAAAACAACTGTTTTTCTTTTCAGCTTGTGATTTATGTTGGAATAAAAAGTTTCAACATTTTAGAAAAAGGTCTCTCTTCCTTGTGGTAGTTTTAAAAGACCTTCTCTTACATTTTGAGTTCAAACATTCTGACATTTCATCAAGAGGTACTTGTTTATCTTACCCATTGTCTTTGTGATTCTAGATCTATGTTTTATAGCTTTAAAACTCCAGGACTTTCTATTCCAGTTCTTGTAAGCTGCTATCTGTTAGTAGCTTTTATTTTTATTTTTGAAATATCTTCATTCTCTTTTAATTTCTGACCATTTTCCAGGTTTGTCTTCTTAAAGTGAGGCAAGCAGAAGTTCACTTATTATTCCAGGGAGCACTTGTTTTGAGGAGCCAGAGCAAATTAAGCTCCATGCCATAAAGAAAGCTGCATGCATGCAGAGATTTATTTTCTTTCACTTTCTCATGTGCAGCCCCAGTGCCCTTTGCACTACATCGCACATACACTCAGTTCATATTTGTAGTATCAAAGAACCATTTAAAAAGGTTAAAAACCTAACCCTTGTATAAATCTAAAGCAAGCACATATCAAAGATTTGTTTAACCCATTAATGAGAAAAAACAGCAAGATGATAAAGCCAGTTCTAAAATAGGCACTGAAAGAAGGCTGACAAAAGATTGCCAAGTTAAATTTAAAAAATTGCTACTCTCATCCAAGACAATAAAATTGTAATTGGCTTATCTTTCCTACTGCACAGAAATTATTTGCATTTCTACTTGGATACAATTCATTGCATTGTTATAGAACCAAAATCATTTGCGTGATGTTAAGCTGTTTTTTGTTGCTTCAATGGCTCCCTGTGTGTTGGCACTTGGCCTGTCGGTTTTGAACTTTTACCTAATTATTGTCCATTTCTGGGTACCCATCTCCAACAGGTGTGTTCAGGCTATAAGCCTCATGATAACTTCCCCATTTTACCCCTTCCCTCCTTTCCATGTTGAACCAGTTGCATTCAAATTACCCAGCAAGAATGCTTCCCAAGTGCCACAGTCTAAACTACCCACCCATGACCCTCCATGAAGGCATTTACCAAGATCCTTGCTCTGTTCTCTCCTTGCTTTCAGTGACCAAACTTTGGGCTTTAGGTGACTTTGTAGGGCCCCCTGGGCATGCCGTATATGCCCTTCTTTCTAGTATCTGTGAGTATAATAAATCCTTTAATTTTGCATGCCTTTCTGGTCATAATTTTTGTTATGTTAGAGGCTGTGTTATAGTGAGTCTTAAAGACCCCCAAAGGGCCTTACTCTCCCATTTACAATCCAATTTGCATCACTATCAGTTTTTCAAATACTCACGTCTGTCCTTTCAGTCTTGTATTCTTATCGGTGGTGAAAGATAAGCCAAATGAAGTATTCCTAGGAACAATGGGGAGTTTAATCTCATCTATTAGGTAAGGAATTTGAAAGATTTATCCTTCTTGATTTCTGAATACAGAAACAATTCATAGTTTATAGGTAATTTGATTAGTTTTATATCAAGTCAATCGTTTTACTTTGTAAGTATTCTTAGTCTATATTCAAATTCAGACAGATAGTAGGTAGTCAGTAAGTATTTGCAGAATTAATAAATAAAGGCAGAGTTTATCTAACTATTATGGTTTTGAAAAAGTCATGCCCAAATAATTTGCTGCTGTGGACATCATGCTTATGAAACAGTAAGCAGTGGAGTAATGGGGAGACTGGGGCTGTGGAATCAGACTAACATGATTCAAATTCCAATCCTGCAGTGTATTGGTTGTATGGTTTCCAGGAAACTACTTCACCCCTCTAAGCTTACTTTCCCTTCAATAAAATGGGGATAATCATATCTTGCTGGGGTGTTAAAAGCATTAATACATACATAAAGGATAGGTCGTAATGTGTGCAAAGTGCCTCATACGGATTTGCAGTAAAATGGTAGGATACAGTTGTCTTAGTTTGGGCTGCTATAGCAAATTATAGACTGGATGGCTTAAACAACAAACACCTATTTTTCACAGTTCCAGAGGCTGGGAAGTTCAAGAACAAGGTACTGGCAGATAGTGTCTAGTGAGAGCACTCCCCCTAGTTTGCAGATGGCCACCTTCTTGTATCCTCACTTAGCAGAGAAGAAGAAGCAAACTTTCTTATATCTTCTTATAAAAGCACTAATCCCCTCATGAGTCTTCACCTTTGTGGCTAAAATTGCAATATTTCTAGAATCTCTTGCCTGGCCTTAGTGCATCTCCATATCAATAGGTGCTTCTAAAGGGGGTGGGGAGCAAGGGCACACCTGGACCTGAGAGGTTTGGTGGTGTCCCTTTGCAGCCGGGTTGTGAGAGACACAGGCGAGCAGAAATGGACGACCGCTAATAAGCAATAAATGGGTTTCTCCCACTTTATTTTTCCCTTTGACTGATTTTGGCTTCAGAGGTTATTTGCCTCAGGCTGGGAACATATTCTCCTCACTGCCCCCCGCCCCCACCCCCAACAAGAGCTACAACCTTCAGGACCTAATTTCCTCCCAAAGGCTCCATCTCCAAATACCATCACATTGAGGATTAGGGTTTTGATGTATGAATTTGGGAGGGACACAAACGTGTGGTCCATAAAGCCTGAAACATGATGAAAATAGGAATAGAATTTACTGTTATCTACAAAATAATGGAAAGAAATTGCAAATGATGAGAGATCAAAGCAGAGATGTAGAGCTCCCTCCCTCTTTTAAAATTTGTGGCTATTTCCCCTTCTGCAAACATAAATGAAATGCTTCTACTTTTTATGCTGTTATTGTCTTAACTTTAAGAATTACTTAGGGTATAGCCTGAGGGATTTATTATTCGGTGATAGCAAACAGTCTCTCTGTGGCTTCTTTCCTTGTGATATGCAAGAATATTGCATCAGGATCAGGATTTCTAGGTGACTGGTTTCTGTTCAAGTCCTCAGTTAATATAAGAGCTCCTGTTACTTTTGCTGTTAACAAACCCCAACTTAGAGACTTAACCCAACCATATTATTATTCTCACTGATTCTGTGGGTCAGGAATTTGGAGAGAGTATAGGAAGTTTGGACTTGCCTCTTTCCAGGATAGCTGGGTCCACAGTTGGAAAAAAAGGAGATGAGTGGTGGTGGCTTCATGGCTGGGAACCAGAATCATCTGAAGGTTTGTTCACTCCTATATAGGTCTGGCACCTGTGTTGGGATTGCTTCAAGACTGGAGCTACTGACCTAAGCATTTGTCTGTGGTCTCTCTATGTGGTTTATCTCCCTTTTGTTAGGGGGTGTTCTTTATTTTCCTTGGTTCTTGTCCCTGTCACAACAAAGAATTAAAGGTCAGAGACACAGTAGTGAAGCAGAGTAAAAGTTTTATTTAAAGTTATGCACTTAAAGAGAGAAAAAGTGCAGGCAACCTTAGGGAGGATTGGCACCCTGAAAGGTTTAAGTTTTATTTAAAAAGAGAGAATGTGCGGGCAACCTCAGAGAGAGGTGTACCCTGCAAGGTTGAAAAAAAGTTTTATGTAAGGCAAAAAGGTGCACACTCAGAGAAAGGGGAGTGTGAGCTGCCTCAGAGAAGAGGCCCTGAAAAGTTTAAGTTTTATTTAAAGAGAAAAAGTACACACTTGGAGAAAGGGAAGTGTGGGCTACCTCAGAGAAGATTGGGGGTTCCTCCTTTTAAGGACTTTTTAGGAATGTGACAAAGGGCTAGAGGTGTGGACTTGTAAAGTGGTCTCAAGATGTTTATCTTTGATGAGAGACATTACGTCTCTTCTATTATCAGTCCTCCAGGTAATTCTGCAAAATTAACAAAACAAGAAATTTACTGATCCCCAGGATAGCAGCTTCCCTCTGGAAACATATCAATCAAGACTGCCTGCCCTGCCCACAAGGTGGGCTGAGTTATTGTCTGCTTGCTAAAGAATATGTTAAGAATTTTCTTAATTTCCTGGGTTTTAAAATGCAATCTTAGCTGTAAGATGGAATCTTTCCTGTTTTTCCTATGCTGTTTATAGCTGGGTTTGTTTGCTGAATTAATCATGATGCTTGTCTCCTGCTCAGGTTGCAAATTACTTGATTAAGGGATGGAGGAGATAAAAACAGCATATAGGTTAAGTTAAGGAATAAACTGGGCCTTTTAGCAGTCTAAAGTAAATCTTACAATGGCATGATCTAATTGACATAGTGAAGACATGGGCTGTGCTCAAATACTTCTCTTTATTCTGGGGAATATTTGGACATTCCAAGTTACTCCTGGCCTTTGGAGTTTCAGCTGATTAACTCATTAACTCTGAGTCTTTTCTGGCTCTCTAGTTTTGACTGGTTAACTCTTTGAGTCCCTTCTAGTGGGCTTTACTGCCCTTATTCTCTTTCCACCTAACTCATATCTATTTTTCTGCCAAACGCTTTCAGTATAGTGACCTCTGGGTAGTTAAACTTCATAGTAGCTCAGGGCTCTAGGCACAAATGTTCCATCAGATGGAGCAGAAGTTGCACTGCCTTTTATGACAATATCAGAAAGTGTCTCTTCTATATACTCTATTGGTTGAAGTGTTCAGAAGCCCATTTAGATTCAAGGGGAGAGAATATAGGTACTACTACTTGGTAGGAGGGTGGCAGGGTCGTACTGAGGAGAATAATGTGGGCTAGGGAATTGTTGTGGCCCTCTTTGAAAAATAAAATTTTCCCCAATGAGTTATTTTGTAGAGGCTTAGTTCATGTTATAATATGATGTGAAATATGCTCTATAGGTGTCCAGGGTATTTCCTTGCAGTTAAGCTGTTGTCACCTCCCTGCACAATTTTCTAGTCACACACAATTTTCTTTGTGATGGGCTTTGCTTTACTTTTATCTTTTTCCTAATGTTTCATTTTCTTCATTTGGGCTCATTACCTCACTGATAAAGCTGTTTTAATATTTAATCTATTTCTAGTTTCCAAATCATTTTTTCAGGTGCCCATCAGTTCCTCATAAGTGGTTAATTTAAAAGGCCTTTGAAGCATGATTCTCTCTTGCTAAAGCAAATCTAAATGTCAAACTTGGAAGTATCCAGATGGCATTCAGATGACTCCTTTCAGTATAAGGGACTCATTTTTCTATTATGTGATATATATTCTCAAAAGAGGGCCAGCGATGGTGCCTTTACCACTCGACATTTTTAGTGTTACTGAAAGAGCTGGCACTCCAGAGTCATGCAGATTAGCTTTAATCCCAGTTGCTTCATTTAGTTGTGTGACATTGAACAGGTATCTTAAAAATTATGGGTTAGTTTCCTCATCTACATACTAAAGATAAAAATCCCTATTTTACAGAGATATAATGAGGAAATTAAATAGTCCAAGAAGCTTCTGATGTAGGGCCTGGTTTATAGTAAGAACTCAATAATAACTAATAATAAGAGAAACTACCTTTACATTTTCTGTGCCCATAAATTCCTTTTCAAGGTAATAAGCCTTGCTCAAGTTCTTAGATGGTATGCTGGTTTCACTAGACCTGTGAAGAAGGACTTGTCCAAGTGAAGGAAGAAGGGATGGTCTTTGAAGAAGGGGCTTCCTCTTCTTTACCCTTTGAGGGATGGCAGCAAAATGCTCACTTGAGAACAATGATAAGGCAGGGAGCCAATGATAAGTAACTTTAGAAACCCAGGGTTGACAGAGGGCATCCTTTTTGAGGGGTATTTTGTCCCTACCTGGCTTTCCATGGATAGTGATTGGATTGTTAAAAGAGCAGTAAAAAAAATAGTATTCAAATGAGATGTCCCTTGGACCACCACAGGATAGTACACATCTCATTGTAAACATATATACATGTATAGTGAAATGCATTAAAACTGGCAGTGTATAAGAATGCATAAGAAGTAAAATCCAAAATGTATGGTAGAATTTTCTTCTTCTGTTCCTTGGGATTTCTCCACTTAAAATCTCTGTTTAACCTGCAGTTATTATGATAGTCATTATAAAGATGAAGAGAAATGTTTATTGCTTTATTTGAATCTGCAGGAAAGCTTTAACTGACTTGGATGTGTTGTCTTTCTGTGTGGCAGGTGGTGAAGTTCACCAAATCCTTTGAACTGATGTCTCCGAAGTGCAGTGCTGATGCTGAGAACAGGTCGGGCAACGAGTTTCCTGTTTGTCTTTTGATGCTTGTCTTCAGGCCTCGGTATTGGCAGCGTTATGACATTCTCTTTCTTTATTTCAGCAAGTACAGTCAAATATCATTACTTCTCTGTATTTCAGGGCTTAAATAAAAGCTGCAGCTTAAGAATATATATATATATATATGTACAAACTACTGAAGAATAAAGTCAAGTTTTAGATATTCCCTAACTACACTGACAGCCCAATTTTCTGGTTTATTCTGGCCCTTTGTTTCTCTTTCTCCCTTTTGTTTACTGTATATTTGGCCAGTAACATCCTCTTGAGAAAAAGAGTGAGTTTATAGTAATTCTCTTTTTGTCCCTATTGGTATCTTTGAGGCTATAGAAGAATAAAAGTGAGGGTTGAGGACAATCAGTGAATTTCTGTTAGCTTTGCACTGCTCTGAATAGTAGTTGGGCTGCTACAAAAATGGATTCTTTTTATGTTAGTCACCACTAGAGGAAAGGCTAAAAACTAGTAAAACTGACTTAATGGCAGAAGAAAAACAAATAAAGCACTTAGGACAGCATGAAGATAATGATGATAGTGGTAATACCAATGCCAGCAAGGTTAGCAGCTTTCATTCATTGAGTACTAAGTGCACCAGGTAGTATACTAAATGCTTCATATGCAGTGAATCCCCCGAATAATCTTATGAAATGGATATTGTTACCCCTGCATAATAGAGAAGAAAGGTTCACAAGTTTAAGGGATTTGTTCAAGGCCCTGCAGCCAGTAAGTAGTAGCCCCATCCAAGAAGACTCTCCCACCTTCTGAACTTTAATCCCTTCCCCACACGTTATTTGCAGTTAGGTAGTTGATCTCATATGGTGAATATATATTGGTTAATGTTTCCCAAATCTGACTGATCAATCAGAATCAAACCTGGACACCTGATACATACTGAATTCTCAAACTCACCGAGTGATTTTGATTCAGTATGTTGAAAAGGAAGTCCTAAAGATCTATATATTCAAAAGGTTCTCTAGTTAATACCTGTTTCAAGATGTAATAGTCATGGGTAATTTGATTTTACATATCTATTATTGCCATTAAGTTCAGGAAATAGAAATCATACATTGAAATGGACACTTTATTTAGTTACTTCACTTTTTATCAAGGGCATGAAATTTAAGAGGTTTTTGCTACATAACTACATATTTCCATTTACAAGGCATTCTTGAAAAGGCAAAATTATAGGAACAGAAAGGACATCTGGAGGGGTTTACTACAAAAGGGTACAGGGGAATTTTGGGTTGCAATGGAACTGTTCTCTATCTTGCTTGTGGTGGTAGTTGTACAACTTCATTTGTCAAAACTTGCAGAACTATATGCCAAAAAGGGCAAGTTTTACTCTCTATAAAATTATACTTTGAAATGTGAAATGAAGCCTTTTGTAAGAGGGTTTTGTTTTTCATGAAAATGTATTTATGTCCATATCTGTATCTGTCAGCTAATTCATATATATAAATATATTTAGGCTTACAGAATTACCAGTGGTATAGCTAGCTGTGCGATTTTCCTAAAAATTTCATGTAAACTAACATGAAATATATTAGAAAAAGTATCTATTTGTACTTACTTCTTGAGCTAGTCATGGCCTCATGTAAGTTATCTCTGTTGTATATAACAGGGAAAAGCTTTATGAAGTTACTAAAACAATCTTTGAAATCCTAATGCATAAATATTGTTCTTTGTTTATACTGCTGAATGTGTCTTCATGGTCACTGAAGAGTTAAGTATTTTTGGACTTTTGATTATTTTTAATGCTGAAAGAACTTCCATGTCAAAATGAAATGACCCAAGGCCCAGACTGCCCTTGGCAAACTTTCTGATAATAAAAAAAGAAAGAAAAAAGAAAAGGTCAGATTTTCTTTTAAGAGACATTTGAAAAGTGCCTTTGAACTCTGACATTATGAGATAGTGTTCTTCATCATTCTATTTGTAGCCTTTAAATTAATGTAGAATGTTCATTTATCTCAGAAGACCTTTCCTGCATTGTCTAGTAATTTTCCTGTTGTAGATGTGAGATCCTTCAGTCATTTATTGGAAGTTAAAAGAATAAAGACAAGTGGGTCCAGCACTGACTTTGCCAGTGACCATGGAAGACACAGTAAAACAGGCTCTGAGTCTACAAATTACAGTGTGCTCTCGACACGCTGTAAATCTTTCCCTTTAACCTTTCATCACTTAACATCTTCACTACAGATAATGTCCATTAGATACCTTAGTCTTCTGGACATCATTCCGAATTATACTAGGATAGCTTTTGAAGATAATGTCTATGGATCCATGCAACAGTGTTTCAGGGTACTTTTTGAATTCTCCTGAATACTGATTTAAAGCTGCTGATTTTTATAGGGAGTCCTTGAAGACTCTTTCAGAAACCAATTTTGTTGCTGACTCATCATTTGTGCATATTTTCTTACGTGGCTTACTCCTTTGTCATGGCGAATTTCCTCTTGGTCAACACATAATTAATACCAAACAATTTGAGAGATGGGAATTTGAGAGATTTGATCCATCTCTTTCCATGAGGTGTGTACTGCCCTGCGGACATCCATGCCAACTCCTCTGCTGAGAGGATTCTCATTGTCATAATGGCTTTTTTCCACTAATAGGGAGTACTGATTGTTAGAAAGGCATTTTATGTTGAATTACATTCTTGTAACTTCCATCTGTTCTAAATGTGTCCTTCAGAAATAGTTATTCCTGCATTAATTTTATGGCTTCATTCAGTAGCTGTATGTTGAGTAGCTACTCTGTGCTGGGTTCTCTGATAGATAATGGGGGCTACAGAGATTTTTAAAAACTCAGCAGTCTCCTTCCTCCAGGATCTCAAGGCCACTGAACAGGGGTAGGAGTAGGTCAAGAATATAATAGGCCTCCAGACTATGACTGTAAGCAGAGTGACATTGACAGTAGTAATTTATACTTGGTTACTTGGTCATTTCTCTCCATGTAGTATAAGAGCCCTGACCCCATGCAAAAATCCTCTTGAAGTTGTTCCAGGAGTTGCCAGGATTTTTTAAAAATTACGGCTGACTCATCATTTCTGCCAAGAGCCCATCCCTAAATACACTCCAGACACGGCAGAGCAGCAGCTGCAGGACATGGGCTTCCTTGCCCACCCCAAAAGTCCCACAGGCATAACTGGAATCCTTACCGGTGATGTGCCACAATTGCCCAGCACTGTCTCAGAGGCCCTGGTGGCTTTCCCAAACCCAAGCAAAGCGGGGTAGTTAGTGCTGAAGCAGGGAGAAAGCTCGCTTTCCCTACTGTGTGTTCTATTTGTTACCTAACCCCTAAACAGCCTTGTGTGGACTCTGTCTTTTTTACAAGTCTTTTAGTTCCCAAAGCTTTTGTCTGCAGCCTTACTTTCTCCACTGACCTTGGACTTAGTCCGTGGGGCCAATGCTTAGAAACCAGACCCCAGGTTGAGGGCCAGTCACTAAGTCGTTCTTCTGATTTCCTCACCTTTTTTCCATCTTGGCCATCAGGCTCAGATGCATAAAATCTCCTTCTCTCCTTTTCCTCCATGCACATCAACTTGTCCAAATAAATGCCCCCTCATGCACAGATGTGTCTCAGTTTAGGCTCATAATTCCTGCTATCAAGTAAATCAATGACTACAAAGCAAACGGTCCTTTCCATAAAAGGTTTGTGCAGAGTGGTATTTTAATATAAGGAGAAATACCCTACTCATCTGGGGAAAAATAGAAGGTGATCCACTGAGAAAGCTTTCAGATGTGCTAAAGCTTCACTTAGGACCTATAGGTGGGAAGGTAGTGACATAACAACCAGGCAGAGGAAACATGGTGAAGAGAGGCATGGAGGTGGGCGGGCAAACAAGGCATGTTTCAGGATCTTGAATTAGGGTATGAGCTATTGTCACATGGGTCATTATAACTGATGGTGATGGCTGTTTACTTCTCCTGAGGGCATCCAGCTGCCCTGAATGCCATCTGTTTGTAGTGAGAGTTCTATTAGGTCCTTCTGAGATGCTCATACTCTCTTAATTGGCCTGGAGTCTGGCTGGCTGCCTGCTTACTCATGGGGAATAATAACAGGTAGTGGCATATTGAGTGGCAATGGTTCAGTACTGGCACATGGCTGTGGATCTGTCATGGACCTACCTTTTCTAGGTCAGCCACTGCTATTTTTAGACTATTTTCATATTTCATGGTCCTCGGACTTTTCACTCCACTTTTTATTCTCCCCTGGTTGGGCCCCAGCTTGCCAGTGTCCTCCTTAAAGTGCTGCTGCTTCCCAGAATAGAACAAGATATTCCAGTTTTGTCAAGAATCAGAACAGATTGGAAAGAGACATATACCTCTCTTTTTCAGAATACAATACCATTAATGTATTGATTATTTACAATCACTTTGTGCTGTCAATACTGACTTCTCTAAAAAAATTAAGATCTTATCTGATCCAATCAACTATGTCTCATCTCACTTTAGTACCTTTCCTATGAGGCCTACTTTAAACAATATTTAGTGAATCAACCTAAATAACTTTCTTGGATCTCTTACTCAACCTTTAATAAACCTCTTTTGCATCCTCAATGAAAACGAATAGTTTGAATAATTATATGTACTTAGAAATGGAAAGGAACATTTATGAACATCTTAATAGTTTGAAGTTTTTATTTTGTTTAAAATATGTTTAGCCAGATTCTGTTGATTTATCCCATAGGTATAAATATGGATGCTTTGAAAACAGCATTTTCAAAGCAATGGTACTTAAAATGTAAAAAAAAAAAAAAAAAAAAAAACCCACCCAACTGTCTATAATTTCTAGGAGGTAACAACTGACTAAAGGGGAGTTTTTTTTACATAATCATTTAATGGAATATAGTGGAATATTGTTATTTAAGACCCAAGCTCTATAACCACTTCAGCCTTATAAAATTAGGGGGGTTGAAAGGACAAGATTTATTTTAGTGGGAAACAATCTTTTTTTAAAAAACTGATCTTTATATTATATTTCTCATTTGTTATGACTGGAAGGGGAGGAGAAAAATAAAACTAGAACTCTGAGAGCAGCTAAAGGGCAAAACCCTTTGTTCAGTGGGCCCTCCAACATGCGTGTCAGCCTGGAGGGTGGAGAGCTAAAATGCCTTTTTTTTTTTTTAAAGATGATGGCTTATGGTAGGCAGAATAGTGGCTCCCCAAAGATATCCAGGTCCTAATCTGCAGACCTGAATTTTTTTTTATGGCAAACTGAACTTTGCAGATCTGATTAAGAATCTTAAGAAGGGGAGATTTATCTTGGATTATCCGAGTAGGTCCAATGTAATTATTTAGGGTCCTTTTAAATGGCAATGTGACAACAAAAGCAGAGGTCAGAGTGATGCAGTTTGAAAAAGACTTGCCCAGCCATTGCTGGCTTTGAAGGTGGTGGAATGGGGCCATGAGCCAAGGAATGCGGGCAGCCCTCTGGAAGCTGGAAAGGCCAGGAAATGGATTCTCCCACAGGGAACTGTAAGAATTATAAGACTTTGTGTTGTTTAAAGCCACTGAAGTTTGTGGTACTATGTTACAGCAGTAATAGGCAACTGGTACAGGGGTTTGAATTTAAGAGTCTGAGAAGTGAATATGGGAAAAAATGCAGGAGTAGGGAGAGGTGAACAAAGTCTCCAGAACTTAGGTGCCTAAGAAACATGGTAGAAGCTGAAACTTGTGGGCAAAACTTGGCCAGTGGGAAATTCCCAGGAATTGGGTAGCTAAAGGATTTGTACGAACTGTATATTATGCTCAGTTTTAAAATATTGTACCTGCTTTGTGTGATATCCAGCTTGCTGTCTTCAGTGCTGCTGGAGCTCTGGTGTCTAATCCGAAAGCTTTTCTGTGTAGCTACTTGCACCTTGTAAAACCAAAAATTCATGTTTTTAAAGGCCACTCTGAAGAATATAGAAAGAATAAGATATCTTGTAACACTCAAACAGAAATATTTAAGGTTAGAAATTTGTTCTATTTTAAATGTTATTTCAGTAAAACCTATTTCCTCGATGTAGTGGATTGAATAGTGTTCCCTCGATACTCACATCCAACTGGCCCCTTAGAATCGGGCCTTATTTGGAAATAGGATCTTTGCAGATGCAGTTAGTTAAGGATCTTGAGATGAAATCTTGCTGGATGTAGGGTGGGGGGCAAATCCAGTGACTGGTGTCCTTATAAGAAGAGGAGAGGACAAACAGAGATTCGGTGAAGACCATGTGAAGACAGAGGCAGACAATGGAGGGATTTAGACAAGCCCAGAACACCGGGAGCCACCGGAAGCTGGCAGAGGCAAGGGAAGATTCTCCCCTAGAGTCTCTGGAGGGAGCGTGGCCCCGAGGATACCTTGAGTTCAGTCTTGCAACCTACAGAATTGTGAGAGAAAAAATTTCTGTTGTAAGCCACCAAGTTTGTAGTAATTTGTTATGGGAGCCCTAGGAGACTAATACACTCAGTTATTAAACAAGGAAGATAAAATAGATAATGCCACTAAATGTCTCTTCCAGCAACAAAGTTCCAGGAAGCTATGATTCTGTGAAGCCTCTATTGTGCATTATAGTAATTTCTTAGTTAATTAGGGAAAGAGAATTAACTGTCATCAAAAGTCTAGTACTTGTCACAGTTATGTTGTTTCAGTTAATCTCTCAAATGCCCAGTGTTTACATGTTCTTGTCCTGACTTCACAAATGAGGAACCAGATGCTCTGAGAAGTTAAGTAACTTACACATATTTGCAGGTTATTACATGTTGAAGTTTAGTGTGAGAGCAGTACTACTGACAATACTACCTGCCTTCCTATGAGCTCAGGCCTGGAAGAAGCTTTTTCTTCATCTGATGCTTCTAGTAAGACCAAGTCCTGCTTTGGGTTGGATTCTCTTTGGTATGTCTTCAACAAGGTGATACTATGAACTGGCATTGAAATGCAAAGCTAGTGTTTTTCAGAAAAACATGGAAATAAGAAGTAGGGTATAAATTTGATATTGGTGATTAAAATGTTAATTGTTAGAAAACTGGCCACAAGTCTTTATGGTCTTGCAAAGCAGCAACCAAGGAAGAAACTCACAAGGAAATGAAGCTGTGCTGTTTTCTTACTGAAATATATCCTAACCGACCACTTACCACATGCCAAACCATGCAACTGAGGACAGGAGGACTTGCCAAAGCCCTCACAATAAGTAAGTAAAAGAAATTACAAAACAACAAGAAACTAGTGTAACCAAATTTATACATGATGCAGGACTGTTATTAAAGTGTGGAATATCAGTTTGTCAAAAACTTCCAATGTACTTGAAGCTGCTTAATTTCCAGTGGCAAGTGATTCAAATGAGGAAAAGAAGAAACTATTACTTTAGTTAAACAGGAAATTCTGAGAAAATCCCAGTGTTTTTTTACATGCCTGTCAATGCCAAGGGTGCCAAAATGATTAGGATTTGACACATACTGCTGGCTTAAATAAAGAGGGGGTGTCTAGGAAACCAGAACCTCAGGGCTACAGTTACAAGGAGCTGAGTTCTTCCAATAACCTAAATGAACTTGATTCTTCTCTAGAACCCCCAGAAGGGAAAACAGTTCTGTCAACACCTTGATTTTGGCCTGAGCAACAAATCTAGCTACACCATGACAAACTTCTGATTTCCAGAACTGTTAAATATTAAAAGGGTGCTGTTTTAAGCTACTAATTTTGTTGGGAAGGAGAGTACTCGGCTCAGTGTCGCAGGGAAGTCAGAGACAGTGAGACAAGAGACCAAAGTCAAGAAAGCAAAGGAAGTTTTAATGCACTCTGCATACAGTAGCAGAGCGGGCCTGCCTAAGGTGTGAGACAGGCAGGTGCGAATGCTCATTCCCAGGCTTCTTTTATGTGATTTTGGCAGGGCAGAGAGGTCCTTGATTGACAGCGGTCAGCTCTCTAGGCTTGTTCTGATTGGTGAAATGGGGATAGAGGCTGTGCTGTGCTTGTGCCTCTGATATTTCTTATCTGGGGGACCTTGGACATTTCCTGAGTCACTTTTAGACCCTGTGGCTTCATCTGATTAACTCTCTGAGTCATTTCTGGCTTCTGGTTCTATTTGATCAACTCCCTGAGTCATCTTTGGGGGGCCCTTTCACCTTTTCGTCCTGCTCATTTCTGTCTTTCTGCCTAACAGTTTTGTAGTGGTTTGCTATGCACAAATAGGAAACTAATGGTACTATTAGTGTGTGAGTTGAACCCAGTCTCATATGAGAATGAAATTGAATTCAGTGATATTATTATATGTGTTGTGCCCACATACACACACACATACACATGAATGAATGACAGCTAAGCAGGGGAATGAGTGATGTACAGCCATGTGGAACAGATGACCAGGAGCCCTACATAACCTTCCAGGATCTGATACATACCTTCCAGGTTGTGTTAGGTCTTGACACAGTTTTTAGACATGTATCTGTACAGTTAAAGAATTGCTGGTGGCATGACTGGACAACAGCCACTCCACATAATTTCTGTCAGCAGACCAACTAAGGACCACTTGAGGAAAGACTATGAATCCTACTGTCTTCTGAAAACCTTCCACTGACACCTCCTACAAACTTTAATAAAATGCCGGCATTAAAACTTGCAGGAGGGCCCGGGTGGATTCCTGAAGTGTCCTGAAGATGCCAGCAGAGAGAGCATGGTTCTGAGAAATGCTCATGGCTCAGTATTCTTACAGCTCAGAGGACACTATCTGTGACTGCTGATGACTCTATATCAAAAAATGATTCAGAAGAGTGGCACTCTGAATCTGAAGTCATTGTAGAAATGTCATAGTCATTTTGCTTATAATTTTTCCTTTTATGTATAATCAGCTTGTATAGTTTGAATTTTCCTTCAAGAATAGTATCTGATAAAACTTGTCTAATCCAAAAGATCTTTTAAAATAAGATTAAATATTTTAAGTGGTAAGAACTCATTGCCTCAAAGTACTATTTTTTCTCTTTTTTTAGTGGCTCAAGATTAACAGTGCATATTACTATGATCACATTGTAGCTTCAATGAAATAATATGACACTACCACACATTGCTTTTCCTGTTGCTTTTCTATACCTCAGCTCATCTACACCTACTCCTGAGGGTACATATATTTCAACTTTGAGAAACACCTAGGAAACCTTTAAGGTATCTTTCAATTTTGCCCTGTGCTTCTTCCCAACAGTAGTTTGTTGCATTGCATTTTTTAGGTCAGAATCCTGAAGCTTATGTTTCAATGCCTTATGGATTTTTCTCTTTTCCAATTCTGTGTGGAATCTAGTTTTGCAAATAAATTACTTCTTCCAGCAGTGGTTGGCAACTATTCCTCTGCAATACTTTCTTTTAGGCTTCCAGCCCCCATGGCTGAAGCTTGGCCTTTTTTTATTTTTAAGGGGAATTGACTTCTATGAGATGTGACTATAATGAGACAAAACTACAGGATGAGCTCTATTGTTGGTTCAAGAGTCCATTAACAAAAGACTCCCAGAGGTGCTCTTTGTTCTTGTCTAGCAGCAGTGAAATACTCAGGAATAGTCTGAAGACATGAAGTATGATGAGCAAGGATTTTATTTATTCACAGTCTACTGTGATTGTACCCTGCAATCATACTGTACATTTTATAATGCTGAGATGAACCTGTCCCAGGTAGGGTGATCTCTAGCACCTATCCAGATTATGAATATGATTCTGGGCTAATGCTTCCAGACAGTATGATGTGACTCACCCTCACTTGGACATTCAAAAGCATGCAAACTTGATGAAACTTTTAGGAATTGGAAATTCTGCTTCTACCTTGAGGAATGTTGCTGAATGTCTTGACCATGAATCCTAGTTGTGCCAACTTCATTGGATATCCCTTAGATTGTGATTCAACTTTTTCATTGCAACCTCCAACAAAAAGTGCTTTTTATATTCAAATCTGGTGAATGTATATAAATATACATGCAAATGCACACATACATACAATCTAAAACAAGTTTTATGAAACTGTACTTGTATGTATATTCTAATGTATTCTATTCTTTAAGAAAAAACAAAAAAACCCAGCCTGCTCTCTTGATTCACAGAATTGATTTCATGATTCATTATTTTGCTGTGATCCTCAGTTTGGAAAACACTGCTTTAGACACATAAGTCTTGTCTGATTTATACATATAGGATCTGTGGCCTCAATCAATGCCTACATTGATTATTTTTAGTTCAGTTGGATGGAACTGATATTTCTAAAGCAACCCAGAACTTCTCCACTCAAATACATGTTGTGCTTCAAACTAAGGACTTTGGGGAGTAGTTTGTTTGTGTAAGTTTTCTATACAAGAGTTTAGTACAAGTAAGTGAGATGTGTTACATAGTCTGACTTTGGAATGCTGGGTACACATGCAGTAATGATGCCCCCACATTCTTTGAACTAAAGAGCAAACACATTTAATCCTACCCAGGCCTTTCAGCCACATTCATCAAGTCTTGTACTAGAGGTCAATCTCAGATATACCTTAATGGGTCAGTTCCTGCCCTCCAAGAAATATATGTTAAGATCAAATGAGCAAGATTTCCTCAGGGAAATGGTTGTGAAGGATAAAGAGAGGCGAGATCAGGAGTAGACAGAGAAAGCCTTCTACTACAATGCCAACAGAAGGAGAGAAGAAAGGAAGGAGTTTATAGGAAGGGTCTTAGGTAGCAGTGTGGGTTAGGGAAAATCTCTGCCAGGCCAGTGCAGAGTCCTGAACAGAAGTTGCCCATTGGAGGAATCTCATATCCACAGAATGGCCCAGTTTCTACCCTTGCTATGCTCAATCCTTGGCAAGCAACAGCCAGGAAGAAGCTTAGATTCAAAGGTGCGGAGGTGGAGATAGTCAGTTAGCTGCGCTCCTTCCTGCAGGTTCTCTTAAAGGGAAATATAAATGGGGCATCTCCAGAGCTGCTACACTTAGTGAGCTGCTTAGTAAATTATATTTTTTAATTTAACTATACAAAATTTTTTATATTTTCACTTGACACCTTATCATCTTTGTCCTCATTATTCTTATCTTTTAAAAAGATTTTATTGTGATATAATTCACATACCACAAAATCAATCACATAACACAACAATTAAGTGTTTTTTTAGTGTATTTACAAGATTGTGCAACCATATCACTGTATGTTTCTGGAAGCTTTTTATCACCCCAAAAAGAGACTCGAGCCATTAGTAGTCACTCCTTGTACTCTCCTCCGCCCAGGCCCTGGCAGTTTGGAAATTCTATTGTTTCTTTCTGTTTCTATAACTTTGCCTGTTCTGGACATTTCATATAAATGCAATCATACAATATATGGCCTTTTGTGTTTAGCTTCTTTCACTTATTACAGTTCATCCATGTTGTAGCATGTACTTAATTCCTTCATTCCTTTTTGTGGCTGAATAATATTTCATTGTACATATATATCACACTTAGTTTATCCACTCATTAATTGATATGTTTTCACTTTTTGGCTATTAAGAATAATGCTGCTATGAACATTGATGTACAAGGTTTGGATGCACATACATTTTCAATACTTTTGGGTATAGACCCAGGAGTGGAATTCCTGGGTCATATGGTAACTCTATGTTTAACTTTTGGAACAACTGACAGACTGTTTTTGTAGTGGCTATACAATTTTACATGGCCACTGGCAAAATATTAGGGTTTCAATTTCCCTATATCCTCATCAACACATTTTTATTCTTTTTAAAAAAAAATTTTTTTAGCCATTCTAGTGGGTATGAAGTAGTATCTCATTGTAGTTATATGCAATTCCCTAATGTCTAACTATATGGACCATCTTCTCATGTACATATCGGTCATTCATATATCTTATTTGAGAAGTATCTATTTAAATCTTTGCCATTTTAAGACATATATTTATTGTCTTTTTATTGAATTGTAAGAGTTCTTTGTATATTCTGGATACAAGTCTCTTGCTGTATTTATAGTTTGTGTGTATTTTCTCCTGTTCCGTGAGTTGTCTTCTCATTTCCTTGATAGTATCCTTGGAAATGAAAGTTTTTAATTTTGATGAAGTCAAATTTATATATTTTTTCTTTTTTTACTTGTGCTTTTGGTGTCATATCTAAGAAGCCATTACTTAATCAAAGGTTATGAAGGTTTCTTCCTGTTTACTTCTAAGAGTATGATGATTTTAGCTCCTATTTTTATGTATTTGATGTTCAGTTTCATTCTTTTGCACCTGTACACCTACCTGTCTCAGCACCTTTTGTTCAAAGGGCTATTCTTTCCCCATTGAATTGCCTTGGCACCCCTGGGGGAAATCAATTGATCATAGACATATGAGTTTATTTGTGGACTCTTAATTCTATTCTATTGATCTATATGTCTAACCTTATACAAATATCACACTGTCTTAATTATTATAGCTTTGAAATAAGCTACAACTTATTCCAATTCTGTTCTTTTTCAAGATTACTTTGGCTATTCTGTATCCCTTCTATTTCTATATTAAATTAGGGTCAGTTTTTCAATCTCTGCAAAATTGGGAGCTGAGCTTTTGATAGGGATTGCATTGAATCTGTCAATCAATTTTGTGAGTATTTCTATCTTAACAATATTCCAATCCATATGTATAGGATGTCTTCCTATTTATTCAGGTCTTCATTATTAAATCATCATTTTTTCAACAATGTTATATAGTTTTCAGTGTAAAAGACTTGTGCTTCACTTAATCCTAATATTTTATTCTTTTTGATGCTATTGTAAGTGAAATTATTTTCTCAATTCTATTTTTGTATTGTTCAATGTTAGTATGTAGAAATACAACTGATTTTTGTGTATCAATACTATATCCTATAACTTTGTTGAACTTATTATCTCTTACCTTTTTGTGAATGTATGTGAATTCACTAGGATTTTCTATATATAAAATCATGTCATCTGAAAATAAAGATAGTTTTACTTCTTTCCAGTCTGGATAGCTTTCTTTTTTCTTTTTCTTGCCTAATTGTCCTGGTTAGAACCTCCAGTGCAATGTTAAATAGAGGTGGCAAGAGTGAACATCCTAGTCTAATTCCTTATCTTAGGGGGAAATCATTCAGTCTTTCACCACTAGGTAAGATGTTAACTGTGGGTTTTTCATAAATGCCCTTTATCAATATAAGTAAGTTCCCTTCTATTCCTAGTTTGTTGAGAGTTTTTAATCATAAAAGGGTGTTGAATTCTGTTGAGTGCTGTTTTCTGTGTCTATTGATGTGATTTTTGCCCTTTATTTTATTAATATGGTGCATTGCATTAAGTTTCTTTTTTGTGATATATTTATCTTGTTTTGGTATCAGCATATACTGCCCTCAAAGAATGAATTGTTTGGGAAATGTTTACTATGTTTGGACATGAAAGATTGGTGTTCAAAGATTCTTTTTTAAACATTTGGTAGAATTCACCAGTGAATTCTAGTCCATCTAGTCCTGTAATTTCCCTTGTGGAAAGATTTTCAATTATTAATTCAACCTCTTCACTTGTTATATGTCTATTTAGATTTCCTAATTCTTCTGCAGTCCATTTCAATGGTTTTTCTTTCTAGAAATGTATCCATTGCATCTAGAGTATCTAATTTGTTGTCATATAATTATTCATCATATTCCCTTACCCTCTTATTTTTGTAAAGTTGATAGTAATGCCCCTTCTTTCATTCCTCAACTTAGAGATTTGAGTCTTCCCTCATTTTTTTATTGGTAACCTAGGTTTATCAACTCTTGAGCTTTTCAAAGAGCCAACTTTTGTTTTTGTTGATTTTCTATTTTTTTCTCTTCTCTGGTTTGTTTATTCCTTCTTTGATCATTATTATGCCCTTCCTTCTGTTTGCTTTGGGTTTAATTTGTTCTTTTTAGTGTCTTAAAATGGAAGATGAGGTTATTGATCTTTTTTCTATTTTAAGGTAGGCATTTATAGCTATAAATTTCTACTGCTTTAAAACTGCATCTAGTGTGTTTGGGTATGTCCTGTTTTGTTTTCATTCATCTCAAAATATTTCCCAATTTCCCTGTGATTTCTTCTTTAGGGTATGTTGTTTTATTTCTAAATATTTATAAATTCCCCGAACTTCTTTCTTTTATTCATTTCTAATTTTACTCAATTGTGTTTGGAGAAACTCTTTATAGTTTCAATCTTTTTAAGTTTATTGAGACTCGTTAATGGCCTAATAAATGGTCATAGATAATGCTCTATGTGCACTTGAAACAGATGTCTCTACTTCTGTTGTTGAGTGGAATTTTCTACAGATGTCTATTAGGTCTAGTTGATTTATATAGTGTTCAAGTCTTTTACTTCCATATTAACCTTACATGTAGTTGTTATATCTGTTATTGAGGGTAAGGTGTTGAAAAGTCCAAATATTATTGTTGAATTATCTATTTTTCCCTTCAGTTCTCTCAATTTTTACTTCATATATTTTAGGGCTCTGTTGTTAGATGCAGTATGTTTGTCATTATTATATTTTCTTGATGGTTCAAACTTTTCATCATTATAAAATACCCTTCTTTGTTTTTAGTAGCTGTTCTTTTTTCTTATCATCTATTTTGTCTGATATTAACATAGCCATTCCAACTCTCTTTTGGTTACTGCTTGCATGGTATATATTTATTCAACTTTTTACTTTTAGCCCATTTTTGTCTTTGAACCTAAAGGATATCTCTTGTAGATAGTGTGTAGTTAGATCATTTTACTTTATCCATTCTGCCAGTCTGTGTCTTTTGATTGGAGTTTAATTAATTTATATTTGATGTAATTACTTATAAGATAGGATTTACATCTGCCTTTTGTCATTATTTGTTTTTCTGTATGTCTTACGTCTTTTTGTCCCTCTATTCCTCCATTATTGCCTTCTTTTGTGTTAAACAGATATTTTCTCATGTACCATTTTAATTATCTTGCCATTTCTTTTACTGTATGCTTTTTCAGTGACTTTCTTAGTGATTATCCTGGGTATTGTAATTAACATCTTAATTTGTATCAATCTAATTTAGATTAATACACAACTTAATGCCTATAGTATACAAAAATTTTGCTCCTGTGTAGTTCTGTTCCCTTCCCCCTCACTTGCTCATTTGTGTTATTGTCTTACAAATTACAACTTTTTACATTTAAAGCCCATCAGTACAGTTTTCTAATTGTTGCAGAATACACTGCTCTTTTAAATGAGACAGGAGGGAAAAAGCATTTCAAATATAAAATGCATTTATACTGTCTTTTATATTTTCCTATTTTAATCTTTTCAGTGGTATTTATTTCTTCACATGGATTCCAATTACTTTATAGTGCCCTTTCAGTTCAGCCTAAAGAATTCTCTAGTATTTCTTGGAGGGAAGGTTTATGGCAATGAATTTTCTCAGTTTTTGTTTATCCAAGAGTATCTATTATCTCTCCTTCACTTTTGAAGTACAATTTTGTTGGATATACAATTCTTTGAGCATTTTGACTATGTCCTTCTGTTGCCTTCTGGCCTCCATGGTTTCTGATCATGGAATTATCATCTTCCTGAGGATCATATGTACATGACGAATCATGTCTCTCTTCTTGCCTTCAAAATTTTTCCTTTGTTATTGGTTTTCAACATTGGTCAGGGTGTGTGTAGGTGTGGATCCTACCTGTAGTATTCTGAGCTTCTTGAATGTATAGATTAATGTTCATTTTAACAAAATTTGGAAAGTTTTCAAGCATTATTTCTTCAAATATTCTTTCCACACCTTTTTCTCTCTCCTCTTTCTGAGACTCCATTAAGCATATGTTCATATGCTTACTGGTATCTCACGCTTCTCTGAGACTATTTAGTTTCATTCATTTTTCTTTTTGTTCCTCAAACTAGTTATCCTCAAGTAACCTATCTTCAAGTTTGTTGATTCATTCTTCTGATTTCTCAAATCTGCTGTTGAACTCTTCTTGGTGAATTTTCATTTCAGTTATTGTGCTTTCCAATTCTAGAACTTCTATTAGTTTGTTTTTTATAATTTCCACCTCTGTTGATATCCTATATCTGGTAAAACATCATTCGTATGTTTTCCTTTAGTTCTTTAGATATGGTTCCCTTTAGCATTTGGAATATATTTTTAATAGCTCATTTAAACTCTTTGTCTGGTAAGTCCAACATCTAGGCTTACTCAGGGGCAGTTTCTATTGACTGCTTTTTTTCCTATATAATTTTTTTCTGTTTCTTTGTATGTTTCACTATTTTTTATTGAAAACTGAATATTTTAAATAATGTAATGGGGAAACTCTGGAAATTAGATTTACTCCTCATTCATTCCATCTATGGTTGGCATTATTGCTGTTGTTGTTATTGTTGCTGCTGTTTGTTTAGTGCCTTTCTTGAATTATGCTTTGCTGTGTGTGGCAACTGTATTCTCTACTTGGTTACCTTTGTTGTCAACTAATGACTGGACAGAAGTTACCTTTGAAGTCTTGAACCAATAAATTTTCCAGCCTTGCTGAGGGTATCTGTGTACATGTAAGGGATACTTTCAATTCCCTGACAGGAAGTTTTCTTAGCTTTCACTTTCTGTTTATAGATAGATTTGAGGTTAACCACAGGTGAGACATTGGGGTCTTCTCAGGTCTTTCCTAGGCATGCGCACAACTCTACAAGTGCACATACCCTTCTAGATTTTCAGGAATATGTTGGAGATTTCAAAGCCCCCTAGGAATATCTCCTTCCTGTATTTCTCCTTTTAAGTTCTCTGGTCAACTGCTTGTTAGCTGCAATTGCTATCTCTGCCCAAGACAGTTGTGATGTTAAACAATTGCTCCTGATTTTTTCCCACAAATGCCTTAGAGGTGAAGGCAGTTCTCAGTGTGCAAGCTCCACCTCAGGTCAAATAAAGACAAGCACTCTAAGAGGATTCCATGGAGCTGCCAGACAGGTCAAATAATGACAGTTCTTTGTGGACAGGACTTTTGGAGGAGCTTCATGTAACTCTGGGGAAAGGAAATCCCAGGACAAAATACCTATAAAAGTGAAATCAGTCAAAGGGAGAAATAAAGTTTAAAACCCATTTATTGCTTTCAAACTGCTGCCCAGAGCCGTCTCTTTCCTGCTCCAGCTGAAGCAAGCAAGACCTCCCCCTACCCTCTCAGGTTCAGATAAGCCCTTGGTTGACCAGGTAATTATCCATTGATATGTAGATGAACTGTTCCCTGAGGAACACCTATTGATATGCAGATGCACTAAAGCAAGGCAAGATACTCCGGAAATATTAGAGTTTTACCCACACTCCATCTCTTCCTCCTCTGCCAGTGGCTGCTAGACTGCTGGTTTCATAGCTACTCTAGAACTGGGGAGTGGGAGGTGGGAATAAGTTAAAACATCACAAAACTTGCTGTCCTTACAGAAATCCATTTTTCTTGAATAAACACTTCTTGGGTTTTTGTAAGCCTTTACTTGATTTCCAGAATTCTCAAAAAGTTGAATTTCACAGTTTTTGCTAGTATTTTCACTGTTTTTATGGAGGGGAAAATTTTCAGTGCCACTTGTCCTACCAGTTGGGAAGGTCCCTCCTTTTCTTTTTACCATCTTTTAAATTTCTCTATTACCTAGACTAGTAGGAAATACTAGAGAAGCTTACACATTGATGTAAGACAGAATATCTCCAAGGCATATCATGAATATATCCTCATTCTTCTGTCTTCTTCATGGATATTCTTTCTTTTACTTTTCAACTTTTTCTTCTTCTTTTTTATTTATTTTTAATTTTAATTTTATTTTTTGGTATCATTAATATACACTTACATGAACATCATTGTGGTTACTAGATTCCCCCCATTATCAAATCCCCACTATATATCCCATTACGTCACTGTCCATCAGCATAATAAGATGCTATAGAATCACTACTGGTCTTCTTTGAGCTATACCGCCTTCTGCAAGGCCCCCTCCTACATTATGTGTGCTAATCGTAATGCCCCTTTTTCCCCTTATCCCTCCATCCCCGATCCACCCCAGTCTCTTTCCCTTTGGTAACTGTTAGTCCATTTTTGGGTTCTGTGAGTCTGCTGCTGTTTTGTTCCTTCAGTTTTTGCTTTGTTCTTATATATTACAGATGAGTGAAATCATTTAGTTCTTGTCTTTCTCTGCCTGGTTTATTTCACTGAGCTTAATACCCTCTAGCTCCATCCATGTTGTTGCAAATGGTAGGATTTGTTCTCTTCTTATGGCTGAATAATATTCCATTATGTATATGTACCACATCTTCTTTATCCATTCATCTACTGATGGACACTTAGGTTGCTTCCATTTCTTGGCTACTGTAAATAGTGTTTTGATAAACATAGGGGTGTGTATGTCTTTTTCAAACTGCACTCCTACATTCTTAGGGTAAATTCCTAGGAGTGGAATTCCTGGGTCAAATGGTATTTCTATTTTTAGATTTTTGAGAAACCTCCATTCTGCTTTCCACAATGGTTGAACTAGTTTACATTCCCACCAGCAGTGTAGGAGGGTTCCCCTTTCTCCATATCCTCACCAACATTTGTTGTTGTTTGTCTTTTGGATGGTGGCCATCCTAACTGGTGTGAGGTGAAATCTCATTGTGGTTTTAATTTGCACTTCTCTGATGATTAGCGATGTGGAGCATCTTTTCATGTGTCTGTTGGCCATCTAAATTTATTCTTTGGAGAAATGTCTGTTCAAATCCTCTGCCCATTTTTTAATTGGCTTATGTGCTTTTTGTTTGTTGAGGTGCATAAGCACCTTATATATTTTGGATGTCAATCCTTTATCAGATCTATCATTTATGAATATATTCTCCCATACTGTAGGATGTCTTATTGTTTTATTGATGATGTCCTTTGCTGTACAGAAGCTTTTCAGCTTAATATAGTCCCACTTGTTCATTTTTGCTTTTGTTCCCCTTACCCGGGGACATATATTCATGAAGAAGTCACTCATGTTTATGTCCAAGAGATTTTTGCCTATGTTTTCTTCTAAGAGTTATATGGTTTCATGACTTACATTCAGGTCTTTGATCCATTTTTAATTTACTTTTGTGTATGTGGTTAGACAATCATCCAGTTTCATTCTCTTACATGTAGCTGTCCAGTTTTGCCAACACCAGCTGTTGAAGAGGCTGTCATTTCCCCATTGTATAGCCATGACTCCTTTATCTTATATTAATTGACCAAATATGTTTAGGTTAATATCTGGACTCTCTATTCTGTTCCATTTGTCTGTGGGTCTGTTCTTGTGCCATTAACAAGTTGTCTTGATTACTGTGGCTTTGTAGTAGAGCTTGAAGTTGGGAAGCGAGATCTCCCCTGCTTTATTCTTCCTTCTCAGGATTGCTTTGGCTATTCAGGGTCTTTTATGGTTCCATATGAATTTTAGAACTCTTTGGTCCAGTTTGCTGAAGAATGCTGTTGGTATTTTGATAGGGATTGCATTGACTCTGTAGATTGCTTTAGGCAGAATGGCCATTTTGACAATATTAATTCTTCCTAGCCAAGAGCATGGGATGAATTTCCATTTGTTAGTGTCCTCTTTAATTTCTCTTAGGAGTATCTTATAGTTTTCAGGATATAGGTCTTTGACTTCCTTAGTTAGGTTTGTTCCTAGGTATTTTATACTTTTTGATGAACTTGTGAATGGAATTGTTTTCCTGATTTCTCTTTCTGTTAGCTCATCGTTAGTGTATAGGAAAGCAACAGATCTCTGTGTATTAATTTTGTATCCTGCAACTTTTCTGAATTCAGATACTAGTTCTAGTAGTTTTGAAGTGGAGTCTTTAGTGTTTTTTATATACAATATCATGTCATCTGCAAATAGTGACAGTATGACTTCTTCTTTACCAATCTAAATGCCTTGTATTTCTTTGTTTTGTCTGATTGCTATGGCTAGGACTTCCAGTACTATGTTGAATAACAGTGGGAAGAGTGGGCATCCCTGTCTTTTTCCCGATCTTAGGTGAAAAGTTTTCAGCTTTTTGCTGTTTTGTATGATGTTGGCTGTGGGTTTGTCATATATGGCCTTTATTATGTTGAGCTACTTGCCCTCTATCCCCATTTTGTTGAGAATTTTTATCATGAATGGATGTTGAATTTTGTCGAATTCATTTTCAGCATCTATGGAGATGATCATGTAGTTTTTGTCCTTCTTTTTGTTGATGTGGTGGATGATGATGGATTTTCGAATGTTGTACCATCCTTGCATCCCTGAGATAAATCCCACTTGATCATGGTGTATGATCGATCCTCTTCATATATTTTTGAATTGGGTTTGCTAATATTTTGTTGAGTATTTTTGCATCTATGTTCATCAGGGATATTGGTCTGTAATTTTCTTTTTTGTGGATTCTTTGCCTGGTTTTGGTATTAGGGAGATTCTGGCTTCATAGAATAAGTTCGGAAGTATTCCCTCCTCTTCTATTTTTTGGAAAACTTTAAGGAGAATGGGTGTTATGTCTTCTCTGTATGTCTCATAAAATTCAGTGGTGAACCGTTTGGCCCCGGGGTTTTGTTCTTGGGTAGTTTTTAGATTACCGATTCGATTTTGTTGCTGGTAACTGATCTGTTTAGATTTTGTGTTTCTTTCTTGGTCAGTCTTGGAAGGTTGTATTTTTCTAGAAAGTTGTCCATTTTTTCTAGGTTATCCAGCTTTTTAGCATATAGGTTTTCATAGTATTCTCTATTAATTCTTTGTGTTTCTGTGGGGTTCATCGTGATTTTTCCTTTCTCATGTCTGATTTTGTTTATATGTGTAGATTCTCTTTTTTTCTTAGTAAGTCTGGCAAGGGTTTATCTATTTTGTTTATTTTCTGCAAGAACCAGCTCTTGGTTTCACTGATTTTTTTCCATTGTTTTATTCCTCTCAATTTTGTTTATTTCTTCTCTGATCTTTATTATGTCCCTCCTTCTGCTGACTTTGGGTCTCATTTGTTCTTCTTTTTCCAGTTGCAATAATTGTGACTTTAGACTATTCATTTGGGATTGTTCTTCCTTCCTTAAATAGGCCTGGGTTGCAATATACTTTCCTCTTAGAACTCCCTTTGCTGCATCCCACAGAAGTTGGGACTTTGTGCTGTTGTTGTCATTTGTCTCCCTATATTGCTTGATCTCTGTTTTAATTTGGTCATTGATCCATTGATTATTTAGGAGCATGTTGTTAAGCCTCCATGTGTTTGTGAGTCTTTTTGTTTTCTTTGTACAATTTATTCCCAGTTTTATACCTTTGTGATCTGAGAAGTTGTTGGTATAATTTGAATCTTTCCGAATTTACTGGGGTTGTTTTTGTGGCCTAGTATGTAGTCTATTCTGGAAAATGTTCCATGTGCACTTGAGAAGAATGTGTATCCTGTTGCTGGGTGGAGAGTTCTGTAGATGTTTGTTAGGTGCATCTATTCTAGTGTGCTGTTCAGTGCCTCTGTGTCCTTACTTATTTTCTCTCTGATTGATCTGTCCTTTTGAGTGAGTGGTGTGTTGAATTCTCCTAAAACGAATGCACTGCATTCTATTTCCTCCTTTAATTCTGTTAGTATTTGATTCACATACATTGGTGCTCCTGTATTGGTGCATATATATTTATAATGGTTATATCATCTTGTTGGACTGCCCCCTTTATCATTATGTAATGTCCTTCTTTATATCTTGTTACTTTCTTTATTTTGAAGTCTATTTTGTCTGACACAAGTACTGCAACACCTGCTTTTTTCTCTCCATTGTTTGCATGAAATATCTTTTTCCATCCCTTCACTTTTAGTGTGTGTATATCTTTGGGTTTGTGATGGGTCTCTTGTAAGCAGCATATAGATGGGTCTTGCTATTTTATCCATTCTATTACTCTGTGTCTTTTGATTGGTACATTCAGTCCATTTACATTTCAGATGATTATTGTAGATATGTACTTATTGCCATTGCAGGTTTGGATTCATGGTTAACAAAGGTTCAAGGGTAGTTTCTTTACTATCTAACCATCTAACTTAACTCTCTTATTAAGCTATTATAAACACAGTCTGATAATTCTTTATTTCTCCCCTTTCTTATTCTTCCTTCTCCATTCTATATGTTAAGTATTTTATTCTGTACTATTTTGTGTTTCCTTTTACTGTTTTTGTGGACAGTTGATTTTATTTTTTGCCTTTAGTTAATATTTGGTTGGTCTGCTTTCTTAGCTGTGATTTTATTTTCTATGGTGACATCTATTTAGCCTTAGGAGTGCTTCCATCTAGAGCAGATCCTTTAAAATACCCTGTAGAGGTGTTTTTTGGGAGGCAAATTCCCTCAACTTTTGCTTCTCTGGAAATTTTTAAATCTCTCCTCAAATTTAAATAATAATCTTTTTGGATACAGTATTCTTCATTCAAGGCCCTTCTGTTTCATTGCATTAAGTATATCATGTATTCTCTTCTGGCCTGTAAGGTTTCTGATGATAGCCTGATGGGTTTCCCTTTGTAGGTGATCTTTTTTCTCTCTCTGGCTGCCTTTAATACCCTGTCCTTATGTTTGATTTTTGCCATTTTAATTATTATGTGTCTTGGTGTTGTCCTCTTTGGGTCCCTTGTGTTGGGAGATCTGTGGGCTTTCATGGTCTGAGAGATTATTTCCTTCCCCAGCTTGGGGAAGTTTTCACCAATTATTTCTTCAAAGATACTTTCTATCCTTTTTTCTCTCTCTTCTTCTTCTGGTACCTCTATAATGTGAATATTATTCCGTTTGGGTTGGTCACACAGTTGTCCTAATATTCTTTCATTCATAGAGACCGTTTTATCTTCCTCTGCCTCAGCTTCTCTGTATTCCTGTTCTCTGATTTCTATTCCATTAACAGTCTCTTGCACCTCATCCAGTCTGCTCTTAAGTCCCTCTATCGATTGTTTCATTTCTGTTATCTCCTTTTGGACTTCATCCCTTAGCTCTTGCATATTTCTCTGCAGGTCCAACAACATGGTTATGACTTTTATTTAGAATTCTTTTTCAGGAAGATTGGTTATATCTATCTCACCAGGCCCTCTCTCTGGGGTTATCTGAGTAATTTTTGACTGGACCAGATTCTTCTGCCTTTTCATGGCTATAGAAGTGGTTGTAGGCAGGTGGTGCATGTGTCAGCTGGGAGAACAAAGTCCCTTCCTTCTTGTTGGTCACCTTGCCCTTCTCTGCTGCCTGTGAGGGCTACCCACACACCTGGACCAGTCTCTGGAACAATATCCTGAGCTGCCCTGGGCAGGGCCACCCTCGGGATATCCCAGCACACTGCGGGGCTTGGGAGACACAGTGGGTGTGTTCTCCTACAAGAACAGCACCCTTTCATGCCTTCCAGACCCTGCTCTGTCTTCCTCCATCTGTCCTGATTAGCTGCACGCTGGGAGGAGACTCTGTGTGGTTGCTGTGGGCAGGGCTGGTCCCCGGCTGCTCCACAGCTGTGGTAGGTTAGCCAGTCCACTTGCAGCGCCAGCCAGGGGGAATGAATGGCAGGCTGCCGTGAGGGGTTTCAGGGCTGCTTTACCCCCCAGGGGCTTAGTGGGTCCTGAAGTTCCTCAAGGTTCCCAGCCTGCTGGGCTGAGTGTGCTGGGACAATTTTGTCCAGCTGTTGAGCCCTTGTCCCTCCAAGACTTTCAAAAAGCACCTGCTTTTCTTTTGTCCCAAGGGATCCAGCTGTGGGGACCTGCTGGCAGTCTCTGTCTTGGATTTTACTTTTCCGTTTCTCTAATATCCAGTATACCATGCAATGTGTGTCTGAGCTCCCGGTGCAGATTATTTAGCAGTCCTGGGCTCCAACTCCCTCCCCACTCTGGCTCCTTTCTTCCCGCTGGTGAGATTGGCTGGGGGGAGTGCTCGGTTCCCGCCAGGTCACAGCTTTGTATCTTACCCACTTTGTGAGATGCTGAGTTCTTGCAGATGTAGATGTAGCCTGGCTGTTATACTGTATCTTCTGGTCTCTCTTTTAGGAATAGTTATATTTGTTGTATTTTCAAAAATATATATGGTTTTGGGAGGAGAGTGTTTAAGACTCACCTAGTTCTGAGTCCCACTGGTATTGACTTAATTCTTTAAGTCAATTGAAAGACAACTTCAACTCATGTGGCACAGCCCAAGGCTTCAGGAAGGGCCCACAGATAGACAGGCTTACCTGAGAAGAAAAAATAAGGAATGGAATTTCCCTTTGCGAGCCAGAGTTCAGACTGACCTCTAGTCAATGAAGCAAAATGGGAAGTGGCACCAGGCATAACCTGCAGATCCAAAATCAATTTTTGTTTGCAAACATGAAAAAGAAATGTATACTAAAGAGTTCTTGGAGTACCTGACTCTTCATCTCTCTAAATACTACCCCCATGGAGTATTACTCAAGCTGTTAGAGGGCAATTGATAATCATTCCTTGGCAATGAGAAAATAGATTGTGTCTGTGTTGAAACTTGTGTTTCTAACCCAGTAACCTATTTTTAGTTAATGGTGACAGTTTTCATTAATGATTGTTAGCACCTCAAGGTGAATGTGTGGTTTCATCTTGAAAATGTTTAATTTGGGGTGCCTGGGGATAGCTAGGAGATAGAGTTCAGAAAATACTTGGATATATATACAGGGAACTAGGAATTCAATGGTCTGCTGATGCTGACTCAAGAATTATCAGTACATATATGGTTGTAGATACAAAGTATGTACATGGAACCACACAATATATTGGTTGGCCTGTTTTGTTGTAGCCTTATTCATTACTTGCACCATGCATCCTAAGTTTCAATTCTACCATTTATCATATCATAAAACTCAGAACAGAAAACCCCACACTTCTAAAACTTTATTCATACTGCAGTTTTGTCTGAATTGTTTTTACCTTCTTTCTCTGCTAGATGAACTCTTACTTTATAGAATTCTATAAAGACCAGCTTAGACCAACTTGCTTTGTGAAGTGGTTCCCCAAGTACAATTCCTAACCCAAAGAGAACTGACTTCTTTTCTCTAATCACATACTGTCTTGTACGTCCTTCCATTAGGGCATTTATCATAGCCCATTGTCATTGTTTGTGAGCTCCATGAAGGCATGGCTCCTACAGCTTCTGTTTAGGCAGGGGCAGGGCTGAGTTGACCATCCATCCACAGATGGATACCCATCTGCCAACTCCATTCAGTTAAAAGGGAAGGACCCTTGTTGATCACTTCATTCAAGGTTCACCCCACTACTGTCCACTTGGTAGGGGCCCAACCAATAGTCATTCTTAAAAGAGGGAGGTCTTGAGGGTCTCTAGTTAAGACTAAACTCTAATATTGAGAACAAAAATGATGGTACAGACACAGTCTAATGATTAATGTTATTTTATTCAGGTGTTTTGTCTTCTAATTTAGAGACTTGTTTCTGGAATTAATTTAAAAAAATTTTTAAGTTTATTTTCATACAGTTATCTGTTTGAACTTTTACCCAAGATAGGATTTTCAGAATTCTGAAGATGGTTAAGTTACTTGTTCTGGGGTATATTTTATTTTGCCTTGTTTTGTTTTACTTGTATTGATTTCTCTCCTAGACTACTTTACAAGTTGTCCACCCTGGGGTTTACCTCACTGGCCCTCACTTCACAGGTAGCCACATTTCAGGAATTATGTTTTCTGTCAAAGGGCAATTCTCTTTTATCCCTTCACAGTCAGTGTATTTGAGCTCATGAAGCTTTCTTTGAATCACCATGAGTCGCACACTTGGAAACAAGACAGCACAGAGTAAGAAGAATCTAAACCGCAGTGCTTTACAGGAAACTCACTTAAAAAACCTACATCTTCTCATGCACCCAGTTCTAGTAATATACAAGCTAAAGGATTTATTTTCAATTTGATTGTTATTTTAAACATTCTTGATCTTAAGGAGGTCTACTTTTTATCAGTTAAAATAAGCTAAGTGGTTAATTTTTTACTTTTAAAGGAAGTGTAACTGAAGTTTAGGTGACAATTATGTTTATTTTACTTATCTCAGATACTTATTTCAAGGATTTTGTTTGTTTGCTATGTTGTTTTCTTTTTTCTTTAGGTGAGAAAAAAGTGTTTTTAACATCCCCACTGTAGGGGTCAAAATCCTTGAAATTTTGTTGTGTGACTTGAATGTTAGAAGGTACTATATAAACACAGACAGATATTAAAACAAACAAACTTTGGAAATCCTTTAATGGTTTCTCAACAAACCTTCAGTTTTCAACAACAAATGAATATTGTCAAGAATTCTAAGTTATTTTTTCCTCTCTCTGTGGAGCACTGTTATGCAGTGTCTTAGCAACATACACACATACCCCGTACTCACACCAGATGTCCACTTGCATGAGATGATCAATAAGTGTCTTCTTCTTTTTACTTAAAGAAGAAGATGACACATAGGAACCCATCCATATATAGATGGCCAGCACAGCCCTACCCCGACCTGTATAGAGAGGGGTACAGGCAGAAGTTAAAGGGGCTGCTTAATGAGGAAACTTGTGACAATGTAGACAAAGTAATATGGCCTTAGGACCTAGGGGCCAAAATACTATGCATAGGAGTTGTACTAATGTTTCAATACTGTGTTCTTGTACTTTGCTGCCTAATGTCTCCTGGCCTGAATGTTTTCTCCTCCACCTGTGATTGCCTGTTCACCCCTCCAATCTTTTCTTGCTGAACTCTTGCCCATCCTGAAAGGCCCTGCTTAAAGGGTTGTTGACACTTGTTGGTAAAACTAGTTTCTTCCTTAGTCCCTGTTCATCCTCTCTGACTCTTCTTACCCCAGCTGTTTCTTTCTCAGCGTCCTTATCCTGACCCCACCCCAGGGTCGGCTGCACACACTGGGTCCGCACTTCCCACGTGTTTTATCACAGAACACTTAAAAATTTTTTTAGCATGGAATAAAGTACACAGACAGCACAGACTGACCAACCAATTAATCACTACAAGAAGTAATCAGTACTCAAATACACCCTTTTACAAATTTAGAAATTACTTCATTAAAATGGATCCTCATGTCAGGTGTATTATTATGCTTCTTTCTGTATTTTTCTGTCATTGCACAGAAAGACTTAATATAGCAAGAGAAAGTAAAACATGGCCATTTTGTTGTTCCTTTGTTTTAGAAAATAATGGTTTCATCTTATTGTTGAAGTCCTCAGTCTTTTTACTTCTTTCATTGAGACAGCATCTGAGAAATGCAAGACTCTACTTTTTAATTAAAACTTCCATTTTTTTAGCCTGAGATCCATAGAGAATAAGTTTATGTATTAGTAATTTTAATATGCAATAAGGGATGAATAATACCACAAATACATGTTGAATTCATCAGACACAGACCAGTAATCATTAGGATGAGATATATTAATGATGGTAAATAATGCCTATGATTCCCACTCATTCCTGCTTCTGGTGGCTGTTCCATGCCATTTCCTGGCATTCTCAGTATGGCACAAATCCAACACAGGCACATTATTCAATGACAATGACTATGTACAGTGTTTCATGTTTTTCTTACATATAATGCAGTTTAGATTAAAAAGTCTATGTAGTTCTTATTATTCTTGCTGCAGTACACTCATTAACTTCTTCTGGAACCCAGGGTCCACGCTGCAGTTTGGGAAACATTGCCTACTATCCTAGCCTTCATTTATGTAATTTCAGTTATCACCTGCTAAGCCACATATTTAACATCATCCAATGAAAACTTCCCTCTCAATACTGCTAATTTGAACACTACTCAACTTTGCATTTCCACAGCTCCCAGCAGTGCTCAATATGTACCTGGAGACAAAGTGAGGGTGGGAGGGAGGAATCTTACTAATTCCTGTGGCATTTCTATAAATTCAATGTTTGTGATGAAATATGATACAAGAGAAAGTTCACAAAATCATTTAGCAAACAATTCCTTGTCCAAATCAAATATGGATATAATTTGAATGATGAATGTTAGGGGTCTGTAGAATTAGAAGATCTTCTGGTCTGACTTTGCAGGTATCAAATATGTTTTTGGTAGCAAACATACTCTGAGGCATATTACAAAAATAGTTACATAATTATGAAGATTACACAGAGTCTAGACATGCTCTTTGGCTGCACTGTGAATTTTGTCAATTCTCATTTAATTCCTGATTTTTCCCCATCCTTGGGTTTAAGTCTTCCTACTGCCAAACATTTAGTCTGCTCAGTTAAAGGGCGTGAGCTGGGGAGGTCAGTGGAATTTATTATGCTGTGACGCCGGCATCCTAACACCAACTTTGGTCTTTACTTGGTTATCTATTTTATTATGTGTGCCTGCTTTGGGGCTTAAATACAGCCAAGAGTTGTTCTCTGGATCTTAGAGAATCTATCTTTTCTACCTGTGGATAATAATGGATTTTATTATTTTACATTATAGTGGGTAAATCTTTTTAAATTAGCTACTGATAATTACCTCATCATTGTTAAATGACTAAAGTCACTTTTCCCTTCTTAATGAGCATCGAGAATTCTGCTTGAATGTAGTTTTATAGGGCTTGATTTCAAGTAAGCTTAATGTTTCTCTATTTTCTTACTGCCTTGTTGGTGTTCTGATAGTTTCAAAGAGAGCATAGAGAAATCGTCACCCTCCGACTGGCTAATAAACAACAGCATTGCCGAGCTGGTGGCTTCTACAGGCCTTCCGGTGAACATCAGCGACGCCTACCAGGACCCTCGCTTTGATGCCGAGGTAAGAAGAGTCCTCTGGTTGCAGTCTTAAGATTCACTTGTTACACTGTTGATGGTTTCCTGATGGAAGCAAAAGTGGACATCATACAGATTGACAGGAACCTCTGAGTTAGTAATTCTTTTGCATCTTTCCCTGTGATCTGATTTTTAGCTTTGCTTTCTGTTGACTAACAGAAAAACTTCCTCTCTACCCTGAATTATGGAAAAATGGCTATGGTATTAATCTGGTGCTCTTTTATGATTGGGTAAATTGTACATTAAATGTACCCATATGTATGTGCCCATGCATTTAATGCACCCATGTATACTTTATATTATGCATAGTTTATATTAAACTCAGAAACAGTTAATAAAAATGTGTATATTACATAGTTATTTCCCAGTAGATGCTAGAACAACTGCCTCATTTTTAAAAATTGCTCCCAAGAAACAATAAATTAGTGTGTGTGATTGTTTAATGTTAATTTTGTAGGCCATTGTGCTAATATCCTTAATATCTTAAAACAGTATAGACTCTGACTTGCAGAAATTTGAATTCTAAGGAAGTGTAGAGTATCATGTAGATAAACTTACATAAACTTACAGTGTCTCTCCGTGTGTGTTTGTGTGTATATGTGTGTTCAGTAAATATCAAGTTTCTTATTCTAGATTGCCAGGCTAAGATCTGAAAAGCGGTGGGAGTTTTTGGTGAGGAAAGGTGAGGAGACGTGTGCTCCAGGTAAAGCTGGGAGAGCATGGGGCTTTGAAGAACGGAGATGAGTTAACATGGCTGAGAGGCTGGGCAGGTTAGGCTGGAGAGGGAGGCAGGGGACAAATCACTCAAACACTTTGAAAGCCATGTTAAGAAGGTTGAATATTTATCCTGGGCAACGGAGAACCAGCAATTAAGATTTCAAATGGGGGAGAAGCTGGAGTGGCATTTTAGAAAGATCACACTGGCCACAGAACAGAGGATTGATTAGTAATAATTGAACATTTAATCCAAAATGAGAGCTGGTCTGTGACTCTGAAGACAGACAAGGATTTATCCTAGTCTCTCAGACTCCACAGTCCTTACTCTTAATTCTGCCCTGTGCTGCTTCCAATGTCTAAGTGGGACACACAACAGTGGGAAGGCTGCAATCTAAGTCTAATTTATAACTAGCCAGATCGTCTTTGCAGATCTCTGCAGGGAGATTTTAAATTCTCAAAACTCACCGCCTCAGTGTAGCTGCTCATAACTCTCTTCCCTCAGGCTGCATTCTCTATGTATTTTCTATTCTTGAGCATGAGGCTGAGCTATTCCTACCCTGGAAATCCTTTCCTGAACTCCCAGTCTGGTTGGGTGTCTCTCCAGGGTGCTCCTTAGCCATTCCAACACTGACCAGACTGTAGGTCTCTTTAGTTCTGATACATTCTTTCTGAGCTTTGAGTTACCTTCCATGGGAAAGTACATGGTCTGAAGCTATTTTAGTTCTCCTGTAAGGAAGAACATCACCATCTTGGTTGGGTGACTGGAAGAGCAGAAACGATTTCTAGATGTCAAAATTTGTATACATAAGTATTATGATTGGGGTTAAGGGTTATGATTTTCTGAAGTTTAGCCTTTTGCTATATTTCTTTCCTTGATTTGGAGAGGATACTGAAAAACAGATTTCTAAACACACAGGTTTATGAAGAACTGCTCTCACAATTCTATTACTAACATCAGTAATAGTTGAACAAAGTGAAAGGTTTGCTCTACAGGAAAATCATTATCTGTCAATTCATTGTTACAAAGTCAACAATATTAGATTAGGTGTCAAGGCTTGATGGTGGATTCCTACCCCAACATGGAGTGCTAAATTTGGTATGTAGTGCTATTATTCCGCTATTGACTTTGGACCATGAAGTCAAATTATGGGGTAGTGAAAAGAATTAACATTACACCATTTATGAGAGTTGTTTCATAAGACATATGTAAAGGCAAAACAAAACACCATGCAGTGAACACCCACCACCCAGTTTAAGAAAAAGAACATGATTATTACTTTTGAAACCTTGTATTGTATTCTTTATTTCCTCCACAGAGATGACCACTATGCTAATCTGAATTTAACATCCCTTTGCTTTTCTGTATAGTGTCCTTGTATATGCTTGAATCCATGCCAAATATATTATTATATTTTGCCTGTCTCTGAACTATACATAAACTGAATTATACTGTATGTATTCTTCTGTGGCTTGTTTTTTCATTCAATATATTCCTGAGGCATGTGAATTTGTAATTCATTTGTTCTCACAGCTGCAAAATATTATTCCACTGTATGAATAAGCCTCACTTTATTTATTCACTATAGTGTTAATGGTCATTTGAATTCTGTGTTTTGCTGTTACATACATAACTGCCAAGGACATTCTTGCATATGTCTCTAAGCGCACATGTGCAGAAGTTTTTCTAGCGTCCTATACCTTGGACATGTTGGGTCATAGTCTATAAGCAGGGAATGAAAAATCATTGCTCTTTTTAATGAGAAAAGCTCATATAGCAAGCACAATTAATATCTCAAGAATACTTCTTGCTAATACAATATAGTGAGCTTGAATATACCATACCCTTATGTCTCTAGGCAGACTCATATCCCTTATCTTCCTGATTAAATGATATAGTCATTTTACATTTTTCTCCACACTTACAGTCCATTCCAATAAAGCAGCCTGCCTCACTGATCTATGAAGAGTGTAGACTTGAGAAAAAATGTGACAGTTATTTCTGTGGGATTGGGCATAAAGATTCATGCCCTTATCCATTAGTTAGAAACAATGATGTCTGAAGACAGTAAGCTGTGGTAGGTTAAGCAGTGCCTATTTTATGAAACCACTTTCTTCCCTATGAAAAAAATAAAGCATGTACTTGGGCTATTTTTTCTTTGCCTTACACCTAAAATGATTTCAATCTTCCACATAGCAAATTCTGGATTTGAAATGCAAATCTGAAGATACATTGTATCATGATTTTTACATGTTTGATTTGCATGGTACTGGAATTTAAAGTTACTTTATGTTTCCCTTCTCATGCTGCGGGAAAAAAATTGGAGAAGATTAATCAATGCAGATGGAGATAAAAGAGTGAGAGAGTTCTGCCTAAATTCAGGCCTTTAGTAGATATGTCCTGTGTGTGTGTGATGTATCTCACCAGGAAAAGTTGTTATGTATCTGCCTAGGCTCCCTCCTTTCTCAAATATATTTTACCTCAGTGACAGGTGTCAACTGTTTGTTTATTTTATGAATGAAAACAGACTTCATACTGAGCCACAGTGCTCCTCCAGGAGGCCAAGAGGCTTGAACCTTTCCCCCGCAAAGCCTGATGTAAGATGCTGTAGATCATAAGATAAAGACAACCATTTCAGATACTATTCTTCATTAATATATTCATTATTTCCCTCAAGATAAAAAAGTAGCATGGCAAAATGGAATTGCTTCATCCATTCGCTAATTATAGAATCATCCTAAAGACAGAGGGTGCCTTTTAGAACTGGTTTTCCTGCGAAGGTTCGAGTCCCCTCTTCCTGAGTCTGGTGTATGAGTTCATGATTTTTCCCAGTGATCAAAACTGAGTAGTTGTTTGTCAGTGGTAGAACATAAGGAAACAATTTTTGAAAATACAGGTTTAATAGATTATCTCCAGTAGTTATTTCCACAGGGAAAAGTGCTTGCTTTTTTTTTCTCTGAATTCACTGACTTCCCTGGATAGCTGGCAGCAAGAATGATAATTCACAGAGAGGTAGTAGCACGGGGAATCCTTTTCAAAGCACTTCCTATTTTCCTTATAGATTTTCTCAGCATAAGTCTACATAATGGACTTAAATTTGCCAGAAAAACAATTATTCTGAACACTGACATCTATCCTAAATTTCTCAGTGACTCAATAGCTAATTCTGGCAACCTGAATTCTCTTTACTAAATTTGAAGGGGGATCCCAATTCATCAGACAGTGTGTGCTAGAACACCCCAAAGTGGACTGGCCTTATTCTGGGGTTTCATACTATAGAGATACTAACTTTCAGTTAATAGAAATGTTAGAAATTTCTTTCATTTATAGGTGAGGAAACAGAGACTCAGCTGAAGTGACTTGCCTAAGGCCACAAAGCTTCCCCAAGGCCTGTGTACAGAATAGACTCCAGATCTCGTGGTTCTTGATTTCATTCTCTCTGCCTGAGTGGCCTCTCGGGAGGACCAGCTGCTGAGCAGCTGCCTGGGCAGTAGAGTCACCCCTTTGCCTTCCCTCTTTGCACACAGGAGCATGACCTTATGGCCAGAAAATCTACCTTTTGTCCTTTCTGCACCACCTACCAGCTAGTAGCCTTGAGCCTACTACTTACATACATATTGTAGCATGTAAAATTCTATACAAGTATTTTGTAAACCATACAGTCCTGTATAAGTAGCAGGTGGCGATATTAATCTGATTGAGTTTTTTAGTTTCAGGGCTGGTTGCTGAAAGCAAGTCCTTTTCTCTAAATGAGGGGCCTTTACACAGAGCTGCAGAGCAGCAGACCTAGATCATGAACAAGGGAATTTCATTGCTCTCTTCCTCCACACAGTGGACAGTGGAGGAGGAAAGTGCCTAGCCAATGAGAGAGTTAAAGGTGATTGTTGACAGTAAAAAGGGGTGGTGGCAAAAACTGTAGGTCTTCAGGAAAGCTAGATCTGTCCTTGTCTGGTCAGAGAAGGAAAAGTTAGCAGGTGTTAGCTACAGAGGTGGTGAAGGTTGGCTGCATATCCTGTAGACTTGGGCTGTCGTAGCGATAGGCAGCATGTCCTACCTTGTAGGGACCAGCAATATGAAGGCTTGGCTCTTCATGAGAGGGGCCAGGTTACCTAGGCACATTAGGGATGATCAAATTTCAGGGGCTGGCTAATTGCCCAGGCACAAGCAAGCCACCAATCCTTAAAACATATGGCTAAAGGCCAGTTACACTGGTCCATTTCACAAATAGCTCTGCTGCTTACATTCAAACTACTGTATCAGGTATGGTGATGCACCCACAATCTCTGTAGCTTAATACAGAAGAAGCTTCACTTTTGCTCATGTGAAACCCAAATGGATGTTCCTGATCAGTGCCAGTGGGTAGGGAGGTATTTTCTTCTCCGCAAAGGAAATTGTTCAGTAGTGACTTATGAAGACTCACCCAGGGGACCATCCTGTGGATTCTTCAGATCTCTAACTGTGGTCCTGACCCCAAGTACATCCTCTCATGTGCATTCGGTAGTTTCTTCTCCAGGGTCAACTAACACGGGAAGCTCGGGGATTCATAATGCCAGTGGCTATTTTCTGTTAATAAGAGAATTTACTCTCTCATGCTTTGCTTTAGCTGTACAGTTACAGTGGAAACTAGATTTCCAATTTCTGTGTCTTTCTTACCTTGTAATAACCTTTGGGAAGTCCTCAGAAATTCTGCCCAAAGATACACAGTAAGAGAATGATTCTTATTTTGAGATCTCAGTTTTGAAACTTTTGGTCTTCCTTTTGATAAGAGCTGCGAAAGGAAGTTTTTAACATGATATAAACCTCATCCCAGGTGCTGTCAGGCACTTGCTGCGAGGGCTATGGGGCAAGTAATCATAGTTGTCTACCTGCTGGGTGTTCTCTTTGTGACTACGTTAAATATTTAATGGAGTTCCCTCCTTGTGGAGAGCAGAGCGACTCAGCGGGTGAGCCACAGGGATCACTTGCCTTCTGTCAGCCTGCTTCGCTTGACTCTTAGGAGTGGCACCTGCTGTACTTGATAGCATGCCTGGCTTTAAGACCAAACTCCTTGGTTCATGGGTGGAAAATTATGACAGAATGGCTATATGAGAGTCACAGAGCCAGAACTAAATTTCTGAGTTTTAAATTATGCAACCTTAAAAAGATCACTCTGTTTATTCTGTTACAAGACTCTGTGATCCTTGAAAAGGATGGAAGACAGAAAAGTCCTACTAAATATAACTGATTATGTTTATTTATAGTGGCTCAAGAAGCACCCATGTTCACAGGTTGTCATGTTAGTGGGTTGTGTAGTTTTATCAGTTGCTCCCAGGGAAGGGAATATCCGTGCTTGGCTCCCGAAGACATTGACAGGAGTTCCATGTACACTAATTTTCTATTGCTACAAAACAGATCACCACAAATTCGCCAACTTAGGACAAACACCCATTTATTATGTCACAGCTGCTGTAGGTCAGAAGGTTGGACATTGGTGCTGCTGGGTTCTCTGCTCAGGGTCTCAGGAGGCTGAGACTGAGGTGTTGGCCAGGTGGCATTCTCTTTTGGATCTTGGCATTCTTTCCAAAGCTCATCCAGGTTGTTGGCAGAATTGAGTACCTTGCAGTTGTAGAGTGAGGGTCCCATTTTCTTATTGGCTGCTGGGCAAAGATCTCTCTCAGCTCCCAGAGATTGCCCTCAGGTACTAGCTGTATGGCCCACTCACAACATGGCAGTTTACTTCCTCAAAGCCAATAGGAGACCCTCCCTCCAGTTGGCTATGACAGAGGCTTACGTGATGTCAGGAGTGACTTACATAATCACAGGACTGGCTGTCCATTACCTGTGCTGTAGGCATCACCTAACCAAGGAAGTAATGATCCTTACCATATTTACAGGTCCTGCCCACCCTCAAAGGAAGGGAATTATAGGATTCTACCAGACTTGTACAGAGGGGACGGTGGGCAGGCGGGACTCTTAGAGGCGTTCTTTAGAATCTTCCTACCACTCTATAATAAGGACTAAAGTTGAGTCCACACAGAATATCTCTATTCCGTGAGATAATCTATATGTCCTGATATGGAAAAATGTCTACAAGAAAAAAAGCAAGCCACAGAGAAGTATGTTTAAAGTACTTTACAGAAGTTATGTACATAATAATATATGTGGGCATATATACATATATATGCACATATTTTTCTAATAGACCCTTCAAACTTAACATGTCCAAAATAGAGCTCACAATTTTTTTCTCCCAAGCCTACATGTCTCTTTCTGCTTCTCTGTCTCTATTAATGGAATTCAATACTTTCTGATGCTTATGACAAAACCTTTATAGGCATGATTCTGGCACGTTGCACACCTAACTCATCAGAAGGTCCAATTGGCTCTACCTGCAAACTTTTCCCAGAATTTGACCATTCCTCAGCACTCACCCGCTACCATCCAGGGCCAAACCACCATCGTCTCTGGACTATTTTATGGCCAGAGCCTCTTAATCTCTCTGCTTTCACTCCCTTCTTCTACACTCTATTCTCAATACAACAGCCAGAGGCTTTTAAATTTTAGACCACACCATGTCATAGCTCCACTCCCAAATTCTTCAAATTCTCCTTATTTCATTAGAGTAAAAGCCAAACTCACAATTATTTCAGAGTCCTACAGTGCCTTCCACAATCTAGCAACGCATTGTCTATCCCCTGCCTTGACCCAAACTTTTCCAGGCACACTGGTCTCCTTGTTATTCTAAAACATTCTCCTTACACATCTACCTGAGGGCCTTTGCATTGGCTACTCCCTCAGCTGAAATACCTTCTGCCAATATCTGCATGGTTCATATCCTCACCTCTTAAAGTCATCATTCAAATGTTACCTGTTAATGAGGCCTGGCACCCTTGTATTCCTAATCCCTTTTATCCTGCTCTGTTTTTTCCCTGTAATTCCTAACACCTTCTAACATATAATTTATTTATGTATTTTTTTATATTGTCTATCTTCTGTCTCCTCTCACTAAAATGTAAGCTCTATGAAGGTGAGGATTTTGTCAGTTTTGTTCAGTGATATAGCCCCAACAAATAGAACAATGTTTGGTACATAATAGACATTATTGTTCAATATCATTGAATGGATTATTTGTTATTTATGAATATATATTGCTGAGTATAGCATAAATAGATGTATGAACACACTGTATATTTATAGGGAAGATCAGGAGGAACTTATACCAACTGTTAATGGTTGCATCTCTAAAAATGGCAAGATTAGACCTTTTGATTTTGTTTTTACTTTAAAAAATTTCACAAGTGTTTATATTATCTTTATAATTAGGAAAAATCATAAAGATATTTTAAAAATTTTAGACCTTTTATATTTTATATGAAATTATAGTTTACTAAGCTATTGTGAGCACTGTAAAAGCTGTGAACTACTACTCAAAGCCAGGATTAAAGTAATGCAAGATCTAAGGCAATGAGCTTGCCTTGCTGTATCTTTTGGGGAATTCAGATGGATTTCTCTCTATTGCCATTGCCAGCATGAACTGTTGCTGGATTTTATTCTAACTAAGATCCATGTCTGATACTGTGCCTATAGCATAAACTGCACATAAACTACATTTGCAGATGACCTACATTTGTATTGTGAGACTTCTTGGAGTGCATAGTCTATTTACAAATACCTTCACCATGAAACAGTTATTCTGGCCTTGCTTTTAGTTGTCATTGTGCTCATGAATGCAGCTCCCAATAATTAGTTGTAGTCTACTACATCATCTGTGGAGTTTCTGCCCTTCCTTTCATACCAGATTCAAAAAAGCACCTTAAAACAAATACACTAATGCACAAGCCATTATCTAGTCATTATAAGGCATAATATTCTGTTGCTTAATTTAGTATTTCCTTCCATTTATGTAGTTATAGAGAATTTTCAGAGCCATTACATGCAGAGTTTCTCTTCTGCCTGCAAACAGGAATGAACAAGTGGACCCAGCATTTCAATAGGAAAGGTTCAGCAAGGGGCATGGCAAAAAATAACTAAAAAATAGGGCAGACCTTATGCATTGATAGTTTGGTGGTCCGTTTATTTGTTACAAATTCAGGAGCAGTAGAAAACCTACCAAGACCCAGATTTCCTCTGCCACAGGTGGCCGATGCCCAGAGGAACACTGTTAATCTGTCACTGTTCAATTCCATGCAGTTCTTTCATTTGAAATTCTTTCTCTGATTTCTTTTTTACTAAAGCCTGTCATAGACAACACAATAGTTTTTACCCTTGTCATGTAGCACTTAAGGATGATGGGGCTCCAGGCTCTGAGATCTTTTGACTTAGAGCATTAAAGCCCATTTCACTTGTCAGATTTTCATAGCAAAGCACTCCTACAATCTGGGAGACTGAGTGCTAACCTGGCAGGTCAGTACATTGTCTGTTCTTTATAATACTTTCTGGTCTATGAGTTTCACTTCTTTACAAAGGGAAATGTGCAAAATTGAAACCATTAAAGAGGGAGAGCTCTGTGGACCTGTTGAAATGCATTTGCTACTGGTAATCTCTCAATTACTGATACTTAGTGTAAGGCAGTTTGGGATCCTTTCCCGAGAGTAGGATTTAGTAGGGAAGATTGGACAGTAGATAAAAGATTTCCAGATGACCAAGAGGGCAAGAAACATTAGGAGGATTATTAATACTTGAATAAGACACAGAATAGGGTAGCTTCAGTAATGAGACAAATAGGGGTCCATGGTTCTAAGTGTCAAACAGACTTAGCTGCACAAGTGGTGGAGACAACATCTCAGTTCTAAGCCCAAAGTTCACTTATTTTTTTAGGTGTGCTTTTGCTAGGAATTTAAGGAATCATTTGTAAGTAATGTTCTAGATGCCATTAGACTGATCTTACATGCAGGTAAGGTAGGCAAAGAGAACAGCCCTTCTATTGTTTCAGGGAAAGCAAGAGACTGACTTCAGAACTTCTGCAGTTTTTCCTAGTACCAGAATTTCTCACCAGTAGGCTGGCTTTTGGAGGAAAAAGTATTGTTTTACATTATTTTTATTTTCATTTACTTTTTTATTTATTTTATTAAGGTATTACTGGTATACACTCCTATCAAGGTTTCAAATGAAAAACATTGTGGTATCTATATTCACCCATATTATCGAGTCCCCCCATCCCTATTGAAGTCACTGTACAGCAGCATAGTAAGAAGCCAGAGTCACTACTTGTCTTCTCTGTGCTACACTGTCTTCCCCGTGACCCCCACACACCATGTGTACCAATCATAATACCCATCAATCTGCTTCTCCCACCCTCCCCACCAACCCTGTCTAACTCCTCCCCTTTGGTGAACACTAGTTCCTTCTTGGAGTCTGTGAGTCTGCTGCTGTTTTGTTACTTCAGTTTTGCTTCATTGTTATACTCCACAAGTGAGGGAAATCATTTGGTACTTGTCTTTCTCGGCCTGGCTTATTTCACTGAGCATAATACTGTCTAGCTCCATCCCTGTTGTTGCAAATGGTAGGATTTGTTTTCCTCTTATGGCTGAATAATGTCCCATTGTGTATATGTACCACCTCTTCTTTATCCATTCATCTACTGATGGACACTTAGGTTGCTTCCATTTCTTGTCTGTTGTAAATAGTGCTGCCATAAACATAGGGGTGCAGATATCTTTTTGAATCTGAGATCTTGTTTCCTTTGGGTAAATTCCTAGGACTGGAATTCCTGGGTCACATGATTTTTCTATTTTTAGTTTTTTGAGGAACCTCCATATTGCTTTCCACAATGGTTGAACTAGTTTACATTCCTACCAGCAGTGTAGAAGAGTTCCTCTTTCTCCACATCCTCAGCACCATTTGCTGTACCTTGTCTTTTCAATGTTGGCCATCCTAACTGGTGTGAGGTGGTATCTCATTGTGGTTTTAATTTGCATTTCCCTGATGATTAGCTATGTGGAGCATCTTTTCATGTGCCTGTTGGCCATCTGAATTTCTTCTTTACTGAATTGTCTGTTCATATTCCCTGCTCATTTTTTAATCGGATTATTTGCTTTTTGGATGTTGAAGTGAGTGAGTTATTTATATATTTTGGGTATTAACTCCTTGTCAGATATGTCATTTATGAATATATTCCCCCATACTGTAGAGTGCCTTTTTGTTCTGCTGATGGTGCTTTTTGCTGTACAGAAGTTAGTTTAATGTAGTCCCATTTGTTCATTTTTGCTTTTGTTTCCCTTGCCCAGAGAGATGTGTATAGGTCAATGTTGCTCATGTTTATATTCAAGAGATTTTTGCCTATGTTTTCTTCTAAGAGTTTTTATGGTTTCGTGACTTACATTCACGTATTTTATTATCCATTTGAGTTTACTTTTGTGTTAGACAATAATTCAGTTTCATTTTCTTACATGTAGCTGTCCAATTTTGCCAACACCAGGCTGTCATTTCCCCCATTGTATATCCATGGCTCCTTTATTGTGTATTAATTGACCATATATGCTTGGGTTAATATCTGGGCTTTCTATTTTATTCCACTGGTCTATGGGTCTGTTCTTGTGCCAGCACCAAATTGTTTTGATTACTGTGGCTTTGTAGTAGAGCTTGAAGTCGGGGAGCATAATCCCCCCAGCTCTATTCTTCCCTCTCAGGATTGCTTTGGCTATTTAGGGTCTTTTGTGGTTCCATATGAACTTTAGAACTATTTGTTCCAGTTCATTGAAGAATGCCATTGGTATTTTGATAGGGATTGCATTGAATCTGTAGATTGCTTTAGGCAGGATGGCCATTTTGACAATATTAGTTCTTCTTATCCATGAACATGGGATGTATTTCCATTTATTGGTGTCTTCTTTGATTTCTCTCAAGAGTATCTTGTAGTTTTCAGGATATAGGACTTTCACCTCCTTGGTTAGGTTTATTCCTAGGTATTTTATTATTTTTGATGCAATTGTGAATGGAATTGTCTTCCTGATTTCTCTTTCTGTCAGTTCATCGTTAGTGTATAGGAATGCAGCAGATTTCTGTGTATTCATTTTGTATCCTGCAACTTTGCTGAATTCAGTTGTTAGTTGTAGTAGTTTTGGGGTTTACTTTTTAGGGTCTTTTGTGTACAGTATCATGTCATCTACAAACAGTGACAGTTTAACTTCTTTCTTACCAATCTGGATGCCTTTTATTTCTTTGTGTTCTAGGATAGCCATGGCTAGGACCTCCAGTACTATGTAAAATAAAAATGGGGAAAGTGGGCATCCTTGTTTTTTTCCTGATCTTAAAGGAAAAGCTTTTAGCTTCTTGCTGTAAAGTATGATGTTGGCTGTGGATTTGTCATATATGGCATTTATTATGTTGAGGTACTTGTCCTCTATGCCCATTTTGTTGAGTTTTTTATCATGAATGGATGTTGAATTTTGTTGAATGATTTTTCAACATCTATGGAGATCATCATGTGGTTTTCATCCTTCTTTTTGTTGATATGATGGATGATGTTGATGGATTTTCAAATATTGTACCATCCTTGCATCCCTGCAATAAATCCTACTTGATCATGATGGATGATCTTTTTGATGTGTTTTTGAATTTGGTTTGCTAGTATTTTGATGAGTATTTTTGCACCTATGTTCATCAGAGATATTGGTTGGTGATTTTCTCTTTTTGTGGGGTCTTTGCCTGGTTTTGGTATTAGAGTGATGCTGGCCTCATAGAATGAGTGTAGAAGTATTCCCTCCTCTTCTACTTTTTGGAAAACATTAAGGACTTTGGTCCTCATTTGTTCTTCTTTTTCTAGTTTTGCTAATTGTGAGTTTAGACTGTTCATATGGGATTGGTCTTCTTTACTGAGGGAGGACTTTATTACAATATACTTCCCTCTTAGCACGGCCTTCACTGTGTCCCACAGATTTTGCGGTGTTGAGTTATTGTTGTCATTTGTTTCCATATATTGCTTGATCTCTGTTTTTATTTGGTCATTGATCCATTGATTATTTAGGAGCATGTTGTTAAGCCTCCGTGTGTTTGTGTGCTTTTTTGTTTTCTTTGCATAATTTTTTCTACTTTCATGCCTTTGTTTTCTGAGTAGCTGCTTGGAACAATTTCAATCCTTCTGAATTTACTGAGGCTCTTCTTGTGGCCTAGTATGTAATCTATTCTTGAAAATTTTCCATGTGCACTTGAGAAGAATGTGTATCCTAATGCTTTTGGGTGGAGTGTTCTGTAGATGTCAGTTAGGTCCATCTGTTCTAATGTGTTGTTCAGTGCCACTGTCTCCTTACTTATCTTCTGTCTGGTTGATCTATCCTTTGGAGTGAGAGGTGTGTTGAAGTCTTCTAAAATGAATGCATTACATTCTATTTCCTCCTTTAATTATTAGTATTTGTTTCACATATGCAGTTGCTCCTATGTTGGGTGCGTAGATATTTATAATAGTTATCTCTTCTTGTTGGACAGACCCCTTTATCATTATGTAATGGCTTTCTTTATCTCTTGTGACTTTCTTTGTTTTGAAGTCTATTTTGTCTGATACAACTACTGCAACTCCTGCTTTTCTCTCCCTGTTAGTTGCATGAAATATCTTTTTCCATCCCTTCACTTTTAGTCTGTGTATGATTTGGGTTTGAAGTGAGCATCTTCTAGGCTGCATATGGATGGGTCTTGTTTTTTTTTTTATCCATTAAGTGACTCTATGTGTTTTGATTGTTGTATTCAGACCATTTACATTTAGGGTGATTATCGATAGGTATGTACTTATTGCCATTGCAGGCTTTAGATTTGTGGTTACCAAAGATTCAAGGGAAATGTTTTTACTATCTAACAGTCTAACTCAACTCACTTAGTACACTATTACAAACAATCTAAAAGTTCTTTTTTTTCTCCTCCTTTTTCTTCCTCCTCCATTCTTTTTATGTGAGATATCATATTCTGTACTCTTTGTCTATCCCTTGATTGACTTTTGGGTAGTTGATTTAACTTTGCATTTGCTTAGTAAGTAATTGGTCTACTTTCTTTACTGTGGTTTTGTTTTCTCTGGTGACAGCTATTTAACCTTAGGAACACTTCTGTCTATAGCAGTCCCTCCAAAATACACTGTAGAGATGGTTTGTGGGAGGTAAATTCTTTCAGCTTTTGCTTACCTGGAAATTGTTTAATCCCTCCTTCAAATTTAAATGATAACCTTGTTGGGTAGAGTATTCTTGGTTCAAGGCCCTTCTGCTTCATTGCATTAAATATATCATGCCACTCCCTTCTTGTTTGTAAGGTTTCTGTTGAGAAATCTGATGATAGCCTGATGGGTTTTCCTTTGTATGTGATCTTATTTCTCTCTCTGGCTGCTTTTAATAGTCTGTCCTTATCCTTGATCTTTGCCATTTTAATTATTATGTGTCTTAGTGTTGTCTTCCTTGGGTCCCTTGTGTTGTGAGAACTGTGCACTTACATTACCTGAGAGACTATCTCCCTCTCAGATTAGGGAAGTTTCAGGAATTATATCCTCAAAGACACTTTCTATTCCTTCTCCTCTCTCTTCTTCTCTGGTACCCTTATAATGTGAATATTTTTCCGTTTGGATTGGTCACACAGTTCTCTCAATATTCTTTCATTCCTAGAGATCCTTTTTCTCTCTGTGTCTCAGCTTCTTTGTATTCCTGTTCACTAATTTCTATTTCATTTACCAACTCCTCTACTTTGTCTAATCTGCTTTTTAAATCCCTCCATTGTATGTTTCATTTCAGATACTGTACTTTTCAAAGTTTCTATCTCATTCTTGAGTTCCTCTTGAATAGTTTTCTGCAGCTCCATGAGCATGTTTATGATTTTTATTTTGAAATCTCTTTCAGGAAAGTTGGTGAGTTCAATTTCACTTGGCTCTCTTTCTGGTGTTTGTGGGATTCTGGTTTGTATCATGTCCCTCTGACATTTTGTATTTGTAGGTGGCACCCTCTAGTTTCCAGAAGCTGTACTCTCTGGAGATGCTCAGCCCCTGGAGCAATGCCGGGGGTTTCAGGGAAGTGGCAATCGTGTCTTCTGGGAGGAAAGAGCTCTTTCCTGCTTCCCAGCTGCATTGCCTGCCTATACTGCCAGGACCAGTTGGCCAAGCACACAGGGTGAAGCCTCTATGCTATGCACTTGTAGTTGCCATAGGCAGGACCACCCTCTGACTGGGCTGACACAGTGGTGGGAGCTGCTGGTTCGTGAGCCAGTGCTGGCTGGGAAGAAGGTGTGGCAAGCTGTGAATCATAGTGGGGGGCCTCATAACTGCATTTCCAGCCAGGGGGATGGAGTGCCTGAAGTTCCCAAAAGTTCCCACTCTGCTGGGCTGAGTGCACCGGGACAGTTTTGTCCACCTATCTTTTCTCCTGAGCAGCAAGCTCTGTGCAATCCTTGCCCCTTTAGCAGCCCTCTCACTGTTAGGAAGTCTCTCAGACTGCCCACCTTTCTTTTGTCCAGAGCAGCCGGTTGTGGGTACCTGTTGTCCACAAGTAGCTGGAATCTCAGTCTCTTCAAGTATTCTGCCTGTCTTAGCTTCCAACCCCACTAATCTTCAGAGCACAATGTAATGTAGGTTTGTGCTTCCAGAGCATATCTCCAGGGCTGGGTGTTCAGCAGTCTTAGGCCTCCACCTACCTCCCTGCTCCGTTTTTCTTCCTCCCACAGGTGGGCTGGGGTGGGGGAAGGGCTTGGGTTGCGCTGGATCAGGGCTTTGGTACCTTACTCTTTTCCATGAGGTGTGCTCTGTTTCCCAGGTGTAGGCAGTCTGCCCTAGCCTTCTTTCCTGTTGCTCTTTCAGGATTAGTTGTATTTGCTGTATTTTCATATTATATGTGGTTTGGGGAGGAGATTTCTATCTCACCTCTCACACTGCCTTCTTTAAGCCAATCTGTCATTTTAGATTATTTTGTAAAGTTGTACATATCCTTCTAGGGAAAGGAAACACATTGAACATTAGTGAATAGTATTACAGTATCATCAATTTATTTAACGTTTCCTTTGACCATCATTGAGAGGACAGATAATATGTTTTGATGGCTCCAAGAAATAAACCATCTTTAACTAGATTCATTAACTGGAAACAGAGACTAGGCAAAATTGTTAAGTATATGCATCTTTAATTGGAAAGACTAGGGTCTCCCAGATAATATATTTATTTTAATGGAAGGCTCCTAAAAAAGGCTGCTTAGTCTCATGTGGTCTAACATTTGGGACTCTAATGATAGGAAATTCAAACTGAGAAGGGGCCCTATGAATAATTGAGCAGATATTTTGGAGCAAGTATTCCTTTCAACATTAGTAATATTTATGTTTGTAAAATACCTTTGAAACCCTTTCACATATATTCTTGTAAAACAACTTGGGAAATAAGGAACAACACACAGAAGAAAAGGTAAGAATCAACTATAATGCCAAAATCTGGAGATTTTGATATGTGGGAGATAAGTATTGATGACAAATGGAGGCATAGAGAGTTTTGGTGATTTGATTGGGGCTGAGAGACCAATAGATATTTTTGAGCTCCATTGGCTGATGTGATCTGGAGACTTAGGGTTATCTGATGAACCAAGACAATTCTTTCCTTCATACCTTCTCATTCCTCTTTATCCCTGTTTGGGATTCATTCTTCAGAGGTCTTGTGCTTCTATGATGGGCTTCATCTCCTTTCTATTTCTCCTTCTCCTTCAGACCCTTTAAATGATGGTGTATGTTCCCTTGCCGTTTGATATGGTCACATATACTAGCCTGGATTAGTTCAGCTTTCCAGAAGTAACAGTCTTTGCCACAGATACACAGCTAGGGGATTGCCTTGATGATCCATGGGCAAATTCACTCTCACTGTTCTCTGCCCCCCTCTGACTCCCCCTCTCCCATCTTGTTGGATTCCTCAAGCATGTTGTTCACCACCATCCCCTCTTCCCTGTTCTTATAGCCAGTTAGTGCTGGCTTCACATCCTGCCCTCAGCTATAGTGGGAATGATGTGAAGACACTCTCAACATTCTCTTTTGCCTCCCCACTCCTCCTGTGCTCATCCCATGGAAGACCCAAGCTCTGGGTCAGTGCAGCTCTGATCTTTCAGTGTGGCCTTCCTCTCCTCCAGAACTAACCCCATAACTTCTGTTTCTCATCCAATTCCTTCTTCCCTTGACTATCTTTGCCTTCCATTATTCTTCTGTGTTACTAAATTCAATAACCCACTGTTTATGTTATTTGACTCTTCTGCAACTATTCTGCACTATAGTTCCCCTTTAGTTTTAGCTAGAAAATAACTTTTCCCTTCTGTACAAGTATTTCTTTATCTAAAATTTAGAAAATAGAAACAGTAATTTTAAAACTCCCATAAGAAGAATTCTTTCACAGTGTGTACATGTATCAAACCATCATGTTGTACACTTTAAATATGTTAGAATTTTGCCAGTTATACCTCAGTAAAGCTCAGGGGAAAAGATTAGTGATTGCTACAGGAAGCAGGAATAGAGGGATGAACACAGATTTTTAGGGCAGTGAAATTACTCTCTATGATAGTATAATGGTGAATACATGTCTTTATACAGTTGTCAAAACCTTTAAAATGAGCAACATCAAGAGGGAGTCCTAATATAGACTATGAAATTTGGGTGATTTATCAGTGTGGGCTCATCAGCTGTATCACATGCACCACTCTGGTGGCTGATGTTGATAATGAGGGGTGTTAGTGTGTATGTGTGGGGGGAGGGGGATGGGAACTCACTCTACTTGCACTCCTTTTGCTGTGAACCTAAAAATAAAGTCTAACTCTAAAAAAATAAAGAAAAAACATTTTATTTAAAAAGTAAAGAAACATTATCCAACATGGATGGAGCTAGAGGGTATTATGCTCAGTGAAATAAGCCAGGCAGAGAAAGACAAGTACCAAATGATTTCACTCATCTGTGGAGTATAAGAACAAAGGAAAACTGAAGGAACAAAACAGCAGCAGAATCACAGAACCCAAGAATGGACTAACAGTTACCAAAGGGAAAGGGACTGGGGAGGATGGGTGGGAAGGGAGGCATAAGGGTGGGGAAGAACAAAGGGGGAATTACGATTAGCATGTATAATGTAGGGGGGGTCATGGGGAGTGCTGTGCAACACAGAGAAGACAAGTAGTGATTCTACAACATCTTACTATGCTGATGGACAGTGACTGTAATGGGGTGTGTGGAGGGGACTTGGTGAAGGGGGGAGCCTAGTAAACATAATGTTCTTCATGTAATTGTAGATTAATGATAACAAAATAAAATATTATATTTAAAAAATAAAAAAGTAAAGAAACAAACAAAATCTCCCATAGATAATTCATTGTAGTTACGATTTTTCCAGGACTTTCCAAGGTATATAATACGTGTTTGCATACCTCCACACACCCACACTATTATCACTTAATATATTGTTTTCCATGTTAACAAATATTCTTCTGTACCATAATTTGAATTATGTGTATAATATTCCACTGTATATGTATACTTAGATTTACTTAACCAACTCCCTCCCGTTGGATATTCAAGTTTTTCTAACATATCATTATTATATAAATAATGCTATGGTTCATACCTTTATATAGAAACTGTTGTACATAGCTGTGATAATCACCAGAGGATAAATTTCTAGATGTGAAATTGATTCATCAAAGTGCATTTATACTTTTAACACTCTAGATACATGTCAGTAAATTTTTTCCAGAAACATTGTAATAATGTGTTTACACATTAGATGTGCTGTAAAGCCTTGAGGTTAAGAGTATGAGTTTCGGAGCTCTTTTCCATTCTTGTCACTGGCCCCCTTTCTTCTTCCTGCCCTGAATATTGTGTCTACTCAGGTTCTATTTTTTGTCCATTTTGTCTTTTCCTTGGACAATGTCTCCCTTGGTGATTTTACCCACCACTTAACATCAGAGGCCGATGACACCAAGATTAGTATCTCCAGCTCCTCCTCTTCTCCCCATTACATCTTAGATGTAATGTGTGTCAACCTGAACTTGGTATTATTTCCTTCAAACTTCCTGTGTTCCCTGCTTCAAGGAACTCCAACACCCTTCCTCAAACCAGAAGCCTCAATCTTATCCTTTGCATGGATGGCAGAACAGACTGTCATCCCCAGGATAAAAAATTCTTTGGGGGAACTACAATAACTTTTGGTATACAAAATTCTTTTATTTCACTGGGCAAACGGCCAAAGGTTTGTTTTTCTCACCTCTCAAGCTGTCCTTGTTTCTCTCATTCACTGCATGTTCCCTTTCTTCTGGCACTGTGACTTCTTCCCTCGGCTGCTTTGGATTTCCTAGGAGAGATTAGATGGGGCTTTGGTTATGGTGGTCCCACATGACTACTCAGTGCTGGTTCAAGACCATCAACAGCTATGGATGACTCTCAGCAGACCAAAGCAGGCCCCGCCATTCTAGTGCTGCTCTGGCTAGCCCAAGTCTGTAGATGATACCTTGCAGACATCTCTAAACTGACTTCTTTTCGTGCTCACTAGCGTTGCTGTAATCCAGGCTTTATTCTTAGGGAGAGGAAGAAAACCACTTTGCTCTTTTGGAAGATGATTTGACGGATGTGTCTGTTATTGTCTGGTTTCATTTGAACCAGTCTCTCTGCTTTCAGAGTAGTTAATCTCTCTGAGTCTTATCTGATAAGGGAGGACGTTAATAATACCTACCCCATAGGGTTGTTTTAATAAGTATATGAGAATAATGCATGTGAAACTGCTAAACAGGGATGTGGAGGGAACATCCAGTAAATGTTGACTTATCACTATCGTCTTCGAAGACCCACTTCTAAGAATCTAAAGCTGCTTCTGATTTCTCTAAACACAGTCAGTTGCTGGCTTTTCTATAGTATCTTGAACCTTCTTTACTTGGATGTTTATTTTATCTTAACTATTTCTGTCTTCACTAGACTGTGAGCTCCTCAAGGATAATAACCTTTTGAATAAATTTTTATATCCTCTAAATCCAGCAATGTGTCTGGCACATATGAAGTAGTAAATAAATATATGTTGGAAGAATCTTGACCCTTCACTCACACTATATTGAAAATTATTTTTAGTTGAATTGTAAAGCTAAATGTAAAAGTTAAACAATAAAGATTCTGGGGAAAGAATAGGAGAATATCTTCATGAGCTAGGAGCTGGGAAAGATTTCTTGAACAAGACCAAAAATGTACTAATGAAAAAGAAACTACCTATTGGTATTAAGACTAGAAACCATCGGAAAATTAATTTCTCAGAGGAAAATCTAAGTAGAAAAATCAAAATAAAATTTTAGGTCTGTAAATTAACTTCTAATTTCAAATTTTAAAAATATGTAGTTCTTATATTCTACAATGAATATTTTAAAATATACAAATATCTTTTTATCCCAATAATCATGGTCCCAAACTTGATATCTTATTTTTCCTCCTGTGGTATTGAGATGACAAGTTGACTTTTCCCCGTCATGTTATCTCACTGACACCCTATTAGTCTTTAGTAGTTTTTATCTAACTGTTTGAATATGGACCACTGATTTTAATATTAAGTGGAGCTTTTTACTGACTGATGTCTGTTTGATGCTGATAATTATATCTTCATCTTTTAAATATGTCCTCTTCTGACAGTCTATTAGAGTACAGGAAGTAGATCCTCAAACCTGTACATTTATCTTATTTTTTACAACTTCAGTTTTTCTTATATGATTTTATAACATACATAATAAATTAGCAATGTTAAAAATATAGAGTATTAAAAGTGATATACATGTAGCAGCATTATAGGCTCAAATATTTTTACTAACAGATGTGCCCAACCAAAGAGAAATATTGACCACTCGTTTAATTAAAATGTTTTAAATACTTGGAGCAGAAATAGTTGCCAGACTTCTTGTCTGGTGGTGTGATTCTGATCAAGATAGTTTTACATCTAGTTCTCTGTGGCTGCAGGAATTAGGGGAGGTAGTACTGTTGTGGGTGTTTTGATTAGGGCCTAATTTCCTAAAGATGTTCATGGTGACATTTTAAATTAAAAGAGACAGGTGAGTGTATGCATTAAAAATTAGATGATAATGTGTCTTTTTTAAAAGTTATTTTACAATGATGTTTATAAAGAGTGGTAAGCTATCAGAAATGGATAGCTAATATTTAATTTTAATTAACTGCTTTCTTCTATCCTAGGCTGACCAGATATCTGGTTTTCACATAAGATCTGTTCTCTGTGTCCCTATTTGGAATAGCAACCACCAAATAATCGGTAAGACAAAACCTAAAGAGTTCAAACTTCTTTTGTAATGGAAGACAAATATACTTAAAGATACACTCATATCTTTTTACTCCCTTTCTTATGCCCAGAACTCATCAACCTATGTTTCATGCTCTTGTATAGTCTTCTAAGTGTAGACTCCTGATTAATCGTCATTAACCAGAATAATGAACAAATACTTACTCTTTTAAATAAGAACCAATAATTTTGAGGTTGGAAGGTATCTCAGAAATCAACTAATAGAACTCTCTTATATTACCTTGTGGAAACTGAAGCAGAGAGAGGGAGGGAGGGGGAGAGCAGAGAGAGGATTGGGGGGGGGGCGGGCACAGAGACTTGAATAGGGTCACAAAATGCATCAGCAGCTGAGCAGGATTAACACCCAGGCCTCCTAACTCCTAGTACGAACTTTCAATATGTTTACATTTATGCTTTTGCACATGGAGTAAATGCAAAGGAAGAAAGAATGTGCATTTTTAGACATACACTGAGCACACATCTTTCAGCCTGGATGGTTCTGAAATAGGTCACACTTACCTCAGAATAAAGGGAATCATGGGCCAAAACAGCTTCCAGTTTTTCTCTCCTTCTCTGCTCCTTTCCCTCCCCTCAAAAATTCAATCAAGAAAACATCAAACCTAAGAAATGAATCTAGGCAAGAAGTCAATAGCTGAAGTAGAGAGTCATGAAAGATAGAGGCATTAATTAAAATTATGGAAATATGATTAAAATGTAATTTTTTTCCTGAGAGACGTAAGGTAACTAATGCATCTACTTGCTTCTCTTTGCTTCCCCCAAGGATTGCCTGTTAAACTCTAGGGCAGTGCTACTTACCCAAGGATTTAGTATTCTGTGAATGTTGTTAAGATTTGAATTCTAACAATTTTTTTCATCAATTTGCTTAAAATGCAGGGAAATATTGGTACATTATTAAACATAAAGAATATCCTAAGATTTGGGAACTTGAGCCCCTATTAAAGCATTGGATTACATCATTTGTAGAGTTTTAAATATATTTAAATTCAAAGTGAAGAGAAAGTCCATAAGAAACACTACATGTTATCTGTTGATGTCCAATGGCAATCTCACAGTCCAACATTTTATTCCTAACAGTAAACATCTTTTATTCTTTCAAAATTAGACTGTAGTTTGCCTGTTACATGCTAAAAGGTCTGCATTTCATTATCTATGTGTATGAGTTACCTCCCTGTTGGGAAGTTAGATGTTTTAAAAAATACAAGCATGCTTTAGAATTACAGAAAATTTTGTTTGTACGAAATCGGAACACAGGGGAATGGTTTTCAAGATTGTTCTATTTTTCTAGTTAGAATTGTCTGTTTTCATAGTCATGCCCTAAACCGTCTGGTATAATGCTGGAAATGAACTTTGGAAGGAGGAAACACACATGAATTAAGTTTGTTTAACAGGCAGCAAAACTAACCTTGCTTTGAAGGTTAACTATATCATAATTCCTAACATTTCTTGAATGTTCACTCTGTGTGGAGCCATATGCTTTAAGACATCCAAATATCATCTCATTTAATCTTCATAACTCTGAGATAGTTAACATTTTAATCCCCATTTTTCAGATGAGGAATTTCAGTGCTAAAAATGTTGGGTAACTTAGTCAAGGCAATAGCAGATGGAGTTGAAATTTGAACCAAGACAGTCTGAATCCAGAGCCTATGATCTTAGTCACTGTATCATAATGCCTCACTTAGGTATTGTGGTTCAGGAAATTGAAAAAAGAATAAACACACACAAGCACACACGCCCACATATACACACTGTTACGTATATAATTGCTCTTACGTTTACGTTTCTGTGTATATCTGCCAGATATATCAGAGTCATTATGAGCAATCATCTTGAAAACCATTTTCAGGATATCAAACTGATGCTTGGCAGACTCCAGGCTTCACTGTGACCCAGCCTGGATATCACAGCCTTGGCAACAGACTGTTCACTGTACATCTCAGATCTGCTTTCATGTAGACAGCAGGCATTAGAGAGCCCAGAGATTAAACTGAGTGCAGTTCACTTAGAGGAGGCATAAGTCAGCTGAGGTTTACTGTATTGTAGTAACACTGCCAGTGTTGAAAATGACCACGTCCCAAACTCTTCCCATAGGAGTGGCTCAAGTGTTAAATAGACTTGATGGGAAACCTTTTGATGATGCAGATCAACGACTGTTTGAGGTAAGAAAATACATTTGTGAACCAAGGGTTGTGGCTGCTAGTTGCAGCTTGCCCATTTGTAAAGATAAATCATTGCTAATCAGCTGTCGTTATACTGAACTGATGTGACAGAATTAAAAGGAAGATTTAAAGAATATATCAATGCTTAGGTTAATGTGAGTCTATTTTTCACTAATTAGATTATTTTTAACCACTGATTATTTAATATTAATTTTATTATGGAATTGAATCTCCTCATCCCTGCAAAGTGTTGGTGGTCTTAACCTTGTGCTGCTTGCTTTGTGTTCAGTCTTGAGACCTGTGCCAGACGTCTGGCCATCACCTTTCCTGTTTACAAGCTTCTGTGTAGTCCAGTCTGCCCTCTAGCTGGAGAGATTATTTTTGAATGGGCTTCCTCATAGACTTTGTACCAGTGGCCACCCTGAAAACCTCATGATTATTTTCTGCTAGGCTAGAATACCTCCTAGCTTTTTACGAAATGGTTCTAAATCTATCTTCCTTTCCCTTATCATTTACCTTATGAGTACACTCACTTGGTTTCTTCACCAATATTTTATAGCTTAGCTAATAAAAGAAGTTGCTTTTGCTTAAATGGAATGGAATTACTAAAATCAGTCCACAACCTAAATAAATTAAGAACACATTTAAGACTCTAAGTATGGCTTTAAATATATAAAGTCATTTCTTCACAATGACATTAAATTAATAATTTTTCTCCTGTGCAGTGTGAGCTATAAAACTGTTACATGACAATAGTAATTAAGAATTTTAATGTGCATATTTCCCCAAGGCCTATCTCTGTGTACAATAAAATTATATTTTCAGAGCCATCCCTGATGATTGCCTGCTTTCATATAAGATTATGCCACTGAGTTATTGCAAGTTTTAATTGCTGGACTTTCTCTTTTCTAGGCATTTGTCATCTTTTGTGGCCTTGGCATCAACAACACAATTATGTACAATCAAGTGAAGAAGTCCTGGGCCAAGCAGTCTGTGGCTCTTGACGTAAGTCAGTATTTATATCAGAATTATATGCTAAGAAGTTCTGATTTTATTAGGAAAAGAAATCCTTGGTATGGGGCTTAATTTCTCAATTTTTAATAATCTACTTATTGGGTTAGAGTCATGGGTTTGAATTTGATGAAAGCTAGAGACCCTCTCTGGAAAAAATGCACATATGCACATAATTTTGCATATATTTTTAGGGAGCTCATGGATCCCTTGAAGCCCATCCATATATGTTTCACAGTTAGATATAGATTTTAAATATTAGTTTATTAAATGTAACGATGCAAAAGTAATTTTTCAGGAATTTAAATGTATTATTGATTTATTTTGAATATGTACAGATTGTCTGAAAATTCACAACTTTTCTTACATTAGGGGAAAAACCTCACTATAAAGATAATGTGACCCAGATGGGGGTAATTGCTCCTGTCATTATCCAGCTACCTCCACCCGCCTCTCACACACACACACACACACACACACACACACACACACACACACATACACATCCCACCGAGAGCTCCAACCTGTTTTCTCTGCCTGAACTGTATCTCATCGCAGACTTACTAAGTCCTAAAATAACAGTTCTTATCTCCCTGAATCCCACCTTGTTTTGACCCAAGACCTATTTTCTCTTCCAGCTTCTGGCAGTATGTATTATCAAAGATTTTGTTTATGTCTATGAAATAGTAAGTAGAATGGAAAAAAGATCACACAATATATGACATTATGTAGACCGATATGATGTAATACATGTGCTATATGATGTAATACATGTGCTATCTTCAAAATATTCTGTGTATCAAGACAAATATTCATAGAAAGAGAAAACCAAGGGAGAGGACAGGTAGGCAAGTCAAGGGTACCTGCAGAACTTGATTTGAGGTTTAAAAGACATACAACTATGGTTACTTATGTGTATATTTCTTTTCACTAGACCATGAACTCTGGAAGCGCAGGGATTTTTGTCTTTTTTATATAATCTTATCCCCAGTGCCTAGCAGGGAACCTACCACAGAGAAGGTGTTTATTAGATGGTGTTTGGATGGATGGAAAGGGTGGGAAAGAAGGAGAAGAGAAAAGTGGAAGCAGGGGATTTTTTTCCTCTCCCTTTGAGATGACCCTGCTTTGTAACATCTTTACAGTAAAGAATAAAAATAGTATCTATCAGATGAATTAATTTGTAAGTGAACTGCAAACATGCAAACAGTCACTAAGAATCACTAAAAGAGCATTAAGGTCTATGTGCCAAACTGCTTTCAAATCCTGGCTCTTGTCAATTGTGAAAATTAAATGGGATGATGCATGAGAAGATTTTAATACACAGTCAATAAAATTATAGTAATAACAATCATTATGTTATTATTGCAGTAATATATTTATTACTGAGAAATCACTAGAGATTGTGAGAAAGAGCAAAGGACAGGAATTTGGAACAGGAAACGATGTCATGACTCCTTTACTGTCTTCAAATTCTTATCTCCACAGAGTTGCCTTACCAATTGTTTCTTAGTTTCTGTAACTGTAAAAAAGGAACACTATACAGTTGTCCCACATAAACCCTACTCCATATTGTCGTGTTATAATTCACACACACACACATACACACACACACACACACACACACACCATCTCATATCTACCCACATTCTCACTCCTTACCTACATCCTAGTGGAGCTTCATCCTGTTGAGAAAGGGCTAGAATAACTGGGTTGAAGCGTGAATGGCTGTGTACCAGAGACAGACAGAACTTTCACCGCCACCACTTCCTGATCCCTGCCTACTGCCCAAGGGGCACAGTCCCCATTACCTGTAAGTGCTATAGTCAGTCTCCTCACACATGAATCACTCACTTGGTGCCATGATGAATGCCTTCTTGTTTGTGTAACTCAGAAACCTTCTCTCCATATATATGAAAATATTAGACACTCCAAAATTTCCAGCCCAGTTCTGAGCCTCATGACAATCTCATCCTTTTGGAAGTTGATTTGTACGTGTAGACCTATATGTTCTGTGTACCTTAATTTTGTGCCAGTGTCAAAAGTGGCATTCCCTGTCAGAGTTCTGGTGTTGCGGTCTTGGTTTGGTGTTCCCACCAGCCCAACTCCCACCCTCTACATAGCAAATTCTTGATTGTTCTGATCCAGTGGCACCCAACCCACTCACTCCCCAGCCCAGGAATCTACATGGAAGAACATCTGGAAAGATTTTTTTATGTCAAGACTTTATGAGGACAAAACACAATTTATTAAGAGCTACTAAACCCAAACTCTGGAATGAAATCTACATATACTATAGTATACATTAATTCTGAATGAGTATATATTGTTTAAATTTGTGTATTTATAAATATTATACACAAACATGAATAATGTAACATCCATGTAAACATTTATATTAATGCATTTATAGCTATGTATTTATAAGCAGCCTAGTCTAGTAAAGGATTTATAGCTCAAATATAAATGATCCAGCAAATTTTTCAAAAGGTAAAATAATAATGATAATAAGAGAGCTGAGAGCCTGAGTGTGCCAGGGAGAGCGGAACCTCTGCTATTCCGAGGTCATCTCCATCCCTCCTCCCCACGGCCCTGGGATAACCGTCTCCCCTTTTTCCACTGTGGTTAGGGGAAGACTCCCACTCACATCTAGCCAGGTTCCTCTTCTTGTCTTGTCTCAGTTTTGCTTATTCTCTTCCACTCTTATACTGCTTGAACTTGTTCAAGAAGATCTATATCTAGGTGCAGCCTTCTCATTCCCATAATCATACTGTAGTGTCTGTTTTTCAGTTGACAGCAAGAGCTGAGGGAAATAATCCACCCAGCAGCCCCCAGTGACAATAACACTCTGAGCCTTTGCCTCCCCAGAAAGTTATTTCATGGCCCGGAGAGGTAATGTGAGTACATTTCTTCCAGTATGTTCATGAGACTCTTGAGAGACAGCACAGTATACTCTACTGGCTTTTAAAAATGCTCTCCCTCAGGCATTTTAAATAAAAATACTCCATTGGTGCATCCTCTGGCAGTAAGTATTCTCCAGATAAATTCTCTGGGAAGGCTGATCTTTACAAATGCTTACTGAAATGCTTAGAGCTACCAAGAAGTACACTTTTAATGCAGGCTTTCTTCACATCAATATCCATGGCAGAAGGAGGCTGCTGGCTTTATCTAAGCAAAAGGCAGTGTAGGGAGACAATATAAAACCTTATCTTTGGTATTTAGTCTGATCAGTCTAGTGAGGCTTGAATTCCAGTTCGGTAGCTATTGATCTTGGGCAGCCTATTTAAAGTCTCAGTATGTTTTTCCATATGGTTATGATAAGAAGGTGTTTTAACAGTTAAATAAAATAGTGCAGGGAAAAGTGCTTACAGAGTATTTAGTTATAGTTAGCATGTAACAAAAATCAACTGTTCTGTGAACCAGAGCACATGCCTTCACTAATCTGTCCTGAGTTCTGTCTGCTCAGACCAAGATATGCTATAAAATGTGCTGGCTGAGGTGCTGGGGAGGAGGTGTAATTTTTTGCTCTTTTATCAGGAAGATAATTTCCTGCTTGAAGTTTGAGATGAAAACTGATGACCTGTTTCCTAGTTCCTTGACACACCCTTGCAATCACAACTGCTATACACCAGCACATGATGGCTTGACATGTGCCAGTTGTCTGTGACCTGTGTTATCCTATATGTTTCTGCCAAAAAGCCCAGGGCATGGAGATACGCAATTTCACATGACAAAAACAGCCATGCAAGTCTTCAAAAGTTACCCATCTCCATGAGCAAAGCCTTCCAAAAAAGACTTGCCATGCCAAGGAACCCCTTCCCTAACGCCACGTACTGGCAACTTAGCTAATTTTAGCCTAGTCCACAAATAGGGAAAATTAGAAATATAGACATACAAAATATCTTCTATCTTTCTGGCCTTTAAAAATTGAGGTGACTAATACATTATCTGAATTTTGTTTGACAGTTGGATTATAAACAGTTATTTTGATGATTGCTTTTCTTTATTTCTCATAATTTAGTTATACAATTCTACTGTTAAAGTCTTTTTTCCTCAATATATAAAATTAATACTCCAATGCCCTTAGAGAATAGAGATGCTCTCAAAGTTGAGTAATGGAGCAGAGAGGAATTTACTATCAGTTTTAATAACTTTAATTTTATGAGCCTATTTCTATTCTACCTGAACAGCCAAGAGCTTCATGAGAAATATACTAATGTATGCTGACATTTTTCTGAGAGTAAGGGTCCTAAGATAAAAGGGGAAAACTTTACCAGAAAGTATGGAATACAGAGAAAATTCAATATGAATGTAGACATAAAATATCACTTCTTCTTTTTGAATATCAAGAATTGTCTTTGGAAGTTGCAAATGAAGCCTTAGCTAATACTGATGAGAAGTTTTCCAGAAAATATCAGTATTAAGGGACACCTTCATGCCTCTGTGATCAGAAGATGGAAGACATGAGGGTCAAACAGAGAATGTGGGAAGGGCATATGCAGTCAGGAGCCAAGCCCCATTTATTCCACCTCCCAAAAGCTTCTCCCATGTGTTTCATTTTTTCCAGTTGCTGCAGCAGTTGTCCTACTTACGGGCTCCATTACCTCCCGACTGAGCGATTTTGATAGCCTTTTTTTGTTCTTCCTAAGCCATATTTTAGATTACAGAACCATCCACTCACAAACCTTAAATTACTCCCCCATTACCTATCAGAGTACAAACTTTCTGGCCTTTGTGGCCCTTACAAGTCTCAGAGCAAGCTGTCTTCCTACCTGCGGCTCACATTTCTCTTCTCAGGGAATTGTATGTTACTTACAATCTCAGCTGCATCATAGCCTACAAATCAGCCACCTGCTTCCCTGCCATCTGCCCTTTACTCTAACATCTCTCCACTTTAGTTACTCTCTGTTCCAATTAGGCCATCTCCCCTGAAAAATTGTCCCATTATTCAAAGCTCCTTTTAAATGTAGTCTTCTCTATAGAGCTTCTAATCCTGTGATTATTTCCCCTTTTTTATCCTATAGTATAATTAATTGTGAGTCTGTATGTTTTCCTTGGCTAGAACATATGTGCATTAAAGTGTGTGATCATGTCTTACCTATTATTCCTTTAATTTTTTAAATATATAATAGTACTCAATAAAAGTGTATTGAATACATGAATGCATGGAGCCACAAATAATTGTTTTGGTTTGCCTTGTCAACATTCTGAAAGGGAAAAGCTTAGACTGTGATGGATTAAGGAAAGATTAGTTTTGCTGGCCACAGAGCTGCATAGCATCACCTCTGTATCCCCTCCCTCCTCTATAGCTGTGAATACAAAATTATTTCTACTCATTTATTTGTGGAGGCCCTCTTTCCAGATACCATGGCCCCTGGTATCTTAGATGGATTAAGGGGCCAACTTTTTCCTGAAAGTAGGGAAGGAGAGAAGTGAAACAGACGATTGTTTCCTGAGGAATCTCCTAAGCTCGAAGGAGAGGACTTCCTCACCGGTGATGGAAAGGGCTAGAATGCCAACAAAATGCTACTGCATCTTTCTCACCCCTCTTCCTCTAAACCTACCCTGTTGAATCCATCTTTTCCCCTCCTGGGTGAACCCTGGTGGATTCCACGGCTCTTCTGACACACTCAGATGTGAAGTAGTCCCTGAGCTCTTCTCCTTCTCTGGGATTGGAAGTCAGCAGAGGGTCATAGTGTGCTGCTTTAGTCTTCCTCACTTCACCTCCTCCCCCAAGACAAGCACAGGGAGCAAGAGGGAGATAGGATAAAGGGTGAAGCCTTACGTGACTGGCGCTGTCCCAGCCTGGTTTCAAGGTCCTCTGGGTCAGATACCAACATTCTCTGTGTTGTGAATTGTTTTCATTCTTCAGGGAACTCCCATGCCTGGGATTCTCTCGTGGCCTCTCCTGGCTGACAGGTTACAATTCCCTCTCGGTCCCTGGTTTCCAGTGGCCCATCCAGACCTTGTCTGTGGGTCCCTCAGTCCTCCAGGAGTTTTCTCTTTGTCAGGGCCTGTTTTTCTTTTTCTCTTTTGTATTGTGGCAAAATAAACACAACATAAAATTTATCATTTTTTAGCTTAGAGTTTAGTAACATTAAATATATTTGCATTGTTGTGCACCCATCACTGCCAGCCAGCTCCCCAACGTTTTCATTGTCCCCAGCTCAAACTCTGTGCCCATTAAGCACCAGCTCCCCATTCTGCCTGGGCAACCACTGTGCTGCTTCATGTCTGTGACTTTGGCTGCTCTGCATGCCTCGTGTAAGTAGAATCACTTCTGTGTTTCTGTCCTTTGTGACCAAGTTATTTCACTTAGCTTAATGTCTTCAAGTTTCATCCATGTTGTAGCTTGTGTCGGAATTTCCTTTTTAAAGGCTGAACAATATTCTATTGTAAATATATACCATATTTTGTTTATCCATTCATCCACTGATGGACAGTTGGGTTTCTTCCATGGGCAGAGTCCTTTTAAGCCTTGTTATCTTTAACCAAATGTCTGATCATTAGATTGTACAATTGCAGGTCCTCCTTAAAGAAGCCCTCTGCTCCTGCCTACCAAACCTTTAGAATTATTAGGCATGAATCAGGTACCAATCTCTGTTCCTACACCACACTCAAGGGACGTTATTAGTTTCTACAAGTGGTTCTCTGGAAGGAACCCTCAAAAACCCAAACTAAAAAATCTTTCTTTTTAGGCTGCCCATGAACTGTTACCCTCATGTCACACAACGCAGAGACGGGCCATAGTGTGGGAATAGTGGAACATGTTGAGGGCATCATATTTCCAAGTTCTGTCAGGTGGCCTAGGTGGCCTAACACCACCCTTTACAACGTAGTATCTGTTTTCTCAACTATAAACTCAGACAGAAAGAGTCCCATTTAAACATGCTGTTATCTATCAAAATGTTTTTTTTCCAGACCAAGTTACTCCAGGGGTTGTCCAAATGATAAATGTCTAGCCTTGGAAGATTCATGTTTATTTGCAGGTACAATGAATACAGTTTATCAGTTGTAAAGCCAAGACACATCAGCAGGCATGTAACTGTTCCATTTGTAATTCTTTACTGAAAACATGTTTGATTATGTAAACACTTCTCTTGAAGAAAAGAGAAAAAGGAAACTCAAATGAACTACTTCCTTGAAATTGTTATATGATAATTAGCTCCCCATTGTAGCCACTTCTAGATCTCAAGTTACTTTAAAATAAACAAACAAACAATACTTTGCAAGCTGTTCTCTGTTAGAATTCCATGTTCTAATTGAGCTGGCTTATAAATTATGATCAAACAATTGTGGCTTTTTAAAAGGCCCAAAGAGAATAATCATGCCAACTTTTTAAAATTTATTTGGGTATCACAGTAAGACCAACTAAACAGATAATGTGGGCTTCAACCTTTCACTTTTTTTAATGCCCAAAGAAGGTCTGACAATGACATGTTGATTGGGCTTTGGGGGTGTTTTAATACAGCCCCTGCATAGAATCAATAGGGGAGCTTTTAAAAAAATTAGTGATTCCTGGGCTCTTTCCTAGACCAGTTGAATCAGAATCTCTCAAAATAGCAACTGAGTATATATACCTATAAAAAGTTCTCCTGGTGGTTCTGATGCACCGTGCAAGTTGAGAATCATAGTATAGAGGGATCCATTTGTGAGAAAATTTCTCCAAATCTTTCTCTCAGAAAAGACAAACACAGTTTGAGATATTCATACTTCCTTTATAAATATTTGTTAAATTCGGTTGAAGACAGTAGCTAAAATGAGGTTGAAGGCTTTCATCCTCTCCCTGCTTTAAATGCCCATTCACTCTTTGATCCCTTCTAATGGCTTCCATTCTTACCCTTCTTTTGAGGAGTCATCTAGAAGATTATCAGTGAAGAACTATGCTCAGTCCTCATTCTCAGTCCTTACATTTTCCTGCTGTTGACTATTTCCTCCTATCACAGAACAAAAATAACCAGTCTACCAGTAAATAACTATAGAAATACCTTGTTTTATTACACTTTGCAGATACTACATTTTTTACAAATTGAAGGTTTGTGGCAACCTGTGTCGAGCAAGTCTATTGGTGCCATTTTCTAACATAATTTCCTCACTTTGCGTCTCTGTTTTTGGTAATTCTTATAATATTTCAAACTTTTTCATTATTTCTATATGTGTTTTGGTGATCTGTGATCAGTCGTCTTTGATGTTGCTGTTGTAATGGTTTGGGGTGCCATGAACCATGCCTAGGCAAGATGATGAATTTAATCAATAAATCGTTGTGTGTTTTCTGACTGCTCCACTGACTGGCCGTCTCCCTGCCTCTGTCCCTCTCCATGGGTCTCCCTGTTTCCTGAAACACAAAAATATTGAAATTAGCCAACTAAAAACCCTACAGTGGCCTCCAGGTGTTCAAGTGAAAGGAAGAGTCATATGCTAATCAAAAACTAAAAATGATAAAGCTTAGTGAGGAGGCATGTGGAATGCTGAGATAGGTAGAAAGCTAGGCCTCTTACGTCTGTCAGCCAAGTTGTAAATGCAAAGGAAAAATTATTGGAGGAAATTGAAAGTGCTACTCCAGTGAATACACAAATGATAAGAAAGCAAAGCAGCCTTCTTGCTGATGCAGAGAAAGTTTTAGTAGTCTGAATAGAAGAACAGACCAGCCACAACATTCCCATAGCCATGGCCTAATCCATAGAGAGCTCTAACTCTGTTCAATTCCTTGAAGGCTGAGAGAGGTGAAGAAGTTTCAGATGAAAAGTCTGAAGCTAGCAGAGGTTCATTCATGAAGTTTAAGGAAAGAAGCCATCTCCATAACATCAAAGTGCAAGGCGAAGCAACAAGGGCTGATGTGGAAGCTGTAACAAGTTTTTTAGAAGATTTAGCTCAGATTATTAAAGGAGGCTACACTAAACAACAGATTTTCAGTGTAAATGGAACAGCCTTCTTTTGACAGAAGATGCCATCTACAATTGTCATAGGTAGAGAGGAGAAGTCAATGCCTGGCTTCAAAGCTTCACAGGACAGTCTGACTCTCTTGTTGGGAGTTAATGTAGCTGGTGGCTTTAAGCTGAAGCCAATGTTCCTTAACCATTCTGAAAATCCTAGGGCCCTTAAGAATTATGCTAAATCTACTCTGCCTGTGCTCTATAAATGGAACAACAAAGCCTGAATGAACAGCACATCTGTTTACAACATAGTTTACTGAATATTCTAAGCCTGCTGTTAAGAACTACTGCTCAGAAAAAAGATTGCTTTCAAAATACTTCTGCTCATTGACAGTGTGCCTGGGTCACCCAAGAGCTCTGATGGAGATGCACAATGAGATTAATGTTGTTTTCATGCCTGCTAACCCAACATCCATTCTGCATCCCATGGATCAAGGAGTAATTTTACTTTCAAGTCTTATGTTTTAAAGAAATATAATTGAAGGCTAAAGCTACCATAGGTAGTGATTCTTCTGATGGCTCTGGGCATAGTAAATGGAAAACCTTCTGGAAAGGATTCACCATTCTAGATGATATTAAGAACATTTGTGATTCAATGAAGAGATCAAAATATCAACATTAACAGAAATTTGGAAGAAGTTGATTCCAACCCTCATAGATAACTTTGAGGGGTTTAAGACTTCAGCAGAGAAAGTAACTGCAGATGTGGTAGGAAGGGGAAAAACTAAAATTAGGAGTGGAGTCTGAAGATGGATCTGAATTGCTGCAATCTTGTGATCAAACTTGAACGGATGAGGCCTTGCTTCTTATGGATGAGCAAAGAAAGTGCTTTCTTGAGATGGAATCTACTCCTGGTGAAGATGCTGTGAAACTTGTTGAAAGGCAACAAGAGATTTAGAGTATTACATGAACTTAGTTGATAAACCAGTGGAACGATTTGAGAGGATTAATTCCAATTTTGCAAGTTCTACTGTGGGTAAAATGCTATCAAACAGCATCACATGCTACAGAGAGATGGTTCACAGAAGGAAGAGTCAATTGATGCAGCAAACTTCATTGTTGTTTCAGTTTAAGAAATTGTCACAGCCTCCCCAAACTTCAGCAACCACCACCCTGATAGGCCAGCAGCCATCAACATCAAGGCAAGACCCTCCACAGCAAAAAGATTACAACTCACTGGAAGTTCTGATGATGGTCAACATTTTTTAGCAATAAAGTATTTTTTAATTAAGGTCCATACATTGTTATTTTTAGACATAATGACATTGCATACTTAATAAAATACATTATAATGTAAATATAACTTTTAAATGCACTGGGAAACCAAAGAAATCATTCAACTCATTTTATTTCATTATTTACTTTAATGCAATATCCAGACTAATCTCTGAGTAGTAGTTTTTATCATGTAGTTTAAATCATGTAGTTTATATCGTGGCGGTAGGAAAGAATAGGATGCAGAACAAAGATGAATGAACCTTAAAAACAAGGAACAGAGAGGCAATTTTAGTATCACACTACTCATAGGGGTATTTACTAGGATTTTATACTTTACCTGTAATATGTTCCATTTTCTTTAGTAAAAGGAGAAAGAGTTTCTATTCCAGTGCCTAGAATAGTACCTGACACATAGTTGGTATTTAGTATTTGGTTATTTACATTGTTCATTTATTGTTTATGAATGAATGAATGAATGAACCTAATTTTATATCCAATTACATATGTAGTTGATATCTGAAGCATTTTGTGTCCTACTAACAGCTTCTGTAAGTACCCATTTTTGCAAATTTAGGACATAGTTTTGTGAAACATCTGTGAAAACTGATTGCCAGTTGATAATTTTGTAAACAAATTCCACAAATTCTAGGAAGTTGGCTTATGTGGGGCATTTCCATGAGCTAGCAATGAAGAAATATGTGTGTTTTAATTTCTTTTGTTTCATAATGTCTGCAGTAGATAATTATGGTGATAATAACTATAGTAGATAATTATGGTTGCAAGGTATATTTTAAAACATTTTTGTTTGGAGGCTGAACAGTCATAATCCTAGAAATCTTCCTTTAGCTTCTATGACACTGTAATTAAATGGTTCTTCTCCGGCCTTTCATTCTTAATTTCCTCCATTTACCCTCTTTTAAGTATTCTTAAGGGGTCATTTGACCTATTTGCTCCTATTTTATGTATATTCTTTCCTGAATAATTTTAGCTACTCATTTGGCTTTACCTGCCATATCCAACCAGATGATCCCCAGTATGTATTACTAGTTGACTCTTTCCCTCTCTTTGAAGCTTCAAACTTTTATTGCCAAGTCTTTGTTCATGTCTGTGCCTCCAAAAGTTTAGGCTTAACACATCGAGCAATTACTATCTCCATTAAAAAGCAAATATATATATATATACATTTTAAAAATATATACTTATATATTATTAATAGAATATTGATATGTTTTCATTTATAGTGGTTTATCTTTAACATCTTCTTTCTCTGGTTTTACACATGTATTAACTTGCCAACCCAGTCAATTCTGCTCCTGCAGTGCCTCCATTTTCATTGCTATCTCCATGGTTCAGGTCTTTATTTCCTCTTCCCAGTATTAATTCTACTTATTCAAAAATGTTGATAATCCTGGCTCTAGTTTCTTCTTCCCCCACCCATAGTACACAGAATATACAGTTTTATTTTCCTATGACAGTACTGATCATATCAGCCCTCTAAAAACATCAGTGACTTCCCATTGCCTACAAATTAGAGCTTTCAAGGTTCTCTGCTATTGGCAGGAATCTTCTTTTCATCTCAGCTTTCACTTCCTTTCTGTAGGAAAAAAATCTGTTATTTGTGTTACTCAAAAATGTCCTGACATTTCCATTCTGAGCATTTTCTCCATGTGCTTTAATTATCTCCTAACAAACCTCACATTTCACCTCTTCTATTACTTTTTCCTAATCTGCCCCCAACAGATGTGATTATCCCTTCCTTTTACTCTATTTACAAAAGGGGCATTTGCCACATAAAATCTCTGCTATGTTGCTGGATCTTTAGGTATAAATATTTTACATAGACCAGTAAAAACATAGTACCATTTAGTTATCTGATATGAGGATAAATATTAGTCAAACTGTTTTCTTATGATTTTTCTATAGTATGACACATATATGATAATATTTTTTCTTACCTGTTCTTTTTTAATGTTTTAACTTATAAAAGCAAATGTATTATAGAAGCAATGTGTTACAGAAGATGTAAAAACTATTTTTTTATGAGAAGAAATCAAAATCAGTGGTAACCTACTGCTTAGAGCTAACCACCTTATCATTTGCATTGATGATTGTTTCCTTCTTTCAACCTTTTAAAGATCTCACTGTCTTCTGACTTCCACTGATACTAATGAAAAATATGCTTTCTTTCTTGTTGTTCTCCTAGATGTAATGTGTCTTTATTTCTCACTACTTTTAACATTTCAAAAAAAATCTTTTTTTCATGTCATTTGGCTATGATGTGCCTATATGTGTTTTACTTTTTATTTCTTCTTGGAGTTCAATTGCTTGTATCAAAGGGTTAATAACTTACATTAATTTCAGAAACTATTTTACTAATATCTCCCAAATATTCATTTTTCCTTATTCTCTCTCTCTGGGTGCAGTTACGTATGTGTTGAATCATGTGATATTGGCCCACAGGTCTCTAACACTCTGTAATTTTTTTCATTCTTTTTTCCTTCATGCTTCAGTTTGGGACTTTCTATTGAACTTTCTTGGAGTTCACTCATTCATTCTTCTGTCTGATCTATAAAGTTCATTAATATTTTATTGTAATATGTTGTATGAATATTGTATGTTTCAGTTCTGGAAATTTTGACCTGGCTCTTCTTTAAACTTCATTTCTCTGCTAAAATGTCCCAACTTTTATTAATTATGTCTAATTTTTCCTCAACATTTTTAACATGTAAGTCTTTACAAGTTATTTTAGATTCCCAGTTTTTACTTCTAACATCAGGGCATCTGTGAGTCTGTCTCTATTGATTATTTCCTCTCTTGATTATGGGTCACATCACATTTTTCTGTTTTTATTTTTCATGTCTTCATAAATATTTATTGAATACCAAACTTCTTGTATAGACTAAAATAGATGATATTTTTACTAGATACTGTGTAAGCTAGATAATTTTTTTGTTGTCCTCTGTTTTTCATTAAGAGGATATGTTATTCCTTAGTATCAGACAGCTAGAGTGAGCGGCTGATTATTCAAATTCAACCATCTGTAGTACTTAGCTGGAAATATGCTGAAGCATTCATTAGTTTCAGTTCATTTCTGGTTTCAAAAGAGATGATGGATATCTCCCTTTGCCCTTCAACCTAACTCCAACTATCGAGGCTGCATTAAGTGACTGGTCATAATCAGAATTTGAACTAGAAGTCGTTTGAGTTGCAGCTTGAGTTCTTTTCAGATCTGGATACATGTGAGTCCAATTCACTTCTGGATTCAACTCCAGCAGGGCCTAAAACCTAACTGGTGTGCAAGAATATAAGAGTTATTTTTCTAGCTCTGTATTCACCACTACTTTCATAGCAAACTTCTCATAGGGAAGAAATTTCAAGCTAAGAGATTTATACTTGCTTGTGTGGCTCTTCCAGGTATCAGTATGTTGTGCCAGCCCACAATGTCATTAAAAACTTAAGTAGTTTTCTTCCTTTCACGAGTCACTTTACTGATGATAGGCTGTGTATTGCCCAGTAAGCAGCTGGTCCCAGGTATGAAAGTAATCACTGCCCTTTATTCACCTATAAAGAACTTCTCCTGATTGGAATTTAGTTCATTTGGTTTTCTCTGTGTCACCACTCACTCTTTGATAGCTTTAAAATGAAATATGAATTTTATTTTATCTATTTTTTCTTGTTGTTATGAAGGTAGTGACAGTCTTGTAATCTGCATCCTATCTGGAAGTAGAAAACTCTTGCCAGTTCTTTTTGCTCTCACTGCTGATATTGATGTATTTATTTATAATACTTATTTAGACATTAGATTTGGTACTCTAATCTTTCTTATCAAACCACTTCAAAACTTATTAGTTTAAAACAACAATTTCATTATTTCTTTTTAATTTTTTATTAAGGTATTATTGATATATACTCTTATGAAGGTTTCACATGAAAAAATAATGTAGTTACTACATTTACCCATATTATCAAGTCCCCACCCATACCGCAATGCAGTCACTGTCCATCAGTGTAGTAAGATGCCACGGATTCACTGTTTGCCTTCTCTGTGCTACACTGTTTTCCCCGTGATCCCCCACACCATGTGTATTAAACATAGTACCCCTCAATCCCCTTCTCCCTACCTCCCCACCCGCCCTCCCACACCCCTCCCCTTTGATAACCACTAGTCACTTCTTGGAGTCTGTGAGTCTGCTGCTATTTTGTTCCTTCAGTTTTGCTTCATTGTTATGCTCCACAAAGGAGGGAAATCATTTGACACTTGTCTTTCTCTGCCTGGCTTATTTCACTGAGCATAATATCCTCCAGCTCCATTCATGTTGTTGCAAATGGTAGGATTTGTTTCTTTCTTACAGCTGAATAGTATTCCATTGTGTATGTATGTACCATATCTTCTTTATCCATTCATCTACTGATGGCACTTGTTGCTTCCATATCTTAGCTATTGTAAATAGTGCTGCAATAAACATAGGAATGCATATGTCTTTTTGAATCTGCGAGCTTATATTCTTTGGGTAAATTCCTAGGAGTGGGATTCCGGGTCAAATGGTATTTCTGTTTTCAGTTTTTTGAGGAACCTCCATAGTGCTTTCCACGATGGTTGAACTAGCTTACATTCCCACCAGCAGTGTAGGAGGGTTCTCCTTTCTCTGCATCCTCACCAGCATTTGTTGTTCCTAGTCTTTTCAATGCTGGCCATCCTTACTGGTGTGAGGTGATACCTCATTGTGGTTTTAATTTGCATTTCTCTGATGATTAGTGGCATGGGGCATTCATTATTTTTTAATAAGAAATATATCTTGATATCTCATCATCACAAAAAGTTTCCCCATGCCCTTTCCTAGTGACACTCATGAACATCCCCAGAGACAACCACTGTTCTGATTTTTCCACCACAGATGAGTTTTACCCGTTCTAGAATTTCATATAAATTAAATTATACAATAGGTACTCTTTTATGTAAGGCTTCTTTCAACCAGCAATAATGTGTTTGGGAATCATCCATGTTGGGCATATGCATTTGCTCCTTTAATTGCTGATTAGTACTCCATTGTGGAATTATACCACACTTTGTTTATCCATTTTATTGATCAATGCATTGGCTGCTTTCAGTTTGCAGCTATGAATAAAGCTTCTATGATCATTCTTGTACAAGTATTTGAATTTTTAGTATTAGAATTACTGGGTCATAAGGTCAGTATATATTTAATTTTATAAGAAACTGCCTGATATTTTTTCTTCCACTGTTGTTTATCATTGTACTTTCCTACCAGTAGCTATTAAAGTCTTAATTGTTTCACAATCTCATTAATATCTGGTACCATTATTGTTGTTGATTTTAGTGATTTTGGTAAATATGTAATGGTATTTTATTGTGATTTTAATTTTCATTTCTCTGATGACTAATAAAGTTATATGCTTTTTCATGTGTTTATTTACCATTTGTATATCTTCTGTGAACTGTCCAAATTTTTGCCCACTTTCAATTGAATTGCCTATATTTTTATTATTGAGTGGTAGGAGTTCTTTATATAACCTGATTCTTGGTCATATATATATGTTGTGAATATGCATATTCCTTATTCATTTTCTTAATGGTGTCTTTGATTAGCAGATGTTTCTAGTTTTGATGAAGTCTAATTTGACATTTCTTTTAAGGTTATTGCTTTCTGTGATCTAAGGAACCTTTGCTGCCCATAAATCAAGAATATATTCTCTATTTTTTCCTCTAAAAGCTTTATGGTTTTAGCTTTTACATTTAGCTCTATGATCTATCTCAGTAGTTGTTGTATATGGTAGAAGCTGAGGTTCATTTTATTATATGTACCACTCATTGAAAAGTTCTTTTTTCTCCATTGGGTCACGTTGGCACCTTTGTTAGAAAGCAAATGACTGCATAAGTGTCAGTATTCTTCTGGGCTGTCTATTTTTTTCCATTGACTTTTTGACCCTGAACTACTGCATTAAAAACAAATGTCTTTATTAACTCCAATGTGGGTTTAAATTCTGCTATTATAATTTCAGTTCCCTTGAAAATTTTCCATGTGTTAGCCCGTCTCCATTTGCGTGTTGTTGGCTGTGTTTTCATTCACCAAGTAAATAATTTGTTGAGCTACTTTGAAGTAGGTGTTGTTCTAGGTACTGATGACTCAGCTGTGAACAAACAATATTCACATTCCCATGAACCTTATATTCTAATAGAAAAATACAGGCAGATAAATAAAAAATAAATTAGCAAGATATATTCATGATGACTTGTCTGAAAGAAAACAAAGCAGAATGTTTTAATTAAGAGTGACTGGAAATAGGGGGCTGCTGTCGATACATGCAGGAGGCTCTCCACAAGAAAGTGACATTTGAGCTTTGTTACCTCCTTTTGTTTGTTTTTAAAATTCCATCCAAACTTATTTTACCTATATTGTTTTCTGCTCTGGTTTCAATGAGGCTCTTTCTTCTTGTGTCTTACTTAAGACACTAAGCATAAGATTTCTGAAATGGCCTTGCATGAAATGCTTATCAGAGGTACAGTCTCTCTGAGTTTGCAGGATGAGGACGATGCCCCCTTTCCCTTGGACTTCAGTGTTTACCAATTAGCAAGGCTTTCTGATTGGCCTTGAACCTCTCTCACTGTCCTCTTATATACCTTAAATCCCCTTTGTTAGATAGGTACAAGGGCAACAAACTAATGTACGTTGTTCTTAGGCCAACTTGCAGTACCCAGTACGTAAGCACAGATCTAGTGTGGTTCTGGTGGGCTGCTATTTGTATTCTTCCCTTAATCCAGTAGCCTCTGGACCTCTTGCGTATAGGGATGTGTTTGTGTGTCTGGTTCATCATTGTGTGTGCACTGCCAGCACAATTCCTGGCACACAGTAGACATGCAAGAAATATTTGTTGTATGAATCAAGTGCAGTGAAGTAGAAATAAAGATCACAATTAAAGTAAAATATGAATCTCAATCCTTAGCATACACTGCTATGAGGGTTTTTTATGAAGTACAGTGAAATGGTTAAACAATGTAGACTTTAAAATTAGACTGTTAGATTTTAATTCTAGCCCTGTCACTTTCTATCTGTATGTCTCTTGGCAAGAAACTAAATTCTCTGTGCTTCATTTTTCTCACTCCTTAACCTTGTGGGGTTGCTATGAGGATAAAATGAAATAATGCAAATAAAAGCACTTTTGCACAGTGCTTATAAATTATCAATGATAATTACTACTTACAACATCCCCCCACCATACAGTACTTTCTTTGCAGTGACTCTGTCCCTCAAGACAAAGGCTAATACTTCAAAAACAGTTGCTATTCAATAGAAGGTCAACTGATTAATTTTCTGGTTAATGTGAAGATCCTGGATCTGGTTACTCAGAGATCCTGGGTCTCTGAGTGAGAGCCCTGCCAGTAGAGGAGGAACAGTGTCTTCCTGTCTTTCTTCTTCCAGGCCAAGTGACCTGCTTTAAGAATGACATCCTCTGTCATTTTAGGCCAGGGGGGCAACTTTATTTCAGGGGGTGAAACATGGTTAAACTGTCAGTTATTTTTCTCAGTCTAGCCTCATCTGCCTTATAACTGGTAAAAACTCTTCCTAGAATCTAGTAAAGGATTATCAGTTTTAGTGAGTTTCTGGGTTTTCATTTAGTTATTTTGTAGAAGATGAGAGAACATACATTGAGAATCACCCAGAAAACATTAAAAAATGTATTTTGTAGATAAGTTATTAATTTACAGAAAAGTTGAAACTGTAGTACAGAGAGTTCCCATATATGCTGCACTGAGTCAATTTAAGGTCCACTAAGTAAGAAACTGGCCTTCCTTTGGTATCTTACTTAGTGCCTGGATGCTCGGTACCTTGATAGTACTTTAATATGGGGGCAGGAAGGGGGTGCTGCTTTCAGAGGTGGTAAATCACAGCCAGGATCCAACTAGCTGGGACCAAGCCTATAAGCAGATTAGAGGAGATTGGAGCTACTTGCCTGTGTCTCCCCATCCCCCCCCCCATCCCCTACACTGTTCTGGGATTGTGCACCTGTGTGACCCTCCCAGGCTGTGCATTCCACACCCTGTCCACAGCACCACAAACAGCTCCCCACCCCAGAGGTACCCCAAGAGGAAGGCAAATCTGGAGAAGAAGCCTATGCAGGTCCTGGCCATGGGCTTCAGGCACGTGGCGTAAAAAGGGGAATTCTGGGGTACCTGAGTGGACATGGCCCCAAGGATCCATGGACCTTCCTCCCCAGGGGCTTGGGCCACAGCCTGAGTGGGCCACAGCCGAACCCTTCATTGCATGGGGCCTAGGCCAGGGCCTTAGGTTGCCAGGGTCTTGAGCAACACAGTAGTCTGAACATCACAAAGAGCTGCTGCCTGAGTGGGGCTCTTTTCTGCAGGTCCACGTTCATTGGCTCCACACATCTTGGTCTCGGCTTCCACTATCCTAGCCCTGCCACCATACTCTCTCCCACATCCACTCTTGCCCACCTCCAGTCCATGCTCCACACAGCAACCAGGGTCATGTTCTACATCTAAGGGAACCTATTTATGTAAGTTCATGAATGGTGAAACTACATCATATACCAAGGGAATGAAAGCCTCAGAAGTCAGAGTGGTGGTCACCTCTGGGGTGAGGTATAATGGAAGAGGAGTACATAAGGGGCTTCCAAGGTCACAGTGATTGGAAAACTAGCCAGATTGTCTCAATCTCTTGCCTAAAACCCCTCAGCGTCTTCCCAATTGACTGTAATAAAATCCTTTATTGGTCTGGAAGGCCTGACCTCTGCCCAGTGCTCCCCACCTCATCTCATGTCTCCCCTGCCTCATTCACATTGCCCTTCAAGGTGACTGTCTTCTGCCCCAAGTTCTTTCCCTTTGCCCCTTGGCCTGGCTTCTGATTTTCCAGGTCCTGGTTTACATGCCGTCTCGCAGAGCCCTCCTCCAGCCAGCTTTCCTGCCTCCTCTCATTCTCCGCCCACCCCGTTGCCTCTATCAGCATTCTGCTATTTGACTTTGCAGCAATTATTTCAATGCATATGTTTGTGTGTTTAGTATATGTCTTACTGCTGAAACAGACTTTCTATTAAGACAGGGACCATATGCACAGTGCTTAGCACAAGTTAGGCCCTCCATAGATATTTCCTGATTGAATGAATGGCTCATGATCTAGACACTTCAAGTGCATTGATGCTATTCTTTGACTTCCTCCCTGAAATCTAATCTGATCTCTATGACCACTGACCCTGGCCCAGAGAGATTAGAAACTGCCTTTTTTTATACTACTTTTGGGCTTTCCTTTCCTCGATGGCAACCAGTCACTCCTGTGGCCCCAGTCTGTCTGACCAAGCTAGGCCTGATCCCTCCTTATTCCTTTCACTTCAGAGGCTTCTCCCAGCAAAACCCTGCTGCTTCAAGCAAGGTTATGACAGTGTTCCTAATAATGCAAATAAGCAATGTATCCTCTCAAATCATCAACCAGGGTAGCCTTGTTCACTATGCAAAAACCCATGAGGTGAGAGGCGAGGCATAGAAAATAAATATATATAGATATTCAATAGCAGACTACTTAAAAGTATGACATTAAATAAAATCAGACTACTAATAGTTCCATATATACAAATTATAGATTTGAAAAACCATCAGCACATAACATAGTTGTTTTAAAAATAGCAATAACCAATCCAAGTTGCCCAATCAATCCAAAAAGGATACTGTGTTCTTCTCTGTTCATATTAACAAACAAGAAAAACAAGTAAGCAGGGAGTTCATTAGAAAAGAGTTTGTGAAACATTAATACATTTAATAACCTATGTGATTAAGAAAAACTGCCTCACATTAAAACATTTAGTGGGGAGTAATGCATTTATGGGAAAGGAACACTTATTTTGAACCAGTTATAAATTACAGTTCAATATGCACATGTATAGAGTCATATTGAATCATACTAAGAATTAATCAGAAAAACCTTTTTTAAGTGTTAATGACTGAAATCTTTTATGTGGGACTACTAAAAACTTAAAACAAATTAGAAGAATTATTACCACATGCAACTTTTTCAAAAGAAAAAGGGTGTTTCTTTCAATCAAAGGACATTGAAGTGGTTGAAATTAGTAACTAAGAACTTCCTGAGAGTTATAAGAAATAAACCAATAATAATCCTTCACTTATAATAATTTTTTTCTGTCATCATCAAAATGTCATCAAATCAACAATATTTAATGATCATATACAACATGTACTGTATATGTTAAAATATAAAGAATATTTAACAGCATATACTGTAATCCCACATATTTGGAGATCTTTCCTACCAATCACAAGTCTTTGAGACATGGAAGAAAATCAGGAAATAAGCAGAAGTCAAATAAACACCATAAAATTCATACACTAGAGTTCATACATTGGAGTCCTTTGCAGTTGTGTTCATGAGCGTATGGGTTAGGAATGCCACAGAGCTAGGATAGGGGTTTCATCTCTGCTCCACATGGTATTGGCAGGGGTGGTCGGGGCTGGAGGATGCGTTTCAAGGTGGCTTCTTCATCCACTCACATGTGTGGCTTCATGGTGATGGCTGGCCTCTCTCTCCTTGCACTTGGGTGTTTCAGCCTTCAGGCTTCTCCATATGGCAGGAGCTTCTCACAGGGTAAATAGACCTTATACACAGGTTTGGAGCTACAAGAGAGAATATTTCAAGGGCCAGGAAACAGAAGCTTCCAATAACTTAAGGTCTGGACCCAGTGCAACTGGTACAGTATTATTATTACATAGTATGTCACTAGTGAAGCAGTCACAAACCCCACCTAGAGTCAAGGGGAAAGAACATAGACTCCACCTCTCATGGGAGAAGGATCAAAGAATGTGTGAACTTCTTAATCTGCCATAGGTAATTATTTGGCTGTAGTTGCAGAGTACTGTTAAGTTTCAGGATTTATATATAATACAAGATACATTATCCTCTGTCAAGTGCACAGTTACCAATATTCAGCAACTTATGGGCAAAGGGTGAAAGATAATTTGGGTAGCTACCAAGTGAATGTCAGCATTGTCATTACATCCTAGCTAATTTATAATTATGGAACTATTTTAAGGGCTTGCTTTTTAAAATTAGATTGAAATTCAGAGCATGAGTACCAATATTAACATTTTAATCTCATAATGACAAAATGTTTAAGTGAAATCTTTGCTTTGGATGAGTAAATGATGAATGTATCCCTCATCTTAAGTTTGAGGGCTCTCTCTACATTGGAGAGATTGACTCCATACCTTTGAATGAAACAAATGCAAAACTGGCATGTGAATTCTATCAAGAATATTAATTAAAAGAGAATCCAGCTATAATATGCAGGTCTAACATTGACCTAGAAGTCTAAGCTTCCTATATGGGGACATTTGTTACCAAGGTAGATTTCTATACCAAGCTCTTTGGAAAACTCCTTTTACTCACATCCCTCTGAACACAATTTGGTAGATGCTTTTATTTTCTTCCTGTTTCCATTTAAATCACATAAACTGTTTTTTCAAAGCTAAGACTTCTTTTAAGTGCCAAATAAGATGAACCCAGTAAGAACTCGGTACTTTCTTGTAATTGCAGATTTCTGATATCCTCTATGAATTTGTTCTAGTGGTCAATGGAGCACTTTTCGTCCTTACCCAAGAAAGTCAGTTTCTTCTATCACAGAGGGCTGAGGCTGGCTGTAGAGCTAATAGGTTTATTGCCAGTACAAATTTCATCTAATACAAAGTGAAAGTGAAAATCAAAATTACATCTATGTTTTAGGCATATCCTAATCACTTAAATTTATTAAAGCATCGAAGATTTTCACAAAATGTATCTTTACATCTCTCTCATTGATAGAGTCTGGTCCAGAGGGTCATTACTGTATTTTGATGTTTCCAGTGATTACAAATACATAGCACATATGTCACTGCTCTTCCCTCCCAATATGTGTGGAAGACATCACTAATCAATCACAGCACACCTTCCTGCATAGCTGTTCCTTAAGCCCCAACAATCATTTTCAGAACAGTACTTCATACAACTACTAGCAATCAAATAAAATTGAGGCTGAAAATAAAATTTATCTGCCAGGATGGAAAAAGAAGCCCAAAATATCCAACACAATAGCTTACATATAGTATGTACCTTGTAAATATGTTATATGAACTGCAAGTATGACCTTTCTTTCCTGCATGTAATAGTTAAAAAGCAGCTGATCTTAAAGTCACTCCAACAATTGATTATTAGCCCATATTCAACAGGTACCTGTTAGTCTACTTTAAATTTTAAAAGTCTGAGTCTTTTTTAGGTATTTGAAAATATTTTTATAACAGATACATTCCAAAGGTCATGATAACAGATCACACAGCAGACATAGTTATCTGAAGTGTCTTTTTGAACATTTCATTCTATTAAACAGCAGGCAGTTTCTTTAAATATTTGACAGTAGCAACTAATCATTTCTCAGTTTCTGCACTTTCATTCAGTTGCATTATCTTTGAAGCCTTTCATCATCTCGTTAAAAAATCCTGGAGTATGGCTCTTCACTCAGTTAGATGGCACTTCTGTCATGTTATTCCAAGTAAATTGACTTTTCATTCCTTATGATTTGTCACCATTCTTGGCTAGAGGCCTATTCTGATAGTAAAGCTTTATTTCTTTGGAGCTCATCAATATAAATTATTGGGATTTTACTTATGATCATCTTAACTCTTATATCAGTTTGGTTTCCAAGTGCCGCTTTGCCTCCGGAGCCATAAACATGTCAGGAAGTGTTCATGAGCCCTTTTCTCCCTGAGACAGCCGGACGGGGTCCTCCGCGAGGTCTGTGTTCCTCCTCCTTGCTAAGTGGATCTTTACATTCAGTGCTCCTCTCAGGCAGTATCTGTAATCACTTCTCATTCCAGAAGCAAACGGCTGCCGAGATCCACAACAAATTAACATTCACAGCTATCAGTGTGAGAGATCTGCCCTCAACTACTCAGGAGAAGTTCCACAGATTGCAAAGCAAGCATTTGGCCCTGGTCTTGAACTGCCTGTGCCAGAGGGGAAGGCTTGATACAGCGGTCCTATTTCATAACTCTGCTCATTGTTTCTCTTTTGAGGTATAGTTAATCACCTTTCCATGCTGTGGAAACTCAACTGAAAAACATGACTTCTTTACTCTATTGTTCTTGAGTCTGATAATTGCTTTATCTTGCTTTTTTCTTCCTTCAGTTTGTTTGTTTCGCTAGGAGCAAGTTCAGCCCAAAAGTTAATTGCAGTTGGTAGGGTTTTGCAAATAGTGATTTATTTTTGGAACTATGGACTTTTCCTAAACTCATCAACAAAACTGAGTCTCTAGTATTTACTTTAAAATATATTCTAAATTAATACAGGCACAAAAGATAAATCTAGGATAGAAATTTTCTTATGAAAGTTTAATATTTGTCAAGTGTTCTATGGATCAACTGTTTACTTTTGTATGTAAGCTTTATACAATTTTTATTTGGCTGTCAAATAAAAATGAACGAGTGTGTATGTTCTGGCTGAACTCTCAAAAGCTAGCAAAGTCCTTCATAGAGAAACTATATAATTAAGACTGAAAATGCTTTTTTTCTTCAAAAATTTTATGATGCATTCAATGAAAGTTTTTTTTAGTCAATCAAAGATATTATTACTCAAAAATGGATGGTATACCTGTTGGGGGTTGAGTTTATTCTCCTTGGTTCTTGTCCCTGCCACAACAAAGAATTGAAGGGCAGAGACACAGTAGTGAAGCAGAATGAAAGTTTTATTTGAATGTACTCCAAGGGAGGAGGGGGCCAGAGTCAAGGTAGACAAAGGCAGGTTTACTTGGGTAAAGCAGAGAGGAAGGAAAAACAGGGAGGAAAGGGAAGCTTATCGAACTCCTGCTTGGCATTGGTCATATCCCTTGCCAATTCTTAAAGCCAGAGCCGCCTGGCGTCCAGTGTCCACTTGAATCTGCACATGACTTGGGGGAGCTGCAGAGCACTGGATGAAGTGAGATTATGTTCTGAGAACTTCCTAAAGGAAAAGAAAGGAGATTTTCAGGCAGGCTACTAAAGAGCATGATCATGCACTGCAGTTCTGTCTGGGTCACCCAAGCAATGGGAACTTGCAAGCCCAAATCAGAGCTCTCAGGAGCCCCTCCCTGCTTATCTGGAGTAGGACAGAGAGAGTGACAACCTCAAGGAAAAGCGAGTCCTGGCAACCTCAGAGAGGAACTTGTGGAGTCTGGGGTTTTATAGTGCTTTTGGGGTAAGAATCAGCATAAGGAATGATGTATACAGGTTGGTTTATAATCCCTTTAAAGTTTTACCTTAAGAATAGGGTTATTTAGGTGACTGTGTTGGCCTCATCTCAGCATTCTTTATACACGTCGGTTTATTTATTTATACTTCTGAGGTCTGTCTCCTGCCCTGGTTACAAAGGTACTTGATTAAGGGGCTGGAAGAAGAGGAAAAAACAGCATACAGGTTAAGTTAAAGAATAAACTGGGCCTTTTTGCAGGCTAAGTAGATTTCAATATCATGATCTAATTGACACAATGAAGACATGGGCTGCGCTCAGATTCTTTTCTTTATCTGGGGAATATCTGGACATTCTAAGTCACTCCTGGCCTTGGGAACTTCAACTGATTAATTCAGTAACTCTGAATCCTTTCTGGCTCTCTGGTTTTATCTGGTTAACTTTTTGAGTCCTGTTTGGTGGGTTTTACTAGCTTTATTCTTCTTCCACCCCTCTCATGTCCATCTTTCTGCCTAACACATCTAGATCCTTGATATGAAATATGCAGCTTAGGAAATTTTTATAAAATTAATATAGTCTGGAATCATGGAGGAAACTTCGACTTATCCCAGAGGGTTTTATAATAGTGGTTAAAAATATATAATTATTTAATTTGTTAAGTTTTATTCTCAAGTATAGAAATTTGCCTGATTTTAGTTATTAGTTATGCTATACACAGTATATATGTGCCATATATAAAACAGTAATGATTCTCTTTTGAATATTGGACATGAATAAAGTATTCAGGAATTATTTTTGTTGCGTTTCTTTTACTGGCATTATAGATTTGTCACAGATCCTAGATTAATGAGGTTATTTGGCATTGCCAAAAAAATTCCAGACTAGAGGCACTGGTTTATTTGCCAGAGAAAATACTGAGAAGAAAGTCACTGGGAGATTTGGGGTAGGAATGGAGGGAAGAACATGAATATTTTGGGATGTGGCTTGGAGTTTCCCATATTTTCCAGCCTTCTTAATTTGGAGAGAGTAGAAGTAGGATTGCCAGGTAAAAACACAAGACACTAAGTTAAATCTGAATTTCAGATCAACCACAAATAATATTTTTAGTCCCAAATATTGAAAATATTGACTGTTGATCTGAAATTCACATTTAACCTGTGTGCTGTATTTTTATTTGCTAAATCTGGCAATCTTACCTACACTGCTCAGTTTATGCTCTAAGATATTTTATAATTTCACTGAGGAAAAGGTACCAGTTAATGCCACCAATAATACAAGCATAAAGCATACAGGAAATGGAGAGATTCTTTTCTTTTAAGATCTTTTTTTTTAATTCCTTGATTCATCAAATATTTACTGAATGCCAACGAAATATCAGACATTCTCCTGTGCATATATATGTTGGTGACCAAAACCAGATCCGATCCTTACTGTCACGGTGCTTGCTCTCTATCTACTGAGGGAGGCAGGTGATGAACAAACTAGCAAATAACTCCAGCTATAACGAGTGGTATGAAGGAAACAGTCCTTCATGCAGAGAATACTGGTGAGTGAGCTGGTATTGCAAGGTGGGAGGGGAAGACCTCACTGAAGAAGTAACCTTTAACCTAATTTCAGAAGATGAAAATGCCAACCAGGTGATGAGGGTGGGGAAGGCTCTAAGGTAGAAAAGAGCGTGGTGGATAGCAGAACCACAGGAGGTGAGTGCAGCTGGAGTATGCAGAAGAGAGAGCGCACAGCACCAAGTGCAGTTTGGGAGGGCCCCAAATGCCAGATTGGGCAGGATTTACCAGATTACTACAATTTGGATGTTATTCTAAGGGAAATGGGAAGCCGCTGATGAGTTTTCAGCTGGGGAATGGCTAGATCTCATTTATACTTCTTAACTATCACTCTGGATAGTGTATAACAAAGAGATTGGGGGGCCATGGGGAAAGCAGGGTAGAAATGGAGAGATTATTGCCAGAGCCCAGGTGGGAGAAGATGGAGGACTAGACATGGGTGATGATAATGGAAGTGGAAAGAATCGAAATACATAAGTGGAAATGACATGTCTTTCTGATGGATTCAGTGTGAGGGAAAGTGGTAGGGAAGAACCAAGGATAACCCTCAGGTTTCTGTTTTAAGCAATTGGTTGGATGGAGTGTCAGTTGCAGAGCTGGAAAATATTGGGAGAGAAACATTTGTGATGTTAGTTTCCTATGGCTTCTGTAACAGATGACCACAAACTTAGTAGATTAAAACAACACACAGTTATTACCTTCAGGTTCTGAAGGAAGACTGAAATGGGTTTCCTCGGGCTGCTGCGTGCCTTCTAGCCGAGACTCTAGAGGACTGTGCCTTTCCCTCCCTTTTCCAGTTTCTAGAGGCTCCCTGTATTCCTCGGCTCGTGACCCCCTTCCATCTTCAGAGTCAGCAATGGCAGGTCATGTCATTCTCACATCACATCACTGTGTCTCTGACTCTTCTGCTTTCCTCTTTGACTTCTAAAGACCCCTGTGATTCTATTAAATATGCCTAGGTGATGCAGGACCATCTTCCCATCTCAGGGTTGTTGATTAGCAAACTTAATTCCATTAGCAAACCTTAATTCTCCCTGGCCATGTGAAAAACATATTCACAGATTCCAGGGATTGGGATGTGGACATCGTGAGGGAAGGGGAGCATCATTCTACCTACTACATATGGGAATTTCAGCATGTGTGTTTAGACATGTTAAATTTGCTAGCCAGTGGGTCGACCAAGTAGTAGGAAGCTAGTGATGTAGGCGGGTGGATATGTGAGTCTCAAGTTCAAGGAGAGGTTAGTGCTAAATTTGGAAGTTATCAATATAGAGATGATGTTTAAAACCATAAGAACGCATAGCATCACTGAAGGAGAGGTTGAGCCCAGCAAACTTCTACATTAGAGTGAAGATAGTGGAGGAGGAGTCAACAAAGAAAACAGAGAAAGAGTAGAGAGGAAAATAGATGGAAACCAAAATAGTGTGGTGTCATGAAAACCCAGAGAAAAGGCTTTTCTAAAAAGGCAGGAGTGATAACCTGGGTTCAGTACTGCTGCAAAAGGCAGTCACAGATTTGTCCATGGATTTGCAGCAAGAAATTGGGACCAACTACAGAAGCTGTTACAGTGGAGGGGTTAGGGGAGAACCAAAACTGATGTAGGTTAAGGAGAGAATTGGGCATGAACAGTGATCACAGGCCATGAAGAAAAATCCTGTGTGTTCTGCAGCAGGACTCACAGATCCCCTGTCTTGAGGAATTTGGTCCTCTGGCTTCTTAGTCCTAAGGATTCTTAGAGGGAACACTGCTGCACCCTCTGCAGTTTACCAGAGGGCCTACTCCTGCAAGAACAAGGTTCTCTTTTTAGCTGATTCCTCTCTGCTCATCCCCAAGGGACTGTATTATTTCAAGAAAAGGTGGCTGAAAGGTTTTTGTGTGAGGCCATTCCTCTGCTTCCTTACTGGTTCTCAGACCTTCCAAGGGAAACAAGAACTCTCAGAAAAAAAATATTCAAAAGGGAAAACCAAAAGCATCCTTATCATTACCTTGGTCTAAATAGGTATAATAAATAAATTACTATGGGTTTAATAGATAAGCCAGTAGAGAGACTCAAAAATCTCAGAACTCAGAACTCCAATAGGGTTGGTTCCAAGTTATGGCCCAGGAAAATTTAAGAATCATGACAAAGTAACACAGGCATCGATTTCACTGGTCTTAATCTGACACCATACACAAATTTAGTTTCAGATGTATCATAGACTTAACATAAAAGTTAAAACTACATTAAGTTTTTAGAAAACAGTACAAGATACATATCTGCAACTTTAGGGTAGATACAATTTCTTAGAAAGAACACATGAAACAATAATAAACAAAAATTGACATATTTGATCAAAATTAAAAATGTTTGTTCATTAAAAGATCCATTAAAAGAGAACTGGGTTGGTAAAGGGTACAAATTTTCAGCTATAAGATGAACAATGTCTGAGGATAATGTAAAATATGTTTACTATAGTTGATAGCACTGTAGTATATAACTGAAATTTGCTAAGAGGAGTTAAATGTTCTCACCAAAATAAAGATAAATATGTGATGTGATGAGTGTGTCAATTAACTAGATGGTGGGAATCCTTTCACAATAAGAAGCAAAAAGACAAGCCACAGACTGAGAGATAATATTTTCAAAACATACATCTGACAGAGGATTTGTGTCTGAGTTACACAAAGTACAAATAAATAACAAACAAAAGAAAATTTCAAGAAACTAAAAAGTCTTAATCTCTAATAATTGAGTGGGAAAGTTGTTTTAAACAAAGGTAATGGTAAATGGTAAAAGCTGGTTAAGCGCCACCTGGTGGCAGAGATTTTGAATTTCAGCTTAAGTTTTTGTGGAATTTTTTTTAGGTAAATAAAGATAAATTTCAATTATTGAATATGTAGAGACTTATAAATAGTAAGAAATTTTAATATTAAAACAGCCAAACTAAAGAGTACTTCAGTAAAACTGAACCAAATGAACAAAATCTCTTGTTATTTTTCATTGAAAATTCCTACTACTAATATGAGACAATTAAGATAATATGATGGCATAATACTCTGCCAAATATTCATACGGTAGAATTGTAATTGAATGTTAATACAATGAATGTAATGTGATTATCTGTGTGCCAGCTGTTTGACATGTATCATTGTATTTAATCGTCCTAAGAACTGTGTGGAGTATAGTCCCACACCACAGAATTTTTCCAACAGAAAATCTCTTTGTTGTTAGTAAGCAAACTCATAGAACATATTTATCTCTCAATACAACATTTTTGTGCTTTTGTTTGTAGTGGAAAAAATATTTATGTCCCAAAACTATGTCATTTTTTTAACAAAATGAAGCGTGGGGAAAGTTCTGATCATATTCCAGATAGAATTATTCTAAATAACATCCAAATCATGTGTAGACATTTTAAACACCATGTAGAATTTAACAATGAAGTGTGTATTTCAGTTGTGTGACACTGAGTAAAGCAACTGGTCCTGAACCTGTCAGCACCATGCCTCTAATATTCAGCTCCTGTTTTTGCTTACCAGTGTCTGACAGTGAGTCCCCTCCCAAAGATGGCAGTGTTGAGAGAATTAAGGAAAAATTTTGTGACTGAAATGTTTACAATAGAAGGGGAGTTATTACTTTTTGTTAAGAGCTATCTCAGTTATGATAAAAAAAGTAACACTTAAAACAATTTATAACCTGACATCATTTTTTGTTTCATTTATACTTATGAATTTTACTGTTTCATTAGGTTTTAGGAAGTGGTTGCAAGTCTTATAATTTTTTCCAAGTAAAAATAATGGAAAACAGGCTCCCTGTTGACGTTTTCAGGTGGAAACTCTGATTTTCAAGAACAGGTTACTGATGCTAAGCAGGAGAAGCCTGTCAAGTATAAATATTATACCATTTTACAAATGAGGCCCAAAGTGACCAAGCCACTTGCCCAAACTCCCACAGGCGGGAAGCAGCAGAGCCCTGGCCGTCGGACTCCAACCACCGTGGACACCGCCTCCATTGGGCCTGCTTCTGTCACACGTACCCTGGGCCGATGTTTCCTAACGTTCTTGATCAAGGGTTATGAGGTTGGAATGTTACAAGATTAATGTATCACCTAAAAGGAAGTTCTGTGGCTAATTAGGTTTGGGAAATACTGAGTTTAACAAAATAAAATACGTTACTTTACTTTTCAGAGTCAACTGGACTGTGCTCTTCTCTATGTTTGGTAGTTGAAGAGGGGTTTAACATTTCCCAGACTTACTTGTTTGAGATTTGTATAGATTAAGATGGACTTGCTAGTACAAAATATAGAACATGCATACATTATATGTATGTGTATATGTGCCTTATAATATACCAATGCTAACTTAAGCAAATGTGTGTTTATTTGTCCTATATAGCAAGAAGTCTGGGGCAGAGCAGCCCAGGGCCAGGTTCATTTCTCTATCTCTTACTGCTCTCCTGTCCATAACAAGCTGTCATTCATACTCATGGTTGTCACCTCACAGACACCAGATTTTACCCCACCACCAGGTTTTACAGCTATTTTTCAGGGAGGAAGAGAGAGGAAAGGAAAAAGGCAATGCCAACATCCCCATTTACATCTCAGTGACCAGAGGAGTGTCTCATGGCCATTCCTCACGACCACCCCTAGCTGCAGGGGCCCTACAAATGGGATTTTTTACTTTTAAGTCTCTGTATCAGTGAGTTATGATTTGGTGATAAAGCACAAAGGTTGATTTCTTGCTCACATGACACGTCATCAGCCGCAGGCTGGCTGCAGCTCTGCTCAATGTGTCTTCTTCATTTTGGGGCTCAGGCTGAGAGGACAGCTCCTCTCGGGGCCATATGCATTCCATGGTGGAAGGACAAGGGAGATGGCAGAACCACGTGATGGCCCTTAAAGACTGTGCTCAAAAGTGGCATCTGTAACTTTCCCCCACATTCCATTAGCTAAAGCAAGTCATACACTAAGGCTGATTCAATAGGTCAGGGAAATATAATCCTCCTACAAAAAGCATCACAGACGGTCAGGCATGACAAAATAATCTTTCCTATATAATAGAAGCAGGCAAGAGAGAATAGAGCAGAGATGGAAGGTAAGTCAGCAATCGACAGTGTTTGCTGTAGTATACACACACACACACACACGCACAAACACACACCACCTTTTTATTTATATGTTATGGAGCATTTCACAGGACGAGTATTCACATCTTTTGGGAACTGTTATCTTGTACCACATCATGTCCCTTTGATAAAGTAACTACCTATAAAAACATCCTGGGGTAAAACACTTAGCCCTTAGTGTGGGCTGTAGTTCTGTTCAGCATTATAACAGATTGTACTGTAATTGTACAGATGATAATCTGTGTCACAGACTATTACTAGAAAGTTGTGGCTGTACATTAAAATCCAGTATTATGTGAAGGTGACAGACATGAACAAAACTCATTTTTAAGCTAGGAGAATTTCAGAAAATGGAGTCATGTCTGGTTATTAAAGGTTTTTTTTCTTTTCTTCTGAATCAGGTGCTGTCATATCATGCAACGTGTTCAAAAACTGAGGTTGACAAGTTCAAGGTAAGGAAGCAAATGGTGTCCTATTCGTGCATAAAGTTAAACTTCACATGGCTTTCTGACCCTTTGTCACTTGCCCCTATAGAATTAGTCCTGCCCACTGGGTGTTGAGGAATAGAACTGGGCAGAGGTGTGTTAGAATATTTCAGTTTTAAAGGGGAAGAGGGACCTACATACAACTGAGTAGCCCCTTCATGATCGTTTAAATGATGCAGTATTTATTTCTTTTCATTTGTTAAGTAAGCAGAATATCAGAAAAAAAAATCTGTGTAATATGGTGAAACTCAGGATGTCTGGTTTTGGCATTGGTTTTACTTATTTTCTGTTCATTTAAAATCTTAGGTCCTATATCTTCATCTGTAAAAGTAGGTGAAGAGATTAGGATAATAATAGATAACATTTGCCAAGTGCTTACTATGGACCAGGCACAATGCAAAACATTTTACATGTGTTAATTCATTTGAGTCTCATAATGCTATGAAGTGTGTACCATTTTATAGGTGAGTAAACTGAGGTGTGAGGATGTTGAGTAAACAGGCTAAGGTCAAATGATTCTAAGGCCTATAGCCAGGCTATCTGGCCCCAGAACTGGAATTCTTAAGCACCATGCTCCGCTGCCATTCTGCCTGACTCTCTTCCAGCTCTGACGTCCCATGAGTCTGTGAATGCATCTGAGATATTCCTGCTCACTTTAGTCACCACCATTCCCTTAAAGGCTGCTCAGAATTGTCACTCCTCTCCCTGCTTTTCTCACAGGCTATGGTTAAACATGGGAGTGTGGGGAATCTGATTTTCCTCCCTGTTGGAGGTCTTGATGTCTGTCTTTTTAAGATTTTGTGGAGCTTCAGGGAATTATAGGGCAAGCTGCCATAAGCATAAGAAAGATAATGTCTTGTGTTGTAATATTTGTGTGGAGTAATGCTGGATGCTGGCGACTCCTCTAAGAGTTTCATTTGCATGTGGATGCATTCATCTTCAGTGGCACACAGATCTTTGGGCCTGGTTAGTGAATCAGATCATTGAGTTGAGTCACACTAATAAAGAGAGGAAACAAGGAAAGACTCTAAACTCAGAGCAGGGCTGAGGAAACTGCTCAGAAGGGCAGGGAGCAGCATGTCTATGGGGGGCTGAAAGTGAGCTGTGGGGGCTCCAGTCAGAGAATGTGTCTTATGGGCATGGAGAGATGCTTAGAAGAAGACCTACAGGTCAGAAGGAGAGATGTGGTGCCACGAGTGTGACAGCTGACAACAGAGGGAGGAGACAGAACAACCACAGCCATGGCAGTTAGGGCACATTTGAATAAACATCCTCTATACAGGTTAGAACGTGCGCCCCAAGGGGATGAGGGATGGGGGACGAATAGCACTTTTCTTATGTTTTGTTCACCTCTATCATTTTACAGTTCTTGGAACATAGGACCACTCAATAAATACTTGTTGAATGGAAGAATGAAAGAATGAATGAATGATTAAATAACTCCAAAAAACATCAGGGTCCTATAACTCAAAACGTTTAGTCATTAAGAAAATGTTAAACCTGTGGTTATGTAAGGTTATTTTTGTATTTTATATAAATGTTATAAATATGTCCATCAAAAATATTTAAAGCTTTCTTACTTTAGCTAATAAAGTTCAGTTACCTAAAAATCCTATTTATGGAAATAACTTCCCATAAATATTTTATTTTTTTATGTTTTATATTTTATATTTACTATCATTATAGTCAACATCATTGCTAAAAGCAGGGAGAAGCAGGGAGGGAGAAAGACAGCAAAGCTCACAGTGGACTAAATATGACTAAAAGAGCGATTTGCTGGGACATGCCCAGAGCCACTGCAGACCAAAATCAATAGCCGTTTGCTCTCTAAAGCTTCTGTGCCCTGTATTCTTTGCCTAGAGGAAGGAGAACACAGTTATTTTGGAATTTGCCACAATATGGATTATTTAAATTTGAGAACAAAGGGTTATTATATCTTAAAGGTATCAAGATTAGATCATTAACTAATTTATTCCAGATTTTATCCTGATATTAATGAGTATCTTATTATAATGTAATTGCGATATAATAGGTAATTTTAACCTAATGGGTTTTTTCTTCATATATAAAGTAAATAAAACATTAACATAATTGGTAGCTGATGCCTTATAACTGCAGCAATAACATTAAAATGTAGTGGGCTTAAAATAAACTTGCACGTAGAACACTGAAAAATATTTACTGAAATTTCATGCTAGAATATGTGTGATGGTAGTTTCCTAACATAAATAACAGTAAATAAATGTTTTGACTAATATATACAGACAAACTATGCTTATAATATATTGTAACCTTTATCCTGCAATTCTTTTTAAATAATGGATAAATAGGTAGATAGATACATATCTATATCTATATATCTACATCTATAGATATAGATATGTATATATGTATGTATGTATACATATATATATATATACACAGAGAGAGAGAGAGAGAGAGAGAATTGAAATCTGGAATCAGCTATCCATGAGATTTTGTGACTCCCTGTAGTGGATAATGCCCAGCTGGGACCAAACTCGTGATCAGTGATTAAGTCAGAGTTTGGGAAGCAGATGATTTTATCACCTAGTGCCCAGGAGGATCTGGGGGTCAAACACACGCACAAGTCAGACCCCAGCTGCAGCCCAGGCTGTACCACATCGGGGTTCAGATGTGTCCAGAGGACCAGTGAGATGTGCTCTGTTTACATGAGAGACTAAGAGGCTTCTGAGTCCAGAACTTTTCCTAGGGAAAACCGAGGCCTCAGTGCCTGGATGATTCCAAGTTCAGCATGTGGTTTGCCTCTTGGATTTTTCCCTTATTCCAGCCTCCCATGGATTCATGTTCTCAGCTAAGAACATGTGTGGACACAAGAGGCATGGACCTTAGTATGGTTTCAGGGCATTAAATGCCCCCAATGTCACAAGAATTCCAGAGTGTCAAGTGGAAACAGCAGCCCAGAGGAAGGAAGCACCACTACAGGCCATGAGGCAAGGTTATCTTCCTCCCAGGGTGACCAGCGGAGGCTGGAGGAATCGATGCAGGCTGAGTGGTCACATTGTAAGGACAAGTGAGGTATACCCTGGGAACTCCAAGAAGTAAGTAGAAGTTAGAGTTCCTATAATATTGGGGAGTGTGATGCACTCTATTAATTACTTTCAATTCACTACCATTTGTACTCCTAGGTGATATAGCCTAAAGGGACATAGACTTCACATCGATAAATTCTGTGAATCTTTAATAATCACTAATGCTAGGCTGATAACCTTACTTTTCCTCATATCTTGCCTTCCTATTTCATATCCCTCCATGTTAGGGGATTTCTGAGAATGCCATAGGAGATGGAGAGGGTGTTTTTGTTCTTGTTTTGTTTTGTTCTGTTAACGCTATTTCTCCTATTAGGAAAAGTCCCCTTCAGGGATGTGTTCGTGTAACTAGAATGTCAGAACTTGGGAAACTGTCCTTTTTGTGGGGCTACCTATACACAAAAAGATCACAGAACTTCCTGGAGCTTGTGAATTAACTTTTTCAAAGTCTGATTCGGATTATAATGTTCATAATTTGTCTTTACGGTTTGGTTACCCTGTGCAGAGGAACTGAATGAGGAAACCAGGATCTAAAGAATGGTCTTTACCCTCATTAACATTTACTGATCTTCCTTGAACCCAAAATATGAAAGGTATGCCCAGAAAATTTGTGCAGATTTTAGTGCCTGTTTATATCTCTTCTGCTCCATGCTAACAGGAATAATGTATAAAGACCATATTGACAATTAGGTCTCTTTGAAGATGACTGGTTTAAAGGCTTTTAATAACCTGAAGATGCCAGCTGTGATAACGTAAGAAAATGAGTTTAGTACACCAATTATATGCTTCTGTAATTTTATGCACTTTCCTAAGATTCCAATGTGGTGGACAGACCAAACAATTATCACTATATATGCCAGTTTACCAATTAAAACCAACTCATGGACGTTCTCATGTTATATAGCCACCTTTTATCATCCCTTCATTCAATTTCAAACTGCATGGGTTATGGCTGCAATCAGGGATGAACTCGTTTACAGCATTATTTAACTGCCTCAGTAATTAAATGCCAATAACTCATGTTGGGTGTTTGGGTTTGGACTACCTCTTGCATATTTCAAGTTTTCAATGTTAATGCCTAGGCCACAAATAAACGTCCTGGTAAAGAAAATGAAATAAAGTACTAAGGAGTAGGTATTCCTGTGGCCTTTACATACTGAACTAAGGGTGGCTACATCACAATTAGGATCTTATAGCTGCCTCTGTGGGATGGATGGGGTTGGGGGGGACCAGCTGAGCAATGGGATGTGATGGAGTGGGCTGTGTTTTTAAGTCGTTAAGTTTGAGGAGACATTGATCCATGAAATATTCAAATGTTATAATAGTATGCTTCCACCCTTAGAACTTCCCTCGTGGCTATGCCAGTAGATGGTGTGGTACAGGCCCTGCACCAGGGTCCCTATACAAGTATGCAGGAATTGGGGTCCCCCAAGGCCTTAGCTGGCCAAGTGCACAGGATGACTTTTAGTAATCAATCCTCCAGAGAGGCCACCTTTTTCTAATTGCACAAAGGCAGCTGTGTGCTGGCCGCTGCCCTGCCAACACTATTTCCAAAGTCATGGAGAAGCGCAATCTTTGCAGCAGCTTCTTGCAGAGGAAATTGCACTGTGCAGAGAGGGCTAACACCATGGCATTTACCCAAACCCAAGGGACTTGGGGAACCGAGGAGGGGCAGGGGTAGGGCAGGGCACCATGGGGAGCTCATGTTCCCACCCAGTCAGCAGGGAGCGCCTCCCAGCCTGGGGTAGTGTGCGACTGCAGGGGGCAGGGCGGGAAGAGGCACTTTCCCTTGCTTCTCCATCTCAGCCCGCCACCCATCCTGAAGCGCTACCTGTGGAAATCTCACCAACCAGCGCCCTTCCAGGTCACCTCAGCTTATCTCTGAGGTTGCTTAAAAGGTAACCTCACAGGGATATAAATGGAATCTGGGCATCATCTTGCACCTAACATGTTCTGTCTCCTCTCTTGTCCCCGCCTCTTCAATTGAGGGGCTTGTTTTGATTTTAAATAATATTTATGCCGAGTTTAATTTCAGGGATTTTTTTTATCATCAGAGCAAGTTATTAAAACTTTAGCAGGAAATTGCCTGCAGGGGAAGCAGCTGAATCAGCACCCTAAAGGGCATCTTGAGCTCCTAAGGCAGCAGCCAGAGCCAGGCAGCCTGCACTGCTCAGGACATGCCCATAAATATGTAGAGAGCTTTGTGTTCCAACGTCCACATGTTCATGTGGAATTCTCTTTATGCATTGCGTCTTAGCAGACACTACATTAGAAGCCAATGGTCATATTTTGTCACTCCTGAATGCTGAAAATCCTGGGGCCGGGGGCGGTGAGAGGGGAACCTCTTAGGGCCGCAAGTCCAGCTGGCCTTTCCTACCGCTACTCAGCAGCTTTGAGGCAACGGCTCTTCAAGGGCCCACCTGGCCAAAGTACATCCTAAGACCACCCTGCCCTCCTCTCAGATCACCAGTAGTAGCCACTGCTTGTCACTTCTTCCCATCTGAAAACAAAACAGGGAGATTCTGTCAAGAAGGCTCCCTCTGATCATCTATTTCACGGGGAGAAAGAATGGGTCTGGAAGGCTTTTTCCCACCTTCTCGCTTCCACACATTAACACAGCCAGCTTCACTGCAGTCCCTAAGTGTCACACTTGAAGTTCCAGGGGGTCTGGGCCTGCAGGAATGAAGTAAAAGGTCATGGATTTTTGGTTTCAGAGCAAAGGTGCACCCTGAAGGTCCGGAGAAGACAGGAGCGCAGGTAGCGGGACAGCGCTCTTAGAGCCCTGGGCCCTGAGGCCTGGGTGGTGGAGGGGAGTGTAAGGCCAGAGGGCACCTGGGTCTGCCTCACTCTCTCTTCTTTCTGGTTTGCCCCTAGTAAGAGCCATCTGGAGCCACAGATCTGGAGCCAGATGAACAGTGCTCTTCTGTTTCCTTCCCACAAAGCTTAGCATCTTCAAGAAGCCTCTAGATTGCATCATTTCAAACTCTTTACTTGGACATTAACGGTTAGCAGACAGTGTCTGATCATTTTCTGCAGTTTCAGTGACCAGAGCTGTCCCTTTTTAGGCAGTTGTAAGGCCATGGACACAGTAAGACAAGAGACAGCAAACATTTAACTAGACAAAGCAGCCGCCAGACCTCATGGTTCATTTAAAATTTCAGGTTTCCTCATCTACAAAACAAAGCCATTTCCAGCTATAAAATGCTATAATTTTATAAGCCTGTAAAATTTATCTCTAGGAGGGAAGGGGAAAATAAAACACAAAACAATGTAAAGTTGACAGAACATCTTGGAGTTGTTATAATTTCTGCATACCCAAAGCTTTAAATTTAATCTCTGTTTAAAAATTGGGGTGTTTCATGGAAGGTTGAACTCAGCTTGATTTAATTACATGTCATACGTGATTTCCAAAGCCCACCATGGCTGTCTTGTAGCTGAAGGGTGATCTAATAGAACAATGCTTGGGAGGAAGGTAAGTGATTGTTTTAGGTAAGGCAGGAGTCTTAATCTCTTCAGTATAAAAACTAATGCTACCTATAAATGTTTAAATAATAATGTCTCAAACAGTATGACTCAGCAGTGTATAAAAACCTTGTCATCCCCATCACCTCACTTGAGCCTGGCGAACCTCTTGCTGAGGCATGGCTATTACAGCCCCATTTTGCGTTCGAGTCAACCAAGAACCAAAGAACCAGCAAGAAAAATGCACTTATTTGGCTTTGATTTTTCCTGTCCAATGTTTTATCTTGACCTTGAAGACAGTGCGTCTCTTCAACTGGCTAAATAGGAAAATAAAAGCAGTATCATGGAATTTTATCCTGAAGCCATTTCTTTTGATTTAACTATTATTCTTGGAACCCTTATGGCATTTTGATAGTTTGGGGACCAAATAAGCATGACTGCAGATGAGTCTGAGAAAAACAGCATTTTTGGCTGAACATAACATGTAAAAAGACATTTTCATGGTATTTTTTGAGCAAATGTGATGCTGTTTTATTAGGAACTTCTTTTTGTATTGTGGTTGTGCCGTCCACGTGACTTCTTGCCTTGGGGTCTCAGACTGCAAAGGAAATTGGAAACAGCAAACATTATGAAAATGTTGCATGATTCTTAGCAAGAGGGTATATGATCCATTATTCTGACATCTTGCTTGTCTTCCTTACAGTCTGATTGGCTATCTAGCTATATAGAAATCTCCTGACATCTGGAAAGCTCAAAGGAAAAAGAGCAGTTCCACTTTATTATCCTGCCTTCTCCAGGTCTGCCAAGTACCTTGTAAGAAAGATAACGAGGATATAAGATTGCGAACATCAGTTCAATGATAAAGTACTTGTCAGGAGATAAAGTCTTATGTTTAAGGCATGAGAACTCATGAACTAGACTATTTGGAAGAAGGTATGAAGTGAAGAATGTGAGACTGGATTTATATTTGTATATTTCCTGCAGCGATGCATGGTGTTGGGGCATCATGGACAGGAATCTGCCTATCTGAAACATGATGACTTTAATATAAGACTCTTCATGTAAATTTTTAAGAATTTTAAAAGTCATTATTCTGAATTAACTGCTATATACTGCCTCCATTTGTGGTTCTGAGTATGTGTATGGTGTGTGTGTTTGTGTGTGTGTGTGTGTGTGTGTGTGTGTGCACTTTGGCTTAAAGCCTTATCAAGTGATTCAGAGTCTCATCTCTAGCTTTAGGAAAAAGATCTTGTGGCAATTCATTGTCTCCAAAGAGACAAGCTTTGGAAAATCTATGAGAAAACAAGATCTGAGATGCAACACTTTGGCCACTGGGTGCCATCCTTGCTCCACGTAAGGATTTGCTGAACCACATTTCTAGAAAAATGGTTAAAACCCCAAAGACAGTCATTTAAAAGTAATTTCAAGATATAATAATGTTTGTGTGTGTGCATGACCTGGAATATGTTAATGGCACAGGCAGCTTATTCTTCTGACCAGGCATGAAACAGAAGGAGTGGGGAAATCTCCTCTCTGGTTCAGCTTTATTCATAAAGCCTGGTGAAGGCCCCTTGCTTGCTTTACCCCAGTGAGCCAGCCAGTGGGTGGCAGGGGAAGCAGCCTGTAGGAGCTGGGAGCTGCTGATGAGGTGGTGTGGTAGGTATCTGGAGGTCAGTGGGTCAGATACACCATTAATTATTTTTATTGTTGTACATATTGCAGCGTGCATGTAACAGACCTTGAACCTAGCCGTCTGTGTGGCTGTGTTCTGTCTCTTCAAACACATTCCTCTCATTACAGAGCTGGTGGAGCTATTAAACACATCCCCTTTCTAGGAATGCTGCATGTTGGTGGAATAGTAACTCTGTTTTGGGGGCTTTCTGTTTTCCTAGAAGCAATTCATGGAGTTTACAAGGACACCACCTTAGCCAGGCATCAGAACATCCATAATCAATGACACAATACCTGCACAGGATTTTGCTATCATTGGATTTGACACTCACCTACATAAAACCTAGAAATTAAACTCAACATTATGAACAAGAATAGCTACAGAGAATATTCTAAGACTGTCATGTAGTACAGGCTACAGTTTCTATTCAGGGCCTCAAACATTTGGTTGGGACTAAAAGAAATTAGAGTGTGAACAAGTAGGAATTATACTGCTATACTGTTATACTGCTAGGCTGGGGCCATGCAGCTCCTCTCACAGTTGGCCCTGAAAGTGGCCCGGATCAGCGCCCACAGGTACCTGTTTAGACTCACTGTAATCAAATCCACACACCCATGAAAGGAGAAAGTGTGAAAAGGGCTGGCAAGAACCTACAAAAGGACAGGGTTTTTTTTCAACCTATCCAGGAATAAAAGGTTTAAATACTTACTGTTCTGCTGTTGAACATCTCCAGGTGGATGGACTTTAAAATATATTTTCTGGGCTTACTAGGATAACATGTTACCAGTCATTAAATATGTTTAAATATTGCTGTTGCCTAGGTGTAGTGCTGTTAGAGCTGGAGCATTCTTGCGATTCTGAGTGCTTTCATAGCTCTTATTTGACTGGATGTTAATAGAAGACTTTAAGAGAGGCACCGATGGCTGTATCCTATGTGTCAATCAGGCAGCTGAGGAGATAGCACACAGCCAGTTTGGAGGCCTCTCTTCTAGCTGCTGAGGTCCTTTTCTTGGATTCTCCCACCCAGTATATGCTCACGTCACTCATACTATGCTCACCTGGAAAATAACATTTAATGAACATGGTTCCATGTGCCAGGTCTGTTTTCAGTGCTTCAACCTGCATTATCATTTTAATCCCCACAAAAAACCCTACTATTATTTTCTTATTTTATAGATGATCAACAAGAGAAATGCCCAATTAACTATATTAGGCACATTAAGAAATCGAGATATGGAAAGGCATGCTGAATTTGTAATATTCTCTATTTAAATGATATGGCATCCTTTTTGTTTTAGATTCTTCTGGTCCTGGCCCTGATTATGAACCCTTCTGTAATCATCTCTTAGTTCCTTAACAGGCAAGTTCAGATTTCAACAGACTCTGCAAAGGGTTTTTTGTTTGTTTGTTTGTTTGTTTGTAAACTTATAAGGTTACATAGGTTATAAGGTAAGCCAGGCCTCCTGTTTAAGCAAATGTGCTTTCTCAGCCTTCAACATTCTGGAATATCAACTTCAAGGGATAGGTTTGTGGGATCTAAAAGCAATTTTTCCCTGCACAGGGTAAATCCCAAACAATTCTTGTGCCAAATGACCTCATTCCATTCTCTACTAGGTTCATTTTCATAACAGGTATTATAATTAATCTAGGGCCTTTCCGGAGACAGAAGGGAGTTCTGTAAAAACCAAGCTTTGTGTTGCTTTCTGCAGGAACAGGTGGCCATCCTCACCACTGAGTTTAAATTTGTCAAACTCCATGAAACACTGAAGCTGGGTTTTAACCAGGACGTTCTGTACTCTTCCCCTCACCACTGACAGGAAAGACCTAAAATTCAGCAAGAAAAGCTAAAAGGGAGAGAGGCTTTCTATGACTAAGTTGCACCAAAATGAAAAATCATAGGAATTGCCTCCTTTTAAAGCCATAGAGAAATTTATGCTTCTACCTGAAATATCTTCCAAACCATGAGTGATCGCCTTGAAAACAGCTTTCCTCTGGTTCTCTGAGTTGTGTGAGAGGGCAAAGGTTTAGTTTTGACAACCCCCTTAAAACCAAAAGTCCAAGAATCCTATTATTAGGAATGTCCCTGTCTGCACTGGTCTGTGAGTGACTGTCTCTCTCCACACGAGCTCTTTCTCCTGCTGCATAATGATTCACTCATGAGAAGGCAGGATTGAGTAGAATGCAAGATCCCAGATGTAAAATCTTCCTCTATGTAATATACAGAAGCCCAAAGTTCCTCCCAGAAAGAGTTACAAACGGGAGTATATTGTGTACCTAAAGGGCAGCCTCCCCAGGGAATATGTTCCCGCAAGGCCAACCTCTTTAGGCAGAGCCACCTGACCACTCCTGGAGCTGCCTGCAGCAAGCACCGGTGGGCTCTTGAGCCAGAGGAGCAGAGCTCTAGCATGGCAGCATTGAGCCCGGTACACTCACTGCAGCCTGGCTGTCCATACCAAGAGGTAAATGTGGCCTCCGTTGGGGCCTGATTTCTCATCTTCCAGCAATCGCCTCTAGAAAAAACTATTCCCAAATTCCAGTGTGGAGAATCTCAAGGAAGTTTTACAATTGGTCCATTTGGGGTCAAGGGCCCATCCTTGAACCAATCAGCTGTGACAGGGGCATAGTCATAGAAGAATATCTCAACCCCCTGGTGGAAACACATGGTTGGAGTGGAAGGAGGACCAGTTTCACTAGAAAGGGGAGAGGCACTAGGCAGATAGTATCACAGCTGTCCTTCACTGGTGAGGCATATATGCACAATGTTCAGACAGTGACTTTCAGTGTTTATCAAACCTGCCCATGGCCTGTCTTATGGAAACCACACATTTCCTGGGGCACAGATGGGATGCTCACAATAGCCCTTTCAAAGTTCATAAATTTTAAACCCAGGTGACACCCACCAGTGATATATGTGCAGAAGTGGTTTCCAAAGCCACTTTGTTCAGGTTGCACTATTGAAAAGCTTTTTCTGTTTCCACAGAAACAGTGTTTCCACAGTGAATCCTACTGATGGTCACCCTGATTTGGCTTTCAAACTCACTCAAATTTTATAAACCAAATAAATATAACTTCCTGGGATGTACCAATTAAATTGGCCCACAAACTCCTCACGAATAACTGTTTCATGTGGTCATAGCATAGCAGCATCTTTCTATTGCACTTGAACACTGAAGGCCTTGCTGTATAACCAGAAAAGCCCCCTTCAACTAGATCAGCCAGTAACCCACAGAGTCCCTCTGAAGTAGTCATTTCTTTGTGAACTAATTAAGGCCTCCTGGAGAATTAAGCAGATCAGATAGGCCAAACATGCCTATATCTGATGTTTGAAACTCACAGTGAAATAGCTCAGTTCCTAATCTACTTCCTGGACCCATTAGAATTCAATTAATAGAAGGACATTCTTTCTTAGCTTCTCTTTGGCAGATTTGTGTATGAACAGTTAAACCGGTGTTAGCAAAAGCAGTTACTTGTATCCAAACAACTCTCTCCACTGCAAAGAGAATCCCAAAACTGTTTAGACAAGACTGCTTATCCTCCCACTAGGATGCGAAGCGGACAGAGTGAGATAATATGTAGCTCATGCTGTCCTGGACACTGACCACATCCTATCCTGTGGCTGCTGGACTTTTGGACTTGAAGGTCAGGGGAGGAAGGTGAAGGAAGAGACCCGGAGACAAGGAGACAAAGAATGGCCTCCTTCAAACTGTTTAAAATTATTTCCCTGAATAAACAAGTTTGGACTTTAAAATGTATCAACACATGAACTAACTACAAAACTGTAGAAATCCATAAATATTTCTAGAACTGCTAATCAACCATGAAAAGCAGAAAATTTGAGGGTAAAACAACCTTGAATCGTTTTTTTCTTTTTTTCTGCAGTATTCCCATAACTGTTCCTCAGATGCCTCAGTGTAGACGCAAGGAGGTTTATTTTTATTCTAACAGGATATGTTATACTTGTCACTCAGCCCTGAAATAGTTTTCCTCTCCAGTGGAACATCAGGCCAGTAATATATTTGCATAGCTATTCTCACCTGTCACTCTCCTGTCGGCCTAATATGTCAGCACACACAGAACGCCCAAGCAGCCAGTGGCAGGCCTGGAAGCTGCTGCACTTTTGGGACATGTTTTCAAAATATTCACAGTCTCCCAGCAACAGGGAAAGGTATTTCATTGGCTCTCTCGCTGTTAGCTGAAAGGAAGACAATGCCGATGGCCTTCAGCTGTGAAGAGCAAGACGTGGCATTGGAGGGCGATTGGCGGACAGGAGGCCAGATGTTTGAACACAGGAGCCTCTTGGTGGCAAATGTAGTATTTTATAAGTATCATAGAAAGCATGATGTTTCATACCCCCAGATAAAAATCAAATGTTAAAGAATAGCACCAAAATAGGGCAGGTAGTTTCATCTGCAGTGTCCTAGGATGCATAGAAGATCAATCTGGGCACCCAGGTTTATCTGCCTGGTCCAAGGAAGAGCTGCTGAGTGTGAAGCCTCAGTGAGAAATAAATTAAGTCTTTTGGGTGTGGAAACACTTAGGCCTCCCTCTGCCAGAGGTGGATGTCATGTATATGGGTATTCTAGATGCAAAGTAAACCTGTAAGTTACCTTATCAGTATCTGACCTTGTGAATTGTCTTGCCCTTAGAAAGTTCTCCTTAACTGTCCAAGCTGATTTCCAGCCCCTGAGGAAACCCAAGGGGAGAGCCAAGGAACAAGGCCAAGGCTACCTGGGGCTTGAATTACAGGCTCCCATGCCACCTGGTCTCTTCCAGATCTTCGACAGGACGTCCCGGGCAATCCATATAGGAAAATGAGGTTTTCTCTTTCTGGCTGTACTCTTTTGTTGCTAATATGGGCCAGAAAATTAATATTGACTGGGTACATATGTGAAATCAGAGCAATGATGGAATGTTCTGTGAAGAACATGCTGTAAACCAAACAAGGAAAAAATTAATTCTTAAACTGACAACACCCCATCCTTGCTGAGGATTCAGCCTCTTGTCCGTTCAGGCAGTATGATGGACAGACATACACTTACAATAATTAGTAACAGTCAGACTCCAAAGGCTTCCATGCCAGGAACACATACATATCTTGTCATTGATAAAGGACAGGCATTTTGGTGGTAAGAGGTCACTCAGCGTAAGCTCTCCCCTGCTGACTCACCTGAGTTCTCTTGGCGGGCTTAGAAAAGCAAAATGGAGGGAAGGCACTGTCTGCTTTTCCAGAGAAAAAGTCAGATTAAAAATTAACCATAATTGTAATTATGATTAACAATGGGCTGTATATTAACTGTAGATCCAATACTATTCTATGCATGTTAATTATGTAGACTCCTATTAATAAATTAGTATATGAATATCATTTGTGTGTATCTCTAATGGGTATAAAAGATGATACAGTCAGGTTTGCTTTAGCTAGATTCTAAGCTACTTGAAAATTGCTCTATCTCCAGTGCCTAACACAATGCCGGGCATGTGGTAAGTGCTCCATAAATATTTCTTGAGGAACTAATGCAATAAATTGATGAATGAATTGATGAATCAATAAATGACACAAAGCTTGCCAATCTGCTTCGTTTCACAAATGACAAGTGTAGGAACATTGGGAAATATTTTGGTCTTCTTTTAAAAGTTTGGGTGTGTGTGTCTAACAGAAACTAACCTCAGGAGACCTGAGTTGTAATCTTGTTCAGTCACAAGTTGAGAGATATTGTCATTACCTCATTTTATAGATGAAGAGACTGAGAGCTAAGAGGCAAAGTAACTCACCCATGGTCACAGTTAGTAGGTCACAAATACCAAGTGTTGAACTCGGATCTAATCCAGAGCTCATGTTGTTGCCATCATTCAGGTCAGCTGCACACCTGTGTGTTTTCTCAGGATGGAAACATGACCCCCTGGAGCAGGACGTGCTGCCTTTCCCCACAGCATTAGCACTTCTGCTTCAGAGCACAGAGTAGGGCATTGAGGAGAAACTGTTGATGAGATTTGGATACCATTCTAGAGATGATGCAAAATAAACTGAGAATCAGGATTAAAAACCTGGAACTTCCTGAGCTGTAGACAGGTCATCAGGTTCTGGAGTCCCAGCCTGTATCTAATGGCAGGCTCTCTAGAAGCGGGAAAACTATTTGTCTGGGTCCAGTTTTGCCATCACCACCACCACCACTAGACCTGCTTTACACTTCCAGTGGAACTGTGGGCCACACCTGCACCCCTTTGCACCTTCCTGTCCACCATCAGAGAAGTAGGATAGGGGAGCTACTCCAAGAGGTTGTGTGAGGATTAAATGAGATGGCAATTTGGAAAGAACTGTATCCTGGTACACTGCAGATGCTCAATAAATATTAAATGCCTTTTCTCTTTTACCTATATCCTTAAATAAAAGGGATGAAGAATCTCATTTGTTTGGCAGTTTATAAGAGAAGTCCATAAAATTATCCGGTTTTTCTCTCTGGTCCTGTTTAATCAGTAAACGTTGGTTCCTCATTTAAGAAGGAAAAGAAATGAATTCTCTATTCCAGTAAAACTCTAGAAAAGCTCAGAGATAAGGTACAAATTTGAGCTAGAAATTTATGTTAGACAAGGCTTTCCAAAACTCCAGCCACTGGGTTACTGCCTGGCTTGCATTTCTTAGGTAAACTGCACTGATGATGAACATTTCAGGGTCTTCTCTCACCCAGGTGCTCATGCGGGAAACAGGCTGCCGTAAGTCATAGCGAGAGGCTTGGAAGGCTTACCCGCAGCAGAGTTCCTCATCATTTTCTGTGAGGAAGAGCAATTCTTCACTTGCCTAAAGTCATGAAAGCAGGTGTGGGTTTTCCGGAATGGTTCCGGGTGAATCGGGCAGCCTATTCCTTCCCACTGAAAATGGCAGCAGCCAAGGAGAAGGAAGTGGGATAGGGAAACCGGCAAACCAACATCGGCTGAAACTTTAAGATCAATTGGTGTCCTAGTTCCTACCCCATAGAAAACTCTTCGTCTGAACTATACCAAAACTGGGGCAGCTGACTGAAAAGAGGTGGGGCAGAGGGCTGGCATTGGTATATTTTTTATACCCAGGTGATTCTATTATGAAGCTAGGACTGAAAACATAGGACTGGCTAATGTTTCCCAAACTAGTGTTTCATAGAGCAGTGTTCCACAGACTATTAATCATTGTGCCACATGGCCACAGTAAGGGTTCTAGTAAATAAAGGTAAATAGGTGACCTTACTGTACCACCTCTGAGGCTTTACACCCTTATGGTCATCATTCTTTATATGGTAGAGTATCAGCTTTGCCTGTCCATTTTTGACCATTCCTCTTTAAAAGCCCATCCACTAATGTTTTTTCAACAGGATGCAAGGGAACACAATCTGAGCACATGCTGGCCTGGGGCCCACACATTGTCAAAGAAAAGTTACAAGGGGTTCCTGAGAAGAATGAGTAGAGGCCTCTGCCAGTGGATATGTTCTATAATCTGAAATGTTGCAGGACATGCAGATCCTGGCATTGATACTATTCTGAGAATGTGCCTTTCATTATTGTGCTCATCATTAAATAATAGCTGCAATGAAGACTTGTCTCAGGAATTTCCAAAGAGCAAGTCACTTTAATTACCGTAATGTATATTTCAAAGCTGCTGCATTTTTATTGCCATTATTTCTACCCCGAAAAGAAAATGTGTTTCTGCTTTGAGTTATAAATTGTGTCCAAGAAAGGGAGCTCCTAAAGATTCTTACTGCCTTGGAATGCCCAGAGATGCTCAGAGTAGGTCTTTACCTCCAACCAGGGATCTTGGGAAGGAGGTGGAAATAAAATGGAACTGACAATGATATTGAGCTTGAATATGTGCAGGAATTAACGATGTACTAACTATCTAACTGCCTAAAATAAAAATGGGGCGGTCAGTGATTTGTATTTTACCGGGCAGAGGTGTCAAGGTTTCTTATGTGTGGCTGAGATTATGTACTGTTAGAAACGAAGCTTTAACTCCAGTTTTCAGGATCAGAGAAGGGAGCTCTCTGAGCCTGCATCTTCCCTTCTGCCCAGGACATTCTCTGAATATCTGACCTGTTCCATTTTCTGTGACTTCATTATTTTTCCATTCATTGTTGGTCATGCCTAACAACCAGCAATTTTTGGTCACAGTAAAATAGTGACCGTACTCCATGCCACACAGCCAAGGGCCTCAGAATTTATTCGTTAGAGGTAGTGAAAATAATAGCAATAACAATTACAGTTATTATAACTATCCTTTATTGAGTACCTACTATGTGCCAGGCATTACACTTTTATCTTAATTTAATTATCAAAACAACTCTCTGAGATTAGTGATTTGTGCCTTGTTGCCCTGATGGACAGCTACAGCCCAGAGACATACAGCTTAACCTTGAAAAGCACAGCGGTTAGAGGCACTGACCCCCGACACAGTCAAAATTCTGCATATAACTTCTGACTCTCCAAAAACTTAACTACTAATAAACTACTGCTGACTGGAAGCCTTGTCAATAACATAAAATAGTCGATTAATCAATATTTCCTGTGTTACATGCACTATATACTGTACTCTAACAATAAGATTAGCTAGAAGAAAGAAAATGTTTTTCAAGTTGTCACAAATCCCCAAATATTTTCCAATGTATTTATTGAAAAAATCTGCACCTAAGTGGACCCGCACAGTCCAAACCCATGTTATTCAAGGATCAGCTATCAAATAACTTGCTCAGGTCAGCATTGAAGCTGGAGTTGCAACTGCTGTCTATAAATACTCTTTATGGCAAGCCCTGCCCTTAAATATATGATATACATGTTCCATTAGTTTAAGGAAATGACAATAAATATAGAGGAGAGAATGATACACATTTATAACTTCATATGTAAACTATTTCAGTATATTGAGACTTTAATCTCTAAATATAAATATCACAGCATTTTTCAGTTTTTAAAAGAATATTTGGCATCATATAATTGTGGTTCTTTACAAAATGATTTGTGGGGATTAAAATAGTAGATTAGTGGACATTGTATAGATTTATATGGATATAGATACACACACATATGTTAGTGAGCATCCTTTGATGTCTTTTCTATGGGAAGATGACTTTTCAGACCCATCTCTGTGGCACATTAACTCCTAGTTGTTTGGGGAGCTGGATATTGGATTTGTTTTATCTGGCCATATTCCTTCAATGAGTCCTTTCATGACATATATTGATGAGAAAGTTGGCTGCAATAAGGACCACTGTCTGTAGCCAGTAGAAAATAACAATGCTAACTAGTTCCTTAATCCTACAATTATTATCCAGAAAGAGAGGAATAATTTTTGACATACTTCATCTGACTGATATATGACTCTGTTTAATGACCTCTGGGAAGGAAGTGTGAAAAAGAACAATAAACAAACAAAAAGCGTTAAAAGATGACCTTCTGTATATCCAGCAAAAATGTCAGATGGTTGCTAAAATATATTGTGTCTGATGGGAAAATAGTCTACTCTGGCCTGTATTTGCAATAGTATACCCTGTATTTGAGTCAAAGAAAATAGCTTCTGGCATTTATCCACATTATTTTTCACCACCTAATTCAAAAGCAGAAAATTTCAAGTTCTGGCAAAAGCTATTCCAATATTTTATTTTTATTCCCCAGAAAACAGCTTCCAATGCCAAAGAATAATTTTATCAATGTAAAACAATCTACCTTCGGGTGTTTTATGTCATATTCAGTGACAAACTATGAAATGGGATATTTTTGGCCTTGACAGCCCATGAAATCCATTATCTGTTTTCATAGATCTTTCTTTCAGAAAAGGATTTGAACTTTAAGGATTTATGGTCTGATCAGAAATATCTGAAAAAAAGATTTGCAGCTTTTAAAATCAATATCAGGATTTACTAGTAAAAACCTAGTCACTATGGGTGAAGTGTTATTGTAATCATTTATCCTTCGTGACCATTAAAAAATTTAAGAAAAAACTGCTGTCTCATGGCCATAGTTCATATCCAGCAGCACTAGATAAGAGCAAGAAGCTTGTTCTCCTTTACCCTGCAGCTAAAGTCTCCTCCAAGAATTACCCATATACTGTTGCTAGGAGGCAGCAGACGGTGCATGATCTTGGTATTTAATAAGCCATGAACAGATAAGACAGAAAAAAAGGGCTTTATTCACCTGGTGTATCTCTGTAGGAGTAACTAGAACGATGAGAAATAAGAGTTAATTCATTTTCAGAATATAAATTTAGTCTGTCTACTCTCTTTCTTAGATGGGTCAGCCTGCAGTTCTCCTATATGGGTCCATAAAAGGGACTCAATCTAAAATTTCCATTTAATCAAATCATTAGCATAAAGGAAAAATATTTCCTCTCAGTGGTAATTACCCGTTTAAGAACATTCTCTCTTGGATATATTATATTATTTATCATTTATTAGATTTATTTAAAATGCTTTTGTCTGCTGGAATTTTCTTGGCATGAAATAGAAATATGATCATTATGATAAATGCATCATCTGAAATGCCTCATACTCGAGTCAAAGCTACGGAATGCTACTAATTAGAGTCACATCTAAGAGAGAGATTGAGCAGAGTGCCCTGAGTGGTGGTAAATTCTGGTAGCAATTTCAAATTGGACAGGGGATTTGGCCGGGGAGCAGCATCTGACAGAGAGAGCCCTGGACCAGGAGGCCAGGATCCTGGCGCTCTCACCTGGGGCGGCAGACTAGAAGGCACCTGCCCTCTATCATTTTCAGACTTCCCAAGTGGTGTCCAGAGGCCCACACCTATTCTCCTTTGTACCTATTCTCCTTTGTTACTAATGAGCTGAGCAGATGTGACCAAGGTCTCCCTAATGCTTTCCTGAAATCCCTGAATGCTACAGGCAATTCAATTGAGCCAAAGTTGCCCAAGAATCCAAAGATTCAGAATGGAGCTCAGAATTAGGAGGAACAAGGGTGGGGGTGGGGGTGGGGGTCAGATACGAACTCCTCGCGCTGCCCTCGGCCCATCTGGCCATGAAGCGGTGGGCCCTCGGTGCAGGGAAGGCTGGACCAGAGTGCCGGGCTCTCAGAACCCAAAGCCAGTGAGTGTCAAGTGGAGCACTGAACAAAGTCAGAGAAGAGTAGTTCCCAGGGCGGGGACGCATTTAGAAATGGGGGCCAAATCGTCAGAACAGGGCACAGCTACGGGAACCTACGGGCTGTTTCAGGAGCAGGGAAGCAGGTCCCTGACGAAACCTTGGTGCCTCTCAAGCCTCTCAAACTACTACTTCTCCACTCGTCGGAATTCTACCCCACAGTACCGTACTCTCACATGGAGACAGTAAGTCAGCCATTGCCCTACTGCTTCTTCCACCACCACCTCAATAAACCGGTAGAACATTTCTACTTCTCTACTGCTAACCAGCTGAGACCATGGAATGTTTTTCTTCCCTTCCCTCTACTTTCCTGTGCCCACCCACCTCACCTGCTCCCTGACTCTCACAGTTACTGTCATAGTTTAATACATTCTCCTCTTGATGGTTAGTGGGTTTCCCCCGGCATCAATAAAAATGTTATTTCAGTAATCCTTATTTGACACTTAAGAGAGTCCCAGTCAGTCTCTTATTATCTCCCATTCAGATGTAGCTCTCTATATTGCAAGTTTCATTGCTCACCTCCTTTTGACTCACTTGTTTGGTTAGAAGCTCTGAATCCTTACTAGCCACAGATTTCTTTCACACTGGCAGTTGAATTCCGTCTTTTTTGGATGTTATAATCTAGGGTTACAATTCTTTTGTCTTACATGTGCATAGATGGTGCCTTTTTGCTTTTCAAGAAATCACATACCAGCCTGATGGTTTTTCCTTTTTTAATTACTCATTGTTTTTGTTTGTCAGTTTCTAGATTTTTTTTTTCCTTTTACCTTAGCTTTCAGAAATTGCATCAAAATATGCCTGATTATATGGCATTTTTCATTGTCTACCAACTCTGGTCTTTCTTCAATTTATGGAAATGGTCTATTTTAGTTGTTTAATGATTTCTTTTCTTTAGTGGGTCCTTTTCCCCTTCTGGAATTCCTGATGTCTTCCATTTTCTTCCTAGTATTTTGTCTTTTCCCTCCAGATTCCCAATGTTCCAAATGTTTATATATATTTTTTGCACTTCAATATATTTCTTCCACTTGATCTTCCAACTCACTACTTTGAATCTCAACAGAAACTACCTCTTTCAATTTACCTACTGATCTTGTTTTTAGAAAGGTGCATTTTTCTGCGGTAAACCTGAACTGTGATGATGATGTAGGTGGTGTGCAGATTGTCTCTGCCTCCTCCAGCAGCTCTTTCTCTCTGGTGGCTCGGCCCCTCCCTGTTCTCCTTTGTTCACTGGGGCACAGGCCCAACTGCTGGGAGACTTCAGCGGCAGCAGACCAAGGAGCATGGGAAGAAGGCACAAGGCCCTGTGGGTAAGCAAGGAGCTCCCGGGAAGGTTGTCTACCTCTACAGAGACTTCAGCAAAAGACTCTTGGCTTCCTGGTCCCCTCAACTGGGTGCAAAGGCTGATGCCATCCCTGCCTCTCAGGCATTGAGGAGGACTCAGCCCACCTGGTAAGTTTGCAGAGGAGAGGGTGAGGGGGACCTAGGAAACCACATATATTCACTTGAGCCGTTGCTGTCCCCGCTCCAAGAAGGACCAGTGATGGTTGAGGAGTGTTCCTCGAATCCCTAGAGCTCTCCAGCCCAGGCCCAGGCTTTCACTGAGCCTGGCCGAGCCTGGGTTTCTCTGGCACTCTCAAAGCCCTGCAGATGGAGGGGGCTGGTGGTGCCTCCCACCTGGCATCTCACTAGCATCACCTGAAACATTTAGAAAATAAGGATTCCAGAGCCCCCATTCTAGACTTACTGAATCAGAACCTCAAGGTAGGGCCTGGGAATAGGGATTTATAAGCTACCCAGATGAATCTAGAACAGAACTGAGTATCACAACCGCTGGTTTAAGGAAGAAGCTCCAGGAAAACGTTGCCCATTCTAGAGGCGGGAGGAGCTGAATGTGCCCTGGTGGGCATTCTGGTCATTGTGCCTTTATACCCAAGGGAGGCAAGTCACTCCTGAGAGTACGCTCAGTCTCTTTTTCTTTCTCAATGTGCCAGGTTTTTTTCTTTCTCCTTTTACATGATTTTTCTGTGACATAAAAAGCCTGCTATAGTTTGGGGTAAGAAGGAAAAGTATTCATGAATGGAAACAGTTATCCTTTACTGTGGACCCTGGGCCTAAAAAAGCCAGGGAAATAAAAATAAAAATACAAATATATAAACATAAATATAAAATGAGAAGAGTGTACAAGCTCCCACTGAGGAAAGAGCCGTAACAAAGCTTTCTTCTAGCTCTCATTGTATGTCAGCTGTAGGTCAACTGTGGCTCTGTGGCTCCTTCCACATGCCTTCTTCATTCCAGGATTGAAGCAAGAGCGCCGGCAAAGCCACATGACAGGCTTTGCAGGTTTGCGGTCTGTGGGTGGCATGGGGTGATTACAGTCACCTTCACTTACAGCCACGGGCCAAAGCAAATCATGGCCATGCCTGAAGTCCCTGGGCAGGAGAGTATCTGCACTCGTCGGGAGGCACTGGGTCACGTGGCAGTGAGAGGGCACGCTGAAGCTTCTCACATGGGAAAGAGCAAATAATCAGGAGAAATAGTACCATTCATCACAGTCACTGAGCAGGAAAGCTTCCCTTTCAAAAGTTATCCCATAAAGAGGCCCAATAAGGAAAATCACCCAATGGACAGTGATGAATAAGGTGATCTGGACCGACGGCCTGCTGCACCTCCTGGCTGACAGATGTCAGGTACTCTGTGATTCAGGAAGTGGGAGATGTTCTTTCTCTCCCTGCCCTCCACAGTGTGAATGTACAAAAAGCAATTCGAAGAAGTGCTTCGAAGAAGGTACATACTTTAGGTTCATGCTGATCTAATGTTACTTAGTCAGAAAAAGCATGGGAATATTCAGAGTGGTGCAGTTCTTCAGCAATCTCCCCTAGCACAGAGCATCACTGTTAGGCCGCAGGGACATCCTACTGGGTCACCAGAGCATATTTCTCCCCCTCCTACTTCCCACTCAGAGCTCTCCCACATGCTCTGTTCTTCCCCTCCCCCAGTAGCTAGGTCTGTTTCTATTTCCAGTCTTTAAGGTTACTTCCTCCCTCTGTTTCCTGAGCTGGAGTTCTTCTTTAGTCTTCAAAATGTTTAAATCTCCAGTCCACCTCTTGCCTTTTTGCTTGGTTTCACTGCTGAGCAGGGGCAGAGGAGGCGAGAGGAGGAAAGCCCAAGGAGGCCTGGGCAGCAGCGGGCAGCTAGCCTGTCATTCTTCCTGCAGGAGCCAGATACCTGAAAGGCACAAGCCATCCCACCCAGGCAAGGCCGACGTTGATCTCAGGCTGCCCAGCTCACACATTCTCTAATTCTAATGAATTTCACGCCGAGGCCTATTTCAATGATCCCTTCCTGATTCCTGGGTGTCAGAGTTATAAAACTGTCCAGATCCTTGGTCTACTACCACTCCTCACCCTTTCCATTAGATGTCTCATATCTTCTTAATTTATTCAAGATTCTTACCAGCTGGCTGGTTAGCCTCTGTACTCATACAGGGGTGACTATTCAATGAGAAAATAACTGTAGGTGGGAGCCACTCAGAAAGTGCCAGTTCCCTTCCTTTTATGTCCCTTCAAAGGGTCCAAGTGAACTACTTCTTGGCCACCCCAAATCAGGTGAGGCTGATTCTGGCGGCATTCTGTGCTGCACATCTTACCCGATGCCTACACAGTCCAAAGCATACGGTAGATGCCCGGTGCGTCCCCGATGACCCAGTCTCTCTCTCTCAGCCCTCACTTCCCTGCCCCTCACCTGTAAGTCCCTTGCCTTCTGCGTATGTCCTGCTCTTACCTATTTTCTTCACAGCCAAAACCAGGAGAGCAGCATTTGCACGATTAACTCCTGGGTGGGGCTAAAGAACAACGATCCTAATGATCAGAGACTATGAGAATTTAAGAGAAAATAAGAAAAGCAAAAAAGCATCGATATTTAATACTGAAGTTTTCCTTCTCCTGTCTGTGATCAGCATCTGTATTAAGATTTGATCCCTCTATCCCTGTCCTTGTCCCAAAGAGAACTAAGGAAAATCAGTGTAAATGGCTTTATCACATGACTCTTCACATACTTAAGTCACACTTTGCTGTTTATGTAGAGGCAGGACATAAATTCAGAAACACATTATCCACACATTCCAGAAGCAGCGACGGAGGAAGGAAGAGCTGATACTGAGCTGCCTGGTAGTTCCCTACTGATGACGGTGTTCCCTGGCACCCCACTCTTACCTGGGGGGGGGCTCTCTTTCACAAAAAGAGGTTGAGGGTTGAAACCTTTATTCCCTCTACTGTTTATTGGAGATAGAGCTTTTCTTCAAACCTCAAAATAGTGCTTCCTCTGACTCTCTTAAGCCCCATTCCTTCTGAGGAAAGTATTCTCAGAGAAGATACCCTTTTCCATCCATCAGTCAACTGAATTTAGCTAACATTTGTGGAAAGACTGCCAAGTGGCAGGCCCTCTGGGTAGTACAAAAATGAAGCAGACACCGTTTCTGTTCTGGCCTGCCCTTCAGGGAGTCCCTGTCTAGTAGGATAAAGGGATGCATACCCAGCACATGGCAAAGGACCTGGCTCACAGTAAGACCTGGCTAAATAGTTTTAGAATGAGTGAGTGAAAAAATGACTTCACAGTAACTGCAACAGAGCAGACTATAGTAAATGCTACAGAAGAGGACAAAATATACTGGGAGACTCGATGTGAGAGGCTGTCTATGGGAAGCAACAGGGAGAGCTTCATAAGGGCAGATGGGTCGGAACAGAGCCCTGCCGATGGAGGAGTTTTCATGAGCCTGGCAGGAGTGAGACAAATTGAAGATAACACTCCAGGGCTCTCTGGAAATGAGAAATCCTTCCTGGGCCTTTTCTCAACAGCATCGTCATGCAGTAATTTTCTAAATAAGGGAAGTGAAGTGATAGGAGCACAGGAATGGTAAGGGCTTGTTCAACAAGATATGATGCTAAAGAATGAGTCAGCTGCCAGCTCTTCACAAGAGGGTCGTCTTCTCTGGCAGAGCGGGCAGCCTGATTTCATGTTTGACAAGTTTACAGCCCCCCTGATCTTATCTTTAGAATTGTTGAACTTGATGAATCATGTTTTCCTCCAGTGTATCTTGGATACCACAGCACTGAATCTTTTCTTTCTAAGAGTGAATATGGTGCAGTTTGCTGGGGAGAGAAAGCCTTTTGGATTGCTTTCTCTAAGAAACCATGAAGAGGAACAACTAGAATTATAATCAGGACACTTTCAAAGGGTATCACCATTCTTGGGTCTGACATGAATCATTTACTTTGAATTCCTGGAAATTTAGTATTCAGTTCATCTGCAGTCATGATAATCATCTGTTATGGATGGAATTATGTCTTTCCCCAAACTCATATGTTGAAATCCAACCCCTGATGCCTTAGAATATGACTATATTTTGAGATAAGACCTTTACAAAAGTCACTGAGGCTAAACGAGATCCTAAGACTGGGACCCTAATCCAAAATGACCGGTGTCCTTATAAGGAGAGGAGGAAGGCACCTGAGATGCCCACACACAGAGGCCGTGTGAGGACACAGCAAGGCAGCAGCATCTAGGAGCCAGGGCAAGGGTGCAGGAGAAGCCAAACTTGCCAGCACCCTGATCTTGGACTTTCAGACTCCAGAACCATGAAAAAACAAATTTCTGTGGTTCAAGCCATCCAGCCTGTAGTATTTTGTGATGGCCGCTGTTGTGGACTAATATGCCATCACATACAGAGGGCCTGTTATGAGCCTGGCACTGTGCAAGCATTTTATCTCAACATTTTTAATGACTCTGATAGATAGTTATTGTTATGTTCCTTTTTCAGAAAAGGAAACAGATGCCCAACTCCACAGCTCTCGCAAGTGGCAAAACTCAGATTCAAAGGCACATCTGTTTGGCTTCAGACATCATTCACAACCCACATTTATTAAGTACTAACCATGAAAGAAATACAAGGCTATAATAATTGCTGACATTTGAGACTTTAATCCTTTCTTTATGGAACTTACAAATGATGAAAGACAGACTTACAAAGATAAACACATACCGCACGGACAAGAACACCTGGAATTCATAATGTCACGGCAACACCACAGTGAATCTAAGCTAAGAGAGCATTCAGACTGTGAAGACAACACAGGGTAAGGGTTACAAAAACAGCAGGCAGGGAGCAGATTCACCAGGTCGCTGGTTGTATGACCTTGAGCAAGTTCCTTCTGTTTTTAGCCTCATTTCCTCATCTGTGCTCGGAGGCCTAAATTGGGACTAACAATGGAACATTACCCACTGGGTTGGGAGAATTGAATGAGATGATATAAAGCACTTTTCATGATATTTAGTACATGGTACATCTCAATAAATACACCAGGATGAAAAAAAAATTCTTCTAATGTGTATTTTACTGGACACTAGCAAAAACAGCCAACCTGTCTGAATTGAGTTCTTCACTTTTTACATGGAAATGATTAATGTTGTTAGATTTATGAATATTTTCACTGACCCGTACATGTGAGTGTATAATGTTATATCCAAAATATTTTTGCCCTATCCAGCACCTTCAGATTAAGTCAGAAAGCAGTATACACCACCAACAACACAGTTGTGCAAAATTATAATGTTCATAAGTGTGGAAGGACAGTCTGACAGAAAGGCAAGATGGGATGAATAAAATATTTGATAGACATCAAAGAGCAAATTAAAAGGGAAGTGTGTGTGACATTGTGTGCACGGATGTGTGTGTGAGTGTGTTCTCAGGAACACTGCCATCCATCTGTGATTCCAAACAGGAATCATGCGGAAGAATCAGCCCCGCACCCTCGTGGCCTCCCTTGACGATCACTTCTCCACTACAGCTCATTGCTTTATTCAGCCCTAAGAGTGGGAACTTTTTGAGAATGCTTCATATGCTTTTATGGCTCAAACCAATATAAATATTTACCGGATCTATAAGTAAAAGTATATAAATTCTTGTTTATCTTGCTGCATAAAAGAATCATGAAAAACATGTGGAAAGCTGAGTAACTTTTTCTCCAAGAAGACACCCCACAGGCTGAGGCAATGGCAGAGAGATGCTTAGTTTCAGAAGTGACAAAGAAGCTCCACAATACTTTCTGATGCACAGGATGGAAAACAGTTTCTACTGAATGCATGAATATTAAAATATTTCTTCTGGCCAGCTCACTGGAAAGTGATGATTGGGTGGCCCGCCACCTAGTTCCTTAGTGACTGACTGCACTCCTAACCCCAACTAGCAGGCCACGAAGATGGAGCTCAGGGTGTCGCACAAGGGGAGAGAGGGCGTAGGATCATGCCAGTGACACGAATGGCAAACCAGACAAAGCCATGTCCTGGCCAGTGGCTCTGCCATCCCCTTCACCCCCAGGGGAGCCCACTGCTGCAATTAGCATCTAACTCTAAGGCCAGCGTTCAGGCTTTTCCCACTCTGCTCCCATGGTGGAATGTGGAAGATTGTACCAGGGAATTGGGGTCCGTCATCCCAGCACACACTATGCAGGGTCAGGTGAACTTTTACCAAACACATAAAGAGGGGAAGTTGGGCCCACCGTTTCCTTTGATTCCCCCCAACATTGTCCTTCTCTGCCACTTGTCAGGCCTCCAGGCTCCACTCCTTGTTGTCCTCTGTGCCTTAGGGGTCATGGTCCTATACTAGTGTTTGCTTGTTACTGTAAACTCTTCTGAGAAGCAGTCCTTTGATGAACCTGCAGCTTCAAACTACAGAAGCGAGGCAGTGTGAGGTGCCTGAGTCTTCAGCTGTTTGTTAATAGAACGACTCGTCGGGCCCCTCTTACTAGCCTCCACACGCTGCCCACCACCAGAGGCGGATGTCCCGGGCTGCCTCCCCTCTTGGAGCAAAAGTTCTCTCCCCTTCTGCGTCCTTTCATCTTTGTCTGTCTAGGGGCTGCTGATTGGAGTAGATGGTATTCAAGCTATAAGAAGCTGACATTTGAAATGTCCTTTTATTTTAAATGGAAACACTGTTGATTAAATCTATATTATTCATTACAGGATCTATATTATTTCCTAATTGATGATCTGGATTATCTTCTATAAATTTCTTTTGTAATGTTGTTTAATTTCCTAGCCCCCTTTCAGTCCTCTGCATGCTGACCTCTTAGGTACTCAGACATCCTCACTCATTACACAGTTATAGAGTCCCCGCCACGCACCCTCTAAGCTGCCCAGCACCCTGGGGTACAGACAAGCGTCGGTGGCTGGGACTTCCCTCTCTTGGGTGAGGCTGCAGCAGAGAGGTGGGGCCACAAGGATTCAAGCAGAACAAACTTACAGGGCAGCAGGTTGAGGTGGAGGTGGGCAGGAAGCTATGAAGGTTCACCGACTATGAGTCTGAGAGGCAGTATTCACAGGGGATGGTGGTCCTGTAGCACCAAGACCAAAGGCAGCAGTTTGCTGGGCTAGAAAGATCCTGCTGCCTGCACAGCACTTGCTTTAGGGTATTCATATCTCACATCCCTAAACTTTGAAAGTCCAATGCAGTCACCACAACCTTGCTGCCTGCAAATCCCACCTTCCTCACACTACTAAGACAGGAGAAGAAGACCACAAGCAGAAGTTCATGGCAACCCCATGGGGCCACCATGGTGCCCACTACAAGGACCGACTTCCTCCTTGTGGGGAGGAAGCGGGCTCTCTTACCACTGAGTCACATGGCCCAGCCGATGGGCACAGACTGGAGCCTGAAGGGCAGGGTGGCGGCATCAGGGGCCCCTCTGTGTGTCGCCTGCTGCAAGTAGCAGCAGGCATGTGTGAACAAATGGTGCAGTACGTCCACTCAAAGTTAAAAGGCTACTTGACTCACTTGTATTACCTGTTCTTGGATTTCCATGTGTGTGTGTATGAAATATTCATAGGGCTAGCTTGCAAAATTCCCACAACCTCAAATCCACCAAAGGGTATTGTGGCACATCTTGGGAGAACAAGTAAAGTAACTTTTGATGAGACTGTCAGGCCTTCGTTCATTCATCCAATAACTATTTAGTGAGTGAACAAGTAAAGTAACTTTTGATGAGACTGTCAGGCCTTCGTTCATTCATCCAATAACTATTTAGTGAGTTACTTCCATGTACCAGGCACTGCCCACAAGGGTAGAGATGATTTGGGCACTGAGGACCCAGTGCTCCCCTAGCAGACCCTTGACACATAACTACACAGTGCAGTACTGGCAGAACAGGGATTTTATTACCTCCTGCCCCAGCTCCCACGGGGCCTTGAGGTGGTATATTCCTGCTGTCCATGCAAGCTTAGGTGTTTAGAGCTCCCCAACCTGCGCTCTTCTGGATACCCAGGATCCTGCCTCTTTTTCTTGGCTTTATTGGTGTTCTTAGGGAATAGGGGTTCCCAGGTGATTTTGATGCAGCTGGTCTGGGATCCACACTTTGAGCATCACTGACTTGGGAAATTTTTCCCTGAAAAACACAAAGACTGTTCTCTCCAGACTCAGAGATAACTTAGCTGTATCTCCATGGGTTTCCTTAGCCCCTGCTTTTTCTTTTTTTAATCTTATGAACATGGTAAATCATCGAACATTTCAGATTCTCTTTGTCGTGGTTGCCAGGAAGCTCACAGACAAGCTTCTGACTATCCTTACAGATGCACTGACGCTGTGGTGGACATCTGGTCTAGTAATTTCACTTATGATCATGTTTTACATTCCTATCCTTAGTTTGCCTTTGATTTGTCCTTCTGGCCTATTTTTATTTTCTTTTACTCTCTGTTATTGCATGGATCTTTGAAATCTACGTTCAATAGTTTCTGGAACAAAGCATTATGTATATGCCACTACCACCATCAACAACAAAATAACACTTTGATTTACCAGATTGACTAAACTTTAATAAGAAAGCAGTAAACTTTTATAACAGAGACATTATTTTTAAAAACAAAAGTTACTTCCGAGTGCCCACCTCACTTAGTGACCATGGGCTTAATGATCAGCCCTTTAAATTAAAGATCCATCTTGTCCTCATCCCAGTGCTGCTTCTCTTTCCTCTTACACATGCCCATTAGGATCACGGTCACGTACACAATGCAACATGGATTGATCTTGTAATCTTACTTTTAAACAATCTTCTTTTATAAAGAAACTACAGAAAACGTGGAAACATAAACAAATATTATGTCAGTGTATTTGACATGGGATGCTTTGTGTGTTTAAGAAGTAACACTCGACACCTTTCTTTTAAAAACTTTTCCCAAATTGTATAAAGTTTTATTTTAAATGTTGCATACTGGTAAAAAGAAAATCTCTTCAAGAATGACTCTCTCGAAATGCAGTATTTAAATTTTCAGTGCAGCTAAGGAGAACTGTTTGATTGATAAACAAAAATAATAAGGACATATTAGAAATATCAAAGAACCAAGGTTGAAAAGACAGTCACATAGAAGAAAGTTTCTCTATTTCAAAAGGAGATAGTCCCTGTGATGTTTCGTTTTCATTCTCACTATGACAAGAAAATATGTGAGAACTATGCCTTCCCATGAGGCTTGTGTTGCTGTATGAAAGATAACAAAGGCAGCTTCTGAGATTAATAGGAAACTGATATATTTAAGATTATTTCCCTAGACCAGCTCAAATAGAAATAAAAGAAAGATGGTAAGATGTTTAAATTCTAGTAAAATTTCTGAAAATCCTATGTGAAGAGGTGATAGAAGTTTCATCCTCCTATTAAGAGATTCAGAGTAATAGGTCTACTCAAACCTAGAAAACCAAAGTGAATTAAGCAATAATTCAGATTAAAGGTTAGTAAGAAAGAGGGTGTGTAGTAAAAAAGAAAGTTTGTATTTCTTTAAACTCTCCTCTGTTTTTCAATAGTGATTACTGACTTCAAATCTTCCTTGCTTTTATGCACTGGAAAAAGACAAATATATAAAATACCTTTTGACTTGGTTAGCCAAGCAATGGGAAGCTTTGCCGCTATCTAGGTGAAGCTTAGTTATTCACGGGTACCAAGATCCTAGAGGCAAAGAGCCCCCAGGGACATTCTCAAACTTGAGTAATAGGTAAGGATCACCTGGGGAGTTTGTCCAGCTACAGAACTCCTGTTAAACTACAGAGTTAGAAGAGATCTATGGACCCCTCCATCCAGATCACACATAAATACACTGAAATTAGTCTGCAAACCTGATTCAGGGACCTACTTCCTGCCGTAATGGGTATGCTTGACAATCCTAGAGTATATAAAGTAACTGTAAATATGATTTATACAACTGCAGAGAAGGAAAGGGGTCACTGCAGGATAAGATAGAAATGAATAGATGGAAATGAACTTATAAAGAACACGGGGTTTAGACCTCTGTTGGCACAAAGCAAGGAACAAGTCAAGCCAGTGGGTCAGGAGCAGAGTAATCTGAAGCCACAGAGGGAGAGATGAGAATAGGGTGATACGCTGTCCAGCCTGACGCTCTTGTGGAAAACTAGGAGACGGTAACACTGAAGGGCAATAAGCAGCCAGATTATGAAAAGCCTTGAGTGCCAAGCTGAGGGATTTAACTTCACTCAGCAGGCCACAGCCAGACCTTAAAGGCAAAAGGGAAAGAGGGAGTCAGGATAAAAGTGGTAGAGGCTGAGCTCAAGGGGTGAAGTCTATGTTTTAACATATAAACATGTGCCATATTTATTATATATTTAATATGAGATAGGATAGGACCTTATTACACTTCTTTTAAAAATATTTCTTGGTGGTTCTTGGACATTTATAGTCACTCCTATGTTCTAAATCTTACTACTTGCACATGTAAATTTAGCCCATGAGCTGCAAAGTTTTATCATCTCATTCTCACATGCCAGGCCCCAGGAACACTACACAGATCTTAAATCACCGTCAGGCATGCCACCAGGTGGCTTCACAGCCCTTTGTAGCTTCTCGTGGTGTTTTATAGACAAGCGAGTGCATGTAGCCTGCAAATATGCTGGGCCAGCCCCTTCTTGGTCAGCTAAGCAGGGTGCTGCTGGCGCTTTATTGCACTCTCTCCTTGGGGTTTTGTATCTTTCCCCACACATTCCATTTGTTGTGGAAAAATCTATAGGCTCCAGCTTCCCTGTTTGGAAGTTGCTATGGGTAGGCAACATTGTGTTGGGGTTAGAAAGAAATTGTGTCTTCCTTTCCTGAGCAAGAACAGAAATTCATTAAAATGTCATGAACTGTGAGTGTTTACTATCTAAACTACTAGTTCCTTCTAGTATTATTAGTCCCTCTGAAGCCAGAGTGGATGTGTGTGTTTTAAAAAATTTTCAGAAATGTTCCCAGGGTCCATAGAAACCTTCCCAGGCTCCCATCTAGACAGAAGGATCCCTTATCTCCCCATTCTCCACCACACCCTTGTTTCACCAAGGTACCTTGCCTGGCCAAGGTGATATTAAGAGCCTGCGAATGCCCTGCTGGCCAGTCTGAGCCGATGTTGTTTGCCTGAAGTCTACTTCTGCTCCCTCAGAGGACAAGGTATATTTTTTTCAGCATAGTCTTGGAAATATTGAGCTGATTCTGTGTTTCCTCTAATCAAAACAAAGCTAACTGGAGCTTGTTCCAAAGTCAGTTGTGAGTTTAGATCCCTCTCCAAATGGATTCATGTAAGAAAAGGGCAAAACATTGCCCTCTCAAATGGATCAAGCTGCTCATCATAAAAAATGGATCACAAGGCTAGTCTTCTGAATCTAAACCCCAAACACTGCCCCAAACAGGAATGGAGGACCCTTTGGCTTGACACCAGCCCATTCATTCTCAGAGGCCATGTGGTGGTTAGGAGTTAGTCTCTAGAACCGGACTCTCCAGGTTCAAAACCGTCTGCCAACCACAGCTGTGTCTATTTGGACAACTTGCCTATCATCTCTTTTGGTTGTCTCATCTCTAACATGGAATTTAAAATATTCCCTATATCTTAGGGTCCTTATGAAGGTCAAGTGAGTTAATGTGCACGAGGCGCTCAAGCAGTGCCTGGCATGTTAGTGCTATAGGAGGGCTGGTGGGAGAAAGAACTTGACAGCCCTTCCACATCACCACAGCCTAGTCTCCTATTTTCATTGACCCCAGAAGCCTCAAGTCCCTGACCTCTGTTTTTGTCCAGAGATGTAAGTGAATAGGCTGATTGGCAACAAGTCATTTCTCCTTTGAATTGCGAGGGCTGGACCACCAGCCATTTTGTTGTTTCTTCCCATTTTCTGAGTATCACAAAACGTAATATTCATGTGTCAAGGGATATAGGATTGTGTTTTAACATTTTATGGCCTCTTTGGAAAGCTACCTTTGCAATTTTAGAGGAGGCAGTTTTATGACTACCTTTGATAACCACTTAACTATTAAGACCCAAACAAAGAAGAGGAATGGCCAAAGGATATCAGGTATGCCCAGCCAGTTAGAGTTCCACTTCTTGAACGTTATTCAAATTAGCTCCAGGACTCATAATTCTGTGTTTTCATTTATTGCTGCAGTAAAGTAAATGGTTCTTTTATCCAAATGTTATTTCCTGGCTATTAATTCAGTAGTTATTTTGGATTGTAGCACTCCTCTTTGATTTAGGGATATGGTGCCTTATAAATATTTAAAAGTTGAAGACTGACACTTGGAGAAATTGACTTTGATTTGTTTTGTTAATATTGTATGGCTAGAGTAATTATAGGTTTGGAAGATGTGGTCCCCTTCTCTGCTTATGAGAAGAGATGGGGAGCTTGTGTCTCTATAACAAGGAAATTTGGCAACAGAAGGCTCTTCCCAAATCTTTTGCCGACTGGATCTCCATGCACACCTGCTTGGGACACACACTATGCTTTATTCTTCATAGCTTTCTCCAGAAACTACTCTTGAATCCAGGAATGTGGGTGAAAATTCAGCTCAAAAGAGCTGAAACTAGTCATTTCTGAAAGGCTTGGAACTTCCTCTGCATCTACAAGCACCAGCAAGGTTTTATGACAGGGACTGGTATGATTTAACCATGGATCAAGCAACCTATTAGGGGGAAAAAGACAAGGTCAATAAGGATGGGTCTTGGTGAACCAGAGGTCATCCTACATTTTTCAACCTAATGTTCTTATTTCCTTTCCATTAACATTTCCTAATGAAAAAATGCCTATATTCTTTAATTTTTAAGATAATTAAGTAAATTTAGTGCCTTTGAAGGGTAGAGGATTTATAATGGCATCAGGAAATACACTATTAATAATCCACAGGGGCCACCTGGAGAGCAGTGACACAGTCTTCATTGCCATTTCTGCTGCTCGGTGACAAATCGCAGACCTCGTTTACCAATTCAGAACCACACTCCTCTCCTAAGATCAGAAAGACTTGTGTCTTTTGGAGAGGACCTCTACCTTCTTGGGAAGTGGTTTTCCAGTGGTATTTAAGTTTGAATTTGCACAAAGTACAAAAAGAACATATCGTTCTAAATACATGGCATTCTCTGTGTACAAGCCTTGAAACATGTGATAGAAACAGAGCATCGTTCTAGAGCTTTCCTAAAGAGGAGAAAAACATGGCATCTGCCTCTAAGATTGTTATAACTTAATAATTAACGTCAGGACTGACACAGTCAACACATGGGGACACAGAACAAGAGAAAGATGTCTACATGGCTGCAGCCAGGCCCAGGCACACAGAGACGAAGGACCAAAACCCAGAGGCTGGCTTCCCTCTGAGTTCTCCAAGTTGATCATTTAAGGTATCATTTTAATAAATAGAATTTTAATGATTTTGGGTAAAGATAGTAAACACACTCGTTTTCTTTTGTTCCTTCCTCAAGCCCTACTAAAACAATAATAAAGGGATTTTTTTTTAGGCATATATTCTCAAAGACAAAGAAATTGGGAGAGGACTTAACAATGACAAAATTTTGAAAGCTCGAAAACAAATGGATGAATATTAAGTCACTTAGTAAATCCAAGAAAGGCAGAATAAGCTAGCAGTGGGAAAAGTTGAGAGGAAAACAGATTTATACTCCAGACACCTCCCCACAAATAGCTCAGGAATCAGCTAATTAAGTACTTTTGAAAGTGAGGTGGAAGGTGGGGTTATAAACAAGAAAATGGAGAATCTAAGAAGCAGTTAGCTCCAGATCCTTTGCCCCACACCTTGAACTGGAGGCTTATGCTGTGAAGAGTATAACAGCAGGTCTTGGGCTAGCAGGCGCTAGTGCAGAGCTGCAGGGGGGAGTACCAGCTGAGTACAGGTTGAGTGACCCATAAGGACCAATAGTGAAGCTCCTACTCCAACCCCCTGCCCAAGCAGCTGCACCTAGATTCTTCTCCAGGGAACCTGAGTAGCTCAAAGCAAGACTGAAGTACACTGACACTTGGTGGTTACCCCAAGGAAACAGATCAGTCAGGTCCCCGTACAGAGAAGCCCCTAGAAACTCTAATAGAAGATTTAGAGCTCCACTTTTAAACAGGAGCTAAAAATCAAATATCACCACACAGCTAGGAAAAACCTCTAATACCGCTGAAGCCTCTAATACAGTAAAATGATTCATTGAAAGATAAGCTGAATAAGAAAGAGACTAAACAATCAGTGGATGAATGCATAAAGAAACTATAGTATATACACACAATGGAATATTATTCAGCCTTAAAAAAGAAGGAAATCCTGTTGTGTGGTGTCTAACGTATTTGAACTCAGCAGCAGAAAGGAGAATGGTGGTTGCCAGGGCCTTGAGGGAGGAAGAAATGAGGGCTTGCCCACCAGGTACAGAGAGAGGTTCAGTCATGCAAGGTGAAAAAGTTCTAGAGACCTATTGTACAACAATATGCAGATAGTTGACAATACTGTACTATGTTTACACATGTGTTCATTGTTCTTCTGTGTTATGGGGAATAATGAGTATTTGGACTTTAGCCTAGAGAGGTAGGCTCCTGTGGAGGCACATGGAGCCGGGAAGGAAGGATTGACTATATGGTTTCTAGAAGCTTCGAGTGGCCAGAGTTAGATTTCATTGCTCAGCCAAAAGTAGTCCCAGGATATAAATTACTCCTTGGGCAATTTACAACCAGTGACTAGACTAGAAATATAAATATACAATGTCCCTGATAACCTGAAAACATAGAAATGATTCCTTTACCAAGAAATGTCCAAAGGATATAGAAACCCAATAGAATCAGCAGAAGAATGATTTCCAAAGATTTTTTTCTTCCCTCTAAGTTTCATATGGCAACTGATTGACTGCTGTATAATATGAGTGTTTTAAAAACACTCACGAGTGTGTATGACCAGTATTTTAATTACATTGTTATGTTTATATAGAATGAAGCTGAACAATAGTGCAAATTTCCTCCTTCAATGAAACACATGCTTATGTTAACCCTCCAAACATCTCTATTTTACTGAGAAACCATATTTTGCACCAGAGATGTGATTCTTTCCGTCCTCTGAATACACAGAACATGTGTGTAACAAAGAACACGTGTGTAACAAAGATCACGTACATGGCTACAGGATATCAGGATTCAAGAAATAAGGCAAAGTGGTGTATTCTCATGTCTTTCTCCTGAATAGTAGCAATTAAAATTCACAGCTGCTGGCTGCCCAGATGTTTCTTGCATTTAGTACTCTGTAATATGCATCAAAATACATTGTATGACTGCGGTTTCAGTGAATGAGACAGCTTTGTATTCTAAATTCGGCAGAATAGATCCAGCGTGTGTATTTTTCTTCAGATTAGCTTCCCTGCCCCCTGTCCCTCCCCACTTCATTTGCTTGGGGCATTTGCAGTTCTGAAACAAAGGACATTTCAGCTCAGTTTAGCTGTAGCAGAGTGTAAGGGCAGGTCAAGTCTGATTTATGTGGCATGTCTGATAAGCAGGAGAGGAGAGCAAAATGAGGTGTTTGGAAAAGCTGGTGAACTTGGCATGACTTACATCTTCTGTTTTCTAGGCAGCCAACATCCCTCTGGTGTCAGAACTTGCCATCAATGACGTACATTTTGATGACTTTTCTCTTGATGTTGACGCCATGATCACAGCTGCTCTTCGGATGTTCATGGAGCTGGGGATGGTGCAGAAGTTTAAAATTGACTATGAGGTGAGGCGTTCTGCCCTGGATGATGCAGGAGGGCTCCTGGGACAATGAGGTAGATAGGTTTGCCAAATACAAACTGGGGGGTGGCAATACTTTCCCTGTACACCTCATGGGATTACATGAGAACCCTGTGGAGGGACTTTGAGGGTCAAGGATTTTGCAGCCGTGAGGCATCGTTCTGACGATGGTCCTCTGGCGACACCTGTGACTGCCTGGTGCTGCCTTTCCCTTCCCATTGCAGACACTGTGTAGGTGGCTTTTGACAGTGAGGAAAAATTACCGAATGGTTCTGTACCACAACTGGAGACATGCCTTCAACGTGTGCCAGCTGATGTTTGCAATGTTAACTGTGAGTATGCTGAACGATGGCAGGTCATCCACCATTCGTGGGGACCTACAGGCCTTCTCCTTCACATTTCTGTCTGTCTGACAAATTGCCGTGTGATTTGTTTTACATTGGAACTTGCCTGCCCTCCTTGTGGGAGTATATATGTCATAACAACTTCTGGGCTTTAAAGCTGTAAACTCACTGACAACTTGGAGCAGGTATAGTCTTGGAATGATTACTGGTGCCTCTGTTCAGTGTTTTATCTGGGAAAACTGGTTCTTTTTATAAAAGAAATGCTTAGATTTTCAAAGTAATCATTCTGCAGAGGATATGGGGATGAGTAAGAGAACAAAGAGATCACACTGGCTAAGACTCTTGGAAAGCCAAAGAGGGACATTACCCAAAGGAACATGGAGATCCTGGAAGATTACCCAGGGAGGCCAAAGGAAGGAAGGAGGAGGAGGGAATGCCTGCAGCGCTTAGGGGTGCGGTAGGCTTCAGATCTCAGCTCTAGGCACTGTCTCCCAGAGAAGGGGGCCAGACTGTTTTTTGGAGATAGCTGGAGCGGCTGACCAGAGGTAAGCCTCGGAATTTAATCTAAAAGCAAATGTTTGTGGCCAAGATTGAAATAAAATCCTCTACTCATCTCCATTTGCAGGCAAAAAACAAAGCTTGTTTTGGCCTTATTTCCACTTACAATGTTAAGCTATCATCAAGTGAAAGGTTTTCTGGCTTACGTATATTGGTTTCTTTAGTCTCACTGTTAAATAAACATACATATGTATATGGGTGTGTGTGTGTGTGTGTGTGTGTGTGTGTGTGTGTGTGTGTGTAAACATATTTGCCATACAAAAAAACCAGAGAACATGAGGTTTGGAGTCTCATAACATAAATCTAAATACTTCACATCTTTGTGCCCAGACTAAAATTTAAACCGCACATACGAAACTCCAAAAGGCATACATTTTCTTTTGGTCCAAATGAATGACTGTTCAGCTCCTTCTTCATGAAGTGTTCTGCATTGTTCCCTGCCTCTGAAAATTTTACTCATACTTTATGACACTGATCTAACGCCAGCTTTTCCGCAGTCTTCCCCTTTCTCCCAAGCAATAATAATTACTTCTCCTCTAAACTGTGTCTCGTGCAACATGTCTTTCTCCCTGCTGTGTATTTTAAGTCACAGATCTCTCATTCTACTCTAGAGTAAGAAGCCTGAGGCCAAAAGCATAATGTCTTATTTTTTCAAAAACATTCACTTATTTGCTCAGCGCCCCGTCACTGAAGATCTCACCAGCGCTGTGCCTGTTGTGATACATTTGGTCGGTCTTCCACAAATGTGTGTTCAGGTAACTTGAACTCAAATGTGCACAAGATGGGACCAAAAGGTCCTCACTTTTATACACGGAGACTTGTGCTCTGTGTCCTCAGTGCTGAAGTCTTCCCAAGCAGGCGGGCCCACGGAAACGGACTGGCCCCATTCTTCTGTAACACACACAAAAGCAGCCAGCCAGCGAAGGGGAAGGAAGGAGGATGCTTTCAGCGATGAGCCTTAATTGCTCAAGTGCCAATGTTGCTTGAAAAAAGATAAATAACCACTTTCATCTTGCTTTACCATATCAGATCTCAGTAAATAAGGAATAATTTTCAGTGTGCAGAGTTTATAGGTCTGGCTCACAGAGGACATTCAATAAAGAAATTATTAACCTATTATTTTGGAACCTGTGGATTTATAATGAACTGCCAAAATAAATATGCAGGAACCTCATTCAACGAAGGAAAAAAGAATGGCGTGACTCTGTGAGTTAGAGGAAACAAACTCTTAGGACAAGACTTCAAAGAGTCAGGATGCTGGCAGGAGCTGTGGGGCCAGGCTGGGCACCCTGGAGGAAAAGGAAATACATACCCGCTTTTTTTCAGTAAATGTTTCCATAATATGGACATCTTCAAGAAACTGGAGAAAGCAGAACTCTCAGACTCACCACATGGGGATACTCCTACCACTAGAATATTTCAAGGGTATAGTTATTTTTACAAGTCTGCTCAGCAACCTTGAAGAGTATCACTGTTTGAGAAGCTTTATGTTTTGTTTTTGTATTAATGCTAGTGCAAAAAAAAAAGGAGAATTCACTGTTAAAGTTCTCCTGGGAGTTGAGGGGGGATTGTGAAATAAAAATATGACTTCGGAAAGAGTACATTGGTGAGTGTTATTTTTTTCTCTCTCACATGAATTGAGTAACCACATCTGGAAAAGATATTATTTTCTGCTTATTAAATTATGCAGAATTTGACTAAGGGTTACAATAGGTTGAAAATGTCAACTTTTGTTTGTCCCTAGCACATGCAGTCTCTTTTTCAACTTGACCACAGGCGATCTGGCTAATCAGAATTCTTTAAGTAGGAAAATAAGTATAGAGATAACAAAGCTTAATCTCTGAAGAAAAAAAGAATTCAGTTATCAGTTCCAGTTTCTGAAATACAACCTCAGCCTACAGCAAAATGATAACCTACTTATTTCCATGAGTGGGCACGGAAGTCAGGCAGTCCTGAAGATTGTTTTGTTCTCATCATTCTATTTCAGTTCTAGTTATCTCATATTCTATGTCCATGTGTTGAGTTAGAACTAAAATTCTCTATTAATCTGGAAAAAAACCACAACGCACCAACCCCTGGATTCACTGAGTCACAATGCCAAGAGAAGCATGGCGTATGTGCGCTGAATTTTCCTCTAGATGGCGCTCCAAGGCAAAGTTTCCCAGGCAGTTGCCTGAAAAGAAAGGGGTGTTTAAAACCTTACCAGGCCTTCTCTGAAAGTGCTTCGTTTCTTCCACGGCAGGAGATACTATAGCACATACCCCCACATCCTTTCTTAAAAGAGACACCAACAAAGCCCATGTGTCCGAGAAGAGCCCCTCTCTTCGAGACAGACCTGTATTCTGTACGACTGCCTCCTTGCCCGCAGAGCGGTTAGCGTGAATCATACAGCACTCTCTCCCAGGGACCCTGCATCTGCGGAAGTGTATTTTTCCAAGCCCATTGTCTCTGGGAGTGGGAAGATGCAGAGTCGTGTGTTGTTGCTGAGCAAATTTTACAACATGTAGAACAAGACAAGCACATTATAATCATATACTCACCAGCTTTAAGCCTACCTTTAATCCTAAAATTATTTCAAACACAGAAAATAAGCTTATTGATTCAGAATTGTGTTTAGCAGAAATACCTCATGTCTAGATAACAAAGCAGTTTTGTTCTTATAGAAATTAAAAAAATTTATTTTAATGAACTGCTATGTAGGCTAGGCAATTTGATATGAAATGGTAGAAATTTAGTTCCCTGGTAACCCTGTTCATGACTTACTTATTTCTTCCATGCCTTTGACCTGAAATTACAAATTTTTAAAATAAAACCTTCAGCAATATTCTTTGCTTCTAAAGAGATATTTAAGTAATTAAGATACACCATTCTTAATTCCTCAGATAAATACAATAGTAGTGCCGATTACTATTTGTGGTTAAAACAGGGAATAAAAACCTGAATATCAAAGTAATTATACAAATCCTCTTTATGTGTGAAAGCTTGTAGAATAAATATTCCATCAAGCACATCCAAAATGAAAGATGATAAACACATTTGTTTTATTCACAGTGCATATCTGATATGCACTGTGTAAACGACTATGCTTTTGTTTGTGTCCAGTAAAATAAAAGGCATGTGGTCGTACCAAGGTTGCAGAGACATTTTTTGGTTTTATAAATGATGTATGAGCACTGACAGATTTTCCAGGGGGAAAAAAAAGGTTTCCTTAAGAGTCAGTATTCTTTACTATCCCATAAATGTGCTCATTAGCATTTGGTCCATGCCCTGCATCCTGTGGGGCTCAATAAAGATTCACTGAATGAGTGGATTTAGTTTAGAGTAATATTATTCATGTTGCTTAGTGTCCAGTTTTTTTAAAAACTGTAAAATGATGAACAACTATCACTGCTAGAAACCTTGTTCTTTCTTCATATCACACTAAGGTTCAGCTAGGGTTCATACAGAATATTATGATCGTGCAGAATTCACTGGATATGAAAAGAGAAGAGCACATGATCACATTAAAATTTATTGCAGTGCTGGCGGCATGGTGCTGGTGGGGAATTGCAGTTAAACACTAATAATAACCAAGTATCACGGCAAACACATTGACACCCCCCTGGCATTTACTGGGGGCTTCTTAAATCTTAAATGTGGAGGTACTGTGTTTAAGTCCATATTTGTGTTGTCAACAAGATTATTTTCAGAAATAAGCCAAGTCATTTTATTGGTAATTCAAACCAGAGAGCAGAAGGGACATTTAGGGAGAAAAATCCTTCCTATTCACCAGCTCGAGGATAATGTGCTATCCTCTGTCTGCTGTTTTCTGGGAAGTCCTTGAGTTTTGGGATAAAAAATTTCTTCTGGAAGGAGATCTTAGAAGCATAATTGGAACTTCCTCTCCACTGTGTCCCCCAAGAAGGACACAACCAATTAAATTTTTAAATAAAATATTTTTACTTAGTAACCAGAATCCTAATCTGAAATCTTAATTTCTTTGTGGATTATAATATTGGGAGGTACAAAGAGATCTACATGTTTTGTTCTGTAACTGACTATAATAAAATAAAAAGCAATAATCATGTTTGTAATCATCAGATTTCATTTTTACATTGCATTTCCTTTCTGGTATAAGATGTATTTTGTATATAGTTATATTTAAAATAAATGATGCATTATCATAATACTACAATAAAATCTGCATATTAGAAAAACCAATTCTTTAATCTTCATGTAGGCATATTTTAATTTCAGTGTAACTTCAAAAAATGGTAAATTTTTAATTTAGGAAGGGAGTGATTTTTAATGTTTTGCAGAATATCAGCACTGGGCACTACAGATTAACTATGGAGCTAATCAATTTGAATACTGTGTTTAAATTATATTTAAAACTCCTACCTTTTAATCATTTAAGAAGATTTCTATTTTTATTCTCTCTGGACACCTCTTAGAGCCCCATTTAGGCACTCCATGCTTCTAGCTGACATTCCCTTTATCCACATTTATTTTATAAAAGGAAAAAGGCAAAGCCACACATAATTAAGAACCTGGTGTGCTAATAACCAAACATACAACTGGGCAGAAGGATAATCCAATCCATTTCCTCACAGGAGAGTAACCTCCATAACTCACTTTAAGCACTGCCATTCATGAGTTATGGGTCATTCCCTTTCTAGTGAAAATAAATTCTCCCATACCACCAGCCAGAGCTGGGTATTTTTCTTAGGACATGTAAACTGTAAAAGCGTATGAACATAATCATGTCTGGGATTTCAGGGAAAGTATAAGCTCTTGCTCATGGACACAGGCTTGCAAGGAAATGTATGTGGTTTCTGGGCTGGGACTGCCTAGTTACAATATAGGATTTTTGATTAAAGTGAATTTATTCTTGAGATTTTTATGATGTTGGTAAACTGCTTAATCTGTCGCTTTGTGTTTTATGACACCAGCCAAATCCTCCAGGTCAGGGAGAACCAGCAGCAGAGCTATGACCATTTGTCACAGCCTCCATTTTCCACGGTTTATGACTTAGTAGTGGCACTTTCTTGGGGCTGAGAACTGGCACTCAAGGGTGTCAACTTGGGAACTTTAAAAAGTTTTAATTTTGCATGAGTCTCATGTTTAATTTTGGCTCAATGATGGCTAATAAAAATTTGGGTAAGCATTGAAGAGGCCTCATGTTCTTGAAATTCATCAACCTGGCCTCTCATGGTGCTTGAAAAGGTCTGTCTCTGCACAATTAATGTTCACCAAGTGATGTGCCTCATTTTCTATGCTCACAAACCACATGTCATTTTATATTCATTTCACTTGTAATTTGTCATAAAATATAAGCTGTATTCCAAAAATGAACAAAGCATGCTATCTTTGTCCTCAAAAAACCCACAAAGCACATATACTCTTAGTATGGAAAGCTAAGCCCTTAAGAATCAAATACGGTTTTTCATTTCTTTCTGAAATAAAGTATGTGCGCTACATAGATACAGCTGTGTTTATTGCCTTATCTAAATGGAAGTAGAAATCTCAATTTTGTTCAAATCTTATTAAGGTGCTTACTCTGAACATTTCCTCATGCCATTTGTATACCTTTTTGCCCATTTTATCAAAATATGACAGCAGAGGTATTTGGACTATTTTTTATTTGACCACATCAGGACTTCCTGAGAATAATATAAAGAGTGTTGATAGTTGCCAGAGGTTTGCTTTGAAATACTCTAGCAAACAAACCAAATAATGCATGTGAAGAGACAGATGAAACAATACTGGCAAAACATGGATCCTGTTGAAGTTAAGTAATGAATACATGGGGATTCATTACAGGATTCTACTTTCTGTATGCTTTTAACCTTCCAAAATAAATAATTTTTTAAAAATTATGACAATAATTAGGTTAAAAATTAAGTCTTGGAAGTGGGTTAAAAATAACTGTATAAAATTTATTAAAATCAACCCAGGTTTTCATTCATGCATCAAACATTTGCTCTGATGCATATATTTTACTTGTACCGCACAGACCACTAAGTCTTGCTGCCTTGCCTTTCTGAGACTTACATGGGCAAACATTGGCAATATTACTTGAGTCTGAAAGTCAAGTATATCCAAAATATGACTTAGGTTCTATGATTTGATCGTAAGTATTTTCAGAAGCTTCTAATTATAAAAGAAAGTATTTAAATGTAGACTATAAGGTCTTCCCAACTCTGAGCTCAGTAGGGTAGGGATCATTGTAGACTTAAATCAACATTTGGCTAAATTCATCTTGAGAAGAAAGAGGACCAAACTTGATCAAAACTTTCCCACTCTCATGAATAATTAGACAAAGTACAACTGGTTTGCGTTGCATTGCGTACTTGGGTGAAAGAGACATGTAAATATGGTGCCATATACAGTGATCCCCTAACATTTGAGAGGTCCTGCTCCCTGGACCTCAAAATGGGGCTGAAGTGCCTTGTTTCCACAAAGCAGATCCAAATACTGCAGACAAACATTGCTGTGAACACTGAGGGGCCACGACCATTACCTCCAGGTGCTCTGCCTTGTCCAGTAGGGTGTTTCTCCCAGCAGAGTATTGTGGTTGTGAGTACCTCTTCTTCTCCCCCTTGTGCTTTCGTCACACTCTCACCAGTTGGAGAAGATAGGGTCCTTTTAAAAAGGAGGGAAGATTAGTTAAATTTTGATCAAGTAGTTAAAATTTGTTCTTGAGAAGCAATTAGAATCTGCCCCCAGCATAGAGCCTGAAAAAGTCCTCTGCCTAGAATCAGCGCTGAAGAGTATATTGAATCAGTTGATACCCATCAGCCTGCCCCTTGGATTTATGTGTTTAGAGGTGGCCATTCCATCCTGAAGCAAACAAAATAGAGTTCCCAAAACTCTATTATAGGCTTGCTATATATGCCTGTGAAGCCCAAACATGCACCTTAACAAATCTCTCACCTGCAGCTGGGGCATGTGATGAACTGGGAGAGTGACTGAAGGCATTCTTCTCAGAGAACCTGTGGTCTTGTTGGGAGATCTAAGTTTCACAGGTAGACATGAGCAGCTTGTGTGTGGCATATACAATGAAACCCTTAAAGAGCACTCTTCGGCTAAAATAAACTTGATTTTAATAATGAACCAAATAAAGACCCCAGATAACTCCCAGTTGAAGTCACCTGTAGACGAGTTGAGATGTGACACAGATCAGGGATCTGGTATGCTGATTCCTCCGGAGAAGGCACTTCATTGCAAAGCCATGTTCTTCAAACCCCTTGTAATGGTCTGAGCAGCCCTCATTGCTCTTAACCAGAAGAGCAAGAAAGAGAAAGAGCAACTACTGACACCCGTCACACTCCCTCTCAACCAGAGCCAACCCCCTGGAGGCTCTGCTGCAGTGCTTGGCTGTCAGCATCCATGGAAGAGTGTTCGGAACCAAGAACCTTTAGTCTGGGATTGTTGTGACCATCTGGAATTTCTAATAAATCGTTGGATTTCTTCCCTCGGAGTCTGCCATCTGCCAGATCTTGGAATCAACAGGATGAACTTGGGAAATCCCTTACCATTGGGTACCTCCAACAGCTGAGTTCAAAAAGAAATGTGAATGCAGAAAATTTGGCTTCACTCTGCGATTCCCTGCCAGAACTGCGTGTATGTCAAGGGGCATGTGTTCAATGATGCATCTTCAGAAACAAAGCAGGAGCCACTGGCCACTCCCACCATTGCTTTATTCCACAAAACGCAACCAATGTTGTGAAAGTTTCTCGCTATAAAAGGATGCTTGCTCCACGGCACTGCTTTAGTTGGCACGTGGCATGACTGGACCAAACATTTAACAAGGGCCAGAATCATGCCTGTCTTCCTCCGCGCTCAGTTCCCAGTGCCTGGAACAGAGTAAATGCTTAATAAATGTTTGCTTAATGAATAAATGAATGAATGGACACTTTCCAGAATGTTACTATTTTATTCCAAGCCAGGACATTTTGATAAAATATGGGATTATTCTTAAAAAAAAGTTATACACACATACACATATTCTAATGAATAAATGTTCTTTAGGAAATTTTGGACACAAAGGAAAAAGATTTAAATCACCTATGATCCAACAACTGGTAACATTTTTATGTACGTCCTGACAGTGTATCAGTACATTGAGACATTTTATGAAGTTGGTATGTTACATGCAAACCATTGTGTCTTTATTTTCTCTCTAAACCTCATTTGTGAATCACTGTTTATTATCAGTTACATCTTGAAGCATGAGAGCTATGTTTAGGCTCCAGATGTCCAGTGGCTCTGCAATATCAACCTCTTACTATTGCAAGAGTAACACTCTTCATGGAATAAGAGACACACCAGTGATTCTTGACAGCCCTGTTATCAAACACTCTCATCAGGAGAGTAGTTCAAAGCTGCATAGGAACAGCTGCATCCTCACTCAGCAGCTGACTAGCACAGAGGGCGAGAACATAGCTTGCCTGGGCTTTCATCCCACCTCTGTTACAGTCTAGCTGTAGAGTCTAGTGCCTCAATATCCTCATCTATAAAATGGAGAACATAGGAATGGTATATTCCTCAGGAGGATATTGTAAGGATTATATGAATTAATGCATTTGAAGTATTTACAATACTAAGCACCACAGAAGTGTTAATGATGAGTATTATCTCCAGCCTCTTCTCTCAGATATACCAGTTGCTTGGTACATGATAAGCACTTAATGACACCTGTTAAATAAACAAAGTCTCTGTAGCACCATCTACCGATGTTGTTACAGCTGTTGCTTTGTGTGCATGTTTGGATTCTACAGGGCCCCAAACCACAGCCATCTTTCCCTGGCGGTGGTAGCCCTCCACTCCCTAGTGTGGTTCATGACCAACTTTGAAAGGATGTTTAAATGTCATGTTGCCCAGATGATAGGAATCACTGGGTGGTCTAAGATACCGTCTCAATCAGTCTTACTGCTTGTGTCTTTCTGGCGTTTCAGCAATTTTATGTTGCAGTGGCTAGGGGAACATAATCCCAGCATACATTTTAGCCCAACGAAGGACTGCCGTTGGAAGCCTGCTCAGAGGCTGATCATGGCTTTTCTGGAGAGGGTGATGTGGAAACTAGATCTGTATGCTTTGACTCTCTCTTTACTTGGATATATTGTAGTCACTGCTTTATGTTTCTGATATGGACGATGAGGGGATATAGGTGAGAAGATATATTAACGTAAATGTCAACAGAACCCTTAATTATTGGATCAGGGACAGAAAATGTATAATTTTATTTGAAAATAAAGAATAAATAGAGTCAAGCATGGGATAAATGCACTAAAATTTACTTCCTGCTGCCACTGTTTTCTCTTTTGAAACTCTATGGCTTTCAATAGGCAGTTGGCTTTTTTCCTCAACGGGCTGAGTGTGGGTCCGAGTTGGCCAGACTAGACAGAAGATGGATTAGTGTGGGGGAGGGATAAACTGACACTAAGTGGCAGGGGACACTTTTCAGGCCTGACAATTCTCAAAAACCATTTACCAGACAGCTTTAAATCACAGTCAGGAGATAGGTGCTGCTTCACTAACTCAGGTGTCACTGTCGAGAGAGGTAAATGTGTTTTGTGTGACTGGGTGCTGTACTTCAGGGATTCTTGATTCTGAAGATCTGGTGGTGAGTTTCATGGTCTTTGAACACCATAAAATGATGGAATAGTTTCTGGGAAAAGGGTCTGTGACTTTCATCCAATTCTCAAAGGTATCCATTCCTGATACAGTTTAAGAGCTAGATGCTGGATTTCCAAGGAGGGGCATGGGAGAAGTTTGCTGCATAGAGCATTATAATAAAATATGTCCATCATGTTATTTAACAGGTGATGACTGATGGCTTAAAAATAACTCAGGGTTTTGATCTTGAATATATTCGGTGCCATTTGATTTTAACTTTTCGTTTAATTTCTAGTCGAATTACCTTACTTTACCATTATGGCATCCCTATTCTTACCATTCTAGTTCATCAGCCAGTTCTAATCAGTGACTTTTTCCCAGGCAAAATCTCTCTAAATTTCAGTGCAGTTTCATTGTTGCTTACAACACTGATGTCCACAATATGGTGGATAATCATTTCATATTTGACAAATCCAGGATTTACTCACTATTAGCAAGATCCAAACCCAACAAGACTGACTTACAGCTTCAAGATGACACAGATGACAGATAAAGGTCCCCTTCTCCTTTGAAAAATCACTCCAAAGTGACAAAGAAGGAATAGACACAAACTCATTCTTATGGAACCATAATATATGAAGGCAGAAAGTGGACGGAGGATGGTTCACAGCTTAGTGGACGAAAGGAAGGACCCGCCCAAGCACCCAGTGCCTTCAGGGTGAGGGGTGGAGGACACAGTCCACATGCAAACACCCCGCCCACCCACCCCTCACCTACCTGGGCTCGGAAACTGTGGCTTCAGGTGCCACAAAATGGGGTGAGTCGGGGGATGAAAACATTGAGTCCCCAAGTTGCCATTGCCTCCCCATGCTACTCTGCCCTTCAGCCATGTAGAAACCAGAGTATGTGCTGGAGAAACTGAACTGCAGACTTGGGGACACCAACAAAAGGAAAGTTAGGTATACCCTGAAAATAAAAGAATTAAGCGAAAATCTAATTCTCAAAGGCGAGAAGCTACAGTTCTCTTTTCTCAGAATGCCAACACCCCTGTTTATGCCATTCCATGCAAGCGATTGGAAAATCCAGGGGCAATGAGTTTACGTACTGATGTTTGGAGATCTCCAGCAGAAGACCAGCAGGCCATTTGCTCACCCTGTGGTAAGGTCCAGCAATGTACAGACATGCGCTCCACACACTGCCATGTGGCAAACATGTAGGGCTTTGTTCTTACACAAGTAGATGAGCAAGGATATCAGACATGTGAGGGAAACCATGAAACACAGAGAAAAGGAGCTCCAAAGAAACCAGCGGTCAGGGAGCAGAGGAGAATTTCGCAGGAATTATCATTATATTTTCAAAAAGAAAAGATAATGCAGCCACAAGAAAAGAGTAGCTATTTAGGAAAGGAGCAACAGTCAAGAAAATGCCTATGAATTAAAAATATTATTACTCCTGAAAAGCGAGAGGGGAAGAGTCATTATAGACAATGGGAAAGAAGAGACAAGAAAATAAAGAAGTCATACAAGAAGCCCAAAGTGCAACTGGACCACTGGTGTCCCATTCAAGGAGGACAGAAAAAAGAGTGAAGAGGAATTTTTTTTTTTAAAGATTGCAGAAGCATACCAAAGAAAATGTGCATCCAGTGTGAAAGGTGTACCAGGTAAGATGCTGGGGAGAGAGCCCCAGATCTGGGGAGAGAGCCCCAAACTGAAGCATGTCTTTGTGGACTTGCCAAGCCCCAGGGCTAGAGAGGGGCTCCAAGAGAGAAAATCAAGAACATCAGGAGTAAAAATGGTATATACATCTCAAGAACAACTTCAGAAATTAGACTATGAACAGTAGAATAGTCTTTGAAAATTCTGAGTGAAAGTGTAACCTGGAATTGTTAGGCAGCTTCCAAATGAGCAGATTGAGTAGGAGAATAGAATAAAGATGTGCAGTCACGCAAAGCCTCAAAAAAAAAAGAAAGAAGAACCCTTTCCCCACAGTGTTAAAAAACTTCACACCTTTCTCATGAAGCCACTGGCAGATGTGCCCCCACAGAATGAGGGCCTAAATGAGGAAAGAGAGAGGTGTGGGGTGCAGGAGATGGGCGATCGACCCTGGCGGAGGACAGCTGGCAGCCGGGAAGCCAGGACCTGGCATCGCAGGGGTGCCCAGGACAGGAAGGGGTCGAATAAGTGGTGGGCTGTTTGAAGAGTTGTACAGGATGTGAGAAGACTCAGAGAAGACTGAGATGTTCAAAGACATCTTAACTCCAGGAAAAAAAAACTTTTCCATAAGAAAGGAGACAATCATTGGATATTCGTTAACTCAACAGTGAATAGTATTTCCTGAGTCATAATCAGGAAAACACTGTATCTGGATTGCGTTGCTGGTGTGCATGAAGGGAAGAAAGGGTGGATGAGAAGATAAATTCTCACCTGTCACAAGACACCAGTGCTTAAGGGCAAACTCTGGCACCAGCATGCTGGGGGAAGTCTGCCGGCCTGCCACTCACTAGCTGTGAGAACTTGGGCACATAGCTTAGCTTCTCTGTGCCTCAGTTTCCTCATCCACGCCTGGGGATGATAACAGTCCTTACCTCACAGGGCTGTTGGGATGATGATTGAAGTTCAGCAGTTGTAAATCTCTTAGGACAGTGGCCAGCATGTAGAAAGGGCTCCATAAATACTTGAAAAATAACCAAGTGCTGATAATATGTGCATACTACATAGAAATATGATAGAAAATAACCTAGAAATTGGGTCAAGATGAAAATGGAAAGTAGTTGCCTTTAGGAATCAGGAAAGGGGAAGGATGGGAGACTACTGTCTTTGGTTCTAAGTCTCTCACTAGGATTTGATTTTTTGTTTTGTTTTAACTATTGCAGGTGATACTTTAAGTGAAATAAAGTTAACTTAAAACCAACAGCCAACTCCAAATTTTTAAATGAAGGGGCATACCCAGGTTCAATGTGGGCTATTCCATTTCTGCCCTCCCCGCATCCCAACAATTTAACATTCCCGTTTGCTAAGCAAATGAAATTATATGTATTTATAAATATAGCCGTGGACCCAACTCAATTTTAAAAAGTAAAATTTTCAACACATAAACATATTCAGTTATTTCTGCAATAAAAACATAATTTATTAAAAAACAAAGTTTTCATTGCTCTCAGAGAAGTGTCTTAGAGGTAATTAGCTAGCAATCCTAGGTTTGGGAAGAAAACACGTGTGAAAATAGAGGCAATCTGAACCCTACCTTTCCCCTTGTCCTGCCCTATGATGAAGATTTTAATAAGTAATGAAATGGGAGACTTAGAAAGTAAAAGGGGGAGACATAAAGGCTTTGGGTCAAGAAAATGCCCAGGCCTGGCTTTTCCAGAGGCTCACTTCCTCTTCTAAATTAATGGGACCATAGCAGGAACCATAGAGCGTTGCTGCTCCTTGTCACAGAATTATATCATACGGCCGCGGCGAGGTAGCATGCGGGGCCCTGCAGTTCACAAGCAAGAGACCCGAGGATAATAAAAAGAAGAATTCCATGTGATGAAATACTCCACCTGATCCTCAATCTGAGTTGCCTAATCCCCTGCCAAATTCTAGTTTTCAAGACAGATAAATTCTAATTTATCTACATAAATTTAACCTGTCCTCTAAACTAGTATGCATCAAGGTGTTTACAAGATAACTTCTAGAATATTGTCATGTACCCATTTGAGGACTAATAAGTTGCTTATTTTAATATAGAAAAAAAGGTGTTTTCTTTTGCCAGCTTTCATTTGAGTGGCATCTGTTGGATATATGGCATTCAGTTTAAATTCATGTCTACTTATCTCCTCCTACCACTGGATGCTCATCGTTGAAACATAGAAATACAAAACACATTTTTCTCTGGGCCTTTGCCAAACTGTCACTGTGTCGGATAGTGCAGCCTCCTCTCTAAAAAGGGAACAAAATAGTCTGAACTCTGTCCTGGCGTGCCAGCAAGGGCCGCTGTGACAGCAAGCTAATCCATCACGGCGGGGGGCCGGGTGTACAACTGACCACCCGACTCACTGCCATCGAGGTGGGTGGCAGTTAATCATTCCCTTAAATGATGTGGGTATGAAAACAGCTGACTGTTGGCTCAGCAGACGAACCTTATCCATCCTCCCAGCTCCGAGCAGCCACTGTTGCCATTTTCCCTTCTTCCCAGACTGCCGGGTTTCAGGAGATCCTGACGGAGGTGGAGACCTTAGCGGTGATTGTGGGATGTCTGTGTCATGACCTCGACCACCGGGGGACCAACAATGCTTTCCAAGCCAAGTAAGTGTTCTAACCGCTGTTATTCTAATGCATTTGCCTTTCTGCTCAGAGCCAAAGGTGAGGAGTGCTAAAGAGTAAAGCATTAATTTCTCGCGTCTGAGGCCAAGGCCACGCAGACGTGGGTGTGCACGTCATGCGGCCCATCCATCTTTATAATTCCCTATTCTTCTTTTAATTGCAAATTTGCCCTTCATGTCATGCTTGTTGATTTGGCCTGTCTCTGTTGACCTCAGTCAGATAACAGAGCTCAGATTGTAAAGGGCCTTTTTTTTTTTCCTTCCAGAACATTTGCCTTTGTGGCATTATAAGCTTCTTGAACTTGCTGCTCTCAAAATCTGCTTTTGAGACTATTAAAATAAAAGTGGTCTTAGGAAATTTTATGAAGCAAAATATCTCTTTTTTCCCCAATAGACTCCCTTCCAGCTTCCTTTGGTGTTAGGTACTGTATAAACTGCACTGAGGCAGACGGACTGGAGGAAGGGTTTCTGCCCCTCTCATCTCTCCTCCCACACAAAAGTGGGAAACAGACAAAGGAATTACGCTGGTTTTGGGGGTGTGTAGGCACATAATGTGCACAGACAGAATAATCTGTCCCTAAGCAAGTTGGACTGGTCAAGATAGCTATTGCTCTGTGGCCCCCACGGAGGCCAAGGCCATAGAATTCATAGGTGCTGAAAGTAAGAACGAAAACCAGATCTCCTGACTCATATATTGAGGATCCAGTTTTAATATTCTTTCCATTACCTGTCTGCAAACAAAATGATATGTGAGCTCAGAGGCTAGAGAGAAAATTTTGGTGATGGAGAAGTTAAGGAAGGCTTCAACAAAGAGGTAAGGTTAACTGTCAGATGATGGATTTCAAAGCCCCCAAAACAGTTGTACCTCCATAGGCTGAACATATACAACCCACTTTGTATGAACAGTTCGCCCCTCTTTTTATTCCCCCAAGCACTGGCCCACTGAGGCCCTGGAGTCCTGGCCCCTTGCAAACAAATTTGATTTTGTGTCCTTCTCTATCCATCCTGGGTCCAACAGCCCAGGACTTCAACCCTCTCTTCCCAATATCCTGCAGTTTTTCAGCCCCTCTTAACTTTCAGTTAACATGCACTCTGCAAATCCTCAGCCCTGGTTCAATCTAACAATTCAATTTCTTGCTACTCTGCCTAGACTTATGAAGGCTTTGGGAGAAAATGTCGCAGCTGTGAGAGTTTGAGACACACCAGAATTGTTCTCCCAATTCTCCACCTACGTGCTCTGTACTCCCCACCAATCCTTCTGTGTTCCTAGCCAGCTCTGTCTCCCATTGCTGTTAGAAGCTGTGTATACCAAACATTCTCCTGAACCGCCACCCCTCTACCACCTCCCCCGCTCTGCTCTGCAGATCACCTTGCCTCTTCCTTCACCCAGAAAATTGAGGCCATCAATCGAGAACTCCCTCAATTTCCTCCCCTGCCACAGACAGACTTGTCTGTAGGGCCCCATCCTCTCCTCCTCCTGGTCTGGGGCTGATCCCTCCACCTCTGCTCTGGACGCCCTCATCACCCCCTCTTGGGGACGGCGCTCCATCCATCTTCCTCTTTGCCCTGTATCTTCCTTCCCCTTTCTACCAGCTCTCCGCGTCCTATTAACATGAACAATCCTGCCGCATCTTGAGAAAGCCCACCTCAATCCCCACTTCCTCTCCAGCTCTGCTTTATTTCTCTTCTTTCTTTTCTAGTCAGTCTTCTGGGGAAGTGACCCATTCACTGTCTTCACTTGCGCAGCCCCTGGCCCCGCACGTGGCTTCTAGTTCCACCTCACCAGTAATGCCACCAATGGCCCCTTTTCCCAAAGCTGCTGGACACCCGCTTTTCTTGTCCTTCTTTCTTGACCCTCCTGGCCCTGAGACACACTGCCACTCCCTCCTTGGAACCCTCTCTCTCCCTTTGTCTCCCAGACATCCTGCAGTTCAAAGGGCTTTCATCGACTTTCTAGCCTTTCCTCTCAGTTTGCCTCAAGGCCTCTGTCCCGTTGCACTTCACTGGTGACGCTCCCTCCCAGGCCCCTCCTGCTGTTCAGGACCCTTCATGCGGGGCCTCTGCCTATCTGCTGCTCAGACCTGCACCCTTGTCGCTGAACCATGATTCTCTGCTTATCTCCAGACATTTATTCAGCTGCTTGAGGAGAGCCTCTTTTTTGAGTCCCACAGGCCCCTCAGTCTCAGCGTTTCCCTTTAAGCCTGTCCTCTGTTCTCATGTTCTCTACAATCAAGGGCACCACCCAAAATCTACAAGTCACCCAGATTCCCTCCCTAGCATCCTTCAAAGTTGTCATCTCCGCACTCACAGCAGTAACGGCTAGTCCTCTGCATCTCTCCTGGATCGCTAGAGCAGCCCAACGTTACTCTTCCCATTTTACCCCATGGCACTCCAGAATAATCTGTAATTATTAAGCTGATCAGGTCACACCCTGTGTAGGACAGTCACTGCCTCCTGTGACTTTCAGGATGATGCTCAGATCCCTTAGCGCAGCACCTAAAGGCCCTTTCCAATCAGGCTCCTGCCCATTTCTCTGGCCCTGCACCCACTCCTCCCACCCCCAGCCCACCCATGTGTGTAGGTTCCAGACACAAAGACCTATCTTGTGCTCAGTGGAGTATGGATAGTTCACTCCTCTCTGTTCCCCAGCTCTGGAATGCCATTCCTCTCCTTTTTTCCCCAAAATGCCTCTGAAAGCACCATCTCAAGGGTCTGTCCCTAGGGTGCCTCCCTTGTCAATTTCCTGGGCCCACATAATGCCCTGGCTATGCTTTTTCAAAAGTGTGCATCTCGCTCCTTCCTAATTGCTGATTTACAGGTGGGTCTCCCCATTTTCATGAGTACCATGATGTATAACAAGTACCACGAGCATAATAAACACACAATTAATGCTTGCTAAATGAATGAATGAATGATGAATGCATGAATGGAGGAGATTTTAACTATTTTAATATGGCTTATCAATAAAGTTTCCTGATTTCTGAAACAAATGTCACCTTTTATAGATTATTATAAAACATAGCTTTTATACACATAGACTTAATGTAACCTGGGACCTACTGAAGTATAAACTGTATTTTCCTTACAGGGACTGACAATTCCTTATGTTTGAGTGCCTATGAGCATCTCTTTGTTAGGCCTAGTGCATCACTGTCAGTGCATCTTCCTCCAGCACCTTTCTCCAGCCCCCCACCATTCTGCCACTCAAGAAAACATACATGTGGGAATTGTGTCTACAGAACAGGAGTAAACACCGTGTAGATTCTTTTAAAATCAAGTGCACAATACTTGTACTCTAACACCAAAGTCCCCTCCCCAGAAGGCCCATGTGTCACACTAAGAGGCAGCCCATCTCTCCAGTTGACCTCTCAGCTCTCTGGACCAAGAGTACACACCTAATCAAAACCCAGCTAGTCACAGTTTATCCCCTAGGAATCTGGAGTTGGATTACCATGATATTGACTCAGTTATGTGGGTCATGCTGCAGACCCACAGAGGTTTGGGACCCATTTTAGGAGAGGGCTGGTGACCACATCCCAAGTGGATCAGAGGAACAAGAAAGTGAATCCACAGAGAGAAGAGAAAGAAATAGGTATTCAGAGAGTAGCAGAAAGAAGAGACTGTGCAAGGGAAAGACAGAAAAAAGACCGGACTTGATCCCTGGCTTCCCACATCCCTCTACTCTTGTTTCCAGGCGGCCCACCCACACTCATAATAATTGAGCTTCCTCAGAATTCCTGGTTGCTAAAATGCTATCAACCTTTTTTTAGTAAAGCTGGTTCTAATTTATTTCTGTTTTTTGCAACTAACAGTCCCTGAGAAGAACTACAATTGGTTTGTTGTTTACTATTTCAAGCTCACCAATTCCCCTGTAGGGTAGGTATTTCTATCTCTATTTTACAGGAGGAACCGAGCCTCAGAAAAATAACTTGTCCAAATTCATACATCCAGAATGTGCCAGAGCAGTGTTTGGACCTGGGCCGTCTGATTCTAAAAGTCATTCTTTACACTGCATCATACTGATTTCATGACTTTGTGACATTTATTTTGAGCCCTTGAACTTCCAGTTTATTGCCTGACTTGTCATATATGTGAGCTCTGGAAAACTAAAATATATTTTAATCCAGAAAATCAAGATATGGAGTCATAAAAATCAAATAATTGAGCTACACCTTGGGAGTCGTGTTTTTCAGTACCTTAATTTTACAAAAATAAAAACAGGTTCCCAAATCTCAAGTGACTTACATAAGATGGGATAACTTTGACACATATGAAATAGATATTAAGTCGCTGATATTAGATTTCAATAATGTTTCTGTCTCCATATCAATTGATCAAATCTGCCTATTCCAAGATGGTATGACATGTTTCCTCAAGAAAACTCATCTGTATGCAATTTACCAGCTCGTGGATGTCCCCTGGCTCTGCCCCTACCTAATAAAGTCACTTTTGAACTTAAGACATCAAATGCTACCACCACCCACCCTCAGAATTTCCTTCCAGAATGAATGCTGAGAGAGACCTTCTCGCTTCATGGTGAAGGAACTACCTTTTTATTATTAGACTAAGATTTATTCAGTAAGTGTGTCATTGTTTAGAAAATCCCTAGGAAGAAATCTATGTCCTTATTTTTTTAAATTCCCCTATATTTGAGTGCTTTCTATGTGCAAGACATTGTGGAAGAAATAAAGAAGTATAACAAACAGCCCTCTCCCCTAAAGTACTCAGTTTAATTCCAGTCTTTCAAGTGATTTGGCAATGGGATTTAAATGCACCAATTATTATGTGGCAAAGCATATGCTACCTTTTTTTCATATATAAGGCTATAAAGAAACAAGAGACATTTAGCAAGCAACAAATTACTACATAAAATGCAAAATGCCTCTGTAATAAAAAGTTGTGACTTTAGTTATAGCACAACATGATTTATTCTCTTAGCCTTTCTGATAAGTGAACCTTTGCATTTTCATATTTTATTCTTAATTTTAAAGTATTGGAGTGCGTGCAATGAATCATCAATAGGTAGAGAGGGCAGCTATACCACAGTGCTTTCCAGTCGCTCTGTTAACACCTTTGTCCTGTTTTCCCCAGGGACAGCGTTTCCCACCCGTCCCCCTCTCTATTTCAGCTGCCCCTGATGATTAAATATCAGTACCGAGCAGCTTTGTAGTGTATTCTCCTAAGAGACTTCTTCTATTCATTTCTAGCATAATCTCTTATATACCCATTTAGTAGGAATGAAAACTCTTCTTGTCACTTTTGGCCAGGTCCCAGAAGTGAAATACTGGGGCACATTGATCTGCCATTCCTCACCACCCCCCAGCAGTTCTCAATTTCCTGATTACTTTTCATAGTTTTCCTTTGTAAAGTTTCCCATAAGCCATGGCTGCACACTTCCATTAAGCCTCTTTTTCAAAGAATACACACATCTAGAGAGGTTATGAAGGTACATTTCCTTTTGCATGCTTATTTTTGGTGTCTGTGCAAAGTACTGAATGCCTGTAGGGACAGAATTTTCACTTTGACTTTTCTTTTTAATAAGTCCTCCTTGGTGTGCTGCCTACCTCAAAATGAAGAACTTTAGCATGTTGGGATAGTTAAGCTAATCAATATTAAACATCATGAATAATCCACATATAAATATTCCTCTGCTTATGGAATTCCTATGCTTTGGGAATCTCCTCTTCCTCTCACCTTTTGTCCCCCTCTATCCATGCACCATACATATGTTGTATGTATAATATTTTCACCATTACGGTGTGTGTGCCCTGAAACTGCTTATATGATGGATATACTTATCATAAACGATGAAACTGTTATGATATGGTGTTAGTCAGTTTTTTCCATACATGATTGATTTGTGTTTTTTTCACATTTTACATGAAAAAGTAGAATTATCCCCTTTACAGAAAGTATATTACATGAAAGACATGGCATCTTTTAAAAATTGATTTTACAGTCAAGTAAGATTGGTTGATATTGCATATTATGTTCCCCTCCTGCAGAATCATGTGTATTTTCACATACTGATGCTGCTGGGAAATCCTACAGCAAAGAAACAGTTTAACTTCTTAAACCCAGAATTTCCCAAATGTATTTGACAATGGGACCCATTTTATTTCTCCCCATAATGCCATTTAACATTCCAAAGAACTAATATTCTGTAGAATACTTTTTGATAAAGTCTGTTCTAACATACATTTTCTTTTTTGCTACTTATATCAAGTTTTATGACTTTAGACTCTTGCAGTCCTAGAGGTTCACAGCATGTATGACTGTAACGACCAGTGTAGGCAGCAATCTCAGGGAGCCTGGGTCTGAGAAAGAGAGGACCAAGAGGTTGTGTGATCAGAAAATCTGACAGAGACCAAATCTAATAGTAAAAATAAAGGGTCTGTGTGGAAATGGAAACATTTTTGCTTAGATGATTTTACTCTGGAAAACTCAAAGTAGGGTCCATGCTCCACTGTATGAATGCTAAGATGGCAAGCATTGTTAATGCAAGTCTGGTCAGAGGAGCTCTCCCACACAGTTACAGGAGACTGTGAGCTTCCTGTAGGTAAGAGGCAGGTCTATTTATCATTGTATTCCACATGCCTGCAGCCTAGTGTCCTAACAGTCAGCAGTACTTGTTCAGTGAGCAAATGAAACACAGTGCCATCCTGCACTTTCATTGCGTTGGTGTGGTTCAGCTGCAAAATCTACATGTTTTTGTGAATCATTCAGTATTATTTGAGGGAGAAAGAAAGATGGAATTACAAAAGGGAACAGAATCTGATGATAAAGTTGCTCACACCATGGACAGTCACATGCCTGCATTTGTGTGAACACCTTGAGAGTTCAGCTGAAACGCAGCATTCAGAAGCCACCTGGCCCTGGGGGAGCAGGAGAGGTGCCGCACAGGAGACACCTGTGTATTTGTTGTAAGGTGTTCCTGGTTAAGGAAGGAAACATTCTACTCATCCTAACAAAACACAATATGAAGTGGTTTGTGATCGTCTAGCTGATCGGACACTTGGGAGTCTGCCAAACCAGCGTGACAAAGGAAGAGTATTTTTTTGCACAGTGATCCTGATTCTGCAAATCAGGATTCACACTAGCAAGTGAGGTGTATTCGGGCATGGCTGGGCAAGAGAAACAAACCACAGGAATCTGAGCCAGTGGCTGGCAGTTTCCTATCATGATTCTGAATTAAAATTGGAACTCTTCTCTCACTGATGACAACCACGTTGGCAAAGACAGAGAACAGAACATCGGAACTAGTAAGCTGTAATTATCTTTCTCATTATTTAAGGAGAAGAAGCTTCAGAGCTCAGGTTCCAGTCCAGAACTAGTAGTTACTAGTTGTATGACCCTAGGAAAGTTGTATAACTTTCCAGAGCCTTGGTTTCCTCATCTTTAAAGTGAGACAAAAATACCTATTTCCTGGTTGTTGTCAGGACTGGATGAAATCATGTGTTAAGTTGTTGGTATGTTGTCCAGTGCATGATAAATACTTATTCATGAGAGCTACTATTATTGACATTATAAAATATGTTAACACAATTATTACTGTCAACCATCCAATCTGGACAATAATCTCTAGACGTATCACTACAAGTTTATTAGCCAAGAAGCTAATTTTTTAAAGCACGTCCCCCATGCCAGGCATCCAGATGTGATATGCACATAAAACATCCTAGAACTTCAAAGCCAAAACAAAGGCATACAGTGTGCATTTTGAAAACTGTGCTTTGCTAAAAATAAGTTCTGTTAGAAAATAGTAAATAACAGCCAGAGACGGGTAAGATTCCTCAAGGGAGGAACAACCTAAGACAGGCATAGTCGCAGGGGGGCCATCAGGTGAGAAATTGGGGATCAACAGAGGTGAGGCTTAGAACCTCACCCCCGCTGTTTTGAGAGAAATCTTCTGCGTCCGTGGATGTTTTGTTGCCCTTGTCTAGCTTGGGTTAATACTTAGTCTACAGGCACACACCTGATCATCTACATTTGCTTTCTTACAGCACTAAACTATGTTTTCTACCTTTATCTTGCATCTACCTACCACTTCAGCATTTTATTAAAAAAATAAAATAATAATAAAAATCATAATAATAAGGGAGAAATGTGGGATTCACATATAAATCAAGTATAAAATCAAACGAATATTCATATTTGACCTGATTGTTTATAGTTCATAATGCGTGATCAAAACCGAAAGTTTCTGTGATGACTGCCCTTGCACTGTTCACCATGTAAGAATTTATTCACTGTGTAAGAATTTGTTCACCATGTAAGAACTTGTTCGTTGTGCTTCAGAAGATTGGAGACTGATGAGAATTAGGCTTGGGTGGATTAATGATTGTACATTGAGTCCCCTGTACAGAATTTTATTGTTTTAACTGTTAACAACCATTTGATCAATAAATATGAGAGATGCCCTCTCAAAAATATAAATAAATAAAAAATAAAATAATAAAAATAAAATAATAAAAAATGAAACACATTCTTACACTATGAAAAAAAAAGAAAATAGTAAGTAACATTAAACATGAGCTAATCACTGATTTCTAAGGTTAACTTAACAAATTTTCATTTATTATATGGTATAGATTAAGGCAAGATTTAAAGAAGTAACACATACCTGATTAAAATCTAGTACCCTCCTTACCAATCCTATTCATAGCAATCTCTGCTGAGCCTATCCCTGCTGTTTCTCCCAAAGTGTGCTCAGCCCTGGGTCTCTCCAAGGACCGCAGGTCCCCTGAGCCCCTGAACTGGCCATGATCTTGGGCTGCCTCATACTGGCGATGGAAGGCAGCTTATGACTGAAATCCTTCACGTTGCACTGCATTGCAGTCCTTGCCTCTCTCACTGGCAGCACAGACTGTCAGCTGTCCTTCAGGCTGTCCAAATTCAGGCCAGATTGCCCTTTCAATGTCTAAACTCCTTTCCAAGAGCAAGAAAGAACACAAGGGCCTGAATGGGTCCTTAGCCAGAGTCCCATCACTGCCCTTTAAACCACAGGATTCTGTGGATCTCTGCTGACTCTTAAAATGCTCAAGACCTCAGTCCAAAAGAATGAACACACTTGAACATTTTAAATGAACACTTTGCTGAATTGACATCATTAAAGAGTGGGCTGTTTCTATATAAACAAAAAAGGTAGTTCAAAATAATCCTTTCAAGTATCAGGTAGCATTTTATTTATTTAAAATGGAAATAGATGTGTTCTAATTATTGATTAATATTGTAAAACATAATCTACTACATGCCAGCCACTGTGATAGGTACTTTAAATATTTTATTGTGTTTTCATAAATAGCAGGTGAGATAGATAGAATTATTATAATTTTAGAGACAAAGACACTGAGTCTTAATGCACCTAAGTAACTCTCCAAAGCTATTACCAACAGCTGAGGTCTAAGTCCAGGGAACTTTTCAGAGTTCTGCTCTAAGATATCATAGTGTGACTGTGGGCTGGCAAACCATAGTAGAAGCTTGTCAACCTTACATGAAAAATGGATTAAATAGGCTCTACATAACATTCACATGATCTCTTCCAAGAGACAGTCAAAACCATTTGGTATAAGACAGTTGTTCTGGCCACTCAAAAGCTGTGTAAGGTTTAGTTCATGAAACCTACCCTGATCCCCTGAGCCAGGAATTGTCTTTTGTCATCAGACCATCCAAAAGCACTTTGACGGGACCTGGAACACTTTCTGTGGTATTTGTGTGTGTGCATTATTCTCTCTTTTGACCACATCTCACCTCCCTTACTAGTCTGTACATTTCTCAGTGGTATGAATTGTGCCTTATTCATCACTGTGTCATCCACACGATCTAGCCTAACACATAGAACATTTTGGAAAGGTTTACTTCATAGATGAGGCAATAACACAAGCAGTTCCCTGAGAATGTATCTGCTCGTGGTCCTCTGCCAAAGCAGGAAAAACAGTTTGACCACAGAGCCAGTGTGGAGGGGGATGGTTGACAAGTGAAGGGCCCTGGTCTCTCACCCATCTGTCCTCTTTCAGGAGCGGATCTGCCCTGGCCCAGCTCTATGGAACCTCTGCTACCTTAGAGCATCACCACTTTAACCATGCTGTGATGATCCTTCAAAGTGAGGTACATACCGAGTGTTCTCCTTCCCCCTTGACAGAAAACCAATAAAATGATGTTTCCTACCTCACTTTCTTTGTAGATACAGATACAGAGAAGTGGGACAAGTTTTTTTAAGCCAAACTACTGGACCTTTCTTGGTGACTTTTAAAAATTCTCTCAGATGCCTGACCAAGGACCTTGTTAAATTCTTCCTGAGCTGATTCATTTGTGTTTCATTATTGGTTCGGAGGCTTTTCAGATTCACTTAGTGGAGAACACTGCCTGTAGCTTGTCACCAGATCATAGTCCTACCTTCCTTAAGGGGTACAGAAGCCCACTAACAGAGTGACTTGATCCGAAGTAAGTGGACCAATGTTGTGGGAAGTAAGTGGCCCATTTTGTGAAACCCAAAGCCACTTTAAAAGGTGGTAGAAGCAGAATCAGGGTGAGAAAATTACACTTTAGTAGCACAATTGAGAAATCTGTAAGAGATAAAAGAACTCAGAATTGCTGGCGGGACCAGTTTGAAGTGAGAACTGCGACTAAACTGGAGCCCCAGGGCTGGGAGTTGGAAGTTGTGGGACTTTTATACTTTTAGCTCTCCGTAGAGGGAAAAAAAAAAACACCACTAACTGACTCTATCTGAGCCATCTGAGCTTAAAATTGCCAGGAAAGGATCTGCTTAATTTTCTGCAGGCATACAGACTTTTTTTTTCTCTTTGAGGCCAGGAAGGGATCATCTGTTCCCCATTATTTGTCAGTTGTCTAGCTGTGCCATTAATTATTATTATTATCATCATTAAGGCCTTGCTTTTCTGGAATAGCATCATTAAATATGGAGAGGTTTTTTTTCTCCCGCCTATCTTGAGAATGCATGTCACGAAAGCCTCTTTGACCTCATAAAGGAGAATCAACCCTCTGGAACCGGCCTGCCATTGGAGAAGGGCAGACTCACCGGGGGCATGTATTTTCAGTCGGGAATGAAACATCCAGGGTAGGATCTCAGTAACTGACAGAAACCAGCATACCAGCATCTGTGGTTCTGGACTTTTCCTATGAAAGCCATGTTTTAGCTGAATGCTGTAGAAGAGGGAAGAAGGGATAAGGAATTTGTGCTTAGACTATCTTTTCTGTACTGGTAGTATAGCAGGTTTACACTTCTGATCCCAGAAACTCCCACCTTTGTAATAATGGGGATTATAAACAGGATGTGAAGGTTTTCTCAGAAAGTGATTCATTTGTTTGTAACAAACTCCTCTAACTCAGAATTTGTCTTCATACAAACAAGACACACTGGCTGCCCTTCACTCCAGGGTTCTCTGTGGACAACCTAGAATAACAATAACGGAACCATGCCCTGAGCACCCGGTGTGTGCTCGGCCCTGCCCTGGCGCTTTCCCCACAACCCCTCCTGTCCTGCCCAACAGAAAGGCAAAAACGGGATGCCATTTTCAGTCTACTGTCCAGATGATGCAGAGACACAGAGAGCTTAGTAGCCCCAGTGAGTGGTGCTCCAGGCCTTTCTCCCTCCACGTTTGCTTTTCTTTCCATCAATACCACTCTTCTCTCACTGAGTAGAAGCACTATTTCAGGGAGACAAATCTATTTCAGGGACCAGACCCTGTAGGCACTGTAGAAGGCCAATTTGCATATAAACAATACACTAATCGCAAATTAACTCATTTTTATTAGTAAAGGTGATTCGACTAGCTTTGTCACTATATTAGCTGTAAGTTGTGTTAGTTACTGTATGACCTTTAAACGTAGTAAAACGCACTCTCAAAATAATTGAGATGCTCAAATTCAGACCAGCTTGCTCCTGGACTTCACATCAGTTTTTACTATAACTTGCTCCTAATGGCTGTGTTTCTTTCACTGGGAGCTACTAGATATGTGGCTGGATCCGGGTGACGACTCTACGTAGCTCCCAACCGCCTTTTCCCAGGCGCCAGGGCACCAGCCTGTTAATGATCCACGGGGCAAGGCTCAGGCAAAGAAACCTGGGCAGAATTATGGGAAGGCATTCCTTTAGTTCTTTGTCTTCTTACTAATGGCTGAATTAAGGGTCTGAAAGAGTTCATTTGAAAATTATTATTAATATTGGACCTAGTCCCAGGTGGAACCAGTATACTCTAGTGTTTAAGGAGTGGAGGGTTCACCCAAGGAGATAAATTAACTCAAGGGAGGAGATTATCATCTGGTGCCTGGTAAAGGTAATTTGCTAATTGATATTCCTCCCCGAAAGAATTAATTTACCTTTCATTGGAGAATGGTTTATTCTCAGACAGTCATTGCGCCTTCTTCCTCCTGCACCATCTTCTGGGTCTCAACAGCAGGCTGACAACTGCTCCAGTTCCAGGCCACATGTTTATGAGCTTACATTTCATGTTAAGAAAAACCTGATGAATGAAAAGTCCTGACTTCCAAAGCAAAGTGAATGAATTGTCAGTAACTTTACAGAAGGATTTTTCACTTTACTAAAAACATTGTGGAGCTGCCTAGTGTAGCTAAAACAAATTTTAATGAAAAGAAGTCTGCTTTTGTAGAAGTATGGAGGTACAGGTGTATTTTCAAATTCCCCTGGGTAAAAATCATCCTTAGAATCTCACGAACTGTGCCACGAACAGTATCTTATACATTTTAGCTACTCAGTTATTATGCACTGAATTCAGTTTCCCATACACTTTATCAAGCTGTGTTTTTCAACTTCAGCGGCGCTTACTTGTTGGGCCAGGCGCATCTGGGCTGCGGGGCCTGTCCTGAGCACTGTAGCAGGTTTGACTGCACCCCGGGCCTCTACCCTCTGGATGCCGGAAGCACTCCCCACAAGCGTAACCATCAGAAATGTCTCTAACCATCACCGGAAGTCCCCACTGCCAAATCACCCCCAGATGAGAACCACTGGTCTGAAGTTTTTTTCTGCTCCTTGAAGTCATTTGTTGCCATAACAAGTCCTTCCAAAATGCCAAGTCTTTACTAGTGAAACTAGTATTTATTTAAGGGCCCGAAAGATTCCCCAATGTTTTATCTACTTCTACACGCAGCAATTACATGGGAAATGGGCAGTCAAGTGGAGTTGTGGGCACAAACACATTCATAGTAAGACAAGTGTAAACGTTTTTCAGAGTTCTCTCATCAAGACCAGTATGTCTTGATCATCTGCCTCAATAATGATTGCACTTTCTGACATTGCTGTATTTGCTGGGGAATCTGTTTGTATTTATACAAAATTTCATTAAGCTTTTTTAAAAAGGGTTTATCATGTTCCCATACTTTTTTTTAATATAGGAAAACATATAATTAACAACCTCAGATTTAATGTTGTCTTTTGTGACTTTTTACTTTCTCATTACAGGGTCATAACATCTTTGCTAATTTATCCTCCAAGGACTATAGCGACCTTATGCAGCTTTTGAAGCAGTCAATATTGGCAACAGACCTCACGCTGTACTTCGAGTAGGTATTGGCATTTGATCTATTTGACAAATGGGTATCTAAAGTTTCATCCTGTAATTAATTTTCAGGTCCATACTGGAGGCTGCCTGTTGTTCTACCAATGGTATCATGTATCAGTGAGCTGAACTTCGGTTGTTGTTTTTCCCTCATCGAAATGAACTTCATTCAGGTGATGTCTGTAACACAAAAGAATTAGGGCTACAATCCTAAAATTTGTATCTTTCTTCTGATTTATGAGCCTGTTTGGGCCTCTTGACTCTGAAACTAAGTGATGGCCATTTTTCTTTTAGAGACTGGCTGACACTACTATTTAGACTATTATTCATAGTGAGATCTATATTGGCACTGATGATGCTAATGAAAAGATTTGTTGCTCAAAGGTGACTAGAAATCTAAGCCTTCATTCCTTGTTTCTCCTCTGTCTGTCTTTCTCAGAACAACTCTCTTCCTTTTGTCTGAAGTTTAGGCCTCCATCTGAGCAGGAAATCCCATCCCTCTGATTTCCTGAGACCTGCTCCATTGGGTACCACCACTTTTGGCCGCCTGGAAATCTCTTCTTTCCCTAATTGGCACAGTTTTTTCTTATCTTAAAGATCAAACAACTTCTCTGGCTTAAAATGTTTTTCCACTTGACCCAGTGGAGATTTTTAATTGCTTCCAATTTACCTTTCTTTTACTGACCACCTTTAAAATAAATTACCACCTTAGTACCTTTGTTTTCTTAACACCCATTTACACTTTGAAGGGTAGTGTCCACCTTCACATTCTATCAAAGTTGTACTTTCAGAGGTCATCACAGACTTTCTTGCCCTCAAATTCAATGTCCTTTACTCATTTCTGATATTTTCTAGCCTCTTTAAGACATATGAAGGTTTACTGTCTACTCATTGTGAACTGCTATTCTCTTTTCTTCCTCAACATCTAACTGCCTTTCTCGCTCCTCTTCTGGATCCCTTTGTACGTTTCTTTTCTCCTTGTTCCTACATGAGTTCATAAACCCGTGTTCTTTCTGTGCTCTCTGTAGATTTAATTCCTTGGCCTTATCTCTAAATAACCTCTGTGTAGGTATACAAAAGACTGAAATTCTTCACCCTGACCCTCCCTCCTCTTCTAGACTTGTATCTCTCCAATTACATCTCAAAAGCCTGCAGTGGCTTCATTCCTTTCAAAGCAACCTCTAAACTTGATTCAGATATCAATGCCCAACTTAATCTGCCACCAATCTTTTTTTCATCCATATCTTCCTTTTCTCTCCTATGTGACTTGTCTACCCCACCCAGACTGGTCTACATGTTACCCTTTTAAAACATCTGATGCAGTGTCCCTTGTGCCCTAATCATACCATTGCTTCTACATGGAGTCCTGTCCCTCACTTCCCGTTCTGGCTAAAATATCCTTTAAGGTCTGTCTCTTCCACCACCTTTTCTAGGAAGCCTGTGTCACTCCCTTTGAAATCTTACTGTGCTTAAACATTGTGTTTATCACATGGTATAGAGGAAGGAGTAAAGGCTTTGGAGATGCAGTGGTGTGGATTTAAATCTCATTCTGGCATTGTAGTTAAAGCTGGTGGGATGGGCCCAAGTGTCTGTGTCTCCTTCCTAGAACTCCACTGAAATGATACCAGGTAAATTTAAAAGAAAAAGAAAGGCATAAATCTGTAGTGAAAGAGAGAGAGCATAAAACAACTGATAAGAGATGTCAATAATTTTGTGGAAATTATTGTGGACTGATCAAGCAGAGTCAGAGTGGAAAATAAGACCTACAAAGGAGGACAACTCTGAGAAGCCAGCCAGTTTGCCTTAGAGAACCTTGTCTGGGGCTTAGAGACAAAAAGTACCATGAAAAGTGGGTGTGACACCCAAAGCTTAAGACAAGGAGATGGCTAGTCAGTTTACAGAACATTCGGAGCCCATGAAGTCCTCCACCAACATAGCCAGTGAACTCCCTCTCCTCTTCCCCTGGAGATGGCCAAAGGTTTATTCCTTGGAGAAATGAAAGAAAGAGCTCTGGACTAAAGAAAGTACAAGACGGGAGTAAGATTCAGAGCTCATAAGGGGATGAAGCAAGTCTTTGGATTGAAAATCCATAGCCCATTGCCCAGTCACCCAGAAGTTAGGAATATATAAGCTACACACCCAGAGTTGTCAAATTTAGCAAATGGAAATACAAGAAGCCCAGTTAAATATGAATTTCAGATAGACAATGAATAGTCTTTCAGTATAAATATGCCCCACACAACTGGGGGAGGCAAGGTGCACACATACAACTCCTACTCAGCCTCTTAATGCCTTATGATTACACAGAGATACCCTGGATCACAGAACATTTTATGAAAGCCTCCCATATGAAACACATAGGCCAAAAGAAACAGGAAGAAATGAAATTCAGAGAAAATAGGGAGAGGAAGAAAACAAAACCCAGAAACTATTGTTACTATCCTCAGCAAGCTAAGAGAGTGCATCCATGAAACAAGAACAGGATGATTTAGAAAATAATAGAGGCAACCATAGAAGAGGAAAGAGCTTTGGAAGTTAAAAACTTAATGGCCAAAGTAAAAAATAAAACAAAAACACTGGGAAATATAGTCAAAAGACAAAAGACAGCAGTACAGAAAACACTGCTCTATCTCATATATATACTCTTTAGAACTGTTAACTATGTACATGTATCACATTGATAAAATAAATTTAACCAATTTTTAAAACATATTTTAAAAATAAAAATCCCAGCTTTGTCACTACCTGTGTGTCATCAGACAGATTATTTACCTCTCTGAGCCTCTTTTCTTCATGTGTAAAATGGAGATAAAAATACCTATGTTATCTGTTTTATAAATGTCTTCATATCTCATAAATAAATGTATTCCATGTCTTATAAATGGTGACATCTATAGCCTTATTGCCTTATAGCCTATTTACTCTGCATGTTTTGTGGCCCCCATGTCAGGATCTTCCATCTTTTTGTGAACTGATATTCTTTTATTTGAGAAGCCTTATAGGAAGCCTATATCCCTTCTATGTTTTTATTTCCTGTCTCTGACACTTGCAGGATTTTGTGTTAATTTTCTCAAAGTAGAAGCATCTTCCCAAGCCAAGTAATTTGTAAATTGTAAGGGGGAAAAAACATCTCAACTGTTGGAGTCCATTTATCAAGCCCTGTAAGGGTTGTGACGAATCACTGAGTGACTGCTGAAATGCAGTCAAGAAAGTTGGTTGCAACTCGTTTTCTCATTACTCTGTTCTTATCTTATTGCTGCAGCCCCTGCTGTTTGCTGACTCCCAAAGTAGCCAGCTTGTTTTCTTTTTGTCAGCATTATTGTTTTTGAGGTTCTGAATAGCTGCTAATTCTCTAATCTAGACCTTCAGGAGGCTGATTCACTTGCCTGTCTAAAGTTGCATTAAAGCGTTGCCATATTTTTAGCCAAAACAATCCCTAGGGTTAATGAGGGGAACAGCATCTACTACAGGCTGTCACCCAGAAGCTTTTATTTCACAAATGTGCAATTGCGGAACTGGAAGGGATGTTAGAAATGATGTAATCTAATTCATTTTTATTTTGTACATCAGGTACTGAGCTCAGAAAGGTTAAGTCATGTAGCATGGGTCATAAAAGTAATTAATGGCTGGAACCCACATGTCCTCTTTTGGGGCTTTTCCCACAATCACTATATTCCTTCTCTAATGAAAGAATCAAGAAATAGTTGTCATTTGAATTGCAGATACATTACGTAGTAATATTGACCTTCTAGGTGTATATTAATCGGTTTAGCATGAGAACCTAGTGTGGGTTCCCTGTGCCCTCTCATAAAGCACAGCCGGAGACAAGGATTTGGAAGCAGGTAGTTTAGTTTGGCAGTGACATCAGCATAGGAGTGGGAAACTGGGACAGTGAAACAGGAAGTAGGGAAGCCATTATAAGGACACTTTCCTTTGTTGGTCAGCATTGTGCTCTACTGGGCTTGATCCTGCAGGGACTGTCTGAAAAGTCTCATGTGCTGCACCTCAAAATTATCCACCAGCCTCCATCCTATATCAGCCAAGGTTGTCCCATGCATGCCCGAGTGCTGAGGACTTCTACAGCTGTCCCCACCCAACACATGGAGTCAGAGCAGTGCCAGCGCAGAAAGTAAGCAAAGCGCAGGGCAGCCTAGACATGGGATGTGGCACTGGTTGGAGCAGCAATGACTGGAGAAAGGTAAGCCAAGAGGGTGTAAGGAAGCCACATACAACTGCTTCCTAGAAGTCTGGATTATCTCTGGTGCTTCTGCCCTAGCCACTCAAATCGAAAGCCATGATACCGTTGACGTCAACCAAAAGGGAAGAGCGCTGCTTCCCTCTAGAGACAAACAGGGTGGGAAGAGAAAGCTCCTGGCCTTTTGGAGAGGGGTTTGTCACCCATCGCTAGGGGCCAGATCCCCTGCCATGCATCAAAAGAGGAAAGTGTTAAGATTCTGAGAAATGTGGAACCCCTTTAAAAAAACAACCTCAAAAATTTGTAACTTTAATTTCTAATGGCTTTGGGTGTCCTCACGATTCCATGCTGCAAATGACAGGTGAAAGCAGAGTTCCCATGTTTAAAAAACAAAGAACAAAAAACCTCAGTGTCAATTTCCAGACTTCACAACCCAAGTCTGGGGGTTAATTCTTCAGTATCATTTTCCAACTCACTGAAAACATTTTCCAGTTTCTGCTGAGTGAGTTTTCTGAAATTGATTTGTGCTCCTATTTCTGAGTCCTTGCAGTGAATAAGGCTTTGATAATTAAATATAATTTCAGCGTCTCAAGCAGGACTTAGATATACCCTTAGATATAACCAGCCATGTGACTTGAGAGAGTCTCTCCCTTAATCTCTCTCTGCCTTGGTTTCTTGTCAGCAATATGAGAACAGGTGCACCACCCAAACCAACCCCCAGGGTCCTTGTGCTCCAAGGAGACTGCTTATCTGAAAGACAGTTTGGTAATTTAAATAATAAAGATTTGAGTAATCTAAATAATTTAAATTTGATAACTTTGATAATTTCAAGTACCTTATAAAGAAAAGAATCATTCAGCCAAAAAACTTAATAAAATTTATACTATAAAAGATGACTATTGTTGGGGTAGGCAGAGAAAGGGCTCTAAAATTACACACATTAGAGCTTCAAAGGGATGTCACAACTGCACTGTCCTATTTGTCCACATGTTAAGTCTGTAAAGATGACCTGTGCAACTCCCACAATTATTAATAAAAACAAAAACTAATATTTCCTGAGTGCTTGCTTGGGAGCTTTATAGATGCCTTATCCCATTTGCTACTTAAAGCAGTCCTATTAGAATAGGCACTACTACTGACCTCATAATACACTCAAGGAAACAGGTTTGGAGAGACTCAGTAAATTGCTCACTATGGTAAATGGTAAAGCTGAGATGTGAACCAAGAAGTTAAACTCCAAAATGTTTTTAACTACTCTACCATTCTCTCTGCTGTTATATAACCGTTAGCATAAAAGTACTAAAGGGGAAACTGAGGCCAGTCCTGGGAACACGCAGGCATAAGAGGCAGCAGTAACTGGAGTATGCCCATGCCTAAAGCCACTTCCAAATACACTAGGTAGCAAGCCTGTAGCAATTCAACTGACTGCAAACTCCACTGCCAGGGTAGAGGGTGGGCTGGGAGGCTTCAGGTTAGAATTGATCAGAGCCTGTCTGATGGGGCTGAGACTGCAATTAGAGTCTCCTTGTTTGCAGTTGAGCTAAGCTGGAACATCAGAAATTGGCAATTCTTTAGCTGTAATGTAGTCATGGAGGGTGTTGCTATTGGGTGGGAATAATAGTTTAGCATCCATCCCCAACAGGCTGTGACCACATAACTCTCTATTTCTCATCTACCCAGTGCCTGCTCCATGCCAGTGTTATTCTGGGCAGTGCAGTATCTCCAAGTATCACCTCTAGAATGGGAGTTCCATGAATGCAGACACCTGACCCTTGGAGCCCCAAAACCTGACACACTGCTCACATAACGAGGTCTCAAAATACTAACTTTTCGATACTGAATTCTTTTACTAACCTGCAGAATAGATATTCTTATCCCCATCTTATAGATGAGGATACCTGGGCTTAGAGAGGGTAAGCAATTTGCCCAAAGTTATCAAATTGTCTATGCCCATGTCCCTATGTCACATTACCTTAGACCACTATTTAAGCTGAGAATTATCCAATAATTCAGGTTTTATGAATCCATTTGGGTATTCATCACTTTTCCAGTTGGCTTTCTAAATTAATTAGACTCACCTTCAAACTGAAAATGTTTCATTTCCCTTTGTGCTCTACAAATGTTCATCATCAATTATGGCAAGTGCCCAATCTAATGATTTCTTTGCCTTTGTCTTCCAGAAGGGATGCAGTAAGTACCATTTCTCAAGAGCCTCTGATAAGAACAGCAAAATGTACTAAATTATCTGAGATCATTAGGAGTTATATTTTGACCATCCTTTTAAAACTTAGATTAATACTTGGAACAATTTATTTAAAAAAAATACAATAGGAACTCAACAAATGTTTCTACTGTTATGCAGACAGGAATATTCATTCGTTGACTCATTATTCTACAAATGTTTATCAAGAGCCCACTATGTTGAGTGTTTTCAATTTCCACAGTTGCCCACCATCGACTGGCCACCATACTGGAACAGAAGATAAATTAATGCATAGTAAGGTATAATGACTTATGACTTATGGGACTTAGCCCATTACTCTTTCCCAAACATTTTTATATTTTAACAGAGCCTAATGAATTAACCAACTGAAATTATTCTAATGTTAGAATAATAGGCCTTGTGGCAGGTTGGCGGAAGAAATATTTTGTTACTTCTTGACACATTTCAAAGCATTTTTACACATATTTATCCCATATCCCTATCCACGTGATACTGCAATAAATCATAAGAAATTCATCTATTAAGACTCATTGATGCCTTCATTATACACTTCATTAGACACTGTGCTAGTTGCTGGGGGTGCATGAGCACATGAGCCATAGTTCTTACCTTCAGGGGCTCAGATCCAGTGAGAAAGAGAGGAAACCAGTCATCCCATGCTATGAGGCATGCTACAGCCAAAGTAAATGCAGGGACAATGGGGCACACTCCATCCAGCAATGCCTTAAACCACTTCTTGGCCTCATGAGGAGGGTTTGACTGAACTGTTAGGGCTTTGTGTTGTCTAATCTTCTGCCATTTTCAAATTTCAGACTAATTCTAGTCTTTCCTTTTCCTGCATTTTACCAATTTTATTCATGCTGTCAACAAGAGCACAGCATCAAACAAGTAATTTCCTTCAGTAATTTGCCCAAAGTTATCAAATTGTCTATGCTCACATCCCCATGCCAAACTGCCTCAAACCACTATTTAAACTGAGAACTTCAGGTTGTCAGCTGGCCTGTTGTGTTATCCTCAATGCTAGTTGAAAGGAGGGCGACAACTCACTTTCAAAATTAAATTCATGGTTTTTTTTCCCCTATTCAGAATTGCTGGAGTTAACATCTGCATATTAATTTTTTATTCCTCTCTGGTGCTCTCATGCCCAAAGTCCAGGAACCTGTCCAGAGCCTGCATTAGCAGTCAACTGTAGATATGTGATTTGCCTGCCAAATGAGCTGCAAGAACACCGAAGAACAAAGTCCTCCTGCACACCCCCCAGCCATCCACACATTCACACTCCTGCCACCCCTGTCTGATAATTCTGGAGTTAAACCTGAAGGAGAGTCACAAAGATGATTTGCCATCCGAGCAGTAAAACCTCCCTAACATCCATGGACTTTTAGTAGATTCAGAACATTTAGACAAATAGATAGATAAAGAATATGTGTACATATATACATGTGTAGACATATAAATTTACCCAAAAAAATCCTGATTAAACTATACACAGGAATGGTGATTTCTCACTTTACAAATAAAAGATGTCTTGCAGATAAATTACAAACCAGAAAGATTTTCAGTGCAGTGATGGGTGAATGGTAACCAATCTTTAGAATTATTTTTAAGGGTAATTTTAGCAGTTCTGTTCAAATGATGCTTTTTTAAAGGCTGCTATTTTTCTAAGTGGAACATTTGTCAGGAGAGCAGGATAAAGGCCTAGTAAAAACATATCTGATTATAAATGAGATTTTCCAGTAAGTTGCTTTTCACCAGCCGATGTATTTGGCATTGTCCTTGAAAACCAGGTTCCCAATGATCTGCTTGAGAACTTAATCATACAGCTCCTCCAGAGGCATCTCAAACCAGGGAGTATCATATAATTTGGGGGATTTTCTAATGTTCATTTCAGAAGTTCCATGTTTTTAAAAGTGCTCCTATTCCTCACAGTCTTACATATGATCATGCTGTTGACTCTGTGTAATTACACACACCCACATAAATATTAAAAGGAGCAGCTGAGTGGGAAAATTCATTTCTCAAAAGCATGGTGAAGTTCATATTATTGCTTTGTAATAATTATCCCTACGGAGGAGGTAGATGCACACCATGTAGAGCCATGAATTGCCCAACTGGCCTGGGCCATCTGCAACTCTGATTCGGAGCATCCCCTTGATGGCAGAAGGACCCCTGTCTGGTGGCTGCCTTGGTAGTCAGTACATGGCAAGTCCTTGGTAAAACAGCCCACATGCCATTCTGTCTCATGAGGGCTGCTGCTGTCCACTTTCTCACAACCTGCAAGGCTATGTGGCCCCTAAGGTTCATGCTAACACACTATTTACAAAGATGATCTCCGAGGCCAGAATTAGGAGGCTCCGGACTTAGAATCTACCCAGAGCCACCCACAACTGCCCTGGGACCCTGGGCACATCCCTTCACCTTCCTTCACCTTGAGTTTCCTTACCTAGAAAATGAGAGAATTACAGCAGATGTTTCTCGAATGTACCATATACTTCCAACAGTCTATAATTATAATGAAAACTCAAACATCGAAAACAAATCATTTTCTGACCCAGCAGTTTTACATATATTAAAGTATGTGTGTTTATAGAAAGAGACAGAGGCAGTGAGAGAAAACTCTCACACAAAATTCACAAGGAGTCACGTACAAAAATGTTGTACAGCATTGAATGTAATAATAAAAAAATGGAAAATAATCTAAGTTTTCGTCATCAGGAAATAGGTAAATAAACAGTAGCATAACAATACAAAATGAAATACGACAAAACAATTTAAAGGGATGGCCTAGAACTATACATAACAACATGGATGAATTTCACAAACATTGAACAAGAAAAGCAAATTGCCATAGAATGTATACATTACAACAATACTGTATATAAAGTTTTAAAATATGCAGAGCAAAACTCTAAATAATTTATTTAGTAAGATTATAAAGACATATGTGATGACAATTTGTACAAAATTTAGGAAATGGCCATCTTATGGTGTGAGGGAGGGAGGTAGGAGCAACAGGACAGAGACACACAGGCACCTCAGCAGGGTGGGTAAAGCTTTATTTCTAGACTGGGCAGTGGATGGATAGATTCTTTTTTCCTTTCTTACTATAAAAATGAAAAGTCATGTAAGTAGATTAAAGAAAAGCTTTGAAAATAAGAATAAATCACCCTTACTTTCACTAGTTTAAAATATTCCCTTCTTGTCTTTTCCATATCTGTACATTTCCAAATATGTATCTGTGTCAGGAGAGCAGGATAAAGGCCTAGTGTCCAGCACTGAAGATGTGCAGACACTATGCTAAATGCTTTGCATATGTCATCTCATTTGATGCTGACAATAACTCTGTGAGTTTAGCAAATATAGCCCCCATGTTAGAGATTTAGAAATTGAGGCTACGAGAGTTTAAGAATTTCTCAGTTTCACAGCCAAGTATGTGACTGGGCTGTTGTTTAAACAGTTACTTCTGACTACAAAGCCTATGAGTTTAAGCAATGAAGTGCTGAAACAGTTATTTTCTAACCTAGAGGAAAATATTTGTCCTGAATTTACTACCAGGGAGTTAATCTTATCTAGGATCATCATACAGCTCAGTTCTATGTTGAGTGATAAAAGAACATTCCAGAATTGTTCCCGCTTCTTATTTGTCCTTTCCTCCCTTCTTTGACTTTCAGGAAAGGCAAGTAATCCTAAATGCAGGACCACATTGTTTTCAGTTTTATGGCTTGATAATCTCCCTGTTGTAAATATATTCAGAAATGTTGTGGCTTTTTGTTGAAGCCTCAACATTTTTTAAAACGTGATTTATCTTGATAATACTTTATCCTCATGATTTCAAATATTAAGTTACTTGGTTCTGGTAGGTTTATATTTTATAAATGTGTTTATGTCAACCCACAGACTGAGAAATTTCATTACAGGTTTTTTTTTCTTTCTTCATTTAATTTTGTGCAGGAGGAGGACTGAATTTTTTGAACTTGTCAGTAAAGGAGAATATGATTGGAACATCAAAAACCATCGTGATATATTTCGGTAAGAAAAAGCCCTTGCTTATGTGTTTCTTCATTATTTAAAGATTTAGCTACACATTTCAGAGAAAGATAACAGCACACAAGTGAATTTTAAAGTAGCAAATCTTAGCTTACCTTCAAAATATGCAGATTGGAGTTGAGTAATTAGAGAAAAGATAGAGAAAGTCTCTTTTCATCCTATAATTTATTATATTTTTGCCTCCTCTACATAAATTTGCCTTCAAAATTAGAAAATCATGTTCACATTGGTTCCGTTTGAGCAAACCATGGCTTCTTCTTTTTCCTGAGGAAGCAGAGGTAGAGGGGATTTTTGAACCTCAGAAAAAACAGTTACACAAAACAAAGGGAAATGAAAAGTTAACTTCTGCTTTTCTTTAGAGACATTAGGCATTGTAGATAGAAAACAAATAGGAACAATTTTTGGTGATAGAAATAAGGAATGTCTTCTCGACATTTCACAGGGCTTCTTCCTAGTTGTTTAGGAAAGATGGTAGCACGCCATTTTTATGTGACACATTTGAACCACCCAATTGCAGCCACTCCACTGGTCAGGCACTGTTCCCCTTTCTCTCATACCCTGTCCTTCCGCTGTCCCACCTCACCCATCCCTGGACCTTCTGTATCTGATTCCTGTTCCAAAGCTGTTAAGTATTCCTGGGAAAGCTTGTGTGGCCTGGATTATGGACTCACTGGGCCTGCTCCACAGCCAGGCTACCTTTAGCATCACCTGGAGTGGGATGCCCAGCCCGGACCCCCACCTGCTGTAAGACCACCGCCGCTGTCTTCAGAACCGAGCTCGCCTGCCTGCACCTTCCCTGTACCTTCCTGAGGCCTTCTCACCAGAGGGCCCTCTAACGCTTCCCTTTCTGCATTAATATTTCTCTGTGTCATCCTTACAGGCCTTTTTCTCCTTTTCCAGAAAGGGAGAGGACCACTTGCTCTCTTCAAAACTAACTACCTTCATTTTGCATTAATTCTATTCACTCCACCTCCACTGCTCTCCACCAATTATATCAATTGTACCCCTTTGTTTCAAAATCTGGGCTTTTTTCCATCATGACCTTCCTAGGCCTGAAAATATGCTTTTGTCTCCTCAGTCAAAAAAAATCATCTGTACAATCTGCCTTCTTCTCAAGTCCAAAAGTAGTTCTGTCTTTCCCTTCAATTCCACACTTTATTCTCACTCCCCGCTAGCTTCCCACAAGGTGATTTCTTTCTTTTTAAATAGTTTTTAATTCCACAGAAATTATGGGAATATATTTTCTGTAACAAATTAAAACATTACAGATAAACTCCCAAATTGCCCATGAGCTTCACTCCCAATTCCCACAGTGCCACACAGTTATACTGTTACCAGTTTGTTGTCTTTCCAGACCCTTTCCAAAGCATTTATATACACATACATCTTTAGGAAAAATACTACTTAGTATGGACTTGTTTATTTGTTTTAACATAAATTACATATTTATATATCGATCTGAACTTGCTTTTTCCCTCACCTATATGCCTTGGAATTCTTTCCATGCTTGTGCGTCATCCTTTTTTATTGTTGCATAGTATTCCAAAGTGTGGATTTACTACGGACTACTTAGCCATTATGCTGCTGAGGAATTCAGAGGAATTCAGTATGTGAAATGTGCTTTTTGCTCCTTTTGACTCACCAGTCACCTCTCTAGGATCAAATCTGACAGCCTTTGCCCTCTTCAGCTTTCTTGACCTCTGAACAGCTCCTACTTGGCATTTGCTTTTCCTTTCTTAAAACTCTCTCCTGCCTTGGATTCTGGAAAGCCACATTCTTCTGGATTTTCTACTATCTTCTGCCTCTTCCTTCTTGTCTTTGTCCTTCTCTAGCCCTGTGTACTCCCCACCATGTTCCCCCAGGAACTATATTTGTGTTTTATTTCTCTTACTGCTCAGCATCTTTATGATTTCAACTGCCATCTCTTCTCAACTGACTCCCGCCCAGCTTCTTGGGCCTGACCTGCCTTCTGAGCACAGCTCCTAAAGGGCCAGTGCTTGAATTTTGCTCTTACCACAAAGAGGTAAGAGGTTTTCTGCAGAGGTTTTCAAACTTTTTTTTTATCAGGCAACCCCATACGTAAGCAGAATCTTATTTGGAAGCACTGTGCATACAGTAGAAGCACTCCTGCAGCTCCCCACCCACCAGCTCTGCCTCCCCTCCCCCATTTCATGATTCGACTCTGACCATGCACACCAAAATGGGGAGGGTGGCACTCTGAGGGAGCACTACCATAGAGAATTTTAAAATAGTAATAAAACCAATGAAAAGTCAGTCTGCTTTTTATCACCACGTGCCTGCAACCTAAATAATGTCAGTGATGAGATTCTCCTCCCCAAGAAAAATCTTTCATTAGTGTAAGTTCTAAATATGTGCAGAGATTACTGTTGAATATCAAAATAACTGATATGAAAGTTTCAAATTGGCATATTATTACTTATCTTTTAATTGTACATGTATCCTACATATAAGGTAATTCCAAGAACACCTGGTAGTGCAGTCAGCCTCTGGCACAGATGAACTCTGGACACACTCTCAAGTATAAGTTCCCAACAGTTCAGAGCCTTTTGCACTTACTCCAAGAGTAATTTGTGTCTCTAATCCTACAGAACATCACTTTCTTGCTTTTAAATGGTATATTCAGAATAAACAGTGATAGCACAATGATGGTAAGGATGAAAAAATATAACTCAAATTACTTCAATTCTGTCATTTTATGTTGACCATGTGGAGTTTCTATTTGTGTTTAAAATTTAAAACAGTAAAGCAGTGCAAACTGGAAGGTGAATATTTCTGTTTGGTAAGAGCAAAATTCAGTTCATACACAAAATATTTTCCTGAATTTGGATATGTTTTTAAAATGAAAATTTATTCTTTTTAAGTTGCTGATTGTTTTGAAATGAGAAAAAAAATCAAAAAAATAATGATTATCTCAAGATTATTATTGAAATGATATTGGCATATTGTGGATAAAGTGAAGGTTCCTACGGCCAGGATCCTCACCTGACCCAAACTACTTGATGATGTAACTGGCCTGCTGCTAGGCTACTGCTTCCACACCCATAGGCAATAAGCTATTATTGACTGAGTCACTATATAAAGAGCTCTGCCCACTGCTCTGGGCAGAGGCAGAGATGAAGGAGGATTACAGACCTGCAGACTGTTGGATGCAGATGTAATTCTAGTGCTCGACCTATTGCTGGGAGAACAAGACAGGTAATAAACCCTTTCACCCCAAGAACATTCCATTGTCATTCCTCAGTCTCACTGAATCAATAGTGAATTTTCCCAGGCTGAAACCCATTGGCAAGACACATACAGAGAAGAAGTATGATAAAAATGATGTGCTGGGAGTGTCAGGTACTCTGGGCACATCGCCGTGCTTTATCCCCTCTCTAAGGACAGGAAGACTTGTGCCCCCTCCTCCTGACTATTCCCTCATTCAGTTGCACTAAGCAGACTGACACCACTTAATTGCACACTGGACTAGAATTATTTACAGTTATTTGTTATTTATGCTGACCACAAGACTAAAACAGTTGGTAAAAATTCTCTCCCTGCTCTCTTACTCTAGAAAAGACCTTCCCCTTCTTGTAACAGCTTATCTAAATGATAGAATAAAACTGCTCATTCTCCTCCTGGTTCTTCCTTTGTGATCAACTTATCCTCACCTTTCCATTCTCCCTGCCCTTCTTTGTTTTAGGCCCTTATCAACTTACACTTTCCAACTGGTCTCCCTGCTTCCATTCTCTCCTTCTTCAAACTATTTTCACATCTACCTCCTAAAGGTCTCTCCTTGAAGTTCTAGCCAGGTGGTTGTCAGCCCCCAGACTTAATTGACTTCCAAGCACCCACTGGGTAAAGGTTTCATCAGGAGGGGGTTCCCAGCTCCCAGCAAGTTCACTCTGGATTCAGTGAGCCCGAAAAATGGTAAGGAATGTTTGGGGGTAAAAGTGTTTATACCAAGGTTTATTGTCACGGTGGTACGTTGAGTACTAGAATCACGTCTGCATGTGGCAAGTCTGCAATTCTTCTCCTCAGCCTCCATCTCTGCCAGGCAGGCCTCTCTGCTGCTGGGCAGATCTCTTTATACAGCAAGTCCATATCCATCTCTGCCTCTGTTCCAGGCTCTACCCTAAGCACTGGGTGGAGCTCTTTATATAGCAACACAGGCAATAAAGGCTTATTGCCAACGTGTGTGCAAGCATGTGCCTGTACCGTAGGCCAAGTATTACATCATTGCACGTGCACAGTGGACAAGTAGATTAGGATCAGGTGAGGATCCTGGCCATGGAACTTCCATTTTTCCTACACACAACCCATCCTGCCTCCAGGTTTTTTTCTGTCTTCTTTCTCTGTGCAGTCTTTCTACTCCACTGTATAGTATTCATTGAAAATAGACTCTTCTGTTAGACTTTATGGATTCCAATCCTAATTTGATTATTTTCCATCTGTGTAACCTCTGAAATGCCACCTAACTTCTCTGACCAGGAATGCAAAGCACTGTTTGCTTTGCAAAATTCAGATAATAATGGCATCTCTACCTCATAGAGACTGTGTGAATCACCCTGATGTGCCTGCTCAGTAAATGCTATTTATTAGAATTATCCTCATCTAATCACTTAGCAGAGACTCAATAAACTTGTTGATTGATTAATCATGGTATGAATTTGAGAAGTAAGCTTTAAGTTATCAAGCATATGGAACCTAAGTAATGTAACTCTAGGCTGGAGGGGGTTCCCAGCTCTGAACAAGTTCACTCTGAATTAGGTAAGAGTGAATTACGACAATGGAATATTGAGGGAAATAAAAGGGTTTATACCAAGCTTTATTCTCATGGTGGCAGGTCAAGTGTTAGAGTCACATCTGCATTCAGCAAGTCAGAAAGTCTGTCTCTGTCTCTGTCTCTGTCTCTGCCTCCATTCCAGGCTCTGTTTTTGCCTCCAGACTCTGCCCTGCCACAAGCTCTGGGCAATACTGGCTTATTGGCCACAGCTGTGTAAGTGTTAGCCTGGTAGTAACCTGATTACATCATCAAGTAAATTAGGGTCAGGTAAGAATCCTGGCCATACAGCAACTTCCATTTTCCCTACAGTAATTATCCAAGTTATAGTCCAAATGAGCAACCTTATAGAGATTGTTTTCTGTCCAGGAGAGAGGCTGCAAAGTACAGTGCATTACCTACAATCTTGTCTCCCTCTGGCACCAACAGAACCTAAAATGAAAAGCACTGGAGTGTAGCAAGAGGGGGTCTGGTAGCTTTGTGATAAGCACAGAATCCTGAATCCTTACTCACTTTGGTAAAGTTACTTAAACTCTCCATGTTTCCATTTATTGCTCTGTAAAACAGGAATAACAGCACATACCTCTGAGGGTTCAGAGGATTCATTTAGTTGGTAGTTAGTTAGTAATTAATTAGTAAAGCTGTTAGTATAGAGAAAGGCACACAATGAGCACTGTGAAGTGCTTCTTGCAGAAGACCATCTATGAAGAGCAGAATGTGTCTCCCTGCACAGTGCTTAGCACACGGCTGTTTGGTGCTAGCTGCAGCCTGATTGGGGGAAGGCGGGGCTGCTGCTGATGGACCCAGTTGTGCTCTGAATGACCTATTATTGTCTGCTTCTCTGCCTGGTTCCCTGGAGGGTCTCCTGAGGACGGTTCACAAACCCCACCACTATCTAGGCATGCTCCGCCATCTGGGAAGCAGACATGTTTCCAAGGCATTCGAATCTGGCAGGGTATGAAATGTTAGCACCTGACATCAGGCCAGCCCTCTGACCTTTGACAACACACCCCTTACTTCCAAAGGAGCCAGCCAAGATGTAGTTTCCCAGCTCAGATCTTTCACTACTTTTCATCACATACTGCTGGTTTTAGTACAAAGAAAGCAGATTTTGAACAAAGAATGTGCCTTCTTTTTCCCCCTCCCAGTACATCAAATTATAAGCACCAGAGCTATCTACAATTTGAATTGTCCCCCATATTTTTATATCCGTGGCTCAGGGTGAATTCTAGTTAAACCCATTAGAAATCTACCCCTCAAAAAATCTGATTCAGATCTTCCCTGTGCTTTCTTATGTGCTCAAATTAATGAAAGCTGTAGCTGAATATGTTTTTTTCTTCATAATGCTTATAAAACATTGTAGCCAGGTAGTAAACTGGAGTGAAATAGTGTGGCTCTCCCGTAAATCGTAGCTCCACAGAACAGATGAAAATGAAGGTGCTCCTAAGGTGGCTAAACCTTTCCTCTTTGGGATAGGTTTTCCTCAGCTCCCATCAATCAGGGATAAGTTGAATTTACCAGCAATCTATTTAAGATTCATCAGCTATGTCTATTGATGTATACTGACTCCCTTGCTGATAGTTAAAAATAAAAAGCATTGTCCATTATAAATTATTTTAAGCAGAGCTTGCTTAGCTCAGGTATAAGCAAGATTTGCTTTCGTTGATCTGCTGCAGACACAACAAGAGGGCCACCCGAGGGTGTGTGCTAGCTTTGTCTTTCCAAGCAATGTGGCCACAGGACAGAGCTGCTAACATGGGGACCATAAACACTGTTTCCCTTGTTTAGAAAAAGACATGTCAGCTGGCCTCGATCCCATTTTATTTATTTATGTATCTAGGACTGGTTTGTTTAGGAATGCAACAAAAGATAATTCAGGCTATTTTGTTTGGTTCTGTTTTTCAGATCAATGTTAATGACAGCCTGTGACCTTGGAGCCGTGACCAAACCGTGGGAGATCTCAAGACAGGCAAGTCGTGATTAATGGCTGGGCTCAGCAGAGGAGGGACTGGGGGTGGGAGACGATGTTCCCAGAGCCCAGACTCCCAGGCGCTGGAACCCTAGTCAATTTGCATCAGTATTAACACTGTGTAAAAAATAGCAGGAGGCTTAGGCGCAACATAGTTTAGTGCAAAGTCTGTCTTTATCATGCTTCCACTGTGTAATGTTTCTGACTCTCTAAGACTGTTTTTTAACACACTAAATCCAAATAACATTTTGACCATTTCTTAAGGCAAGAGCTTCAAAAATAGTGTTTTTGAACAGATAGTCATGTTTTAGCACAAGGTCTACTTTTTCCTATCTAAAAAAAGAGACCCCAAAGGGGTAAAAAGGAAATTCTATTCTTCTTAGAGACTGTTCACATATCAGAGGACTCTTTGGCCAAAGTGTGCAGTATCTAAACTTAATTTGTACAAAATGTCATGCCTTTGTCACCTATCTGGTTTCATTGCCAAAAAGTGTTAGTTCTAGAGCAAGAGTAGTTTTCAAGCTACCCAACTGAAGATCTTTGATTAAAGACAGTATTTGGAGGTTAATATCTCTTAAGTTTTATGAGGCACCTGTGTAGGCTGTAGGGTCTAAAGTAGTAACTTGACATCTTAAGATGACACTTTAGGTAAAATAAGATTCATTCCTATAAAAATAAATATGTAATAATTATTGACTAAATAACTAATAGAAAATGACTGCTTTAAATGTATCATATCATTTAATCTCAAAAGCCCCACTTTGAGGTAGGTAAAATTACTAGGTGGTATACTGAATAATGGCAATCCAAAGATACAAGGTCTGAATCCCTGGAACCTGTAAATGTTACTTTAGAAGAAAAAGGGTCTTTGTAGATTTGATTATGTTAAGGACCATCGTTATCATACATCATTATCCTGGATTCTCCTGGTAGGCCCTAAATTCAATTACAGGTGCAGTTATAAAAGAGGAACAGGGAGATTACACATTCAGAAGAGGGGAGGGGGATGTAAACTCTACGCAGAGATAGGAGTAATGGGGCCACAGCAAAGGAAAGTTGGCAGCACCAGAAACTGCAAGAGGCAAACAGATTTCGCCATGTGCTCCAGCGGGAATGCGGCCCTGCCAACACCCTGATCTCTGCGCAGTGAACTAGTGTTGAACTCCTGCCCTCCAGGACAATGACAGTATATTCCTTCTGTTGTAAGCTACCAGTTTGTGGTTGTTCATGGCAGTCCTGGCAAACTAGTACAGTTACTACCCCTATTCCACAAATGGGAAAACTGAGGCCTAGAAGGGATACGTAACTGGAGGCCATACAGCCAGGAAGGCTTTGAAGTAGGTGTTCAAGTCTGACAGATTGGGCATCACTGTCTTCATTCTTCACAGTGCTTTATGCTTTCTTGCACTAGGTGTATCAACCAGAATTTTTAAGTGATGTAAATTGTCAGCAAAATAGGCTATATTATCACTAAACCTCATTGGGTTGAAGCAATAAATTGCTCTTGACCATGTGCATCCAGGATCAGCTGGGACCTCTTTGTACTCAACTTGGATGGGGCTGAAGAAGTGGCCACTCTGGGATCATTCCAGCAGAGGCCCTATTAGATCTTGTATTGGCAATTAAATGCCCCCCACCCCAACAACTCATTGGCCAGAACTTGTCACAAGACCCCACCCAACCAGGAAGTATAATCCTTCCATGTGTCCAGAAAGAAGAAAGCCAGCAATAGTTGGTAAAAATGTGACTACCACAGTCTGCCCTTCTAATCACCAAATATGTAATTCACTCTCCTTCTTGCAGGCAAAATATACTCATCCTCTTCCCAAGGGAGATAACTCGAATGTCCCATTGGGCATGGTATCAAACTCAAAGTCTGGGATCTATGGGTGATCTGTTGCTAGTCTCTACATCAGATCTTGATGCAAATTAAAGACCTACACATGCCCAAAATATAGCCCCTAACATACAGCCAAACCACATAATACTTATAACGCTCCCATTCAGAAAGGAAGAAGAAATGTATATACTTCTTTCTTCCTCTTTCCTGACCCAGTTCCTAGTATTTGGGGCCTAACAAGCACCAGTGAGAGAACCATGTAGTAAAATCATTTCTCTGGGCCATTTTATCCAACTGAAAGGATGTCCTGTGTATGACCTAATTCATTCAGAGTTTTTAAGGTATACTGGCCATATCTTTGATTTGATTCTTGTTGCAAGACTGAGTCTTAATCATTCAAAACTTACCTCAGTTTTTATTTTTACAGTTTCAGGTTAAGAAGCAGCTTCATCTTCCATCTCTGCAAGACCCTGAATCTGTGACTTTCCCTAGTCTCTATAATTCCTGATTATAAACCTGCCAGTCCTTTTCTAAGCTCACTTCTCATGATGCCTAGCAAAACACAGTCAATAGCAACCATCACATTACTAACATTTTGTTTTCCAATCTCTCCCCCTAAGGCTATAAATTCATTAGATACATTGTTTGCTTTATTTTGGTGAGAATTGTACTAAATATTTTGCCACTGTGTGATACGGATCATCATCTTTACAGACTACAATGACCATTTCTTTCACTATTTTACACTCGGCCTCCAACCTGATGCCACATGTCTTAGGGGCTTCTCATTTTTCTTTCTTTTCTTTCTTTTTATTTTTGTAACAGCAGCATCTCATTTCCATACCAATTTTTCTGTTAGTCAAAGCTAGGCTAGTCTTTGCTGCCATAACAAATCTATTCTCAGATTTGAGTTGCTTACCACAAATGCAAGTTCATTTATTGCTCATGTTACAGTCCAGTGAGGACTGGGCAGTTTTCCTATAAAGCTATCCTCTAAGAAGTAACTCTCCTCCAACTGAGATTTGATTTTCATCTTAGTGTGCCATATTTGAAGTTATATAAAGCAGCATAATTGTGAAGAATTTGGGTGGCTGGTTATTTTTATGTCTCTCTCCACCCTTCACCTTCCAGTGTGAGAGGGCCTCCCTTGCAGTAAAGTCTGGGACTAGACTTCAGAGAAGAGGCAGGAGGTTCTTCCAAGTATTGGGGAAGACTGATACGGGTAGAAGATGGGTGAAGAGGTAAAGAGGAAGAGAAAGTTCAGGGAACTGGGGTAAAACAGTGAGATTGTAGAGGGAATGGAATGAGGTATGATACACCAAGGCCTTCAGAAACCCCAGTGAAATGGACATCAACCACTAAAGAAGTAGTGGTTCTCTTGGGAGCAGGAAAGTGACAGGACAAAGTACTTGGAAGGAAAAACAATTTCTTCATTGGTAGTTTGGACCAACTTGGAAGGTCCAAAGACCACTTGAAGGTGGTCTTCTTGGTGACTGATGTAAATATTTTATTTTCAGGATCTGAAGTTCTTCTGATAGGTGTAGAAACTCAAGAGTTCAGGGAAATTAAACATAAAACCATGCTTTTCCAAATGTTTCCATCAAAAATCTTATCACAACTTTAAACTGAAGGTGTCATTTGTGTTTGTCTCCAAATTGAATAGGTTAAGATGCTTTCAAAAACATACAATGGAACCTCCTTTTAAAAATATAAATATATTTCTAACTTCTTAAATGTTGATTTTGTAGAATTCCCTTTCAAAATGTATTTTTTATTGGTATCTGTCCCACTTTTCCTTTCTCACAAACATGACTCCAAGCATGTTTCCCCAGTGATCCCCCAAGGCCTGATTAGCGTCTCAATTTCCTTTTTTAATAAAAAATCCAATCAGGAGTCACTTAATGTTCCTGATTGGGTTTTTAAGTACAAAAGAAATGGTGGTGCAAGTTGAGCTGTGAAAGAAGCACAGGGCAGATACCCAGGACTGCTTTAGAAAGATTAAGGACAGGGTTTTGTTTTAATTTCTTTGCTGTCCAGGGGCTACAAACCTATGTAGGACTCCCACTTTGGGGTGACCTGATGTGAATATTTGCATCTGTTAATGCAAAAGGCTCACCTCAGAGCGATCTGAGGGAGAGTTCTGGGAACTGAATAAATGAGGCCAGTCCCTTAGGGGACCATTTCTTCTTGAAAGAAAGGCCAGGGACAGAGGAGGCCCAGAGTGCTAAAGAAGTGAATCAGGGCCTAGAAAAATTGAGTGAGTTCTAACTAGTTTTATGTAGTTGAGATTTTTTAATGTACTCACATTCCTTAATAGAAATATTTAAAATCTGAACTGAGTAGATATTCTATTTCTTTATAAATGAACTACAAACATGCACTCTCAGGCATTTGTGTATATATGTGTGTGTACGTAATGTTGTTTTTATGTTTTATCCATGGTTATGACTTATGGTTGACAAAAATCTCTTGAGAGATACATTTAGGTAAATTATCTTGATTCCATGCACTTGACCAAAATTAAACATTCTAGCCTTTGCCAGGCTAAGAACTTCATCTTTGTGAGAGCTTGGAATAGAGGAAAATTAGTCAGGGGATCCAGATTTTCTTGCCATCAAGTTATCTGGGATTTTTTTCTACTTTTCCAATATTTTGTGAATCCATCTAGTTCATCTCAGAGATTTCCTGGATGCACACCATAATGTTGTTGAAAATACCTATTGAACACTTATCTGTCATATCAATTTGCTTTCCAAAGCTATCTTTAGAAGTGCAGGGCTTGGAGAAGCTTCTCTTTGGTTTGACTAGTGGATGAAAAGTGGAAAAATGCATAGTAAAACATCTACATGAAAACAACCAGAAGTTGGCTGAATTGTCATTACAAATATACTATCCATAAGTTATTATTAGGTTTTATTTGCTTCGTTTTTCTATATAAGAACATTTCCTACTTTGAAGGTGGCAACCCAGTGCCTCATCCCAAATATGGAACAATACTTCTGAGATCATCTACTGGCATCTAAAAATACATTGCAGAAGTTCTTCTGATTAAAAAGAAATCAGTTTCATTGATTAAATTCTGTAATGCTGTCAAGCACATGAGATAATACACTTCCTTAAAAGCTTTTTAAATGATTGTCTGTGTTGAAGATGATCACCCCCACATAAGGCAGAAATAACTTCTAAGTCTCATGATAAATTATACATAGCCATAAATTAAAATTTTTATATGTTTCAGGTGGCTGAACTTGTAACCAGTGAGTTCTTCGAACAAGGAGATCGGGAGAGGTCAGAACTTAAACTCACTCCTTCAGTAAGTACCTCTTTTTATTATGACATATTTATACTTTTTAATGACATTTAAAAAAGTGACTCTAAATCACAACTTGAAAATGGAGTTAAGGAAGCACTCCTGAAAGTTTAAAACTTTAATTAAGCTTTGATGCTAAACACTCTTATTCCCAGGTTTCCAGTTAAGAGTGGTAAGCTCCTTAACAAGCATTCCTGAACTCCCACAGTGAGACAAGTAAGCACAAGGGTGGCATTTGAATAGCTCAGAGCCAAGTGCTGGCATTACATATGTGGTCAATGGCTACTTTAGAATAGAAACACAGAAAGAACTTAAAGGCAAGCTATTCAGCCTTGAGGCACTAAAATGGACAGCTGCAGTAAATAATGGATATTCTGGATTTTATTTTCCAATTTCGAACTTACCCAAATCCCAAAAACGAATCATTTTCAAGTCTCTCTTTCTTTTCCTTGTTTGCAAAATGAAAAGTTTTGGGAACTAGGTTCTACTAATTGAAATGGTATTTATTTTGAATTCATCCATTCAATTGTTATATGACAATGTAGTAAATAGGCTGAGGATAATGGTGTTTTTTTACTCATCAGAACACAAGACATCAATTCCTCAGTCACCACGCTCAGGAGGGGGAGGCCTCTTTATTCTTAATAAGTGGTTACTAAAAATATATAACCCAACAACTTTAAAAATGGTGCAAAATATTTGTAAGCCTGGCACAGCACAGTAGATTCAATGAAGCTCAAGAAATGAAGCTCAATTTTCAAAAATGTCTGTTTATAAGGATTCTAATCAACTGAGTTTCGAACTTTTGGGTATATTTATAAACATTTCAAGCTTTAAGACACTTTTCTTTGCTGAGATTTAAAAGTAAGACAAAGCAGCAAAACTAGCTCCTAGCCTAAATAGTTTCAACTCTTTGAAGTCAGAACTCAACAGTCTTTACTAATTTTGATTATTCTAAATTTGTTGCTTACCTATAAAAGTTCAGAAGACAACATAGGTTAAAATACTCACCAATTATTTTAGTTTCCAAAGCAACATCTGTTTATACTGTTCTCAGAAAATCCCTTTATTCTTTTTTTGTTGATGTGAGCATATTTGGTTATAAAAATAAAGGTACTAGATTGGGATAAATAGTTAATGTCTAAAATCTAGTATAATCCAAATTTCTCTCAGTTACATATCTGTTTTCAAATAAAAGCTTTCCCTCCTTTCAGAAACTGTTTTAGAGGCATCCTCTGACAGGTTTGCAATGCAGCAATACCACAGGCCATTTAATTAAAATGAAAAAATAATGAGTCATTTGCCAGTATTGGGAGCTGGCAGGTTCAGTGGCTGCAGCACTAAGAAGCCTTGGACTGTAGGCTCAGATAAGACATTGTCTGAAGACACAGATCAAATTAATTTTGTGATGGCAACACAGCTCTAAAGGCTACTCTTTCCTCACAAGAGACTTCTTAATACTGTTGATGGTCATCTCCTGGCTGCTGTCACAGGGGCATCCCTCATTAGTCTTTTTCCAAAGATGTCTGAAAATACATGCACCCAGAGGTGACACCTGCTGTGTTAATTATATCTTGATATTTCAAAATAAAGTTGTCTGGGAGTCCCCTTCAGATGTCATGGTCCCAAAGGTATCAGAGTAACTTTCTGAAGACAAAGGCTAGTCTGGACCACAGCCAAAAAATTAATAGTGGAAGCAGTGAGTCCACTAATAAAATATACTTGAGCTTCTATCTCCAGGTATCAAGCATGAAGCTGGACATTGTGCCCAGCCATGAGTAAGGCACCATGTTCCCTGCCCTCAAAAAGCTCCTCAACTGGTGGGAAATGTAAACATGAAATAAATAATCAAATTACAAGATACCAAGTGCTGTAAAAGGAAAGGACAGGACGATGTGCTATTTCACATTTCCACTAATCAAACATTTATTAGTAAGTGACTAGTCCAGAAATAAATCCTTACAATTATGGTCAACTGATTTTTAACAAGGATATCAAAAGGTCTGAAGGGGGGAAATTAATCTTCTCAAATAGTGCTGGTACCACAGGACATCCATATGTGAATGAAATAAGTAGGACCTCTACCTATCACTAGACCACAAAATACCCAAAATAACCTCAAAATGGATCATAGCCCTAATTATAACATCTAAAACTATGAAACACTTAAAAGGAAACAAGGTATAAATCTTCTGGATTGTATTTGGCAATGGTGTCTTAGATATGACACCAAAGCATAAGATACAAAAGATAAAATAGGTAAAGTGGACTTCATTGAAATTAAAAACTTTGTCAGTCAGAGGACACTATCAAGAAAATGAAAAGAGATGACACTAGAGAACTAAAGAGGGTGGCATGAGAGGTGAAACAGAGGCTTCCTCGTAAAACCACACATAATACAAAAATATAATTAACACAACTAATCCTGAAAGAGCAACAGGAAAGAAGGCTGCACCAGACTGCATACACCTGGACAGAAGAAAAGACCTCATGGAATAGTGTAATGTACCACAGCCATGATCTGACCGGACCTAAGCCCTTCCGCCACCCCAGCTCGTTGGTAGGAGGAAGAGAAATAGAACAGGGAGGGAGTGAAGGCCTGGGACTGCTGAACAACTAGCTCTAGAGATCTGCTCTGGGACCACAAACCTACATTGCATGGTGCTCTGGTGATTAGTGGGGCTGCAAAGCTAACACAGGTGGAATACCTGGAGAGACTGAGATTCCAGCTGCTTGTGGAAAACAGGGATCCATATCTAGCTGCTCTGGGACAAAAGAAAGGCAGGTAGTCTGAGAGACTTCCTAACAGCAAGAGGGCTCCTAAAAGGGCAAGGATTGCACAGAGCTAACTACTCAGGGGAAAGGACAGGAGACAAAATTGTCCAAGCACACTCTGCCCAGAAGGTTGGGAACATTCAGGAGTTTCAGTAACTCCATCCCCCTGGCTGTATACGCAGCTCCAAGGCCCACCACTGTGACATGCAGCCTGTTGCACCTTCTCCCGGCCAGTCTGCTCCTGGCTCACAAACTGGCAAGCCCTTCCCTGGCGTTAGGCCTGCCAGAGGGAAGCCCCACCTACAACAACTACAATCACAAAGCACAGAGGCTTACACCTGTGTGTTTAGCCCACTGGTTCTGGCAGGGGAGACAGGCATAGCAGCCAGGAAGCAGGAAACAGCTCTTTCCTCCATCCAGGCACCAATCCTGCTCTCCTATGACACTCAACAATGCTCCAGGGGCTGAGCAGCTTCAGAGAGTAGAGCTTCTGAGCACTAGAGGGCCCCACATACAAATATGAAATGTCAAAGGAAACTGGTTCAAACAAAAAATAATACAAACACCAGAAAAAGAGTCAAATGACACCGATCTCATCAGTGTTACTAAAAGAGTTTTCAAAATAAAAATCATAAACATGCTCATGGGGGTACAGAAAAATATTCAAGAACTCAGGAACGAATTCCAGTCAGAGATCCAATCTGGAAGGAATACCATGGAGGTTCTTCAGGGAGGATTAGATATGGTGGAGGAGATGATAAATGAAATAGAAATTAAAGAAGAGGAATAAAGCAGGCTGAGGCAGAGAGAAAAAAGGATCTCTAAGGAATAAAAGAATACTTAGAGAACTGTGTGACCAATCCAAACAGAACAATATTCATATTATACAGGTACCAGAAGAAGAGGAGAGAGAAAAAGGGATAGAAAATGTCTTTGAGGAGGTAATTGCTGAAGAATTCCTCAGTCTGGGAAAGGAGATAGTCTCTCAGGCCATGGAGGTGCACAGATCTCCCAACACAAGGGACCAAGGAAGACAACACCAAGACATATAATAATTAAAATAGCAAAGATCAAGGATAAGGACAGACTATTAAAAGCAGCCAGACAGAGAAATAAGGTCACATGAAAAGGAAAATCCATGAGGCTATCATCAGACTTCTCAGCAGAAACTTTACAGGCCAGAAGGGAGGGGCATGATATATTTAATGCAATGAAGCAGAAGGGCCTTGAACCAAGAATACTGTATCCAGAATGATTATCATTTAAATTTGAAGGAGGGATTAAACAATTTCCAGATAAGCAAAAGCTGAGAGAATTTACCTTGTGCAAAGCATCTCTGCAGTGTATTTTGGAGGGACTGCTATAGAAAGAAGTGTTCCTAAGGCTAAACAGCTGTCACCATGGGTAATAAAACCTCAGCAAAGAAAGTAGAACAATTAATTACTAAGCAAATGCAAAATTAAATCAACTACCCTCAAAGTCAGTCAAGGAATAGACAAAAAGTACAGAATATGATACCTAATATATAAAGAATGGAGAAGGAAGAAAAAGGAGGAGAAGAAAGGAACCTATGGTTTGTGTTTGTAATAGCATACTAAGTGAGTTAAGTTAGACTCTTAGATAGTAAGGAAGTTAACCTTGAATCTTTGGTAACCATGAATCTAAAGCCTGCAATGGCAATAAGTACATACCTATCGATAATCACCCTAAATGTAAATGGTTTGAATGCACCAATCAAAAGATATAGAATCACTGAATGGAAAAAAAAACAAGACCCATCTATATGTTGCCTACAGAAGACTCATTTTAAACTCAAAGACATACACAGATTAAAAGTGAAGGGATGAAAAATATACTTCATGCAATTAAGGGAGAAAAAAGCAGGAGTTGCAGTACTTGTATTAGACAAAATAGACCTCAAAAAAAGAAAGTCACAAGAGACAAAGAAGGACATTACATAGTGATAAAGGGGTCTATCCAACAAGAAGATATAGCCATTATAAATATCTATGCATCCAACATAGGAGCACCTACATATATGAAACAAACACTAACAGAATTAAATGAGGAAATAGAAAGCAATGCATTCATTTTAGGAGACTTCAACACACCACTCACTCCAAAGGACAGTTCAACCAGACAGAAAATAAGTAAGGAGACAGAAGCATTGAACAACACATTAGAACAGATGGACCTAACAGATACCTACAGAACTCTCCATCCAAAAGTAGCAGGATACACATTCTTCTCAAGGGCACATGGAACATTTTTAAGAATTTATCATACACTAGGCCACAAAAAGAGCCTCAGTAAACTCAAAAAGATTGAAATTGTACCAACCAGCTTCTCAGATCACAAAGGTATTAATGTAGAAATAAGTTACGCAAAGAAAACAAAAAATCCTACAAATGCGTGGAGGCTTCACAACATGCTCCTAAATAACCAATGGATCAATGACCAAATAAAAACAGATATCAAACAGTATATGGAGACAAATGACTACAATAATTCAACACTGCAAAATCTGTGGGACACAGTGAAGAAAGTGCTGAGAGGAAAGTATATTGCAATACAGGCCTACCTCAGGAAAGAGGAACAATCCCATATGAACAGTCTAAACTCACAATTAATGAAACTAGAAAAAGAAGAACAAATGAGGGCCAAAGTCAGTAGAAGGAGGGACATAATAAACATTAGAGCAGAAATAAATAAAATCAAGAAGAAAGAAACAATAGAAAGAATCAATGAAAGCAAGACTCGGTTCTTTGAGAAAATAAACAAAATAGATAAATCCCTAGCTAGACATATCAAGAAAAAAAGAGAGTCTACACACATAAACAGAATCAGAAATGAGAAAGGAAAAATCACTACGGACACCAAAGAAATACAAAGAATTATTAGAGAACCCCGTGAAAAACTATATGCTAATAAATTGGATAACTAAAAGAAATGGACAACTTTCTAGAAAAATACAACCTTCCAAGACTGACCCAGGAAGGAACAGAAAATCTGAACAGACCAATTACCAGCAACAAAATTGAATTGGAAATCCAAAACCTACCTAAGAACAAAAGCCCTGTACCAGATGGCTTCACTGCTGAATTTTATCAAACATTTAGTAAAGACCTAATACCCATTCTCCTTAAAGTTTTCCCTAAATAGAAGAAGTGGGAATACTTGCAAACTCATTTTATGAGGTCAGCATCACTCTAATACCAAAACCAGGCTAAGGCACCACAAAAAAAGAAAATTACAAACTAATATCCCTGATGAACAAAGACGCAAAATACTCAACAAAATATTAGCAAACCAAATTCAAAAATATATCAAAAAGATCATAGACTATGATCAAGTAGGATTTATTCCAGGGATGCAAGGATGGTACAGTATTTGAAAATCCATCAACATCATCCACCACATCAACAAAAAGAAGGACAAAAGCCACATGATCATCTGCCTAGGTGCTGAAAAAGCATTCAACAAAATTCAACATCCATTCATTATAAAAACTCTCAATAGAATGGGCATAGAGGGCAAGTACCTCAACATAATAAAGTCCATGTATGATAAACCCACAGCCAACATCATACTTAAAGGCAAGAAGATGAAAGCCTTTCCTTTAAGATCAGAAACAAGAAAAGGATCTCTCCACTTTTATTCAACAGAGTACTGGAGGTCCTAGCCACAGCAATCAGACAACACAAAGAAATAAAAAGCATCCAGATTGGAAAAGAAGAAGTTAAACTGTCCCTGTTTGCAGATGACATGGTATTTTACATATAAATCCCTAAAAAAATCCACTCCAAAACTACTAGATCTAATATCTGATTTCAGGAAAGTTGCAAGATACAAAATTAATACACAGAAATCTGTTGCTTCCCTATACACTAATGATGAAGTAGCAGAAAGAGAAATCAGGAAAACAATTCCTTTCATAATTGCATTAAAAAGAATAAAATACCTAGGAATAAACATAACCAAGAAAGTGAAAGACCTATACTCTGAAAATGGCAAGATACTCATGAGAGAAATTAAAGAAGACACCAATAAATGGAAACACATCCTGTGCTCATGGATAGGAAGAATTAATATTGTCAAAATGGGCATCCCACCTAAAGCAATCTACAGATTTAGTGCAATTCCTATCAAAATACCAACAGCCTTCTTCAATGAACTAGAGCAAATAGTTCTAAAATTCATATGGAACCACAAAAGATCCCAAATAGCCAAAGCAATCCTGAGAAGGAAGAATAAAGCTGGGGGGATTACAGTCCCCAACTTCAAGCTCTACTACAAAGCCACAGTAATCAAGACAATTTGGTACTGGCACAAGAACAAACAATAGACCAATGGAACAGACTAGAGAGCCCAGATATAAACCCAAGCATATATGGTCAATTAGTATATGGTAAAGGAGCCATGGATATACAATGGGGGAAATGACAGCCTCTTCAACAACTGGTGTTGGCAAAACTGGACAGCTACATGCAAGAGAATGAAACTGAATTATTATTTAACCCCATACACAAAAATAAACTCAAAGTGAATCAAAGACCTGAATGTTAGTTATGAAATCATACAACTCTTAGAAGACAACATAGGCAAAAATCTCCTGAATATAAACATGAGCAACCTGTTCCTGAATGCATGTCCTCAGGCAAGAGAAACAAAAGCAAAAATGAACACATGGGACTACATCAAACTAAAAGGCTTCTGTTCAGCAAAGGACACCATCAACAGAACACAAAGTCATCCTACAGTATGGGAGACTATATTTGTAAATGACATATCCAACAAGGGGTTAACATCCAAAATACATAAAGAACTCACATGCTTCAACACCCAAACAGCAAATAACCTGATTAAAAAATGGGTGGAGGATATGAAGAGACAATTCTCCAAAGAAGAAATTCAGATGGCCAACAAGAACATGAACAGATGCTTGATATCACTAATCATCAGAGAAATGCAAATTAAAACCACAGTGAGATATCACCTCACACCAGTAAGGATGGCCAGCATTGAAAAGACTAAGAACAACAAATGCTGGTGAGGATGCAGAGAAAGGGGAGCCCTCCTACACTGCTGGTGGTAATGTTAACTAGTTCAACCACTGTGGAAAGCAATATGGAGGGTCCTGAAAAATACTAAAAATAGAAATACCATTTGACCTGGGAATTCCACTCCTAGGAATTTGCCCAAAGGATACAAGTTCTCAGATTCAAAAAGACATCTGCACCCCTATGTTTATCACAACACTGTTTACAATAGCCAAGACATGGAAGCAACCTAAGTGTCCATCAATAGATGAATGTATGAAGAAGAGGTGGTACATATATGTAATGGAATACTATTCAGCCATAAGAAAGAAACAAATATTACTATCTGTAACAACATTGGCAGAGCTGTGGAGGATATTATGCTAAGTGAAATAAGCCAGGTGGAGTAAGACAAGTGCCAAATGATTTCCCTCATTTGTGGAGTATAACAACAAAGCAAAACTGAAGGAACAAAACAGCTGCAGACTCACAGACTCCAAGAAGGGACTAGTGGTTACCAAAAGGGAGGGTTGTAGGAGGGTGGGTGGGGAGGAATGGAAAAGGGGATTGAAGAGTATTATGTTTCATACACATGGTGTGCAGAGGTCACACTGCTGGTGGTAATGTTAACTAGTTCAACCACTGTGGAAAGCAATATGGAGGGTCCTGAAAAATACTAAAAATAGAAATACCATTTGACCTGGGAATTCCACTCCTAGGAATTTGCCCAAAGGATACACCGGGAAGACAGTGTAGCACAGAGAAGGCAAATAGTGAATCTGTGGCATCTTACTACACTGAAGGACAGTGACTGCAATAGGGTATGGGGGGGGACTCGATAATATGGGTGAATGTTAACCACATTATTTTTTTATGTAAAACCTTCATAAGAGTGCCTATCAATAATACCTTAATAAAAAAAGAAAAAGAAAAAGAAATAAAAAAAGAAGACATGACAAAAAGAAAGAGGAAATGAAGGATTAGATATACAGTGAGATTTTCAATTAAGGATCCAGAAATTTTCGATTGAGGTGAACTTGAAAAAATACTTGAATGGAACGAGGATGAGGTCATTGTACTTCCTTAATAGTTTCATGCCAAGCCTATTACACTGTTACATCCAGAGACTTAGTGAAACATTTGTTCCTTTTGGTGGTGAGAGGGAAGGGGTTTCCACCTCCCTGGTGTTTGAAAATGAAGTGTTCATCCTTAGTAAAAAAAAAAGAAAGAAAGAAAGAAAGAAAAGAAAAGAAAAAGACAAGCCATAGAGTGGGAGAAATTATTTGCAAATAATGTATCTGATATAGACCTAGTATCTAGAATATATAAAGAACTATTACAACTCAACATAGAAGAGACAAATAACCCAACATTAAAACTGGGCAAAGGATCTAAAGAGACATTTCTCCAAACAGTATATGTAAATGGCCAATAAGCACATGAAAAGATGCTCAAAATCATTAGTCATCAGAGAAATGCAAATCAAAACCACAGTGAAATACACTTCACATCCACTAGGATGGCTATAATAAAAGTCAGACAATAATAAATGTTGACAAGGATGTGGAGAAATTGGAACTTCATATATTGCTGGTAAGAATATAAAATAATATGGCTGCTTTAGAAAACAGTTTGAAACAGTTGGGGAAACAACTCCTCAAAACCTTAAACATTAGAATTACTATATGGCTCACCAGTTCTACCTCTAGGTATATCCCCAAGAAAAATGCACATACATCTGCACAAAAACTTGTCCATGAATATTCATAGCAGCATTATTCATAATAGCCAAAAAATGGAAAGAACCCAAATGTCTATCAACTCATGAATGGATAAAAAGGGTACTATGTCTATATAATTGGAATATCTTTTGGCAATAAAAGTGAAGTACTGAAACATACTACAGGAGTAAACCTTGAAAATGTTATGCTAAGTGAAAGAAGCTGGTCACACAAGAACACATATCATATGACTCCATTTATATGAAATGTGCTGAATAGGCAAATCTATACAAACAAAAAGTAGATTCGTGGATGCCTAAGGCTGGGGATTTGAGGAACAGTGAGGATTTAAGCTAATTGATATGGGATTTTTTAGGTCGGGTGATAAAAATGTTCTAACATTGTGGTAATTGGTTATACAACTAATTGTGAATATACTAAAAATCAATGCATTTTTTAAAAAAGTAATTGTATAATATACACAAGAATAGAGTAAGTAAGAAAATTTCAGATAACAATGAGAGCTGTAGAGAAGATAAAATAGGATAATATTTTTTAAAAGAACATTTCAGACCAAAACTCACGCAGTTCACAGGAACCATCCCTTCTCCAGCACATTTCACAGTCTTCTCCAAATTCTAATCCTCTTTTCTGATTTTTAACATTTCACATTGCCTGACAAGGATAAGCAGAGCCTGTGGGAGTCAGTGACCTACCTCAGATATTTCCCTCAGTGTTGCCCTTCCATCGTCTTGTGAACCTTGGCAGCTAGTGATTTATGCCCCACCCACGCTCACCCTCATTCATAAGTCTGAAGGGTGAAAGATTTCTTAACATCCTGGGACCAAGGGGATGTCGTGGATATGCCCTCAAGACCTATGTGAACGCCAAAACGATGCCGATGCCACATTTTATCTGGAGGAAAAACAACCTACTGTAAGATTGTAAGGCAGGACAAAGTCACTTCTTAGAGCCCAACCTTACTCTTTAAGAACAGAGGGAAGAATGTTCTCTTTGGAGAAGAACTGGCGGTGTTTTTCAAGGAATCCATATTAGCCCTCCCCTTCCAACTGACTATTTCCCTTTTTATGTCTGTCCAACAGAAATATGTCACTTCTTTTTCTCAAAAAATATATCCGAATTTTCTAAACATTATAATACCACAAAGTTTAAAGGCTGGGAATGAGGAGAGAATAGGTACCTCCCACCATCATCCATCAGATGATAGATGAAAATTTAGAAATTTATTAATGACACAGAACTGTATTGAAAAATACACAGAATTGTCAAACCAACTCCCCACCCTGAAAAGTTAATACAAACAGTTTCTATTTAAAATGAAATTGCTTTAAGTCTATTCCAATCTACCCCAACTCTTTTATCATAAAAATAAAAGCCTGCATTGTTTTGTGGCAGTAAAGCACATCCATTCCCCTTGACTTGTACCCAATTCCCAAGGACCTGATGGCTTGATTTAGTGGCGTTTACCAATATCCAAAGACGGATTTTGGCCTCAAGGAGTTGTGTGCTATAAAGTTCAAATAAATTCGCTTACACATCTCATAAAAAAAGTGAAAATATTTTATTTCTCACCACAGATAAAGGAGAAATAAGTACATGTAAAGATTGATAGTGATTTGTGAAGTGTTCAGTTGGTAAAAATTGGATCATTGTGGCAAAGCATTTGACAGAGCACCTGTGAAATACTCCAGTGTAATAAAGCAAGCGTCTCCACCCTCTTCTAGGCTATTTTTGATCGGAACCGGAAGGATGAACTGCCTCGGTTGCAATTGGAGTGGATTGACAGCATCTGCATGCCTTTGTATCAGGTAATCATGATTTGGGAGGATCTGCGGGTCCTGACCAAGCCAGGAAAGAAGAGTGTACGTACACTGCTTTCAGAAGCATTGGTTTCAGGAGCCCCTTCCAGGGTATGTATGTTGCTAAGACTCAGTTGCACTTTATCTTTTCTTGGATTTCTGACTGTCCCCCTGTAAAAGTTGGTACTGGGGAACCAGAGACCTGAATTCTCCTAAAACATCATCTCCATGGGTCTCAACTCCCTCATCTGTAAAGCAGAGAGAATAACACTTTATCTAGTATTTCCCAAACCATACCCGATGGAACACAAGTATCCGACCATAGCCTAATAAATACTTCTTCAAAAAAAGCTGTCAGGCCAAACAACTAGGGCACTGCCATGAACATTAAAATACTGAAGGCTCAGAGAATTCCTTCAGGAAAGAAACATGTCTAACCCTGATTAATTCTGAATTTCTCAAACATTTGACCATGGAAAACTTTTTTTATTTTATTTTTTTACAATTCCTGGTTTACTTTCATTAATATCATGTGAGTCATGAGAGTTTCATGAAACACGGTTTTCTGCTCTGATCCCGTGGTCTGGGCCATGGGGTTTTGAAAACCACCTTCCATCTTAAAAATCTGCCTGTCTCTAAGATGCATGTGACAAATGCCAACCATTGAATTCTAAGTAAGATGCTCTAATGGTTTCTAGCTCTGCTGCCTGGTGTTCAGAACTCTGCTCCTGGCAAGGGGACAAATGTCATTGGCTTTGAATGTTCACACTCCAATTTTTGAGTACGGGTTAGAGCTGGCAGTTTAGTGTACATTGGCTTTTAATTCTACTTCCAAGCATTGGCTTTCATGTGTAAACCTGGCAAGTTCTTTACCCCCTACCTAGCTCAATCAGACTGAGCTTCTTTTCTATCTTCAAAGTGAGAAACACATGCAGGGAAAGCAAAACCACTTTAGTTTCTCACTCTGTGTAACTCCATTAAAAACACGGTATTGTTTTTTAAGGACCTCACAATCATTAAGTTCCAGGCTTATCTACTACTTTGTTTCCAGCACTTTTAGGAACTGCTGAGCCCTGTCACATTACCCTGAAAAAAAACCCTAAAATACTATCTTAAAAATGGAAATGTAATTTAATGGCTATAAACAACAAAAATAAGTTCACTTTTTGTTTCATATTATCTATTAAAAATATGATAATATAAAATCAAAGTTTCAAAATAATCTAAAATATTTTAGTTATAAATGGGACATAATGTTCTTTTACTTAATAATGAAAGATAAGGTGAAAAAAATCAAGAATGATGTATATTGTAAGAAGATCCTTAACTCTCTTTTCTTCTTTTCTGCTCCTCTTATCCTTGCTCCTCTGAAAAAGTGGGGCCCCCATGTGTAAAGCCCACAGCTGTTGGGTCAAATACATCTGGCTTTGCTAAATGGACCTTGACAACCCATGTTGAATTACTTTTTAATGTTATTCAGTTTTCTGTGCACACTTAGGCGATAAATGCAATGAGTTCTTGCAATTAATAAATTCCTTTACTGTATGTAAAACTTCAGAGAATGAAGAGAGATATTTGTGGGACTGATGAATCTTTGGTATTAGTTTGCAAAGCTACTTTGGAATGAACTCAAAGTCCATCCACTCTTCCTTTGTAACTGGTTACAGTAAATGCTGAAAAGGACTCTCATACACTTTTCCAGGTGAATTTAATTGTTTGATTACTGATTCACAATCATTTTGGCTTATTTTACACTTCCTATTAAATACTTTGGAAGTTAGTTGAGTTTAAACAGGAAATAGTTTCCAGAATTTAGGGAGTAATATTACCACAGCACACTATCTATCATACTTGATTTTTCACATTTTTCCTTACTACTCATCTGTGAAGTTAGATGCATGTGCTGTTTTTATCCACAGGAAGTTAATTTGTAGAAAGTTGAAGTGACACTCCTACCAACTTAAAGTTGTGTCCCACTCATTCATAGCATTGGCTTTGATGCAGAGGCCTCTCAACGCCCATCCCACCTCTGCGGGCTGGGTCTTTCACAGCTGTTTCTTATTAAGCTAACCAGGGAGCGTCATGGCATTCTGAAGAGGGATGTGAATGGAGCTGTTTATAAAAGTGCATATTCATACCTGCTGCTGCATCTTCTCAGTTCACAAAGCAGAAAAATAATGCTCTTTTCTGAATTCTTAATTATCACTTGCTAAAAATGAAATCTCAGAAATTTCATTTGTAAATTCTTTATACGGCTTTGAAACCAACATTTCAGAAACCCTCAGACTGAAACTTGTTATTTTAAGTATCCCCTTTGAGAGTCTCTATTTTGTTCCATCTCAGGCAGCTGGCTTTTTTGTTGTTGTTCTTTAACGACATGATCTCACATGAACTGTAGGTGCTCCAGACTAAATCTTGAGGAAATGACTCACCAAGCAAGGAAGGTCACTGAGGTGACACTAGTCACTGAGGCAAAATGTTGGCAGGAACTGCCGTTGTTGCAGAAAGGCCAGTATGGGGTGTTGGACATGAAAATGCAAAAATGAAGAGTCTGAGAAGTTAGACGGCAAATGGAAAAGGACGCAGATGGCAGGAATCTCCAAACGTGATTGGTCTGAATTACAGGGCATAAGTATCCAGTGTGACCTTGTTAAGTCATTCTGGGCATCGGGCAAACGGATACAGAGTAATACGTACAGGTAAGCGGTTTTCTCTCTTATGGCCAGGGCCCTGACCTATAAGGCAGGTTTGGGTGGCAGGAAACCTCATGTAGAGCCTGAGACAAACAGACATTTTGTAGAGCTCTGGAATCCCTCTGCTGGTGGAACAGTGCAGAAAAATGCAGTCCAGTGAGGAAGCTAAGCACAGGCACCCATCGGTTAGCTTAGGGTTGTGCTTGTCAAATATCAGATCAAGCACTTGCCGCTTTCACTCCAGTTTGAACTTTTTCTCTCCTCTAAACAAAGGGTAGAAAATCACTACTCTTAAGCACCAGAAGGGCTACTTATTTGTATGCCTATGTGGGAACCCGGAAAAACTACACTGGTACATTTTCGATGCCCATTGCATTTAAAATTGAGACTCTTATGTCTGAGATAACTTCAGTTTCCAACCAATTTGTGCCTATGTTGAGCAAAAACAATAAGAATGTCCCAGCCCCACAAAATTTATTCATTAGTGTGACTCCAGGGGGAAAAATCCCGGGGCAAATTTGCCTTTGAAACTGTAATCTGTCAAAGGGAGAAATCAAGTGGGAGAAATCCGTTTATTTCTTATGTCTCTCCTGATCCAGCTGCAGAAGAAGAGAGAGTTCTATCCAACCTCTCCCATCCAGAGAAGCCCTCACTCGCTCTTGTAATTATTACCTATTGATATCGAGATGTACTAAAGCCGGTGAGAGGTTCTGGAAATATTGCAATTTTACCCACAATTAGGAAGTTTCCTAAGTAATCCAGTGATTTACTGAAAGTCACTGACAGAAAATATATAAAAGCATATCAATAAAGTGGCCGGTAGAGAAAGAACGTACAGAGAACAGCACCAGATCAATGGATAGTTATATAATAGTGAGATGCAACATGCTTATATAGGTCTATCTGTGAGTATATAAGTCTTGCTCATCTTTTTAACGTTATGGTTCCAAACTTTTCTTTAAAAAAAATAAAAAATGGGCCTAACAGACAGAAGTCATGATTTATATGTGACACCATTTTAATCAGGAAGCATATAGGAAGCCAAGAGTGGGCAGGGAACCATCAGAGTGTGGTACCCAAGAGAAGACTAAACCGTGGTTAGTTAGCTCTGTCCTAGCAGGGTATCTCAAAGGAATACATTGACATCTGATTCCTCTGCTTTCTGCTGTCTTTGCTCCCTGCTGGGGATCCATTAGCCTGCTGCTCAACAGCTTTGGAGGGAGAAAAAATAGAAAGAAAGAAGAAAGAGAGAGGGAGAGAGAGAGAGAAACCATCAAAATTTGAAGTCATTGCTGCAGCAGCCTTAGGGATAAACAGAAAACCTGATGTGGCAACATGACAGCTTTTTGCAACAGCCAGCTAAGGCTTTACTCTTTGTTTTCATTCTCAACTTAATCAAACATAAGTGTCTCTAGAATTTTAATGAGGCACAGACACATTAGAAACATTGTTTATTAAGGATTAAGGGACTTAATTTTTATTATGAACATTATCAGATTTTCAGCTCATTCCAAACTGGATCTTGATTGTGGAATAGATGTTTTTCACACATAATGCAAAAAAAGCTTGACCTAGACAGGATATAGCAAGAATCATCTATTTCTCCATTAGAAGGAGGAAGAGTTTGGCAAGTGTAGTGCTTCTTTGTAAAAATATCATGGAGTTTCTGCAGCAGGCAGGGCTTCTGATGTTATGGTTACAGTAACTTTTGTCCTTTTTTCTGCCTTCAGTTGAAACAGTCTTTTTTTTTTGGTATCATTAATATACAATTACATGAGCAACATTGTGGTTACTAGATTCCCCCCCATTATCAAGTCCCCACCACATACCCCATTACAGTCACTGTCCATCAGCCTAGTAAGATGCTATAGAGTCACTACTTGTCTTCTCTATGCTATACTGCCTTCCCCGTGCACTCCCTCCTACATTATGTGTGCTAATCATAATGCCCCTTATTCCCCTTCTCCCTCCCTTCCCACCCATCCTCCCCAGTCCCTTTCCCTTTGATAACTGTTAGTCCATTTTTGGGTTCTATGAATCTGCTGCTGTTTTGTTCGTTCAGTTTTTGCTTTGTTCTTATAGTCTTCAGATGAGTGAAATCATTTGACACTTGTCTTTCTCTGCCTGGCTTATTTCACTGAGCATAATTCCCTCTGGCTCCATCCATGTTGTTCCAAGTGTTAGGATTTGTTTTCTTTTTATGGCTGAATAATATTCCAGTGTGTATATGTACTACATCTTCTTTATCATTCATCTACTGATGGACACTTAGGTTGCTTCCATTTCTTGGCTAAATAGTACTGCTATAAGCATAGGGGTGCATATGTCTTTTTGAAACTGGGCTCCTGGATTCTTAGGGTTAATTCCTAGGAATGGAATTCCTGGGTCAAATGGTACTTCTATTTTGAGTTTTTTGAGGAACCTCCATACTGCTCTCCACAATGGTTGAACTAGTTTACATTCCCACCAGCAGTGTAGAAGGATTTACCTTTCTCCACATCCTAGCCAACATTTGTTGTTGTTTGTCTTTTGTATGGTGGCCATCCTAATTGGTGTGAGATGATATCTCATTGTGGTTTTAATTTGCATTTCTATGATGATTAGTGATGTGGAGCATCTTTTCATGTGTCTGTTGGCCATCTGAATTTCTTCTTTGGAGAAGTGTCTGTTCAGCTCTTCTGCCCATATTTTAATTGGATTATTTGCTTTTTGTTTGTTGAGATGTGTGAGCTCTTTGTATATTTTGGATGTTAACCCCTTATTGGATATGTCATTTATGAATATATTCTCCCATATGAAGGATGCCTTTATGTTCTACTGGTGGTGTCCTTTGCTGTGCAGAAGCTTTTTACTTTGATATAGTCCCACTTGTTTATTTATGCTTTTGTCTCCCTTGCCCAGAGAGATATGTTCATGAAGAAGTTGACATATTTGTATTCAGGAGATTTTGCCTATGTTGTCTTCTAAGAGTTTTATGGTTTCATGACTTATATTCAGGTCTTTGATCCATTTCAAGTTTACTTTTATGTATGGAGTTAGACAGTAATCCAGTTTCATTCTCTTACATGTAGCTGTCCAGTTTTGCCAACACCAGCTGTTGAAGAGGCTGTCATTTCCCCATTGTATATCCATGGCTCCTTTATCATATATTAATTGACCATATATGCTTGGGTTTATGTCTGGACTGTCTTTCCTGTTCCACTGGTCTGTGGGTCTGCTCTTGTGCCAATAGCAAATTGTCTTGATTATTGTGGCTTTGTAGTAGAGCTTGACGTTGGGAAGCAAGATCACCCCTGCTTTATTCTTCTTTCTCAGGATTTATTTGGCTATTTGGGGTCTTTTGTGGTTCCATATGAATTTGAGAACTATTTGTTATTGTTCATTGAAGAATGTTGTTGGTATTTTCATAGAGATTGCATTGAATCACTAGATTGCTTTAGGCAGGATGGCCATTTTGACAATATTAATTCTACCTACCCAAAAGTATGGGATGAATTTATATTTATTATGAATTTCCTCTTTAATTTCTCTTTAGAGTGTCTTGTAGTTTTTGGGGTATAGATCTTTCACTTCCTTGGTTAGGTTTATTCCTAGGTATTTTATTCTTTTTGATAAAATTGTGAATGGAACTGTTTTCCTGATTTCTCTTTCTGCTAGTTCATCATTAGTGTACAGGAATGCAACAGATTTCTGTGTATTAATTTTGTATCCAGCAACTTTCCTGAATTCAGATATTAGTTCTAGTAGATTTAGAGTGGATTCTTTAGGATTTTTTATGTACAATATCATGTCATCTGCAAACAATGGCAGTTTGACTTCTTCCATACCAATCTGGAGGCCTTTTGTTTCTTTGTGTTGTCTGATTGCCGTGGCTAGGACCTCCAGATCTATGTTGAATAAAAGCAGGGAGAGTGGGCATCCTTGTGCTGTTCCTAATCTTAGGGGAAAAGCTTTCAGCTTCTTATTGTTAAGTATGACGTTGGCTGTGGGTTTGTCATACATGTCCTTTATTATGTTGAGGTACTGGCCCTCTATACCCATTTTGTTGAGAGTTTTTATCATGAATGGATGTTGAATTTTGTTGAATGCTTTTTCAGCATCTATGGAGATGATCATGTGGTTTTTTGTCCTTCTTTTTGTTGATGTGGTGGATTATATTGATGGATTTTTGAATATTGTACCATCCTTGCATCCCTGGGATGAATCCCACTTGATCATGGTGTATGACCCTCTTGATGTATTTTTGAATTCAGTTTGCTAATATTTTGTTGAGTATTTTTGTATCTATGTTCATCAGGGATATTGGTCTGTAGTTTTCTTTTTTTGTGGTGTCTTTGCCTGGTTTTGGCATTAGAGTGATGCTGGCTTCATGGAATGGTTTGGAAGTATTCCCTCCTCTTCTATTTTTTGGAAAACTTTAAGGAGAATGGGTATTATGTCTTCTCTATATGTCTGGTAAAATTCAGCAGTGAATCCATCTGGCCTGGGGTTTGGTTCTTGGGTACTTTTTTGATTACTGGTTCAATTTCATTGCTGGTAATTGGTCTGTATAGATTTTCTGTTCCTTCCTGGGTCAGTCTTGGAAGGTTGTATTTTTCTAGAAAGTTGTCCATTTCTTCTGGGTTATCCAGTTTGTTAGCATACAGTTTTTCACAGTATTCCTAATAATTCTTTGTATTTCTGTGGTATCCATAGTGATTTTTCCTTTCTCATTTCTGATTTTGTTTATGTGTGTAGATTCTCTTTTTTTTTCTTAATAAGTCTCGCTAGGGGTTTATGTATTTTGTTTATTTTCTCAAAGAACCAGCTCTTGGTTTCATTAATTTTTTCTATTGTTTTATTCTTCTCAATTTTATTTATTTCTTCTCTGATCTTTATTATGTCCCTCCTTCTGCTGACTTTGGGCCTCATTTGTTCCTCTTTTTCCAGTTTCAGTAATTGTGAATTAGACTATTCATTTGGGATTGTTCTTCCTTCTTTAAATAGGCCTGGATTGCTATACACTTTCCTCTTAGAACTGCCTTTGCTGTGTCCCACAGAAGTTGGGGCTTTGTGCTGTTGTTTTTATTTGTCTCCATATATTGCTTGATCTTTGTTTTAATTTGGTCATTGATCCACTGATTATTTAAGAGCATGTTGTTCAGCCTTCATGTGTTTGTGAGCCTTTTTGTTTTCTCTGTACAATTTATTTCTAGTTTTACACCTTTGTGACCTGAGAAGTTGGTTGGTACATTTTCAATCTTTTTTAATTTGCTGATGCTCTTTTTGTGGCCTAGTATGTGGTCTATTCTGGAAAATGTTCCATGTGTACTTGAGAAGAATGTGCATTCTGCTTCTTTTGGGTGGAATGTTCTATATATGTCTGTTAGGTCTATCTGCTATAATGTGTTGTTCCGTGCCTCTGTGTCCTTACTTATTTTCTGTCTGGTTGATCTGTCCTTTGGAGTGAGTGGTGTGTTGAAGTCTCCTAAAATGAATGCATTGCATTCTATTTCACCCTTTAATTCTGTTAGTAGTTGTTTCACATGTATAGGTGCTCCTGTGTTGGGTACAGAGATATTTATAATAGTTATATCCTCTTGTTGGACTGACCCCTTGTCATTATGTAATTTCCTTCTTTGTCTCTTGTTACTTTCTTTATTTTGAAGTCTATTTTCTCTGATACAAGTACTGCAACTCTTGCTTTTTTCTCCTTATTGTTTGCATGAAATAACTTTATCCATCCCTTCACTTTTAGTCTGTGTATGTCTTTGGATTTGTAGTGAGTCTCCTATAAGCAGCATATAGATGGGTCTTGCTTTTTTATTCTTTCTATTATTCTGTGCCTTTTGATTGGTACATTCAGTCCATTTACATTTAGGGGGTTATCGATAGATATGTACTTATTGCCATTGCAAGCTTTGGATTCATGGTTACCAAATGTTCAACTGCAACTCCTTTACTATCTAACCATCTAACTTAACTCATTTATCGCACTATTATAAACACTGTCTGATTGATGATTCTTTATTTCTTTCCTTTCTTATTCTTCCTCCTCCACTCTTTATATGTTAGGTATTTTATTCTGTACTCTTTGTGTTTCCCTTGACTGATTTTGTGGATAGCTGATTTTTTTTTGCATTTAGTTAGTATTTAGTTGGTGTACTTTCTCTGCTGTAGTTTTATTTTCTCTGGTGACAGCTATTTACACTTAGGCATACTTCCATCTAGTGCAGTCCCTTTAAAATACATTGTATAGATGGTTTGTGGGAGGTAAATTCCCTCAACTTTTGCTTATATGGAAATTGTTTAATCCCTCCCTCAAATTTAAATGATAATCTGGCTGGACACATTATTCTTGGTTCGAGGCCCTTCTGGTTCATTGCATTGAATATATTGTGCCATTCCCTTCTGACCTGTAAGGTTTCTGCTGAGAAGTCCGATGATAGCCTGATGGGTTTTCCTTTGTAGGTGATCTTTTCTCTCTTTCTGGCTGGTTTTAATACTCTGTCCTTGTCTTTGATCTTTGCCACTTTAATTATTATATGTCTTGATGTTGTCCTCCTTGGGTCCCTTATGATGGGAGATCTGTGGACTTCCATGGCCTGAGAGACCATTTCCTTCCCCAAATTGGGGAAGTTTTCAGCACATTTCTTCAAAGACACTTTCTATCCCTTTTTCTCTGTCTTTTTCTGGTACCCCTATAATGTGAATATTGTTCCGTTTGAATTGGTCACACAGTTCTCTTAATATTCTGCCATTCCTAGAGGTCCTTTTTTCTCTCTCTGCATCAGCTTCTCTGTATTCCTACTCTCTAATTCCTATTGCATTAAAGGTCTCTTCCACCTCATCCTGTCTGCTCTTAAATCCTTCCATTGTTTGTTTCATTTATGTTATCTCCCTCCTGAATTCATCCCTTAGCTCTTGAATATTTCTCTGTAGCTCCATCAGCATGATTATGACTTTTTTAAAAATTCTTTTTCAGGAAGATTGGTGATTTCAGTCTCACCAAGCCCTCTCTCTGGTATTTTAGGGATTTTGCACAAGGTTCTTCTGCCTTTTCATGGCAATGGGAGTGGTTGCTGGTGAGTGGCACATGTGTCAGCTGGGAAAACAAAGTCCCTTCCTGCTTGCCGGTCACCTTGCCTGTCTCTGCTGTCTGTGCCAGTTAACCATACACAGGGTGTAGCTTCTGCATTAATTCCCTAGGCTGCTGTGGGCAGGGCAGCCCTCAGGTTGGCTAGGACACTGGTAGGGTTCGCAGGCTAGCAGCACATGTGTCTGCTACAAGGACAAGGCCCCTTTGTGCCTCCTGGTCTCCGCACCCACCTCTGCTGTCTGTGCCAGTTAACTGGCGAGCGGCATGTGTTCTGTTGTGGGAACAAAGCCCCTTCGTGCTTTCTGGACTCTGCACCCATGTCCATTGTCTGTGCCAGTCAACTGTGCACAAGGAGCAGCCTCTGGGTCTGGGCTGCTTAGCCACACACAGCAAGAAGCCTCTGTGTTAAACTGTGTGGTTGCTTTAGGTGAGGCTGCTCCCCAGCTGGTCTGAAGCAATGGTGGGGACAGCCGGTTTGCTTGCAGTGCCAGTGGGGAGGAAGGAATGGCAGGCTGCTTATCGCATAAGTGGCCTCAGAGCTGCGATGCCAACCAGGGAGTTAAGGCACCTGAGGTTCCTTAAAATTCCCAGCCTGCTGGGCTGAGTGTGCCAGGATGATTTTTGTCCACCTGTTAAACCCTTGTCCCTTTAAGACTTTTAAAGTGCATGCTTTTCTTTTGTCCCAGAGCAGCCGGCTGTGGGAACCTGTTCACAGTCTTAGTCTCGGATTTTGCTTTTCTGCTCCTTTAATATCCAGAACACCATGAAATGTTTGTCTGTGCTCCTGGGGCAATTACTAGAGCTGGTTATTTAGCAGACCTGTGCTTCCACTCCCTCCCCCACTCTGATTCTTTTCCTCCTGTCAGTGAGCTGGGGTCGGGGTAGTGCTCAGGTCCTGCCAAGTCACAGCTTTGTATCTTACCCTTTTCCATGAGATGTTGGGTTCTCACAGATGTAGCCTGGTTCACGTACTGTATCTTCTGGTCACTCTTTTAGGAATAGTTGTATTTACTGTATTTTCAAAATATATATGGTTTGGAGAGGAGTTTTCCACCACCCTACTCATGCCACCATCTTTTCCTCCTCCTGAAATGGTCATTTTTGGAAAACATATTCCACCTGATACAATTATTAATATGCTCTCTGGAAAGAAGGGAGAAAAACAAATCTCTAAAATATAGTTGAAGTTCTAGAGGCTGAGAATTAGAATTGATAAACTGAAGAAGGGATATAAGGTGCTACTCTAAAACAATTTTTCTGGGTACCTATAAATGTACTTAAAAAACACCTCAATGTTCCCAAATAGTTCATGCCTTGTATCCAATTTTTTTAAAAAAAGAGTAAGTAATGAGCTACAGAGTGACTAGTTAGAATGTAACATGTCCTCTTAAAAGCCTACAAGAACTGGAATATGTGTAGAGAGTAAAACAATTTTATCAAATACTTAAAAAAAAAAACACGATAGCACCCAAGTCAGTTTCCTATAAATGTTTTCTCTGTGATATTTGTGTTCTTGTAGATGAAAGGAAGAAATAGTTGTGGCTAATCTCTACATAGCCCTTACAAAAGGGAAGCACATATATAATGAGATCATATATTACTCGGAAGACTGGAGAAGAAAGAGGGAGAGGGAGAGGAAAGAAACTATCTTCCTGTGTCTCTATAATTTGTCTGGCTCTCCTTTCTCCTGGTGGTCAGGGGAGGGCACATCAGGGCCTGGTACTAAACTTGACAATTAAAGTACAGATCTCAATTTCTTCTGAAAGGACTAAAAGGTGAATTGTTCCCAGTCAAAGCTATTTCTTCTCTGCAGCTGACATCTATTCTTGTAAGCTCTCTGTGACCGCAGGGGAGAAGGACCTGCATACACAGGCAGCCTGTTGGGTCCCACTGGGTTGACTGAGAGGAGTCTAGTCAGGACTCCGGACATGATGTCAGGCTGGTCTGTCTGATGGTGGGGGTGGGGGTGATGACCACTTCGTGCAGGCCCTGGCCACCCGCTGTGGCCACTGAAGTTGCCGGTCCTTGTAGTACCCTCTGTTGGCAAGCCCCCACCAGCTTCCTGGTTGGTTCTAATCAAATGGTTCTCTTGCCATGTGCTCAGCCCCTGTGGGACACTCATGAACTCCTTGTTACTTTCCCTTCAGCCTGCTGTCCACACAACTTCCTCAGGACTTTCTAATAGGCTGCCTGGGTAATGCCAACTTGTTCTAGAAAAGCTCTGTCATTTTTCTGAATTAGGCTCCAAGATTCAAGAGACAAGCTCTCCCTCCACCCCCAGGCTGTGCCCCTCGCCCCTACCCCCGCAGAGCATGGGGCCAGGACCCTCAGGACTGATCGCATTCTTCTCTCAGCCCTCCTACCTTGCGGTCTCTCTCTCTTTCCTCTTTCTGTTCTCTCTTCCTCCTGCTCTCCCTCCCCTCTCCCACTTCCCTAACAACCAAACTGGAAAGTGTTTAAATTTCCTTTTCCTTGTCTGGTGGCATGGCCCCTATATGTCTCCTCTGTGCTCTCCAAAGTAAGAGCTCTGTAATCAGCCTTAATGATCTGACTTAGCCAGTCTTGATTCTTTGTAGGTAAAGCAGGGTTCCAATATTTAGAAACCCCCTTTCTCACCACAGAAAGCTGTCACTGAGGGCTATTCTACCTCAAAGCTGAATGATGACAGCTTGTTGTTTCTAGCCAGATACCGTCATCTGCCTACTCAGTTAATGGGTAGGGAGCTATAGGCATCATGATTCAAGCAGACCAAAAATGCATTGGTTTAATAATTTCAAAGTATCGTCTTTCTGACATATACTATAACCAAACCTGAGTACTGAGAGTAAAACCTATTTATGTCCAAATTTCCTGTGTACTATTAGTCCAATATGAATGGAAAAGAAATATAAACATTCAAAAGTATCAGTTTTATGTAGTTTATAGGCTGCTCCACTACAGTTTGTCCTTCAAACTTTTGCTAAAATTATCTGCCTTTAAAAAAAAAAAGGATCCTGGCATCCACCTGTTTAAAAACCTTCAGTTACTTCCACCATCTGTCAGATACCTTCCAGATTACCTGGTTTAGCACTCCACAGCCCCCGTTTCTGAAGCCCCCTGCCTCTTGGTTTCATCCCCTGTCACTCTACGCTCCTCCTCATCCTTGCATCCTTTGCCCCAAAGCACAGGACTCACTGACCCTTTAGTCCATTTCCTTTGCCTTGGCTTCTGCCTCCCTCCCTCTCCTTTCTGCCCAGGAGACTACAGCCCAACCTGTCGTCTCCTCTGTAAAACCTTTACTCCCATTGATTCCTATGGCCTTCTATCCATCTCTTCATAATCACACATTACACTCTGTGCTGTGACTCTCTGTCTGTCTTTCCTGTTAGATTAGTTCCTTGGAACCATCATATTCCTGGTACCCTACACAGTGCCTAGAATATTCAAACCACTCAATAAATATTTGTTGAATGGAAAAGTGAATGAATGAAGAAGAGTGAATGATGGGATGCAGTACCACAGAATTAGTTATAAGCAGTGGATTGTAGAAAGTAGGGCTGTACTGACATTTTAAATTACCATATATAAATATATAAAACCTTTCTTCGGAATATGCACTGCTATACTCTTGTCCATCATGTGATATATAACCTATAGTCTATAGTCTTTGATATAGGAAGTGGTTTTGTTCTCATCATGGTTGAATTGGCCCTAAATTTTAATATAAAAAGACCAATTTATAGTCATGAATTTTTCAGTGCTTTAATTTTTCAACTAGGAATTGCATGAAGTTTTCTTTTTTTCATTTTGGCATTGGCCAAAAATGGTCTTCTAATTTTTTTGATAATCAAGTTAATAGAGTTAGTATATGTATGTAGACTTCAAGAAATTATACTATATATTATATACATATGATTTCAAATTAAAATGCAATAAAACACACTAAATTTACCATGAAATAAGTGTAATCTTTCATTGACTTAGAAGACTTTTCAGATTCTATGTAGTTACTAACAGTTATCAATACAAGCACTAAATAATAATGTACTGTGTAGGATAAAGTGCTGAATAGCAGAGAAGGCTCATTAATAGGAGAACATTCAAGTTCATGTCACTTCCTGCATTATGCATAATATATGTCAGGTAAAGGCATCTCATACCCTTGGCTACATCTCTTGAATACCTGATGTGCCAGCATATTTGATTTTTGTAGAAAACTTTCCACCTCCAAAAGTGAGTTTGACTTGATAAAGCAACCAGCTCTATGTACATTTTTCTTGTAAATAAAAATGGACTTCAATTTCTTATTTCATACAACTTAAATAAAAAACAACTTTTTACAGTGGTTGCACTTGATCTATTCCTATTTATATCCATTTTATGAGCTCAAAACTACCATCGTGAATCCATTTTAAAATGCTGAAATCTGGTGAAAAAGTGATAATATACTCCCTAGTAAGGCTTTTGAAGGTAGAATTTAAGATAAGATCTGTTTCTTCTTATCCAGCTGACCAGCATAAATAACTCTTTTTAAAAGTGTTCCTGCTTCAGAACCATGAAGCTAAAAAAAAATCACTTAAGCCCAAGTCCATACAAGGCTTGGAATGCTGTCTTAAGTTACTTTCCAGTTCTTCTAAAAAGCATATTTTAAAAGTTGATTTACCTCTTCTTCATGGCCCTCTCTTTGACTCTTTTCAGAAGAATGAAGGAATTAAGAGGGAAGGAAGAAAAGGAGGGAGGAAAGGAGAGAGAGAAAGAAAGAAAATTGCATTTGTTCACTAAGAAATGAATCAAGTCCTCTTTTAAAGACTGCTTTTTGCACTGTAAGTGCCTCTCCAAAATTTCTGCAATTCAATGTTCATTAGTGGGTTAGCATTGTTTGAGCTCCTGGGAAGTAAGCCATGAGATAAACATAAAGTGTTATTATGATATTGCCAATCTTCTGTACTATTCTAAACATTTCCAAAGAGAATTCAAAGAGGCACTATCTGGATCCTCAGCTATCACCACTCTTACATTTAATTCTCTGAGCTGCAACTGTAAAAATATTAAATAAATCACTGAAAGCCCATTGCCACATCTTACAAAGCAGATGCTGTACGGCAGTCTGATTGTAGAGAGAGCCCAGCTCTCAACCTCACGCATCAACCAACATGACTGCCCAGCAACTTAGTATATTTGCCAGAATCTAAAACGAAGTTAAAGACTCCTATCAGAATAATTCTTGGTAAAGAAGTGCAGTATTAGAGTCCTACAGATGCAAGGATATCTTTATGTATACTTTTTCAGAAAGCAGACTGATTGAATATTGACTATGTTTATAAAATTATTTTACATACACAATTTAATTTGACCTGAACTCTGTGAAGGAAAAAAATGCTTTACTCTAAATCCCATAATGTCTAATCCCGTATATTTAACATTTGAGGAACCAGAAACCTATGGAAGCTAGTGGGTGTGATTAGCGTGAAGCAGTTAATACATAGCAGATTCAGAATTTCAAAGCCAAGTCTTCCAGCTCAGTCTTATCTGCTGCTTTTTCCTTTTTCCCACCACACCGCCTGGAGGAAATGAAAGGCAATTTCATTTTGCTGCCTTTTCAAACCTCCCGTTTACAAAATAAAACTGAAACCTTCAGACAGCAGGATACAAGAACCAGAGTAGATATTCTAGGGACAGCAATTCCTAGAAAACCAAATGGGCTCATGGATTCTGTTTAGCTGGTTCCTAAGAAGACTTTCTCAGAAATACTTCATGTGAAGTTGTCCTTGATCTAACACTTTCACGCATAAAGGGGGTTGATGTGCCAAAAAAGATGGCAGATCGATCTCAATAGTTTATCTCCTCATCCTTCTGAGAATTCCATCAATAATAAAAGAATTTTTAGAAAGATATAAACTTTCTTGGGCAATGGGAAGAGACTGGGAGAATTTTGGGAAGCATGATAGCAAAAGCCTAGATTTCCTTGAACAGACTGTTAGTAAAAGTGAGGGTGTTAATGACTCTGCTGGTGTGGACTCACAATGGTAGAGAAAACACATAGGGCCGTAGAGAATACCTAAACTGTCAGGAGTAGATTGTTAGGAGAAAGAGGGCCTCATGTTCTCTTCTTCCTGTGCTGCCCCTTCATGCTATTGTCCACATATAAACACATTTTTATCCAGGTGCACTAGCGTATTCTGCTTTGGTCACTTAACATACAGTTCATACCATGTTTCCACATTCTCAACAGAATTTTAATGGTAGCTTTTGAAACAGCAGCCTAGTATTCATTAACTTGTTATAATTAACTCAGTCATTTCCCCTTTTTTTTTTGTTTTCTAATAGAGATACTTCTGAAATGAGCACCTTTATTCAATATTTTATTGACTTATTTAACATTGCTAAGTGTGATTAGAAATAATGAAGCTGCAATTATTTTTTTTTAAAAAAGAGGGGTATAGACTCTCAAGGACAACAGAATATGAGAGGAGATAAGATATTCTCAAATATTGGAAGCTGGAAAGGAAGAAACATTCTAGAATGGTGTCCCCTGCAGAAGGGGACACCAATAGGCAGTGAGCTGATCTGTCCTTCAGAAGGACCTCCCGAGAGGCTCAGGACTTACAGGGGCCAAGCACAGCCAAGAGGAGGTACATTAGCTTCCCAGTGCTACCTAACAAAGTACCACAAACTGCGTGGCTTAAAGCAGCAGAAGCCTGTTCTCTCACAGTTTTGAAGGCTGGAAGTCTATAAACAGGTACAGCAGACTTGGTTCTCTCTAGTGGCTCTGACAGAAAATTTGTTCCCTGCCTTTCTGCCAGCTTGCAGTGGTTGCCAGCAATCCTTGGCATTGCTGGGTTTGTAGATGCATCACTCCAATTTTTTGCTCTGTCTTCTGGGTTCCTTTGTCTTCACACGGCCTTCTTAAAAGGACACCAGCCATTGGATTTAGGGCCCACCCAATGCAGTGCAACTTCATCTTAACTTGATCACAGCTGTGAAGACCCTTTTTCCAAATAAGGTTACATTCCTAGGTAGCAGGGGTTAGGACTTCAACGTATCTTTTGTGGAGACACAATTTAATCCACAGCAAGGGTGAGCCCTGAGCCTGGAGCCAAGAGGAAAAGTTAGAAAGTCGGCAGATGGGGTCTCAGAAATCTTCCACCACCACACAGCCAGGTAAACAGCCTCTGCAAACCACTGCCAAGCCAGGAGACCCAGAAGCTCCCCTCTAAGAGCACTAATTGGGGGAACTTGTGGCCGAAAGTGAAAATCTGTGGATGACTAGCTGGACCTCCAGATACCCTCCCACTCTGTACCCAGGACACCAGCAGCAGTTGGCACCAGAATCAGAAAAGTGGGATTTCTTTTTAGGGAGCAAAACAGCCTCAGAGAAAATATCTGCACTTGGGACTCTCTTAATGAAAGGGTCAACCCCCTGCAGGATGAGCTTTCAGTGAAGCCCACCAGTCAGTCAGCCTCTCCCATTCCTACTCCCCACTTTTCTCACTGCCTGAATAAGTCTTTCAGGGCCTTGCACTTAAATGCATGCAGACGTAATGGCCACAGTATGTCTTAGGAAATCCTCTAAAATGAAGGAATGAAAGCAAATCAAAAAACATGAAGGGAAAAAAGTTCAGAGCACAGCAAATGCAAAAAACTAAAGACAACTTCAGAAACTCTCTAATATCAAGAAGACAAGGAACGTGTTATAAAAGAAGACCAAATGCTTGGTTTTTTTTCTTCTCTGTCATTTCCTAGTTGCCATGTCATGACTTCTCTCCCTCCTCTAGGTCCCCTACATGGGAAGGGCTCTCCTGACTCTGCCCTCAGTGTCAGCTGCCTCCTCAGCCCCTGGTCATGCTTAGCAGCCCCTCCCCAGTTTCACCCCCAAGATACAATCCTCCACATTCACACCAGAGTTATCTTCTTAAAGTGGGTCTTTCAGACCCTCCCTCCCCATTACTAAAGGAAAGCAGTCTAAGAGGGCATATCTGCCCTTCCCTGCTCACTTCCCTCCCTCCTTCCTTTCTCCCCCTCTGCCCTGGGTATAATTGGCCACCAGCCATTTCCCAAACCACTACCCCACTAATGGGACACACACACACACCTTGTGGCTTTGCTCATATCTCTGCCAGGCCTACTTTTCCCCCTCCTCCCTCAGCAAATCCTATTCTTACTTTAGGAATCTGGTCAGATGACAGGCTTCTTATAAAAACATCTATTTGCCGCCAAGAGGTAGACATTCCCACCTCTGGGACTCTTTGCACTTCCCATTATTAGCACATTTTACTATTTGCATTCACTGTCTCTGTTACTCAGCCACAAGTCCCAGCACATACTAAGTGACACCAACTTCCGCCCTCATCCAAGCTGGAGCAGCAGCGTGTAAGGTGTTGCTCAGCTGCGGGACACCCCGCGGGACTGCCTCAGCAACATGGCCAGTGCACGCGCGTGACAGAAACAGGAAGGAGCAGATTATCACCTCAGGACTGAGAGGACTTTGTGTTCTCTCAGCATCTTGTGCTTTCAACGGGCCCAAAACAAGCCACCATTCCCGAGCTGCCCTGTGGCGTGTGTTAGCATTTCTGTCATTATTTCATAGCTGAGAAACTAGGAAGGTTATAGTTGCTGCTCAGAATCGCCCCAGCGAATTAGGAGGAGTTCAGCATATGAGCCAATGCCTCCTATAAGCAAAGGGAGTGTAAACCACAGAACCATAAAATAACAGAAAAGGAAAAATTATTCTCCAAGTCCTTGACTTAAAATGTCCTCTATGATCTTAGTGCCACAGAGTCCGAACAATTGAAAACTCTAAATAGGAAAGGAGAAAGAAAACAACAGAGACCTACAGAGAAGAAGGAAGAAACAGAGGGAAAAGGAAAGGAGGCCTCAGACGAAGCCGTAAAGGCCGAGGGCTCCTGTAAGCGTCCTTTTTCAGACCTGCCCTCCCTGCTCGTCAAACCCCAAGCTCTTCCCTGAACTGTCTATTTCTGGTGTTCATGACTGGCTTGTAGGTTTGACTGAAAGTCACTCCACTCTGCTAATTTTTTAAGATTTTGGCCTTACAGAGTGACTTTCTTCTTGGAGTAAAACGAATTGATGATGGTTGATCTCAACCTTTCCAAGAATCTGAACAAAGGGAGATAAAGTATATGGAGATGCTTTGGGAAGAGTAAACATTATACATGAAGCCCTGCATACATCGTGAGTCACTATGATTGTTATTATCATTAATATTACCTCTAAGCTTCAGTAGCTTCTGTTTTAAATTGGGATAATAATAGCCACACCGCCTGCCTCACTAAGATACAGTGCATCTATAGCAACAATATTTCTTGACTACTTACTTGCAGGCACCCATCTGACTGTCCCAGTGTTACCTGATTTAATCCTCCTAGCAATATCAAGTTAGATACTACTATTATCCCCCTTCTCAGAAGTGAAAACTGAGGCTGTATCTGTATCTTGCCTACGAGTACACAGATATTAAGTGATGGAGCTTAGATTTTTCTGCCTTCAAGTCTGGGCTCCTACCCAGTAGGGCCCCCTGCCACCTGCGATGATGTGGGTGCAGGCATTAGTTTCACCAATCTCATGACCTTCTTGGGCCACCTTAAATAAAACAACAGGCTGTTGTAATTTGAATTTTCATATTACAATGTTCAGCTGGAAGTGAGCTTGAAAATCATCTGTAAATGAGGAAAGTGAAACCCTGAAAGGTCATGTGTGACCTGACTTGATAGCGGCAAAAGCAGGTTTTAGAACCCGAGATTATTTACCTTCCATTTAGGGTTTGTCCCAGTACACCCTGCCACCTACATGGAAAACTTGAAACATTACCTCTAAGTTTTCAAGGCTATCCTGAAGGGACAGAATTTGAAGAGGAAATCTACATGAGTAATGATGCAGATTTCAAACAAGCTGAAAGCAGCTGAAACCCGGGCGTTCGTCTTGAAGGACAGCTTTGGTGCACCAAGATGCCTCCCAGGACCGGGGAGATGGAATGAGAAGTCAGCAAACAAGGTAGAAGAGACAGCCCTGAGAGGGCCTGAGAAACTGAACGGAAAATCTGAAGGATGATAAATGGATAATTTAACAGCCATTCAGTTTTTAAGAAAGACAAAGAACAAGCTACATTGCATCAGAAAAGGCCTGGAGATGGTGATGGATGGGACCCTTCAAGCGAGTGGTGAGCACAACAGAACCACCGTTGCCTGCACAATTCCCAGCTGAGGGCCAATCTGAGGAACTAAATAAGGATGTGAGACTGATATGGATTGAAGAGGTTTTCAAAATCTATTTAATGGCCAGGCAGGGGACATTGATCGCTTTCAGAGGAAATGTTTGGAATCAGTGAGGTAGTCAGCCCTTGTTTGTGATGTGGATAGTGGGAGGGGATTGGGGGGGCGGCTCATACATAACATTACCGCAGCATACATTTGGGATTAAAATCACTGTTGAATTATGTCTTAAAGCAATGTTTTAATCTTTATGAAATAAGCATTTCTCATTTTTACCCCTGTACTTACAAACCTTCTTTAACTATTAACAATCAGGTGACTTGAGATTTAATAATTATCACATGTGGCCAAAGATGGCTAGTTTCTTATTGGTTCATGTTAAACTTTTAAGTAAAATACTTTCAGTTTATACACATCCAGTGAACAGAATTCACAAGGTGCAAAAGGTACAAAAGTATTAGAGAAAAGTGATTCCCCCTCACACTCGTCCCCCTAATTAAATAAATATTTATTTAATTGTGACACTGGTGTTGTATCAACTAGTTTGCTGTTGTAAAGAATGTGCAATAAATATCCTTGCAAATGCATCATCTTCACACTTTATTTGTAAGACAAATATCCAGAAATGGAATTACTGGGCATTTGGCATCTGGGCAAATTTAGATATTGCCAACTTTCCTCTGTAAAGTTTGAACCAATTTTTATCTCACTAGCAGTGTCTCAGGTGCCTATTTCTCCACACCCTTACCAATATAATGCATTATCAGACTTCTTGAATTTTGTCAACATGATAGGTGCAAAGTCTATCTCACTGTAGTTTTAATTTGTGTTTTACATACCACAAATAAGTCTGATCATATTTTTAGTATAGATTTATTTACTTAAGGAGCCATTTGTATTTCTTTCTGCAAACTTCACATTTTTGCCCATTTTTCTATTATACTGGTGGTCTTTTCTTATTCATTTGGGGGAGGTCATTATATTTTAAGGAAATAGACCGTTATCTGTAGTAAAAGTTGTGAATATGTCTCCCACGCTGTCATTTTATCTTTTCATTTGTTTATGCTGTATAGAAATACATTGATTTTATGTAGTCAAATTCATGAATCTTTTCTTTTATGGCTTTTGGATTTTATGTCATAACAGAATAACCTTCCCATGCCAAAATTATAAAATTAAATTTCTTTTTCTCTCAACTTCTTTTAGTATTTTATGGTTTCATTTTTAAATTTTTATACCACTGATTATCTGATTTCGCTTTTTTTTGTTGTTGGTTGTAAAGTGGGAGGTCAGAATCTGACTTTAGTTTTTCAGATGGCTATCTAGTTTTCCTGTCATATTTTGACTAGTCTTCTTCCTTATGATTTAAAAGGTCACCTTTACCATATACTAAATTCCTTTAAATTTAATTCTATTTTTAGTCTTTCTATTCTGTTCTATTGCTCTGTCTGCCTAATAGTACTATTGTAATTCATATCTCTTTGTAATAGATGTTAATGATAGGGCTAGTTTCATGTTCCCCTTTACTCTTTCGGTATTTTCTAGACATTCTTGTTTATCTTTCTGTAGAAGTTTTAGAATTTAATTCAAAAATAAATCTAATTTGTCTTTTTATTGGGATGCTTGTTTAATTTTAAATGGTCAGTGTTTGAAAGTTAAATGAACTGAACCTTCCCAGCACTGAAAAGAGAGAAAATGTTTTTGTTTTCTATCTTTTTTTTTTTGTTCATAAAAGTCTAATGTTCCCATCCTCAAGCTGCACATCAATAATCTAATAAAAAATATTCAGGGTATTGGTCCCACTATCCCCACACATACGAATTTCTTCAGTTCTTAGCTTTTGGGGAAGTAGCAATGTAATTAAAGAAGAGCCACAAAAACATACCTTCAACCAGGTCTTAAAGTGGACAGACTGGCCCTTTCCATGGACAAAGAGGCCAGTCAATGATAATAACTTCCTCATACACCCAGTGATTTGTGTAAAATATTCCCTTTCTAGTCTTCCTAGTCTTTCTCTCCAAAATCTCACTTTTTTTTATCATTTTATAAAAGTAAGAAAAAGAAGTTTCTCTTAGCATATAGAGAAAGACCACCAAAAAAAGACAGGACTTTTGTCCTCAGAGATCTTTAACTAAAGACAAAGCATTTCTCTGGGATGGTCTGGTCCTGGTAGATCTGGGGCACTGGGCTGCACAGGCTTTGACGGTTCTCCCTGTCTCTATCTGAACCCTGCCTGTGTGGTGCTGGGCAGAAGCACCTTTAAACTCTCACAAGAAATGCTCAGTAATCATCACATTTGCATGGTGCTCCCTAAGCAATTGATTAGTACAAATAATTAGTCTTTTGATTCTTCTAGGATTTTCAAATAATTAAGCTAAACATTGAAGAGGAATCGCTAATGGAGCATTCTAGAACCCATTCTTGGGAGTCTCGTAGTGCCTTACTCAGAACGCCATTCACACTGACGGCTCTGAATTGCATGTCCCCATTTGTACACAGCTGTCGCCCAAGAGGTCACCATATCCATTATGTTTGGAGAACTGTAGGGCTCAAGGCATGCGAAAGATGTATAGTAAACAAATACTTGCAGCTCAAGAAACTAAATGTTTAAATGCTCCTTTTTACACTTTTAACTTTGCAAAAATAATAGATTCTGTTTATTTCTATAAAAATCTCAGGTGGCATAGTTTTACCAGACAACCTTGGGGCATATGGAGAGGTGGATTGTTACCAGGTGGCTGTGTTTAACTTACATGTTCCAACCACCTCTTATATAAAGCCCCATTCATCAAAGGCTGTGGCTTCTGGGTCAGCAGCCATTCCTTCCAAGTCAGATGTTGCCTGCACAGTGCACATGATTGATTAGCTACCAGTCCGCTCTGAAAACCCAGGATATACCTAGGACAGTGTCCTAGAGGGGCTCATTATAACAGCAGAGGCAGTTCTTCATGCACCCATTTACATAAGCTCTCTAGGCCTCCTGTTATTTACTACTTAAAACCCTTGTTTTATTTTCCCAGGGCAGGATAGAGTAGTTGAGTCACAGATAAAAGACTCACTGTCTACACCTAATGTCTGGGAGGTAGTGTTTATTACACAGTGAGGCCACAGCCCTCCTGCGAATTTGTCTGACACAGAGTTGTGGGCTGTAGAACAAACAAGTCGCTCCACTATCCCAGCACTGCCGTTAGGGCTGAGACTCCGGTGGGTAGAGCCCCCAGCTGTGATCCCTCCTGGAAAGGCACTCTGGGCTTTGCACTCAGGCGGGGCTGGGCAGACATTGCAGTTCTGCTGTACACTTAACCATGTAAACTTTGACTCTTTTAACTTAATTTCTCCACTCTCAGCTTCTTCATCTGTCAAAGCAGGGTCAACAATACCAATCTCACAGTACTGTTGTGAGGTTTGATCTTCTCACATATGGAGAGGTCCCAGTATGGCTCCTGGAACACAGGACACATTCAGCACTCAGTAGTTAGCTCGTTTGACAAGAAGTGTTTTACTGTCTATCAGTGAGCAAATGGGTGGTCCACAGAATAGATTCAGCCCGCGGACATGTCATTCAATTGAACGTTGTTCTTAAAACTGTAAAAAGGCCAGTTTTCCATAGACGCCACCACTCCCAACTGTATAATGCAGCCTATTTCACTCATTAACTTCACTGGCCCAGCCCTCTAGACATTCGAGTTTAAGACTCTTGCCCTATATTACAGAAATAATCATGCTATTAATCCAAGGAAACTAAAACTCCTGCCTCATTAATTCAGAATGTCAAAGTCATTCATAAATATCATTTTCCACAAAGGAATCCCTTGAGCATATAATAAGCAAAACAAGTAACCTGAGAGATCAGGGTGGAAATGGAAAGGGAAAGAAAAGAGGGAGAGAAAATTGCCATCAAGTATTGTTACATTTTCACTTTTACAAGCACTGCTAACCTGCTTCATACTTTGGAAAGAAAATAATCTCTTTCTAAGTTATTACTAGTACTGTAATTAGCTTTCAAGATATTAGACACTGATGCTATAAACATCAGTGTTATAACTTGACAAGACTATACCCTTAGGATTCTGAGTCTAGATCTGAATCCTTCTTCCATTGGATTCTAATGAACTTGCTTGTCCTCATACTAAACATTACCTCTGTGGCTTTATCATCTTTACTGCTGTTCAGGTAACTATCTCACATTATTTAGATTTTAAGACCTCAAGTATCACTAAAAAAAAAAAAGCAGAAAAACATGACAATATTTCTTGGCATTTGCAAAAATCGGACAAGCCAACTTGTTATTGCTGAGTAGTAACAGATCTGCAGAGTAAAAAGCACACACAGCAAAACAGTTTTCCCAACTGGAAAAAGAATGTCACCTGGGCCATAGGGGAAATCTAGGCTAAATGGAGTCCTCCATTCCTCTGAGGACTCCTTCCTTGGAAGCCAAAATTCCATAGACCTGATGACTTTGCCACCAAAGGGAGTTGGCATCCTCTATTAATATTTCTGAGTCTCCATAACATGGCAGGCTAAGACTGAGCAACCTTTTAAAACCTTTTAAGTTATCTGTTTGGCACACTCAGAGGGTTCAAGAAGGGAGGTAACTGCTCGCTGGTCTCTGGCTCACATTAACTTAGCTAAAGACAGCTTCCCCATGAGTGCTTAGCAGCCACTTTTATGCTGGGTAAATTGAGACTCCCTTATGCCAGCCACTGGTTCAAAGTCTGGTGGGGCGGGGTGGGGGTTCAATCTCAAATAATTCTGGGGGTGATGGAGAACAGCAAGTGACAGCAGTGAAAGAGTCATTATTTGGAGCTCACTCAAATTAGTTTGAGCAGAAATGGGAATTTATTGGCTCAAGTAACTGGGGGGCTTAGAGGTACATTTGACAGGGTGGCACACAGTTGGATCCAGGGTATTCAAAGGATGCCCTAAGGCATATGTCCTCTTTTCTCTGCCTCCTAATTATGTCTTAGCTTCATTCTCAACCTGGCTTTCCTCATGCATCCTGACAGCTCTAAGATCACATGCTCATTGTAGGTATTAACACATCAAAAGGAAAAAGACAAAGAAGCCTCATTTCTAGTAGTTCTAGGTGAAACCTAGACAGCTCTGCTTGCCTTAGTTTGGGTATCCCTATACCAATCACTGGAGGCACTCCTATTAGTCAGGCCTGAATTATGTGCTTTCTTAGAGCACATGTAATGGATTCTGTTACCAGAGGAAAGGTACAGGTACAGTGCAGACGTAGAGGTACAGGCTTCTGCAGGCCTACTACAGTTCACTTATAAACCAAAGCCAAAAGAAGTTAACTCATAACTGCCTGGTGCAGGGGATCAACTTGTTCCATATCTAGATGCCTAGAGTCCTCTGACACCTATACAAGTAGACAGAAAATAGAGACCTACAACATGACATCAATTCTCTCAATTAGGAATTGCATGTAGCTACTAGTAAGAGATCTGAAAATCACAGTAGCTTAAAGAAAATACAAATTTACTTTCTTCTCTGATAAAATAATCAAGAGTAGTCAATTCTAGGTTGCTATTATATGGCATCTCCATAGCTATCAAACACCCAGTTTCTATTTATCTTTCCTCAGACCCTGGCTGCCATACCCAGGGTTGCCTCATAGTCACAATATGATGACTGTAGCTCCAGCCATCATGTTACTATTCCAGCAGCAAAAAGGAGATAGAGGCAAGGGCAAAGGATGCTCCTCCCTGCTAAATAAATTCCCATTTAAAATGTTTCTCAGAAGCTCTTCTTATGAATTCTGCTTATACCTCCCTAGCTATTCCTAAGTTTAAGGGAGGCTAAAATACATACTGGAAGGCAACTAGCAATCTCTGCTAGAGATACCACAGTCCTGGTGGAATAAATGACACTCTTCCCAAATGGAGCAGAAGTCATATGGTGAAAGCCCATTAAACTCCATTGCATTCTAGCCTGGTTAGAACCTAGAAGTACACAGTGCCTGGCAGTTTACATGTGTAACATATGTAAATGATGATTATTAATTTTCCAACTTTAGAAAATTACACAGTAAAGATTTATTTTAAAGCTGTAATCTTTAGTGTGAATGTTTGAGAACATTTATCCAAAGATGTCTTGGCTTCCTTCTGTGTTCACCACTATTGTTTGATTACGTGTTTTTCAAAGCAAGTTTTAAAAACTGCTGGAAGCCTCTTATGGTGGTTAATACATTATCTTAAGCAATTTAATGCAAATTAATTTTTACACAACCTTGAGTTTCAAAGGCCATTGAACTGGGAAGGGAAGGAGTGAGGATGGGGAGGAATCTGCTCGCTGCCTCCCATCTGGACCCCTCAGCCAGCCCCATCTGCTCTCACATGCAGCAACTAACACTAAAGCTACTCCCCTGCCAAACATGCCATGTGCAGGTTAGCTTATTCTTTTTTTACTCAAGACTTATTCTTTTTTTTACTCAAGAAAATGTTAAAATGCATAGAAAAATGTATATTTCAGGTTTTCTAGAAAACTTGATGGACTTATTTTGGCATTTCAGAATTTTTTTTTTGAACCATAACCCAAGTTTTCCATCAGGTTTTATTATTTATTTTCTCTTCTGTTTTGTTTCTGGATTTTGTTCTCTTTTAATAGCACAATTCTCCTTTCCCAGGAGGGTCCTAGAGCATGTTCAGATCAAATGGGAGCCACTGGAAAGTTCAGGGTAGAGTGGTGGACCTGGATTTGTGATTTGGGGTGATGCTCCTGGGTGGCTACAAGGAGGAGAGTGGATTGATGGGCTGGGAGCAAGAGGCAGGCAAGGAGCCCAGTTAGGAGAGGGCAGCAGCCCTAAAGCAGTTGAGACGATGATGGCATTCTGAACTAGGGTTGTAGAAATGACAACAAATTGACCCACAAAGGCATTTGGGAAATAGAATTGACAGAATTTGTTGGTAGTTTGGATGTGGGGAGATGAGGGAGATGTCATGTATGACCATAGATTTCTGGGTTAGGCAGTTAGGTGGAGATGATATTACCCAGTTCCCTGAGAGAGTAAACGTGAGAGTAGAGGACTGTTTGGAGGAAGGTGATGAGTTCAGTTCTGGACAATCAGTTCCCTGCTTCTGGCCTTTACGACATGGCGGAAGAGTGGAAGGCTGGTGAGCCAAATGTGATTCATGACCAACTGCATCACTCGGCATGGCATGTAAAATGAAGGAGTCTGTCAGGTGAAGTTATGAATAATCTTAACCTCAGGAACCAAGACGTATTAGCAGTTCAATAATTCACTAATTTAAAAGCCTGGGTACACCCCCACAGTTGGCCGCCCCTCCCTGAAGTCACGTGCCTTCACTAGAGGCCTCCTCTGCTTCTCAGTGATGCCCTTCACACAGGTGACTGGCCACTCAAATGAATTCAGGAGAATTTCAGGGCCTGCCACCACTTGCATTTCTCTTGCCCTTCTGGTGAAATGACACCATGCGGTCGTAACATCAATGATTTTTCATTTTCAAAATACCAACCCCCTAAAGGGCTTTTGACGTTTTCACTCAGAAGTAAAAAAATCACAGTAGTAAAGTGATCATATCTTTATAACAGGGATGTTGCCTCAAACAGATGTTTGAGATGGGCTCCAAGTCTATTTTATTAAAATATTGATATTTTTTTAAATACTTTAAATTCTTTCTTCTCTATCATGCATTGTATATCTTAGGTGCTGATTATTTCTCTTGGGTAAGGTAGGGATGGAGGAAGGCAGAAATTATTGTCTTATTGCTAGTACTCTGGAAATATATAATTCAACCACACCAAGTGAAAACCACCTCCTCTTGTTGGCCTTTAAAACAAAAATAGCCAACTCATATAATTTCCTCAAAGTTTATAAAAGTGATTAATGACATAGGTGAATATCTTCAGGTGTTCTTTTAAAAGAACTAATCATTTAATTTGGTAGTGTGCCTCTATGTCCCCTTCCAACAACAGAGCATAAGAGTAGTGACTTTTTCTGAGAGCATGGTTTTCTCTTTGCTTATTCCCATGTCCCACATTTGCCCCATCTATCCAGCAGTTGAGTTCCAAAAAGTGGTTGTGGTCAGCTACTAAGCACACACTGGGCCAGATGCTTACAGATAATGGATCATGATGGCAAAGGGAAAGTGAGGCCAGAATCTGACTCCAACCAGCTTGGTGAACTGACAAAAACAAGGTCTCAGGAATAATGGTAATAGGAGAGAATATTGTACTCATTTTGCAAGACAGTCATTCTGCGTTTGTTTGTACAGCAGCATTTTGTAGCAGATCAGAATGTCCTGACCTCACTGTCAGCCACTGGCAGCCGTCCTGGCCTCACCTTATTCCTGCCGCTGCGCTGTGGGTGGAGTAGAGGACAGGCTGTTGTTCCCCTGGGTCACTGTGAGAGGAGCCAGAGATACACATTCTTGTTTCCATTCTCCCTGGGAGCCCATGGGATGGAACTGAAGCAAAGTTGTATAAAACCAATTGACAAGGGACTTCTACAACTTCTACAGCCAGCCATGATAGAGTAACAGGAGGGAAAAAAAACCCTGAAAAAACATGAAGTAGCAGTTTACAGACAGTGGAAAACAGCAGCACAGTACAGTGATTCCTGAGAGAGGGGAACAAATCACCTGGGCCCTAGCTTGCCACCTGGAGAGAGTCTCCAGGCCATGCACAGAGAGGAGGACCTAGGCAGAGCCCAGCAGTCTCACTGAGTTGGGGAGGCAGGACTAGGAGTCTGGGGAGGCTAAGGGAGCTAGAGTTCCCAGGGAAGAATACTACAAAAGAGAGAGCTGCACAAGACAGTGCTTCCGAGGTCTGCAGAAGGCTCTGCTAAGGCCTCAGGGCAGTTAACCATAGGCGTGTGAGGAAACTACTGAGGCTGAGCAAAGAACCAACAAAAACAGAGCAAGTAGAACATTCCTCTGAGCTCCCACAGGGTGGGGAATGGTCCATGTTCACACCAGACAGAATATTAGAGAACAACCTTGAAATATGTAAGATACTGGGTAGAGTTCTCAGATTATTGTTTCAGTAGTAGGGCCAAATTAGCCTAAATGAATCGCTGCTCAGGATCACCTAGCAAAGCTTAAAAGCAAGCCTCAAATGGACCAAGCTGTTTCCAAGTAACCTAACTGCATTCCAGAACAAAACTGAAAAATGTTTAAGGAAATGCAAATGAACACCAAAAACAAACAAAAACCCAGCATCCAAAAACATAAAATTCACAATGTCTGACACCCAATCAAGAATTACCAGGCATGCAAACACACAATAAAACTTGACCCATAATAATGAGAAAATCAATCAATACAGACCCAGGAGTTAAAAAGATCTTAGAATTGGTAGAGAAGGACATTAAGACATTCATTACATTTTTTATGTTCAAGAGGATAGAAGAAAGATTGAGTAAAATAAACAGTCACTGAAACTACTTAAAAAATCCAAATCAAACCTCTAGAGTGAAAACTACAGTTTTTGAGAGGAAAACTGCAGTAGATATTATTCACAGCAGATTAAGTAGCAAAACAGTACCAAAACAATAAAAAATTAGAATTTGGTCCCCCTCTCTATATTTCTAATTTCTACACAGTACACTTGATCTCATTAAAGCATACTAATAATCCTGTTCCACAACATTTAGATTTCACTCCCTCCCTGAAAGAAACACTCAAAGTGGTTAGGGAATCAACTTAGTCATAAACATTATATGTAGATATATAAAATTATTACACATATACAGTATATACATACATACAGTATATACATACATATATATTATATATAAGGTAGATATACTTACATATGCATAAAATGTTTCTTGAAGGCTACCCAAGAAACTGATAACATCAGATGCCTCTAGGAAACAAAACTGAGTATCTGGGGCAGAAATGGAGACTTTCCACTGTACTTTTTGTACCCTCTGTATCCCTTGGACTGTGCATGTATTACTTATTCAAAACATAGATAAAATATGGAATAAACTGCACCTGCTGACCATAAATGGACTCAACAATGGAACATGAATGGAATCAGGAAGGAAGTGGGGTCCCTCAGCCACCTGGATGAATAGATGCCCAGAGCCCCTAGTGGGGCAAGTATCCCAGACCCTGTCTGTGGGGCCAGGACAGAGCTGGAGGGGGCTTGTAAGCCACAGTGATATCCGTACAGTTGCCCCATGGATAATAAGCAGCACATCCAAAGTTGGGTTTTCAGACCCTTACCAACCCTAACCTTTACTTGAAGCAGCATGAATCATCAGTCCTACCCTGCTCCAGTTGATTCTGGTTTAAAGGGAGAGCACCCCAAGGATTAGAACCATTAAGTAGAAGTTCCTGGGATGTAGATTTCAGTTCAATAGAAGGAACAACTTTTAAAATGGGATCAAAGAGTAAACTGGACCCCCTGGGAGGTAGTGAGGTCACTACCTTTAGACGTGTTTAAACACTGAACAGTCAAGCCACAGGGTTGCTACAGACAAGATTTAGCATCCTGCAGATGATGACACCATGTAGTTAACCTTTTGAGTCCCTCTGCATGTGGTGGGTGAGCAGATGGGCGGTGTGTCCCCTTTCTCTTTCACTAGGTGAACAGCAAGTCAAATAAGACAGATATTAGTAGTATTTGCACAGAACTCATGGAGTATCCCTTGCTGGTGAGAAGTTTTTAGAATACCCATATCTTGCTAAATACCGGAAGCAATTAACATTGCCCACAATCACCGTAAGCCTTGTGTCTTGCCGATGGGTTTCAGCCCCGGGCAAGTTCACTGTGGATTCAGTGTGACCAAAGAAATGACAGTAGAACATAATAAGGGTTGTACCCAACTTTATTTCCACTGCTGTCAAGTCAGTCATTAAAATCCTGTTCACTCAAAGCGAGTCTGCATGCGGCAAGCTGGTCTCTGCCTCTGGGCCTCTCTGCCTGCACAGCCGTCGTCTGGGCCTCTGCCCTTGGCGCGCTGCCACCACTGCAGCCTGTGCTCTGCTCTCCTGCAGCCTTGCAGCCAGGACACCATGTCACCCAGAGCACTGGGCAGGGCTCTTTATATAGAGTCAATAACGCATTGCCCACATGTGTAGTGAGCTAGTCATCCAGGGCCAGGTGAGAATCCTGGCCACAGGAACCTTCATTTTATCCACACCATGGAATTTAGGTTTGTGGATAAGCTCTTGCTTTCCCAGTATTCTAATAGTTCCTCGTTCTCTCAGCTAACTGCTGAGAAATTTGTGTAGTAAATTTATAGTGTGAGTAAGAGTAATTATTCAGGCATTTTGTTACCTGTGCCTAGAACCAGCACCTGCCAGGGGAAGACGGTACTGAGGTACAGCAATTCCATGTTTAAGGAGAATTTGAAACAAAGAAAAGTAAATATGAAAAATACATATCCCCTAAAAAACACAACATTTTATTCAACACAGAGGAAGCAAGAGGGAGAACAAAGAGCTAGATAAATGAAGGAAATCTCTGTTTGGGGATAAGCCAAATAAACTTAAATGGTTTAAGGAATAAATTGATGGAGTAATTCGAATCATGGGCAGGTGCTATGAATGTAATTTAGTAAATGCTCGGGAATCTGCCAAGGAAGAGAAAAATGTGTTGCTTTTGAGATCATTTCCCAGCAGCTTCATAAAAGAAAACTGATTACAGGAATTTAATAAGTAAAACAGAGCCAGAAATACAGTAATCAAATGAGTTTTTAATTACACTTCAGGCAGAAAAGAATTCCAATTTGTGCTCCTGGGATTGAAAAAAAGTTTTGGAGAAATGCTTTTGTTGCAGGAAAATAACAAACACTAATTTCCATAGGAATTACAGTAGTCAGTTTAATTAAAAGGCTTGATCAGAGTGAGAGGAGCCAGTGCCAAACTACCCTACATAAAGCCATGGCACTCATTGCTACCTCACACTATTATCTAAATGAAAAAACTGCATTGAGCAGAAAACAGGCACCTGCATTTTTCTCATGGACATAAAGGGGATTTTGATCACTGCCTAGTTATTAAGTGGCTGTGTTTTATTTTCATATGGAAAAGTTAATACATCTGACTTAAAATGAGATGTTGTTGTTTGGTATGCTAAATACTGCTTTTAAGAGAAAGAACGTGCTGTGGAAGGGACATCAGAGTGAAGGGACACCACCTCAGCCAGGCTGGAGTGCTCACTGCTCAGGGGATACTGATTATTTCTGGGCTTTTCAACCCCCACTTAACTTATATCTAGTTACATTTAACTCATATGCCTGTAACTGCCTGGAAAGGAGGATTATTTGAAAGGATCAATCAGGTCTTCCTAGTGGGTGGTTTGCACTCGTGCTTTGGGAAGTACATTCCCCAACAGGAAGAGCTATTCTTCCTTTGCTTTTGACCATCCCCTAACCACAGATTATGCTTGGAGAAGGCTTCTCAGAAGGTGTGCTGAAATTGCTATGTTTTTGTTCCCCTTGTGATGAGCAGGACACACCTGCAAGGTATGTACAAGGGACTTGGGGTAGAATCTGTGGCCACAAAATACTGACCCACGGCATGAAGTGGGAACACTGTCTTTCTGTGACCTCACACCCCCACAGCTCCATGACCCTCATTTTATTCATCGCCTTGCTCCACCATAGGGGCGATCCAAGTTTTGTGAGACTGGAAGTTTATTCCATTTGGGAATAGAGGACTCTTTTTAAAACAATAATACAAAATTAAGTACAGAAGAAAATATTTAGAAATGTCTCCTGCAAGTGAGGACCCTGAATCCTGAGCCTCACTAGCCTGTGTCAGTTGGCCTCTGACCACACCCACCACTTCCTGTTCCCTCCTCTCTCCTGCCCCACTCTGTCCCTCCCTTCCATATGCCTTGTTCTTTTCTCTCATGTCTATTCCCATACGTGTCCTCATGTTGATATGTACACTGAGCACAGCTTCCAGATCCTAGCTTTAAAAATGAGCACCTCCTATTGTTCTAGGATTTTACCTGGGCCTTTCTTATCCAGGTAAGTCCACCCAGTCATCTGTGGGTTTATTTTTGGAAAATTTTAAGTTCATGGTCTATTGAGATCTGAAGACCTCCATAGCAGGCAAAGATACCCATAGCAGTAGGCATGCGTGACCTGGATATTTTGTTCTCTGTTTGCAGATTTAAAAACAGGATCATAATTTAATTTGTTGGTACCCCCTGGAGCAGAACACAGCCACCCTGTCTTATTTTTTCATTTTCTGTATAGATTTTATTAACATAATACAATGGCATTAAATGCATGTTTACTTCTTGTAAATAGCTCATGTTTACCAAAGTAATCATCTCTTTCATTTCTTACAGCCAGTTTCCACTTTCTTTACAAGTAAAAGCTGGAAAGAAAATATGTCAGTGACTCTGATTCCTCTCTCCCCCACCTATTTTTTGTTTTATCTTAGGCATTGGTGAAGGTCAATGTGAAACTGAAGCCGATGCTGGATGCAGTGGCTGTGAACAGAAGTAAGTGGGAAGAGCTGCACCGGAGAAGGCAGCTCAGCCCATCTGCCTCGCCCTCTGCCAGCCTCACAGTGGCCGGGGAAGACAGAAACTAACGACCGAGGCCAGCTGCTGTGGCAAAATGCATCCTGCAGAGCCAGCTTCAGTCCAGCCCCATCATCCTTTTGTTTCTTAAAGTTCAGATTGACATAAAGTCTCGGGGATGACTGGGACACATGCCTGGCCTTTCCGCCTGAAATGTGGTCAGCAGGGGAGAGCTTGGTGGGGAGCACAGAGGAGGAACTGGGGTGGGGGCACGCCCCAGGACCTTCAGCTTTCCCTGGAACAAACACACGCTGAGACTGAGACAAGGCGCTGGGCAGAGGATGGCTGTGCATCCAGGACCTGAGGCCAGTCAGCCCTGCTCATTCTGAGCCAAGGGAACATGGAACAGCAAAGGCATCATTAGCGCCACTTCATTTCGTGAACAGCTCTTCTGTTACAAGTCAGACAATGCCTGTCTTTGCATCCTCTCCTGAGCACCCTTTTGTGCCACACTGTCCCAAGAATCCCTGTTTGTATTCTCTAAAGGAATTTCATTTGTATCCTAAAGCTTCTTAATGAGGGGTCAGAGCCTTTAGAACTGCCTACCTAAAAGATAGACTCTATTATCCTTACAAATGCCAACCTTTCCCAGTTTTCCCTTGGCAAAGTCCATAGTGGAATACAGCAAATGTGTGTCTGGCATTCATACACAACTCATATTGCCCTGGGATTGGGGGCTCTCTTCAGTTTTTTAATTCAACCTTCATTGTAGACCAAGTTTTCTCCCAGAAAGAATGGATTAATAGGTTTTAATTAAAGCAAGGATGAAAGGAAATCTTTAGTTAGACTTACCACAAGTAACCCAGGAACATTTAGGAGCTATTTTCAACAGTGAGACATTTCCGTGGAGAATGATCAGGAACTATCTTGATGTCTTCTAGTGATGAGTTTTGTATAAAATGTAAGGTTACTACTGGTGCCAACCTAAAGCCAAGAAGGGGGCCCCAATTTTGGATTTGTCGTTAAGTGTAAGAAATAATGCTTGAAAAGTTAAGAAATAACAGTCTGTGCCGAGAACAAATTTCTGTAGGAAGCTACATTTACAGTAAGAATAAACTATATTATATAGATGCAATGACCAGAAAGCTACTTTGCTCCCCATGTTACTGAGAGATTGAGGACATGGTATGTCTTATCCAGAGAATGCTGGGCTAGGAGCTAGACTTTTACCCCTTGCTTTGGCACAACTGACTGGAGAATTTGGGATGAGTCATCTAACTTGTCCCAACCTATTCTCTCATTTGTCAAGTGACATTACATTAGGAAATGATTTTCAAACATGTTTTAACCTTCGAATGATTTGTTCAAATAAATCTTACAAGGAAACCCTAACATATCAAACATCTGAAAGCCAAAGTCCTCAGAAGCCAGGATGGAGGCCCTAAAGCCCCAAATCCTCATCTCTTTGATTCCATACACAGTGGTCCAAAGTGGCTCTGAGGAGTTAAAAAACCCCTGGGTTAGATGAACCTTGAAGTCCATTCCAGCTCTGAAACGTCTAAAATTTACAAACCATTTCTGTTCTTGTTGTTACTAGTCAGTATCAATTATTAACTTTGCTGATCAAATATTAAAGAAATAGGGGCCAACTTCCACAAAGACCATTGCTGTCCTAGCACACAGCAGACATTCAGAAAATGTTTAAAGAAAGGGTAAATAAAGGTACCAAAACAGAAGGGAGGGAAGAATGGGTATTAGCTGGGAAGAAGACTCTATATGGAAAGAAAGAAAGTAAAAACAATTATAGACCCTGGCAAAGAGGGATGCAGGGGAGAAGGGGAAAGCTCTTAGAGGATGACCGCAGAGTCAAGACAGAGGCTGAAGCAGGTGGGGAGAGGGCTGCCACAGCAAAGATGAGAGTCAATGCAAACAAAGAAAAATGGCACTTCTAACCCAGACAGTAATGGCACAAAATCTCGTCATCAAGTGCTTAGAAAAGAGAGACTTGAGCAGGGAGGGGGTTGACAAAAGAGAGAAAGAAGGAGCAGGAGCCCTAAAACATAATGTTTCAAGAACCCCTTTCCAGCTGTCTCTGCTGGGAGGACTAGAGGAGCTGGACGAGAAGGGGAAAGCAGGAAAAACTGCCTCTGCAGAGCAGGTAAGGGGAGGTTGTTCAGATTTATGCATTTTTATTAAGCCAGTTTTCTGAATCACTCTGCTATAAAGGAAAATAGCTTCTGCCTGGCATCTCCCTTCCCTCAGGTGAGGAACAAAGGGTGGGTGGAGTTCAGGACAGACCCTGAAAGTGTCTGCAGCTCAGAAGCACTGCAGGTGTTTCTAGCTGTTGTGCCACATCATGTTTATTACCACCAATGGGAATTGAAAATCAGTCCATGTGAGGCAGAGATGAACCCACATCTGTTATGCTCCACAACAGTAAATAAATAAATAGCCCAGACAGACGGATGCCAGTCTATCTAGAGCAAAATTTTAAAGCATGTGCTTTATGATAAAATTAGACCAGGGTCCAGTGGTGTCTGCAGGCAGCCACAAGCATGGTAGCTGCCCCAAGCAGTGAAGCTGCACATGGCTAAGGGGAACGTAATTTATAGCACAAGCCCTACAGCTTCCTCAAAGGTTGACTTTTCCTCTCATTTTCTTGCCTTTTTATTGGCTTCACTGCATGGTTGCCAATAGCAACACCCACTAGCAGCGATGGGAGTTCAACACCACTGCAATCTGCCATACAGCCGAGCCCTGACAATGTCGACCATCAATCAAGTAGCTGTTTGTAATTGCCTCCATCTATTTTTCCTGTCTCGAGCTATCTTTCCTATTGTGGGTCAAATTCAGAAACTGCTGACTAATGCCATGGGTCTGTTCCTCCCCGACCAGGAAGCAGTGGGAAAAGAGCCTGGCAGCCACCCTGGTGCCAGCACCCAGGGCATTAAGGGCTGAACTCTTGGGAGCTTGAGGTAGTTTTAATCCCTTTTCTAAATAACTTACACTTTTCCAAGAATGTGAGGCAGGTGTGATTATCCACTCATTCTGCTTTTCCAAAATAGAGAAAGGGAAATTTTCCCAGTCCTTATTTTTAATGTTTTCTTCCTACTGGAGGAAGGCATTTGAAATGTGAGCCTTTTATAGAACTTCCACCTGACCAGATTGCTTCCTCGTATCTCTTGGCATTAATGGCTGAAATGACTTCATCCTACTTTCTCCACAAGAGGTATTGTTTCCAGACATGCTATTTATTCTCTTATTAGTATGCAGCCAATACACGCACAACCTTCAATGTAGCTGGCAATCGTGGCAATCGTGGCAGTGGGGACAAATTGGCAAACTGTGAAGGGTGCTACCCAGCGCACAGTAGGTGGAGGTTCCCTCCTGACTTGGCCACAGGCTGGACCTTATCTTGGAACTCTCCCAGTGCTGGGTTTTCCACCTGTAAAATAAAAGCATTGACTTTTATTTAGTTCACTTCTAGACCAAAAGACCAAGCTGTATTTAACTATAAAAAATTTTTGCCATATAACCATCTTATTTGCCCTTCTCAAATAAAATAGGAGTTAACCTAAAGAGGTCATCTCACTAAAGACAAAATAAAAAGTTTCATATATGGGGTAGATATAAAAAACAACCTTACCACAGATATGTCTGAGCCTGCCTCTAGTGATCACTAAAGATATGGTCATTGGTACAATTTTTTTAAAATATACTTTTATTTCATAAAGGACAACTTTCTATAATCTCATATCATAGATATCCCATAAGTGGTAGTCAATTTAATTAAGCAGTAAATTTACAAAGTGAGTCAGAGGAAGTTAAAATTGCATATATGTTTTCTGTCTGTAAAATCTGAGATTTCTATACATTTTCAGGTATTTTATATTTGCATACATGTTGGGTTGGATTATAAATAATTTTTTAATTATGTTAGTATACTGACAATATTATCTAATATTAATACTATAGGAATTCAGTTGCTTTATTCATGTGTCAAAATTTATCATACTTTATCCACTTACCTTAGGTCATTAAACAGTCTGCTCGATTTACTTTGCACTAAAATTATTTTAAAATCCACTTTCCTACTGATTCTTAATGACTGCAGAAAGGTGAACTACAGGTTTGTCCCCAGTAACAGTCTGAAACAATTCCCTTCAAGCAGAAATCCAAACATATTAGGGGAAGATTTAAATCTAAAGAAAAATACATTGGCTAGAAAAAAAAAAACCTCAAAAAGGATTCATTTCAGCAACAGAACAAAACCTAATTTGAGGCCCTAAAAACTCTGGCATTACTGCTGTAGTGATGTTTCATTATTATCTGTTTCAGAATAACAGTCTCTGAAACTGCCGTTTGGCCACAAGCTTTAAAGAACTCTGAAAGCTCAAAAAGTAGCAGACAATTAAAAGGTTGAATCTAGCTACAAGAAGGCCAAAATTTCAAAATCCAATATTCAAGTTGATATTTCAAATTCAATATTGAATTTCAACCTTTCATAAGCAAGCATTAGTAGAATAAAGCACATAGATGGCAGAAGTAAAATGAAGTGTGGGGAATCTCATGATGAGAACTTGGATTTAGTAATGCCTGATGTCCTGCTTACATTGCTTTACCTTTTCCTCAATTTGTAATTTTGGGTTGTACATCTTTTCTAATGTGATTTTGAATGTTCATGCATATTTGGCACATCTCTCAACAGTGTTCAAAATAAGTTGTTTATCTGTGTAGCATATCTATACCAATGTCATTGAATGTATACATTGGTTCAGAAATGTTTTATTAAGTCAATGAAGTATTTGCTGTGAAAAAAGTGTGTTACTTGAGGCATTATTTATCTTTGTGTTAATTTACTATGTATATGTGTGTGTGCATTAGAATCTCAATTTTCTTCTTTAGACTTGTTATATTTCGATTAATTTTTTGAAATATAACTTGGATATAGGAGGCTAGGTTTTTGGTTTTTATCTTATCCCCTTGGAGAAAAATTGCCTTTGCCATTTTATTTTGATGTACAATAATCCAAAAAGGACCCCCTACTGATTAGCTGCCTAATTATTATTGTTTTACACAAAAGAAAGGAAATATGTCTTCAAGTGACTTGTTTGAATTCATTCTCTTTGTGTAGATTCCCCAGGCTGATGTTTCATTATAAGAATACAATTATTGTAAACTGCTCGGCAATTTCACAAGCAACTAATCCATGATTTTGAAACAGTCTGTTTTAAGAGACCTAAATATCTTTTGTTTTTAATAAAATGCTTAAAGTTTAACTAAAGCTCTGGAATAATCTTTCTTCTCTTGAGACAAGTGATTTAAGAGCTGAAGGAGGCAAGCATGCACCTGAATACCTACAATTTAAATTACCACTGTTTCACCCATTAACCTTATCTGATCTGTGATGTTCCCCTGGGTGAGAGGGGCACTGTGACAGCACTGTCCATGGAGCATTTTAAAGATGACAAAAGGTTCTTCGAATTATTGAAGTTTTTCTGGAGAAGAGTCTGCAGCCAAATACGGGTTCCTGCAACCGTTACAGATTGCTCAGATTTGCATGGACAATTACACAGGGGGATGACATCAATGCAGGGCCGCCAGCCACACTGACGCCATGCAATTACACAGTGGCTTCAGTGCTTAAACTTTAAATTTCTTACACCATTGTGGCTGTTCTATTAGAACAAACTGCAACAAATGATCCAAAGCCAATTCAAATGACTGGAGGGGAGGTGCCCCGGGGAGAGCGAGAAGAGGTGCAGTGTGGCCCCTACTGGCCAGCTTAAGCAAGCACCATCCCCGCGTACTGCCTGCAGCAGCCACAGCTGCTTCGTGCTTTGCAGTCCATGCCTTTCAAGTGAGACCAGCAGTAAGAATCACCTAATTCACAAAGGGGCTGTGAGGCATAATGACGGAAGTAGGCAAAGCAGGACCTGCTCCTGCAACAGAAAATACTGCATAAACACAGAGGGTTAGAGTAGCTCTTTGGATGGTTGGTTGATTTCTTTAAATGACAGTATCCACAGTCGTGCCCCTGTCTGCTAATTCCATTTATACACCGTAATACCAGCGTGCTCTTCCTGATAACTTATTTTAGATAATAATACCATAAGCCCCAAAATATAAGCTACTTAATACAAAACAAGGTAATATCCAAAAAGGAAATCTAATTAAAATATTAATAAAGCTGGAACTACCAGCACAAGGGGAGTTCATAATGAGGTGAAATGTCTCACCATCTGAACATAAATGTTCCCAAGTGTTGACTTGGTATACAATCTTTCCACAAGTCTTAAAAGATTGAACAGATGCTCCTTGAAGTCAGTCAATTACATTACCAATTTGGCATGAATTTACTCTTTTTTCCCTATTTATGGTAGTTCACTGGTAGGGGGTGGGAGGGAGCAAGGTAATTTGAGTCCCCAAAGCTGGCCATCCTGAAGAAATCGGCCTGGAATAAAAAGCAAAAATGTAACACCTGGCAGCTGGTTTTGCAGGTCTCTCTTTATCAAGGAAGGTGTTTTACCAAAGCTGTGGTTGTTAGGATGTTCATGAATTACCAATGTTCAACAGGAAGTGATCACATTAAATAATAATAATAAAAAAATTACCTTCCAACTAGTTTTAAAGGAGAATGCCAAATAGATTATACATACAAATAGGATATGGGATTTAATCATCTCACATTTTGGCAGACAAAATCAAAACCATGTTAAGAACCAAACATCACACTTTAAGATCCTATACATTTTGCCTGAATGGAATTCTTCTACGTGGTAAACATGCCTCCTCTTATGTAGCAAAATCCACCATGAGTCCAACACCATTTTCTCAAAGCCTAATTCCCTTTAAGGCAATAAATCATTTTACTGATACTGCAAAATGCTTTTTTTATTGCTAGGAATAGTAAAATATACTTATTTCTTGATACATGCTCCAGATTTTCAAGATTCTTTTGGAAACAATGATCCCTTTTGACATTTTATAATATTTCACCCAACTTACTGCTTTCCAGAATTTCTATCATTAATGAAAGGGCCTTATTTCACTGCCCCACCCCACACCCCAAAAAAACAATCTATTCCCCAACTTACTATCAGAACTAAATAAAAACTGGTCTGTCACAGCAGCAGTGATGGTCATGCCAATTTCACAGTGTGATTTGCGTACTCATTTCACTTTGAAAATGACCCTGCCCTCCATCTGTCAAGCCGAATGTCCTGCATTTTTCATGCCAGGCCTCGGGAGCAGCAGCACATGAAATAGCAGGAAGACACAGAATGGCTTCCCTCCTGCCCCCCTCAGCTGCCACACGCACAGCTATGTACCAGCACAAAGGGGGGAACCTCAACCATGACTGAAGGCATCAGAGAAATTTGGGGGAGAGCACGTACATAGTTCTATTTTTCACACATTTCCAAGAAGCCAGCTAAAGGTGAATACTTCCATGATGCAAGTACAACTCTGAGAAAGAGACTGACAGACTGAAGATATAAAAGGCAATTTCCCTTTTCCGTGTTCTGTCATGATATCTTGATTTAATAGCAACTTACCCAAACTAACAGTTCATACATAAGGACTTTTACATATGTTCCTCAGTTTCCAGGGGACAAGTATAGACAGGCAGCCATAAAGGTGAAGATCTTCCCTCACTATGCACTGATTATTGAGCAGCACTAGGTAGCATCCCTTGATACATGTACCTCCCTGGATTGAAGGTGCTAAAAGAGTGCATCCAGAAATTGGGTTCAAAAATGCCTCTGACTAGGGTTACAGTGGTCCTCATCAGCTGTTTTCCTCCAATGCTGTTAGGTGCCCCAGACCCCCACTCTGAAATGGGACCAGTTTGTACCTTTCCTAGTATTCATACAGTCAAAGTTTCCTTGTCTGATCCCAACCAGAAGGACACAGCTCTGCCAATTTCTCAGCAAGGGAGAAGACTGAATGAGTACATAAGTGGGTTGTTTTATGATAGCAGCAACCCCACACCTAGAGAAGTCTCCTCCTAGTTATACCAAGTGACTAGGAACTACACCATCTCCACTAGTTACTTTCTAACATCTGCAATTCAGGCCTGCCAGTTCAAATTTCTACTGCTCACACCAAGTTAGCTGGTTGTTTTGATGAAGAAAAAAGACACTAATCTTCCATCATACGACTTGGCACCAAACACTGAGTCCTTACAAACTCATCTACAAGAGATATATGGAATAGGTTATCCATCCGTCACTATTTCCACCTGAAACCCTGTTGGGTATCATGGCACAGCTGCTAAGTACCTAGCTGTGTGGTTTTTAGCAAATTACTTAAACCTTTCTAGTACACAGATTCTTCATCTCTAATATACAGAATACAGGGTGGTTATTAACATTAGAGATAATATACATAAATAGCCTAATGGAGTGCCATACATTATGGTTGGTGTTGGCTTTGAAATTTATATATAGAAAAGATTGACAGACAGCAAAACTATAGAGACAGAAAAGTACTTGCATCAAAGTCTTTTAACTTCATAGACAAGACGTGTTTTTATTCAGACACCGGTTATCTTAAATACTACACAAGCCAATTCAGGTCATGGAAAATGAAAGGAGTCAGGGAGATCAAGTTTCTTATTGGTAGTTAAGGTAGGAGGACCAGGGCAGTATGCATGGCTGAGTTTAAACCACAACATCTGTTCAGAAATAATTGTTTATGAAAAAAAGGACGAGGGAGACACCTGGATCTGATATTGGAAGTCTCCCGGTACCGCGTGATTCCCAAAACCATTCCCTATCCTCAACCTGGGGTAAAAATGAAAATAAGCAGTCTTGTTCTTAAAAAGTGTGCCCCAAGGCAACTTAAAAAAAGAAACTTTTAATTCCAGGGGAATTTCAAGGAGGTATTCCACCTTTTCACTTCCAAGAATTTGGAAAAACAAAAAGTGAACCAACAGTATTTGTATGCACTGCGTAGTGTATAAACTAAAAACGTAAGGGACCGCAGACCACTAAAACTTCCTCCCGCGCCTCAAAGACAAAACACGCACCCGCAATCCTCCATCACAGACAGAAAGCTGGTGAAAACCCACCTCGCGACAGCAGCGGTGCTACCTGCAAAGACTACGCCTCCCAGCATGCAGCGAGGCAACGTCCCTGATGGGCGGTGCGATTCAACCGCAGCATGCCGGGAAGAAGACTTTCCCTCTCTGAACTATGGGGCGGCGTAAACTTTCCGGTGCTCACAACTTTCGTTGCCTAGAGTGTCTGAGGATTAAGTCAATAAATCAAAAGACTCACGTCACTGATTCCTTTTTATTACTAACAGGTTCTTTATCTTGCAAAGTAATCGCCCGACTGGAAGTCCTTCCGTTTCCGTCTTTGTTGCCGTGGTAACGAGGATGCACCGCCATCCTGGCGGTTATGGCCGGGCTGGGCAGCGCGCAGATCCCCGATGGGGAATTCACCGCCTTCGTGTACCGGCTCATCCGCGATGCCCGCCACGCCGAGGCCGCGCAGCTGCTGGGCGGAGAACTCCAGCGGAGCCCGAGGAGCCGCGCCGGCCTGTCGCTGCTGGGCTACTGCTACTACCGCCTGCAGGAGTTCGCGCTGGCCGCCGAGTGCTATGAGCAGCTGAGCCAGCTGCACCCGGAACTGGAGCAGTACCGCCTGTACCAGGCCCAGGCGCTGTACAAGGCCTGCCTGTACCCGGAGGCCTCGCGGGTTGCCTGCCTCCTCCTGGACAACCCCGCCTACAGCAGCCGTGTCCTCCGTCTGCAGGCTGCTATCAAGTACAGTGAGGGCGATCTGCCCGGGGCTAGGAGCCTCGTGGAGCAGCTGCTGAGCGGGCAAACGGGAGATGACAGTGGGGGCCAGGTCAACCTGGGTTGTTTGCTCTACAAGGAGGGTCAGTATGAAGCCGCGTGTTCCAAGTTCCTTGCGGCCCTGCAGGCCTCGGGCTACCGGCCTGACCTTTCTTACAATCTCGCTTTGGCCTGGTACAGCAGCCGGCACTACGACGCAGCGCTGAAGCATATCGCCGACATCATTGAGCGTGGCATCCGCCAGCACCCAGAGCTAGGTGTGGGCATGACCACTGAGGGCATTGATGTTCGCAGTGTTGGCAACACCTTAGTCCTGCACCAGACTTCTCTGGTGGAAGCCTTCAACCTCAAGGCAGCCATAGAATACCAACTGAGAAACTATGAGGCGGCCTGGGAAGCCCTCACGGACATGCCACCCAGGGCAGAGGAAGAGTTGGACCCTGTGACCCTGCACAACCAGGCGCTGATGAACATGGATGCCAGGCCTACAGAAGGGTTTGAAAAACTACAGTTTTTGCTTCAACAGAACCCCTTTCCCCCAGAGACCTTTGGCAACCTGTTGCTGCTGTACTGTAAGTATGAGTACTTTGACCTGGCAGCAGATGTCCTGGCAGAGAATGCCCATTTGACTTACAGGTTCCTCACACCCTATCTCTATGACTTCTTGGATGCCATGATCACTTGCCAGACAGCTCCTGAAGAGGCTTTCATGAAGCTTGATGGGCTAGCTGGGATGCTGACCGAACAGCTCCAGAGACTCACCATGCAAGTACAGGAAGCGAGACACAATAGAGATGATGAAGCTGTCAAAAGGGCAGTGAGTGAGTATGATGACACCCTGGAGAAGTATATTCCCGTGCTGATGGCCCAAGCAAAAATCTACTGGAACCTTGAAAATTATCCAATGGTGGAAAAGATCTTTCGCAAATCAGTGGAATTCTGTAATGACCACGATGTGTGGAAGTTGAATGTGGCTCATGTTCTGTTCATGCAGGAAAACAAATACAAAGAAGCCATCGGCCTTTATGAACCCATAGCCAAGAAGCATTATGACAGCATCCTGAATGTCAGTGCTATTGTGTTGGCTAACCTGTGTGTTTCATACATTATGACAAGTCAAAATGAAGAAGCTGAAGAGCTGATGAGGAAGATTGAAAAGGAGGAAGAGCACCTCTCCTACGATGACCCAGACAAGAAAACCTACCATCTCTGCATTGTGAATTTGGTGATAGGGACACTGTATTGTGCCAAAGGAAATTATGACTTTGGTATTTCTCGGGTTATCAAAAGCTTGGAACCTTATAATAAAAAACTGGGGACTGATACCTGGTATTATGCCAAACGATGCTTCCTGTCCTTATTAGAAAACATGTCCAAACACATGATCATTCTTTGTGACACTGTTATTCAAGAATGTGTCCAGTGTCTAGAACAGTGTGAACTCTATGGTAGGAACATACCTGCTGTTATTGAACAACCTCTGGAAGAAGAAAGAGTACTTACTGGAAAGAATACAGTCACATATGAGTCCAGACAGTTAAAAGCTTTGATTTATGAGATTACAGGATAGAATATGTAGTAATGTCTAATAATGTCTTTCATTAAAATGGCTTTGTTACCACACTTTTAAAATCTATATCTTTGACATCTTTACATTTGTTACATATTGCACTTTGTACACTTAAAACTATAATAAACTGAGGAACTAATAAGATTAAGGAACATGGAGTGTGAGCTAAATCACTTTTGCATTCTCTGCCAGTAGCAGTCACTGAGTTTTGCACTCACAGAACGGTTGCTAGAATGACATCTCTGTATAAGCAAGTAACCCTAAGTAGCAGTTTATATTCTAATTTTAGGCTGTAGAAAAGGGTGTGGAACAACCAATGGGCTAAATTAGGCAGTATGTTTGCATTCCTCTGGTGACTAGTATGTAAATGTCGCTAGCCCATGGCTGAACCATTTTTTTCTATCAGCCAATAAAGACAGGTCCATTCTGTCATCACAGGATAGATTGTGTTGTCCAGTAAGTCCAGTTCTGACCTTGACTGAATGACTCCACTCCCATTTTTCAGTCTTTTAACATTAAGGTCTTGACAAATTGAGTTTGGACCTTGGCTTAAGCTCTTTTAGAATTGTAGGTAGTCATAGGATGAGAATGTTTTTGTTGGTTCTTTTCAGGTTACATGGTTTGGTTCATGACTTACTTTTTCTTCCGTAATGTGGTTGATTGATTGGTCATAAGTTTTATAATGTCTATTTTCCTTCATTTTCCATTTTTGGTATTCCAGAATTGACTGTGCCTCATTTGAATACTGAAAAATAACCAAGGTTGGGAGCTTCCTAATGTGTTTGGAATAGGAAAAATAAGCACTGAACTGACAATGGCAAGACTGAGGTACAAGTTCCATACCTTCCACCATCAAGTTTTAGGTCTTAAGAAAGTCACTTGCCCCTTGAGATCTCAAAAACATTTGAACTACTAGATGGTCTTTACAATTACTTCTGGCTGTCACATCTGATTCTGTATAAGCCATGCACAGAAAATTGCCTTCTTAAAGATTTGTATATAGAAGCAAGTAGTCAGTCAGGAAATGAAATATGTAATTGAATTTCAAATAAATTCTGCTATTTTGGCTTATAGTAACTATTAGCTCCTAAGGTAAATATTTGTTCTGTTATTGTTACATGCTATAACACACTGATCACTACTAATACATTTTGAATTTTGGCTTTTTTTTACTTGAGCTTTTGCTTACAACTCTAGGCAGTTTTTTGCTATGGTTGTGCATAAATTAAGAATGTTGTAAATATTTAGAAATTTTTTTCATTTTCTGCACCTTTTAATTGATTTATTAATGTATGTATTTAGAGGGGGAGGGGAAGTTCTCTTTTAATTCTTCCCCAAAAGTGATATGCCAGAAATGATATTTAAATGATATATACTCCAGGAGTTTTTTTAACAAGGTAGTATCATATGAATATTTTTAATCAATTTTTCTTGAAATAATTAGAGATTCTCCAGCCCCTGAAGTGAAGGCCTCCAGCTGCCAGTCTGCCAGAAATCTGGAAGCAGAGGAACAGGTGAGGTGAAGATGAAACTGAGATTCCACTATGTGGTTTACTTCACAGCCCACCTTGGATCCCCTTCATGTCCAAATCTCAGTAGTTAATCAGGTGTCTGCTGCCATTTACAGAGCAGAAGTAATGGATAACAGAGTGGAAGTAACAGACACCAGAACTACTCCTATAACTAAGTCACCAAATTGAGTCATCATTCCTTACCCCTTTGCTCTATTTAATACAAGGAGAAGAGGTCATGCAGACTTTCCAAAAGGACAAAGCCACATGAACAGAAAGACAATCTCCAGTTCATAAAGCTTTCTCTTGGCCTGTTTTCCCTTTCTGCCTCTAAGGGGTCTATGTAAGAGATAGTAGTGTTTACTGCTGCAGAGTGTATCACAAGATGAGAAATGAAAACTACCTTACCACCCTCCCCGCTTTTCTTTCCCTTTCTTATCTTTCATTTTCTCCCTTTTGTCAATTATAAGGACACTTCTCTGATAGCTGGTAGTTGAAACCCACAAGCAGGCCTAAAAGATGTATACCAGCCTTTTAGTGACAAGTGTCAGGGAAGCTAGCACTGTGATTATCAAAGTGACTTTAGAAACCAGCTAGCCATGCATTTTTGCAAACTGAGATAACATTCTTCAATAAAAGTGACTCTTGAATTGGTAAAACCAGAGAGAACTTTTAAGACCACTCACCAAAAGCACCAGATCTATACAATTTGTGAAATACAGTGAGTTTTATTTATGTACTTGCAGTAACCCCTATCTTTTTATTTTTAACTCTTTTACCTCAATAGGAAAGCACCATCTGAAATTTTAAAGGTGTGTAATATTTGTATTACTTAAAATTTATGTGACATTGGGAATTAAATATACTCAACTCTAGAAGACACTGGCTTTTCTGTATCCATGCTCATTTTATATTGACAAATAGAGTCAAGCATTGATCAGAAGGTAGTTAATTAATTAGCCATAGGTACAGTATGATCTTGTTTTCATACTTTCCTGAGGTAAGGGAGAGTGGGGTTAAATCTTTATAAGACAATTACTTTATTCTTCAATTTACAATAAATTGAGGTTCTTTGTGTTGTTTAATTAAGTCAGTTCTCTTGAATTTGGGCCAAGATTGAGCCATCACATACTGAAATCTTGTCTATACATCATAATGTGTACATGTTAGAAAAAGAATTGCTTTAGGGAGAAACCATAGAAAATAGAAAGGTCTATGTATGTATCTAGTATGAAAGACATGCATTTGCTAGTTTAAGTAGGACCTGCCAATAACTTGATTCTGAATACTATTAGATGAACATATAAATTGAGGCTAAGTTCAGAAGTGCTCAAGATGGCAGCATGAGTAGGGCAGTGGAAATCTCCTCCCAAAACCATATATATTTTTGAAAATACAGCAAATACAACTATTCCTAAAACAGAGACCAGAAGATACAGTACAACAGTCAGGCTACATCTACATCTGTGAGAACTCAGCATCTCACAAAAAGGGTAAGATACAAAGCCATGATCCGGCAGGACCCGAGCACTTCCCCCCCAGCCCAGCTCACCTGCAGGAGGAAAAGAATTGGAGTGGAGAGGGAGAGGAAGCACAGGTCTGCTAAATAACCAGCCCTACTAATCTGCACCGGGAGCACAGACACACATTGCATGGTGTACTGGAAATTAGAGAAACGGAAAAGTAAAATCCAAGACAGAGACTGTGAGTGGGTCCCCACAGCTGGCTCCCCTGGGACAAAAACAATCTAGCACTTTAAAAGACTTACAGGGACAACAGTTTAACAGGTGGACAAAATCGTCCCAGCACACTCAGCATAGCAGGCTGGGAATCTTAAGGAACTTCAGGCACCCTAACCCACAGGGTGGCAACGCAGCTCTGAAGCCCCTCACAGTGATCATCAGCCTGCCATTCATTCCTCCTCCACTGGTACTACAAGCAAACCAGCTGACCCACCCTTGCTGTGAACCAGCCGGGGAGCAGCCTTGCCCACAGCAACCACACAGAGTCTTCTCCCAGAGCACAGCTAACCAGGACAAACCCAGAGGCTGCCCCCAGATGCAACTGCCCTTCACAGGCAGAGGAAACTGGGGCAAGGTCCAGAAGGCATGAAGGGGCACCATTCTCACAGGAGAACACACCCAGCTTGTATGCAACCCCCTGTAGTGCCCTAGGCTATCCTGAGGGCTGCTCCACCCATGGAAGCTCAGGAGGTTAACCCAGAGGCTGCTTTCTGTGTGCGGGTAATGGGAACAGGCAGTGGAGAAGGGCAAGGTGACCAGCAAGCAGGAAGGAACTTTGTTCTCCCAGCTGACACACATGCCACCTGCCGGTGATCACTTCTATCGTGAAGAAAAGGCAGAAGAATTTGGTCCAGTCAAAAATCACTCAAACCCCAGACAGAGTGCCTGACACAATAGATATAACCAATCTTCCTGAAAAATAGTCATAACCATGCTGATGGACCTGCAGAGAAATATGCAAGAGCTAAGGGATGAAGTCCAGAGGGTGATAACAGAAATGAAACAATCAATATAAGTACTTAGAACAGATTGGATGAAGTGCAAGAGACTGTTAATGAAATAGAAATCAGAGAATAGGAGTACAGAGAAGCTGAGGCAGAGAGAGATATAAGGATCTCTATGAATGAAAGAATATTAAGAGAACTGTGGGACCAATACAAATGAACAATATTCATATTGTAAGGGTACCAGAAGAAGAAGAGAGAGAAAAAGGTACAGAAAGTGTCTGAAGAAATTATTGCTGAAAACTTCCCCAAGCTGGGGGAGGAAATAGTCTCTCAGACCATGGAAGCCCACAGATCTCCCAACACAAGGGACCGAAGGAAGACAACACCAAGACATATAAAATAAAAATGGCAAAGATCAAAGACAAGGACAGGGTATTAAAGGCAGCCAGAGAGAGAAAAAAGATCACCTACAAAGGAAAACCCATCAGGCTATCATCAGACTTCTCAACAGAAACCTTACAGGCCAGAAGAGAATGGCATGATATATTTAATGCAATGAAACAGAAGGACCTTGAACCAAGAATAGTGTATACAGCAAGATTATCATTTAAATTTGAAGGAGGGATTAAACAATTTCCAAATAGGCAAAAGTTAAGGGAATTTGACTCCCACAAACCACCTCTACAGGGTATTTTAAAGGGACTGCGCTAGATGGAAATCCTCCTAAGGCTAAATAGATGTTACCAGAGAAAATAAAACAACAGCAAAGAAAGCAGACCAACCAAATACTAACTAAAGGCAAAAACTGAAATCAACTATCCACAAAAGCAGTCAAAGGAAACAAAAAAGAGTACAGAATAAAACACCTAACATATAAAGAATGGAGGAGGAAGAATAAGAAGGGAGAGAAAGAACAATCAGACTATATTTATAATAGCATAATAAGAAAGTTAAAGTTAAACAGTTAGAGAGTAAAGAAGCTGCACTTGAACCTTTGGTTGCCATGAATCCAAAGCCTACAATGGCAAAAAATGATAAACACCCTAAATGTAAATGAACTGAATGTACCAATCAAAAGACACAGAGTAATAGAATGGACAAAAAAAGCAACACCAGTTTATATACTGCTTACAAGAGACTCACCTCAAACCCAAAGACATACATAGACTAAAAGTCAAGGGATGGAAAAAGATATTTCATGCAAATGATAGTGAGAAAAAAGCACGTGTTCCAGTACTTGTATCAGACAAAATGGACTTCAAAAAAAAGAAAGTAACAATAAATAAAGAAGGAAATTACATAATGATAAAGGGCTCGGTCCAACAAGAGGATATAACCATAATAAACATATATGCACCCAATACAGGAGCACCGATACGTGTGAAACAAATGCTAACAGAATTAAAGGAGGAAATAGAATACAATGCATTCATTTTAGGGGACTTCAACACACCACTCACTCCAAAATACAGAGGCACAAAACAATACATTATAACAGATAGACCTAAACAGACATATATAGCACATTCCACCCAAAAGCAGCAGGATACACATTCTTCTCAAGTGCACATGGAACATTCTCTGGAATAGACCACATACTAGCCCACAAAAAGAGCCTCAGTAAATTCCAAAATATTGAAATTCTACCAACCAACTTTTCAGACCACAAAGGTATAAAACTAGAAATAAATTGTACAAAGAAAACAAAAAGGCTCACAAACACATGGAGGCTGAACAACATGCTCCTAAATAATCAATGGATCAATGACCAAATTAAAATAGAGATCAAGCAATATATGGAGAAATATGAGAACAACAGTACAAACCCACAACTTCTGTGGGATGCAGCGAAAGCAGTCTTAAGAGGAAAGTATATAGCAACCCAGGCCTATTTAAAGAAGGAAGAAAAATCCCAAATTAATAGTCTAAAGTCACAATTATGGAAATTGGAAAAAGAAGAACAAATGAGGCCTAAAGTCAGCAGAAGGAGGGACATAATAAAGATCAGAGAAGAAATAAATAAAATTGAGAAGAATAAAACAATAGAAAAAATCAATGAAACCAAGAGCTGGTTCTTCGAGAAAATAAACAAAATAGATAAACCCTTAGCCAGACTTATTAAGAGAAAAAGAGAATCTACACATACCAACAAAATCAGAAACAAGAAAAGAAAAATCACGACGGACCCCACAGAAATACAAAGAATCATTAGAGAATACTGTGAGAATCTATATGCCAAAAACCTGGAAAACCTAGAAAATGGACAACTTCCTAGAAAAATACAACCTTCCAATACTGACCAAGGAAGAAACAGAAAATCTAAACAGACCAATTACCAGCAATGAAATTGAAGCGGTAATCAAAAACTACCCAGGAACAAAACCCCTAGACCAGATGGATTTACCACGGAATTTTATCAGACATAGAGAAGACAGAATACCCATTCTCCTTAAAGTTTTCCAAAAAATAGAAGAGGAGGGAATACTTCCAAACTCATTCTATGAAGCTAGCATAACTCTAATACCAAAACCAGGCAAAGACCCCACCAAAAATGAAAATTACAGACAAATAACCCTGACGGACATAGATGTAAAAATACTCAACAAAATATTAGCAAACTGACTTCAAAAACACATCAAGAGGATCATATACCATGACCAAGTGGAATTAATCCCAGGGATGCAAGGATGGTACAACATTTGAAAATCCATCAACATCATCCACCACATCAACAAAAAGAAGGACAAAAACACGTGATCATCTCCATAGATGCTGAAAAAGCATTCAACAAAATTCAATATCCATTCATGATAAAAACTCACAACAAAATGGGCATAGAGGGCAAGTACCTCAACATAATAAAGGCCATATATGATAAACCCACAGCTAACATCATACTAAACAGCGAGAGGCTGAAAGCTTTTCCTCTGAGATCGGGAACAAGACAGGGATGCCCATTCTCCCCACTGTTCTTCAACATAGTACTGGAGGTCCTAGCTGTGGCAATTAGACAAAACAAAGAAATACAAGGAATCCAGATTGGTAAAGAAGAAGTCAAACTGTCACTATTTGTAGATGACATGATACTGAACATAAAAAACCCTAAAGGCTCCACTCCAAAACTACTAGAACTAATATCAGAATTCAGCAAGGTTTCAGGATACAAAATTAACACACAGAAATCTGTGGCTTTCCTATACACTAACAATGAACTAATAGAAAGAGAAATCAGGAAAACAATTCCATTCACAATAGCATCAAAAAGAATAAAATACCTAGGAATAAACCTAACCAAGGAAGTAAAAGACCTATACCCTGAAAACTACAAGACATTCATGAGAGAAATTAAAGAAGACACCAATAAATGGAAATACATCCTGTTCTCATGGATAGGGAGAATCAATATTGTCAAAATGACCATCCCACCTAAGCAATCTACAAATTCAATGCAATCCCTATCAAAATACCAACAGCATTCTTCAATGAACTGGAGTAAATTGTTCTCAAATTAATGGAACCACAAAAGACTCCAAATAGTCAAAGCAATCCTGAAAAGGAAGAATAAAGCTGGGGGATTCATCTCTCTGAGTTTCAGCTCTACTACAAAGCCACCATAATCAAGACAGTTTGGTACTGGCACAAGAACAGACCCATAGACCAATGAAACAGACTAGAGAGCCCTGTTATAAACCCAAGGATATGCATGTTCAATTAATGTATGATAAAGGAACCATGAACATACAATGGGGAAATAACAGCCTCTTCCACAACTGGTGTTCACAAAACTGGACAGCTACATGCAAGAGAATGAAACTGGATTATCGTCTAACCCCATACACAAAAGTAAACTGAAAATGGATTGAAGACCTGAATGTAAGTCATGAAACCATAAAACTCTTAGAAGAAAACATAGGCAAAAATCTCTTGAATATAAACATGAGCAGCTTTTTCCTGAACACTTCTCCTTGGGCAAGGGAAACAAAAGCAAAAATGAACAAATGGGACTATATCAAACTAAAAAGCTTCTGTTCAGCAAAGGACACCATAAGTAGAATGAAAAGGTATCCTACGGTATGGGAGAATATATTTGTAAATGACATATTTGACAAGGGGTTAACATTCAAAATATATAAAGAACTCACACACCTCAACACCCAGAAAACAAAACCTGATTAAAGAATGGGTGGAGTATATGAACAGACACTTCTCAAAAAAGAAATTCAGATGGCCAACAGGCACACAAAAAGATGCCCCACATTCCTAATTATCACAGAAATGCAAATTAAAACCACAATTAGATATCACCTCACACCATTTAGGATGGCTAACTAACATCAAAAAGGCTAGGAACAGCAAATGCTGGTGAGGATGCAGAGAAAGGGGAACCCTCCTACACTGCTGGTAGGAATGTAAACTAGTTCAACCATTGTGGTAAACAATATGGAGGTTCCTTAAAAACTAAAAATAGAAATACCATTCAACCCGGGGATTCCACTCCTAGGAATTTACCCAAAGAAAACAAGTTCTCAGATTCAAAAAGACATATGCACCCCTAATTTTTTGCAGCACTATTTACAATGGCCAAAATATGTAAGCAACCTAAGTGTCCATCAGTAGATGAATGGATAAAGAAGATGTGGTACATATACACAATGGAATATTATTCAGCCATAAGAAGAAAACAAATCCTACCATTTGCAACTACATGGATGGAGCTAGCGGGTATTATGCTGAGTGAAATAAGCCAGGTGGTGAAAGACAAGTACCAAACGATTTCCCTCATTTGTGTAGTGTAACAACGAAACAAAAACTGAAGGAACAAAACAGCAGCAGACTCAGACTCTAAGAAGGGACTAGCAGTTGCCAAAGGGGAGGGGTTGTGGAGAGCAGGTGGGAGGGAGGGAGAAGGAAATTGAGGGGTATTATGATTAGTACACATGGTGTGGGGGGCGATCACCATGAAGACAGTGTAGCACAGAAAAGACAAGTAGTGACTCTGTGACATTTTACTACACTGATGGATAGTGACTTCAATGGGGTAGGGGGGGACATGATAATGTGGGTGAATGTAGTAACCACAATGTTTTTCATGTGAAACTTTGTAAGAGTATATATCAATGATACCTTAATAAAAAAAGTAACAAAATAAAATAATAAAACTGAGACTCACACAGATTAATAAGACTTGCCCAAGATCACAGAGCCAAATAGTGTCAAAGCCAGTCTCAGAATTCAGGGCTCCAGGCTCAATACCCTTTTCACGCTACCACATTTCGCTCTTTAGGATTTTTTCTGAATCATTCTGCCTGTATCAGCGCTAAGCATTTCTTTTTCCATAGCTATGATTTTTACTAGTGCCATTGCTGCTGATTGTTTGATTGGAGGTTTAATAAACTTTTCCCAAAGCACACTCAGTGAGCACATTCCTGGGCTTGCCTAATTTATACTATAGTTTTCAGAAGTGTGCTGGAGGGGATTGAGGGGACACCACATACTGTCTGTGGCAGATGCAAGTTTGGCTGGGGTACAGTCTGGGTTGGGCACAAAGATTTTTGAGCCACTTGTTTCATCACCTCTTTAAAAAAATCACTTTTTATGATGCTTCAAGTTAGTAATTTTCTTCCCTCCATTATAGTCTCTATCCACTCATCACAGTAAAAATAGTTGTCAGAAGGCACCTCAAGTGCAAAGGGCTATGTATGAGGTACTTATTCAGCAATCACAGTGGAGAGCCAGCTGCTTCCACAAGTATTTATAGAGTGTTACCAGAGGCTTCTGGGGCTCTATAAAGCCTTCCCTTTATTTGCAAAATCCATTTGAGCCAAGACCTTAAGTGCTTATACTCTTCCATGAGATTGATTAATCAGTTTAGCCTAGATCTTGGGAGGAAAAATTAAAAGCAACCTAAGAACAAGAGAAAAGATGGAGTCACTATTATCTACCTTCTTTTGGTCCTTTGTACTGATCACTCTCAGTCTTCACTGTATCAGAATCAGCTGGTAAGCTTCAAAATTAGAGATGCCTAAGCCCTACCCCCTAAATAGTCTCTCAATTTATGGGAATGGGAGTGGAAGGGAGGAGTCCATTTTTTTAAAGTCTCCCAGATGATTCTAATATACAGACAAGGTTGAGAAACACTCATCTATACAAAGCATCCATATGGATGCTGCATGCTGGCCCTTGGGGGTGGGGCACAGTCTGAGAACAAAATGATCTTGATACCCACCTAAATAAATTATTAAAAATGAATAAATGGAGGGTGGAGCCAAGATGGCAGCATGAGTAGTTCAGTGGAAATCTCCTCCCAAAACATATATATTTATGAAAATACAATAAATCAACTCTTCCTAAAAGAGACAACAATGGAGAGAGTACAACAGCCAGGATACATCTACAACTGCGAGAACACAACATCACATGAAGTGGGTAAGATACAAGCCACAGCCAGGTGGGACCCAAATGCCCCACCACCCCAGAACCCGGTGGGAAGAAAGGAGTCGGAATGCGGAGGGAGTGAAAGCCCAGGACTGCTAAACAACCAGCTCTAGAAATCCGCACCTGGAACGCAGTAGCAAGGTGCATGGGGTGCTGGATATTAGAGAAATGGAAAAGCAAAACCTATGGGCAGGTCCCCGCAACCGGCACCACTGAGACAAAAGAAAAGCGAGTGCTTTTTGCAAGTCTTAAAGAGACAGGGACCCCACAGCTGGACGAAGTCATCCCGGCACGCTTAGCCAGCAGCTGGGAATTCCAGGGAACTTTGGTCACCATAACCCCCTGGGCAGCAACGCAGCTCTGAAGCCCCTCACAGCACTAAGCAGCCTGCCAGTCGTTCCCCCAACTGATGCGGATCCTGACACACCGGCCCAGAAGTGGGAGAGTGGCAGTGCGTGCTTGGGTCGGCGGTGCCAGACAGGACCTAGAGTGGCCCGCATGTGCCGGTGGCACCAGATGGGAACAGGAGCAGCTCATGGGATCCTGCCATGGTGGCGACCAAGCAGCCCAGGAGTGGCAAACGTGTGCCAGCGGCAGTGGCACCAGAGGGGCCTGGGAGAGGTATATGTGAGCCCGCGGTGGTGGCAACCAAGTGGCCCGGGAGTGGCCTGCGCATGCCAATGGCAGTGGCTCCAGAGGGGCACAGGAGTGGCCCATGCGCACCTGCAGTGGTGCCAGAGGGAGAAGCCACACTCCCAGAAGCTGACTGGAATCCCAGGGCAATGCACAGCCACCTGGGAAAGACCGAGCTGCCCGGCAGGAGTGCTCCTATTGCGGACAAGCACACCTGGCGTGCCTGCCACTCCCCGCAGGGCTCCGCACTGCTCTGACAGAGACCCCATGCACAGCAGCTTAGGGGACTAACCCGGTGGCTGCTCCAGGAGTACAGGTAACCAACACAGGTAGCGGAGAAGGGCAAGTCATCCAGCAAGCAGGAAAGGACTTTCTTCTCCCAGCTGACACACCTGCAACCTGCCTACAGCCACCACTATCACCATGAAAAGGCAGAAAAATTTAGTCCAGTCCAAAATAGTCCAGACAACCCGTGAGAGAGGATCTGCAGAGACAGACCTAACCAGTCTCCCTGAAAAATAATTCAAAATAAAAATCTAAACATGCTGAGGGAGCTGCAGAGAAATATACAAGAGCTAAGGGATGACCTCTGGAGGGATATTACAGAATGAAACAATCTCTGGAAGAATTTATAAGCAGAATGGATAAGATGCAAGAGGCCATTGATGGAATAGAAATCAGAGAACAAGAACACATAGAAGCTGATGCAGAGAGAGATAAAAGGATATCCAGGAATGAAACAATATTGAGAGAACTGTGTGACCAATCCAAAAGGAACAATATCCACATTATAGGGGTACCAGAAGAAGAAGAGAAAAATGGATAGAAAATGTCTTTGAAGAAATAATTGCTGAGAAATTCCCCAAACTGGGGGAGGAAATAGTTGCTCAGACTAGGAAGCACACAGAACTCCCAACAGAAGGAACCAAAAGAGGACAATACCAAGACACATAATAATTAAAATGGCAAAGATCAAGGACAAGGACAGAGTATTAAAAGCAGCCAGAGAGAGAAAAAAGGTCACCTACTAAGGAAAACCCATCAGGCTATCATCAGACTTCTCAACAGAAACCTTACAGGCCAGAAGAGAATGGCATGATATATTTAATGCAATGAAACACAAGGGCCTTGAACCAAGGATACTTTATCCAGCACGATTATCATTTAAATATGAAGGAGGGATTAAACAATTCCCAGACAAGCAAAAGTTGAGGGAATTTTCCTCCCAGAATTCACCTCTACAGGGTATTTTAGAGGGACTGCTCTAGATGGGAGCACTCCTAAAAAGAGCACAGAACAAAACACCCAACATATGAAGAATGGAAGAGGAGGAATAAAGAGAAATAAAGAATCATCAGGCCATGTTTATAATAGCTCAATAAGCAAGTTAAGTTAGACAGTAAGATAGTAAAGAAGCTAACCTTGAACCTTTGGTAAACATGAATCTAAAGCCTGCAGTGACAATAAGTACATATCTTTCCATAATCACCCTAAATGTAAATGGACTGAATGCACCAATCAAAAGACATAGAGTAATAGAATGGATAAAAAATCAAGACCCATCTATATGCTGCTTACAAGAGATTTACCTCAAACCCAAAGACATGCACAGATTAAAAGTCAAGGGATGGAAAAAGATATTTCATGCAAACAACAGGGAGAAAAAAGCAGGTGTTGCAATACTAGTATAAGACAAAATAGATTTCAAAACAAAGAAAGTAACAAGAGATAAAGAAGGACATTACATAATGATAAAGGGCTCAGTCCAACAACAGGATATAGCCATTATAAACATATATGCACCCAATACAGGAGCACCAATATATGTGAAACAAATACTAACAGAATTAAAGGAGGAAATAGAATGCAATGCATTCATTTTGGGAGACTTTAACACACCACTCACTCCAAAGGACAGATCCACCAGACAGAAAATAAGTAAGGACACAGAGACACTGAACAACACACTACAACAGATGGACCTAATAAACAGCTATCGAACTCTACATCCAAAAGCAACAGGATACACATTCTTCTCAAGTGCACATGGAACATTCTCCAGAATAGACCACATACTAGGCCACAAAAAGTGCCTCAGTAAATTCCAAAAGATTGAAATCCTACCAACCAACTTTTCAGACCACAAAGGTATTAAACTAGAAATAAATTGTACAAAGAAAGCAAAAAGGCTCACAAGCATATGGAGGCTTAACAACATGCTCCTAAATGGATCAATGACCAAATTAAAATGGAGATCCAGCAATATATGGAAACAAATGACAACAACAACACAAAGCCCCAACTTCTGTGGGACGCAGTGAAAGCACTCTTAAAAGGAAAGTATATAGCAATCCAGGCATATTTAAAGAAGGAAGAACAATCCCAAATTAATAGTCTAATGTCACAATTATCGAAATTGGAAAAAGAAGAACAAATGAGGCCTATGGTAAGCAGAAGGAGGGACATAATAAAGATCAGAGAAAAAATAAATAAAATTGAGAAGAATAAAACAATAGAAAAAATCAATGAAACCAAGAGCTGGTTCTTTGAGAAAATAAGCAAAAGAGATAAGCCTCTAGCCAGACTTATTAAGAGAAAAAGAGAGTTAACACACATCAACAGAATCAGAAACAAGAAAGGAAAAATCACAATGGACCCCACAGAAATACAAAGAATTATTAGAGAATACTATGAAAACCTATATGCTAACAAGCTGGAAAACCTAGGAAAAATGGACAACTTCCTAGGAAAATACAACCTTCCAAGACTGACCCAGAAAGAAACAGAAAATCTAAACAGACCAATTACCAGCAATGAAATTGAAGCAGTAATCAAAAAACTACCCAAGAACAAATCCCCAGGCCAGATGGATTTACCTTGGAATTTTATCAGACATATAGAGAAGACATAATACCCATTCTCCTTAAAGTTTTCCAAAAAATAGAAGAGGAGGGAATACTCCCAAACTCATTCTATGAAGCCAACATCACCCTAATACCAAAACCAGGCAAAGACCCCACCAAAAAAGAAAACTACAGACAAATATCCCTGATGAATGTAGATGCAAAAATACTCAACAAAATATTAGCAAACCGAATTCAAAAATACATCAAGAGGAAGGGACTGGGGAGGATGGGTGGGTAGGGAGAAATAAGGGGGGGTATTCAGATTAGCATGCATAAAGAGGGTTAGGAGAAAGGGGAGGGCTTTACAACACAGAGAAGACAAGTAGTGATTCTACAGCATTTTGCTATACTGATGGACAGTGACTGTAAAGAGGTTTATAGGGGGTACCTGGTATAGGGGAGAGCCTAGTAAACATAATATTCTTCATGTAATAGTAGATTAATGATAACAAAAAAAAAAGAAGGAAAGAAAGGGGGATTACTCCTTGATAGGATAAAACTAACTGTAAATCAATGATTAATGCATGCTTTAAATATCCTTAATTTTGATCATTTAAAGGGTATCATATGATCAGCTATGGAAGTACATTTTTATGGTAATATTCCTTTCTCTTAAAAAAAAGCAGTTCCTGTGTGGTGACCTCCAATATGTTCTTCACAATGGTATAAAGGGCATATCAAAGGGTGGGCAAAGGGTCTGTTTGTATTTATATAGAGGATCAAAGCCTAATTTGGCTACCCAGAAAACGAACTAAGATATGATATGAAGAAGAAGTTCCAACATCAACATACTCTGGAAGAGTCATTCCAGAAGATGATCATCAAAAAACATCAACAAAGATCCTGGCGCTGTTGCAGTTGTAGCTGCATTCATCCCACTGGTTCCTGGACTTGCCATTGGAATGAAGAAGGAGATATCTAAGCTGGCCTGTGCATACAGTAAAATAACAAATTTGACTAGATCTATACTGTTGGAACTCAACCAAGAATTAGGAGAAGTGCAAGTTGCAGCGCTCCAAAATCTTGAGACTACAGACTATCTACTGTTAAAAGAACATATGGGATGTGAACAGTTCCAGGAGTGTGTTGTTTTAAATTGTTTAATTTTTCTCAAACTATTCAAATTCAGTGAGACAATATCCATCATATCATAGATAAGTTCTCACAAATGCTTAGAGTGCCTAACTGGTTTTCTTGGTTTCACTGGAGATGGCTGGTAATTGTAGGTCTGCTATGGTTATGTAACTGTATTCCTATTAGGTTAATGCGTGTGCACAATTTAATTAGTAGTTTAAAACCTATACATGCTTAAGTTACTCTACAAGAAGATATGTCAAAGAAATAACCAATCTTCCCATGTTTTCTTCCATCTGCTACTTCTATAGCTTTTTTTCTTCCTTCCTAATTACAACCCTTAATAGAATTCATGCCTCATATCAAATTTACCGAGTATCATAATTCTTCCAAGTGGTAAAGATACGTCAAGACAAATGCTGGGCATAAAACCCACAGGGCATAAACCTGCAAAGAAGTAAAAAGCTAACCTTTTCAAACAATATTGCTTCTCTCTCACTTACCAACTTTACATTTCCCTGTATGGCTCCAGAAGATGACTGGTTAGCCAGAGAAGGGTAAGATTCCTCAAGGGAGGAATAACCTAAGACAGGCACAGTTGCAGGGGGCCATCAGGTGAGAAATTGGGGATCAACAGAGGTGAGGCTTAGAACCTCACCCCCCTGTTTTGAGAGAAATCTTCTGCATCCATGGATATTTTGTTGCCCTTGTCTAGCTTGGATTAATACTTAGCCTATAGGCACACACCTGATCATCTACATTTGCTTTCTTACAGCACTAAACTATGTTTTCTACCTTTATCTTGCATCTACCTACCACTTCAGCATTTTATTTAAAAAAATAATAATAATAGTAATAAGGGAGAAATGTGCGATCCACATACAATTCAAGTATAAAAATCAAATGAATATTCATATTTGACCTGATTGTTTATAGTTCATAATGCGTGATCAAAACCGAAAGTTTGTGATGACTGTCCTTGTACTGTTCACCATGTGAAAACTTATTCACTATGTAAGAATTTGTACACCATGTAAGAACTTGTTCGTTGTGCTTCAGAAGATCCGAGATTGATGAGAATTAGGCTTAGGGTGGATTAATGATTGTGCATTGAGTCCCCTGTACAGAATTTTATTGTTGTTAACTGTTAACAACCATTTGATCAATAAATATAAGAGATGCCTTCTCAAAAAAAAATACATCAAGAGGATCATACACCATGACCATGTGGGATTCATCCCAGGGATGCAAGGATGGTACAACATTCGAAAGTCCATCAACATCATCCACCACATCAACAAAAAGAAGGACAAAAACTACATGATCATCTCCATAGATGCTGAAAAAGCATTCAACAAAATTCAACATCCATTCATGATAAAAACTCACAACAAAATGGGCATAGAGGGCAAGTACCTCAACATAATAAAGGCCATATATGATAAACCCACAGCTAACATCATACTGAACAGCGAGAGGCTGAAAGCTTTTCCTCTGAGATCGGGAACAAGACAGGGATGCCCACTCTCCCCACTGTTCTTCAACATAGTACTGGAGGTCCTAGCCATGGCAATTAGACAAAACAAAGAAATACAAGGAATCCAGATTGGTAAAGAAGAAGTCAAACTGTCACTATTTGTAGATGACATGATACTGAACATAAAAAACCCTAAAGGCTCCACTCCAAAACTACTAGAACTAATATCAGAATTCAGCAAGGTTTCAGGATACAAAATTAACACACAGAAATCTGTGGCTTTCCTATACACTAACAATGAACTAATAGAAAGAGAAATCAGGAAAACAATTCCATTCACAATAGCATCAAAAAGAATAAAATACCTAGGAATAAACCTAACCAAGGAAGTGAAACACCTATACCCTGAAAACTACAAGACACTCTTAAGAGAAATTAAAGAGGACACTAACAAATGGTAACTCATCCCATGCCCCTGGCTAGGAAGAATTAATATCGTCAAAATAGCCATCCTGCCAAAAACAATATACACATTTGATGCAATCCCTATCAAATCACCAACAGCATTCTTCAATGAACTGGAACAAATAGTTCAAAAATTTATATGAAACCACAAAAGTCCCCGAATAGCCAAAGCAATCCTGAGAAGGAAGAATAAAGTCAGGGGGATCTTGCTTCCAACTTCAAACTCTACTATAAAGCCATAATACTCAAGACAATTTGGTACTGGCACAAGAACAGAGCCACAGACTAGTGGAACAGAATAGAGACTCCAAATATTAATCCGAACATATATGGTCAATTAATATATGATAAAGGAGCCATGGACATACAATGGGGAAATGGCAGTCTCTTCAACAGATGGTGCTGGCAAAACTGGACAGCTACATGTAAGAGAATGAAACTGGATCATTGTCTAACCCCACACACAAAAGTAAATTCGAAATGGATCAAAGACCTGAATGTAAGTCATGAAACCATAAAACTCTTAGAAAAAAACATAGGCAAAAATCTCATGGACATAAACATGAGTGACTTCTTCATGAACATATCTCCCTGGGCAAGGGAAACAAAACCAAAAATGAACAGTTTGGACTATATCAAGCTGAAAAGCTTCTGTACAGCAAAGGACACCATCAATAGAACAAAAAGGTATCCTACAGTATGGGAGAATATATTCATAAATGACAGATCCGATAAAGGGTTGACATCCAAAATATATAAAGAACTCACACACCTCAACAAACAAAAAACAAATAGTCCAATTAAAAAATGGGTGGAGGAGCTGAATAGACAGTTCTCCAAAGAAGAAATTCAGATGGCCAACAGACACATGAAAAGATGCTCCACATTGCTTGTCATCAGAGAAATGCAAATTAAAACAACAATGAGATATCACCTCACGCCAGTAAGGATGGCTACCATCCAAAAGACAAACAACAACAAATGTTGGTGAGGTTGCGGAGAAAGGGGAAACCTCCTACACTGTTGGTAGGAATGTGAATTAGTTCAACCATTGTGGAAAGCAGTATGGGGGTTCCTCAAAATGCTTAAAATAGAAATACCATTTGACCCAGGAATTCCACTTCTAGGAATTTACCCTAAGAATGCAGCAGCCCTGTTTGAAAAAGACAGACGCACCCCTATGTTTATCACAGCACTATTTACAATAGCCAAGAAATGGAAGCAACCTAAATGTCCATCAGTAGATGAATGGATAAAGAAGATGTGGTACATATACACAATGGAATACGATTCAGCCATAAGAAGAAAACAAATCCTACCATTTGCAACTACATGGATGGAGCTAGAGGGTATTATGCTCAGTGAAATAAGCCAGGTGGAGAAAGACAAGTACCAAATGATTTCACTCATATGTGGAGTATAAGAGCAAAGAAAAACTGAAGGAACAAAACAGCAGCAGAATCACAGAACCCACAAATGGACTAACTGTTACCAAAGGGAAAGGGACTGGGGAGGATGGGTGGGAAGGGAGGGATAAGGGTGGGAAAAAGAAAGGGGGCATTACAATTAGCATGTATAATGTGGAGAGGGTACAGGGCGGGCTCTACAACACAGAGAAGACAAGTAGTGATTTTACAGCATCTTACTACGCTGATGGACAGTGACTGTGAAGGGGTATGTAGGGGGGACTTGGTGAAGGGGGAGCCTAGTAAACATAATGTTCTTCATGTAATTGTAGACTAATGATACCAAAATAAAAAAAATTAATAAATGGAAAAATCAGAGCATGTGAATTTTCACAAAAGCATTCAGCCTGGGGTATTGTGGTTTATTCATATGCAGCTTTTTAACCTGTGAAAGAAACCTTTTCAAAATTGTTGTTTAATATCGTGTATTCAGGAATTCTTAAGAAACCTTTGACTTCATAGAAGGAATTTGAAAAAATACTAGAGTACTGAGAAGCTATGAAATTAGACAGTAGAAACTTTTTAAAGAGTGTTTCCAGAATTTAAGAGCATTCTCAAACTTTTTCTTCAAAGACACGTAAGTATCACTGACTGTCATCACTTCCTGGTTTATTATGCTTTACTTAAGTCAAAAGTAACACTATTTATGCTTTATCATAACCATTCTCATAAATGGTTTTGATTGGCTTTGGATAAATCTAAATTGTTGTCCTAATATGGACTGCATTCACCTGGTCTCCCTACAAATATGGATTCCTCCAAACCTGACTCCAATCCCAGGTGTACATTTATATATGCTCATTTTAAATTTATACATAAGTATAAAAATATTCAATGGTTATGGTGGCTTATGATCCTATACCCATTCCCTATCCCTCCTTCCTCTCTTCCTCCTCACTTCCAGATCTTCAGTCTAAATTTATGGTTCTCAGATGCTAGGCTACCCATTCGAGTCACCCAAGGAGTTTTGAAACCCTTAATGCCCCAGGCTGTATCCCAGGATCTTTGGGGGTGGGCCCAGGTGTCAGTATTTTTTTTCAACTTTCAAAATACAGCCAAAGTTGAGAACCACTGGTCTAAGCCCATTATTGTAATCCCCCCTTTCCATGAATGATTTAGGAATTAAGCATGTGACCTAAGCCTCACCAAGGCAGTACAAACTTCTGGGCATTCTTGATCTGAATCCACTGCCTCCACCTTATAATCATGACAGAAACCCACCTAAGGGTGAAGGTGACTTTGAATATATCAAAGAAACAGAAAGAACTTGAGTCTTTCATACTATCTTTGAGCCACTGTGTTACCTACCCCAGGGCCTGACCTACCTCTGGCCTCCGGAAGATGGAAACAATAAATCATCTTACTGTTTAAACTTGTTTGAGCCTGATTTTTCTCCTACTTGTGTCTAAAAGCACCCAGATCACACTCACCATACTTAAGTTATACATTTTGAGTGTTGTCCAGGAATTGGTGAATTTTTATGCATATTCCCAACACTTTAGTCATCTTTAATCATCCAGTCTTCCCTGATACCCAGGCATCACTCTTTAGGTTCCAGTGAATAAGACACAACCAGTTGACCTTTGTAAGGACATTGCCTGAAACTTTGACTTCATTAGTATTGACTGCTCATCCAGTCTTTTGAAATTGCAGCAGCTACTCATGAAGTTGGGTATGCCTTCATATACTTGGGAGAGCATGCACTCACGGAAAATTAAACCGCTCTACCCAAACGAGCTGCCCTAAACTTGCTCTAAGGCTTGCTCACTGCTTCCTGGCAAAACCACAAGATAAACACCCATGTGTAGTCTTAACTCAAATGGAAAATGTGTTCCTCAGTTTTAGAATTTCCTCCACATTTGTGTTGTTTCAGTAAGAGCACAATAATAATAGAAGAATAAAAAATGAAAATGAAAACAATGGCACATTTATTCAAGTATAGTAAACCTAAGTGTTAAAGTGAGGCAATCTAATATTTTCTCCAGGGAGAAATGCTAATCTATGTACTGCACTATTTCAAATGTGGCATTTTCCAGTCATAAAGTTAGTTATAGGAAAAGCTTCATAAAAAATAAATACGTTAGAACTTGATACTCCTCACAGCACTGCATTCCACCTATCTGGCCAACTTATTCTGAGTTGTTGGCTTACATCGGTTCTCTAGAAGAAAGACGAAAGAAATTCAAATTCAAACCGGATGGTCCATATCACATCGGGGGATTGGAACAGTTGATTTACTCATATAATCTATTTAAACATCTACCAGGAGAGGCTCTAAGACAGAATTTATTGCCTCCTCCTGCCATCTTTGGGCCTACAAAAAGCAAAGTCAAATCCTTCTATGAAATCTGAAACTCCAGTCACTGATTTCCTGGCTGATGTCATTTCAAAAGCATGGTGTAGCCCTGTGAGGAGAGGAAAGCTGCCTCTCTGTGGGGTTTCCATCTGTTTGCCATCAGAAAGAGCCTCTTTGGGGAGCCAAGGTAAACGCAGAGCACCCATTTCTCCCCATGGGTTCTCAAGCCTTGTATTAGTGTTTTTAGTATCAACTGCTGTTAGACTGAATATGTTTAAATTTTCTCAGAATAAAAAGGTATATAGAATTACATTACTGTAGCTTTAGTTTTCATTTATGTTTAGGTTATCATGGGCTGTTTTGGAAAAATTTTCCATCTGATTCTGAAACTACTATGCAGTGTTACCAAAATGAAAATTTCTCACTTTCTTTGGGAGAAGAGTTTTCTATATAACTCTTTGTAGTGTTCTTACTATAAAACAGCTTGCATTAGGTTGCTTAAAAATAAAAATTTTTGTGTCAAAAGGGTATTTATTCACTTCTCATAGGGTCAGCAGAGATGATACAATAGGTTAAAGCAAAGAAATAGATTAATAGAAATAGAAATGAACATAATATTACAGAAAAATGGATTATGACAAGAGGTTTCAAAACTGATCTTTTATGGATCAGAATAATCCACTGCAATAACTGACAGTTCACAATGGCACCAAGTCATAACTAGCTGGAAACTGAGTGTACCACCCAGTAATAATAATGCATAATGGACGCCTTTATTACTGAAGAAAGAAAGTTCGATTCAATTCCACAGGAATGTTTAACAAGGGAAAAGATTTCAGGAAGAGCAGCTTCCTTCCCATCTCCCTTCTCCCATACAGGTATCACAGCTTTCGCAGTGCCCGGGCAAAAACAGACTCTCCATTATATTCTTGCAAGAAAAATTTATTAAATGTATTTTTATAAATTGGGCTTTCTGTGTCTACGTGCCATTTCCTCAGAGAAGGCTAAGTATAAGGATGAAATAGAAATAACATTGCTTTTCAATATTCCTCAAGCCCCAATTCCTAGAAAAAGACAAGAATACAAAGGTCTTTTTATTCACTCTCTCAAATACCAGTTTCTTTCGAAAAAAAGTTGTTTGCAGGTTATTTAGTCCTGACCGCCCTAGGAACTTTGTGGCAGGTCATTTAACCTCTAGGCCTAGTTTCCTTTTCTGTAAAATAAAGGCCCAGACCAGTAACCACTAAGATCACTTCAGCTCTATTTTATTAGGCTGTCTGCCCTAAATAGTTATTGTTTTGGCTTCCATTTGCAGGCAGTTCTAAGGCTTCTTGTTTGCTTTATTATTCACTCATCTTCATTAAGTTTATAAATGTGTTTACCTTTATGAGTCTAGAAGGGATTAAAATTCAACTACAGAACAAAACTGATTAACTCCATTATGAATACAACAAAAATATAATCCAGAACAGTAAGAGAATGTGGAAAAGTTGTAAGTGTTGGTGTATTAAGAGTGTAGAATTATGAATAGTTTGTTTTTTTTTGTTTTAAATGTTTATAACCATTGTATAATAAACATAATTCAAGAGGATGGAAAAGTCCATCTAAAAGGCAAAGTGGAGGTTAGTAAGTATCAAGCCACGGCCAGCTAGAGATTTTAGGGGGTGGAATGAAAACCATCAGCAGGCCCACAAGTGCTCACCCCTAAGGCCCCCCTCCGAGTGTACTTCTGCCTTGCAATAAAGCTTCCCATTTTTCAGGATATTAAATTTGAGTTCAAGGAAAGCCAGACATCATGTAATCACAGTTTGGAATTACAGTGTGTATCTAATAAAAGCCCACAAAACTTGCCAAAAAAAAAAAAGTCAGGATCTTTTAAAAAGCTATGTGTTTGCTAAGAAGGAGGGAGGTGGGCAAGCATGTGTAAAGGAAACCTCTTCACAAAGTCAAGGCTACTCCAGACCAGGCACAAATACTGGCACATAGCCTAAAATACAGACAGCACCCCCCAACACACACACACACACACACACACACACACACACACACACACACACACACTTCGAAAGAAAGGAAGAGGAACAGGGAATCAGTGTCCACTGCAGAGTGAAGACACCTTTGTTCAGACTGGACCCTAGGGAGGGCCACCCCACCCTCTTCTGCTGCTGCCTTCACTGCTCTTTGAAGAGGGCAAAGTTCTATCTCCGGTTGCTCTGTAAAGCTCATGCAGAAAAGAGTTCTGGTAATACACCCTACACATTCAGATTAATTCTTTTGGAGGCCAAGTTCATGCACTACTGTGCCAGAAGAGGTCGCATGCTTGGTTTAATTCTCTGCTGTCACTGTTTTTAAATTCTTAATAATTTATGAGCAAGGGACCCCACATTTTCATCCTGCACTGAGCTTCAAAAGTGATGTAGCTGGTTTTGACTCAGCATTTGGGGGAGGCTGTTCATATTACTGCATACATTTGTAAAATCACTGCCCCATGGTTAACCTTTTCAGCATGCTTGGCCTTGACTTGCTTTGCTCTGACAGCCAGGGTCTTCCTTCATGTTCCACAGTGCAGCCTGTGGGCTTCTGGGAGGATTCTTCCCTTTCACTGGTAGTAACTTCAAGCCCTACACCATACAGCAAGCCTTTTGTCTCTGCCCCCAAATGTCCAGAGTCTCCCGCTCTTTATATGTGGGTGCTACTAAGAATGCACTTCCCTCTTAGAACCGACAGTAAAAGCAGTTGAATCTTTTTTTAAAATGCTGCCTGGGGCAAAGGTTAGTGTAACCTGCTGCTACTCTGACCTAATCAGGCCTGTGTGTGGTGAGCAACAGAGAAGTCCCAGCGTTCTGTACACAAAAGGCCGAGGAGGATGGGATGGCCCTGGGTAATGTAGCTCCTTCAATATTCCAGCAATCTTCCCCTCCCCTCACTCTGAGCAAAGCAGAAAACAAAGCAAACACTGTTCTGCACAAAACTGGGGTGCTCAGCCTCAAGGGGGAGAGGAACAGAGGGAAAAAAATGGGAGAGAAGAGGAATTTGGGGAAATACTTCTCAATATCAATTTAAACTGTATCATCCTTGAAAATTAATATGGCCATTAGGTGAGAATGGCAGACACAACATAAGAGGTGAAGGAATGATCAGGCTTGTAGCTCACCCTGGTGGGACTAATGAAAAATTAATTTTACCAGCAGACTTCAGGTCCACTACCCTTTGCTATGTGATAAGGGGCCCTCCTCCCAGCTGTTCTGTGAGGTTTAAACAGCAAGGGGCATCACCAATCATTTTGCTGAAGACCCAGATGGTTTCTTCAGATCAAATGACTAGAGAGGAAGGGGAATCAGTTTTCACAAGGGAAATGGGTATGCACCTGAGGGTGAGCGAAAGAGCTAGCCGTGACCCAGTTGGGAGTGGCAATCCACAGGGGGTTTCTTCCTGTGAGAAGGCCTACATCTTTAAAGTGCACCCCCTTCGAGATTCAGGGCACAGTCCAAATTAGCTGAAGTCCTGACTTTTCCTCTGTTATTGAAGGGGTAGAAACATTTTCCCTTCTCCTCTTCTAAGTTCTTTGACTAGTTTAATAATTAAAGTGACATAAAACAAATTAAAAAGTAAAAAACAAATTTAATTTCATACATACAGGAGTCCCATAAAAACCTGAGAGTTGGGGTGGAGCCAAGATGGCAACGTGAGCAGAGCAGCGGAAATCTCCTCCCAAAACCACATATACCTATGAAAACATAACAAAGACAACTCTTTCTAAAATAGAGACCAGAGGACACAGGACAACATCCAGACCACATCCACACCTGCGAGAACCCAGCGCCTCACGAAGGGGGAGAGAAAGGCCACAAACCAACAAGAAGGAAAGCTCTTCCAGCTGTCACTCGTACCAGCTCTGCAAACTATCTCTATCACCATGAAAAGACAAAACTACAGGCAGACAAAGATCACAGAGTCAACACCTGAGAAGGAGACAGACCTAACCAGTCTTCCTCAAAAAGAATTCAAAATAAAAATCATGAACATGCTGACGGAGATGCAGAGAAAAATGCAAGAGCAATGGGATGAAGTCCAGAGGGAGATCACAGATGCCAGGAAGGAGATTACAGAAGTGAAACAAACCCTGGAAGGATTTATAAGCAGAATGGATAAGATGCAAGACGTCATTGAAGGAATAGAAACCAGAGAACAGGAACGTATAGAAGCTGACATAGAGAGAGATAAAAGGATCTCCAAGAATGAAACAATACTAAGAGAACTGTGTGACCAATCCAAAAGGAACAATATCCATATTATAGGGGTACCTGAAGAAGAAGAGAGAGGAAAAGGGATAGAAAGTGTCTTTGAAGAAATAATTGCTGAAAATTTCCCCAAACTGGAGGAGGAAATAATCAAACAGACCACAGAAATACACAGAACCCCCAACAGAAAGGATCCAAGGAGGACACACCAAGACACATAATAATTAAAATGGCAAGGATCATGGACAAGGAAAGAGTTTTAAAGGCAGCTAGAGAGAAAAAGGTCACCTATAAAGGAAAACCCATCAGGCTATCATCAGACTTCTTGACAGAAACCCTACAGGCCAGAAGAGAAAGGCATGATATATTTAATGCAATGAAACAGAAGGGCCTTGAACCAAGGATACTGTATCCAGCACAACTATCATTTAAATATGATGGTGGGATTAAACAATTCCCAGACAAGCAAAAGCTGAGGGAATTTGCTTCCCACAAACCACCTCTACAGGGCATCTTACAGGGACTGCTCTAGATGGGAGCACTCCTAAAAAGAGCACAGAACAAAACACACAACATATGAAGAATGGAGGAGGAGGAATAAGAAGGGAGAAAAGAAAAGAATCTCCACACAGTGTATATAACAGCTCAATAAGCGAGCTAAGTTAGGCAGTAAGATTCTAAAGAAGCTAACCTTGAACCTTTGGTAACCACGAATCTAAAGCCTGCAATGGCAATAAGTGCATCTCTCTCAATAGTCACCCTAAATGTAAATGGACTGAATGCACCAATCAAAAGACACAGAGTAATAGAATGGACAAAAAAGCAAGACCCATCTATATGCTGCTTACAAGAAACTCACCTGAAACCCAAAGACAAGCACAGACTAAAAGTCAAGGGATGGAAAAACATATTTCAGGCAAACAACAGCAAGAAGAAAGCAGGGGTTGCAGTACTAATATCAGACAAAATAGACTTCAAAACAAAGAAAGTAACAAGAGATAAAGAAGGACATTACATAATGATAAAGGGCTCAGTCCAACAAGAGGACATAACCATTCTAAATATATATGCACCCAACACAGCACCAGCATATGTGAAACAAATACTAACAGAACTAAAGGGGGAAATAGACTGCAATGCATTCATTTTAGGAGACTTCAACACAGCGCTCACCCCAAAGAATAGATCCACCGGGCAGAAAATAAGTAAGGACACAGAGGCACTGAACAACACACTAGAACAGATGGACCTAATAGACATCTATACAACTCTACATCCAAAAGCAACAGGATATACATTCTTCTCAAGTGCACATGGAACATTCTCCAAAATAGACCACATACTAGCCCACAAAAAGAGCCTCAGTAAATTCCAAAATATTGAAATTCTACCAACCAATTTTTCAGACCACAAAGGTATAAAACTAGAAATAAATTCTACCAAGGAAACAAAAAGGCTCACAAACACATGGAGGTTTACCACATGCTTCTAAATAATCAATGAATCAATGAACAAATCAAAATAGAGATCAAGGAATATATAGAAACAAATGACAACAACACAAAGCCCCAACTTCTGTGGGATGCAGCGAAAGCAGTCTTAAGAGGAAAGTATATAGCGATCCAGGCACACTTGAAGAAGGAAGAACAATCCCAAATGAATAGTCTAACATCACAATTACTGAAACTGGAAAAAAAAATTAAAATTAAAATTAAAAAAACCTGAGAGTTTTCAGGCACATATACGCCATCCTGAGCCAAGGAGCAGGAGAGGGGCCTGCGGCTTCAAGGGGAGGAGGGTGATTCTCAGGAAGGCAAGGAAGAGCAGATGTTCAGTGATTAGATGTCGACCTGCCATGCAGATAAGTCTTTCAGAAAAAAAAAGAAGTTTCTCTCTGATAATAGCAAGAGCTGTACTCTTTCTGATAGAGGCCCCCATCTAAATTCTCTGAGGCAGCTTAAGGGAGATGTACGTGTTTTTCCTGAGTCCGCTGGGTCTTTACTGCCTTCAACTCAAAACAATCCATGTGCCAAAGTGGCTCAGTTTACATTTTGGGGTGGCGTGTTCTGCTCCCCTTTACTGTGCAGTTCTTTCCCAAACCATGGAGGCTTGGGTGGAGTCAGGGACAGAGTATCAGTCTCTGGCCCAGGGGAAGGACATCACCTTATCCAGCAGACCAGCACTTGGGGCTTAAGGCAGAAAGGAAAGTGAGAACTAGCTGCTTTCCGAAAGAGGGTAGTGCTGAGATTAGACACTCAGGTAACCAAAAGAACCTGGGCCAACGTCACGGTCTGGTTGGAACTGTACTGCTTCTGCTGCCCATCAGAGGATTCTTCAGGCGGGGCATTCTGCCCCAAATCAACACCGATGACCGAGATGTCCTTAACATTTCCCTCGGCCCAACTAAACTTAGGGTAGGCTTCTTCCTGACACTAGGACCTCACCTCCCTTTTCCCAGAGCATTTTCCTGAAAAACCTTGGAGTTGTTTCTCTGCCTTGTTGAGATATATGTAAATCTTTATAAAAGTCTCTTGTCAGTTTTACGGCCCCAGAATGTTTCTCAAGTGCCTGGGAGCAATGTCCTTGGCATGTAACCATCCACCTCCCAGTTCCTGTGGGAAAGTAAGAGTCTAACTTCTGCAGGCACCTTGTTCCAAGTTATAAGACTACCTCCTGTTGTAAAGATATAAGAAATTGACTTTCCCTCGGGTCAAGCCAATTAGCAAACACAGATGGCCCATGATCATTCTCTCACCTCCAATGCTTAAAAACCCTTCCACCCTTTGTTTCAATGGACTTGAGTTCAGACTGAGTGCTGGCCTTTCTCCACTACCACCTCAACAGTCTTGAATGAAGTCTTCCTTGCATTTGTAACTTTGTCCTATGCAATCTTTGCTTTGACACCAACAATGTAAATTAGTCAACCAAAATGTGTTGTGTTCCTGCAAGCCCTGATTGCTTTGCAGTGTGAATAGATCAGTGACTAAATCGCAGAAAGCAAAATGCCTCTTGGTTTGTGCAGCTCCCTGGGGGACCTGGGCAGGCTTGTCTGTGTCGAACCGACATAGCAAGGAACTTGTCAGCAACCCTTCTCTGTATCTGCAATATTGTCAGGGAGCAGAAAGGGGTTGGCTGGAGCTGGGCTGCTGCTGCCCAAAGTACTGCCTTGGTAGATTTAACAAAGCCTGTATAGAGTACTCATCTCATGCCAGGCACTTCTCTAAGCACTTTACAAACAATAAGAATTTCCTGTAATTCCCCATGAAACAGATTTTATCACTAGCCCCATGTTTTCAGGTAAGGCACACGTCTGGCACTGCAGAAAGCTTAAGTAAACTTGATCGAGCTCACACAGTGGTAAGGCCTTGGTATTTTGGTTCCAGCAGCTGTGTTTTGATGCCAGGTTCTGCAGCTAAAACCAAAGAGCACAAAATCCCAAAGCATGGTAGCAGGCCCAATGGGACAGGATCAGGAAACCAGGACTTTAAGAAGTCCCGAGTCTCTACCAGAGACAGCCATTCCCTATTTCAGCCCATGAGCACCACTACAGCATCCACCTACAATGTCCTCTGTCCCATAGGACAGGACTGTTCTGCATCAGAACCCCACCATCTCCTGCAGTTAGAGTTGAATCCTGTACTATTAAGCTCCGTAGAACCTTTCTGCAAATCTGCTTTCCCAATGAACACCAGCAAGCAGTTTCAGGAGAAAAGCCTGTTTTTCTACAAAGGGTTGTATGGAAGTGTCAGTGTCTGAGAAGAATTAATAAGCAAGCACTTTCCTCCCTGTAGTTCTGAAGCTCACAGCCATCTTGGCTGATTCCTGCAGAATATGCTGAAAATGCAGTGATGGCGTGGACTGCCAGAAAGGACAACCCGAAGTCCACATTCAGTGTGCAGTGTTTTTCTTTTCTCCTCCTTGTTCCCTTCCAACCTCCTTGTCTCCAGTCGCTGCATCAAGAAGTGCCCGAGGAGGCCTTTGGCAGAGTGAGCTCACGCATAAAGGAAAGCCAGCAAGTGAAGGTGCCGCTTGCACTTCAACCGCACAAAACCGGATCCCTTCCCCTGGGTCTGCGACGTGCCCTCCACCCCACCCCGGGCAGCCCCAGGTCTCCGCAGGGCCAGCTCTGGGCTCGAAGAGAGGAGACCCGAGCTGTGGCGGCCAGCTCACCACATCATCACTCTCTGAACCGTCCTTTTTCCACCTGTGAAAAGCGAATCACAGAATCTGTGCTCTGTACTCTCTCGGGCTGTTACGAGGCTCGAAAGAGATAACGAATGTAAAGCACTTTGGGAATTATAAAATGCTCTACAAATGTAAGGGATTATTATAAACCATAATACGGCAATATTTCATGCTTTTATAAAACTACTAGCTGGAACTGCAAGAAGGGAAATCCCTCTGGTGATTTTGATTTTGGAAACAGGAGGACTCGGGCTTGCCGCCTTGCCAGGAATTGGATTCCTGGCAGCAGCTGTTGATTCCATTTCGCCGGCGACGCGCACACGGCCTCCGCGCTCCTCCTGCGGAGCTTACGATGTGTACTACTTTGAGCATGTCAAGGAAAAGCGTCTTTCCACCCCCCTCTCCATTTCTAACTTGCCAAGTCTAACTAACACCTAGGAAATAAAGACTTTCGAGTCGCACTTCGCCACGGCAACATTTGTTTTTATAGATGACGGTTTCTTCCTCCTTAGCAACCAGATATTTACAGCCAGAGTCTCACCATAAAAACAGCTTTCCCTTGAGCAGATTTTTAAATCTCGGTTGCTACTTTTATAAAGCTTTGCCTTGGTTACGATGAGCCTGATATTAATCTTCGCCCTGGGACCCAGTTTGGACCAGCTGCAAAGGGCAAAGCTGCGATCAGGTTGCGTTGCGGCGTCTCTGCGGCGCACGCGCGGAGAGTAGAGCGCCCCACAGCTCGACGCAGACACCTGCCCCGGGCTTCCCTTCTTTGCAGGTTCTCGCTGCGACACGGGGTGTTTTGAGATGACTCCATGTCTAAGAACTACTACTTGCTTGTAAATGTCAAAAAGAATTATGAAGATTTGTAGAAAAATAACTGATTAATTTCCGGTTCCATGGAGCAAATATACTACCCTATGTATTTTGACTCTGGTGCTGATAGCCAGGTGGTGGCCAGCTTCAAGGTTATAGGACCATAAACAGGATTAGATAACCCAGACAGTGTGGCTAAGGCCCCAACACTTTAAAAATATTAAAACCCCAGAAAAAGACAATTTTGAAAGGGAAGTGCGATATAATAGACCCCCAACAAAGAGAGAGAGAGGAATCCTGCAGAGAGTACTGGGAACTTGTTAACCCCTTGTAACATTTCTAGAGTACATATTAGAATAAATAAATGTTTTAGAACATAAGACATAAAGAAACAAGTTGTGATTCATAGCCCAGAAAGACTTGTTCCATTAGATTTGAGTAAAGAAAAAAGAAAAAAGAAAAAAGAAAAAGGAAAGGACTAGGAAAATGCGTTAGAAGACCAGAATTGACTAAGAATTTGGAATTTCAGTTAGCAGAGTGCGGTGCACCACCTGGAAGACTTTGCACTTTAAATTATGTTTCTTTCAGTTGACCAGATTAATTATTGCCACCTTGCCACTTGGCAGGTAGATCAGTGATCCTTTTCACAGCATTAACGAACCCATTCACTTTTTCTCCATGTAATCAGGACTGTGAGTTACAGATCACATTCTTAAATTGGTTTAGTGTACAGCGAACTCAGTCTTTATTAAACAAAATATATGACATCAGGTATTTCTCATTGAAAAAGTGCAGATTTCTGCTGAGTTTTCCTCCAGTTGTTGTGAGAGTGGTGACTTTGTTCTTTTTAATATCTGGAAAAGAAATACAGACCCCATAAAAGTTATAGCATCCAGGGTGGTGTTTCATTCTTAATGTACTTAGTCTGGAAAATTAAAGGGCAGTTGATGGATTCATGTTCAAGTATTTATATTGCCACCAAAATTCTGACCAAGGCCTTTCATGAACTATTTGAAAAGAAATAACTTTGGGTATGCTGTTAAAGTTAGTTAGGTGAAATATATTGCCCTCTTCTGTTAGCTTTATTTCTAGACCATTTAGGAAACCCTAGGAACATTGAGTTACTCAATGCATTGAATGCAGTAGCATTGCACAGAAGGGAAAGCTTTGTTTGTGGTGTCTACGGCCCTCAAGAGAGCAAGCTTTAATTTAAGCCAACACAAGCTCTCTCCAAATCATTCGGTTTCATTTAGGACTTCTGAGTTGCAACTCGCTTCCCAGAGGAACTAAATTTAGAGCTAAAGTGTAAGTTTCTTTAATCTTTCCCAAACCTGAATGGGATTTTCTTCATGAAAATGAGTCTAGTAGAGCACCTAATCAAGAGAGAAAATGTTGGACAGAAATCTTCATGGTGATGGTCTTTGCTGCTAGCAAAAGACTAGCAACACAAATTCAAAATATTAATCATACAACTGCATTGTTTTTAGATATTGAAAACTTATGAGAAATCCTGTTTGCATTATCTGACTACAATGGGATTGGGAACAAAGATATAATAATTGATGTTTTTCCCGGTCTTCCTCCATTTCTTTGTGGAAATGGAATCTTTTAGTCACAGGTAATAACCCTATTAATCACTCTGTGACAGAACTACTTGAGCATGTAACATAACTTTTTTCTCTTTTTTTTTAATGGAACCTACATTTTGCAATCTTTTGTCCCACAGTTGTAGAACTTCATGGTTTTCTATTGAGTGTTCAGGTGGCTAACTGCTGTATTTCCTTCCAACCCAAAATGCAAGTGTAGTAATGATCTCCATGTGCTTCATTAAAAGCAAGTTGGCCAGTGCTTATGTTTTAAATAAGTGCCTAAACATACTTAGTCACACAGAGTCACAGAGTCAGCTGGAATGCCATTTCATCTTGGCCTCATGTATGGCAGACTATGGCTGTGACGAGAAACATACAAAGCTAATTGTAGCATGGCTTAGCGTTGCTCTCCCTTTTGCACTAAGACAGATGGCTTAAATGTGTTTTACCCATTGTTAGGATGGCTTGAAACAGCATGCAGTCTTTATATGAACAGGGCATTTCAAATTCATGTGGTAGGCATGTGTGGAAAGAGAGGTAATGGGAAGAGACATCAATTTCAGGAACTGGAGTCCTTGTACACACCATGGGAGTCCTCTTTGGGGCCTGTACCCAAATTGCTTTGTGCTGGGTAAAGCTGAACACTGGGGCGCTGGAAAGCACAATAATCAAAGGGAAACGTGCTTAGAGAAACAAGGTTTTCAACTTCCAGGAAGCTAACCAAATTAGGGAAACACCTCAATGCATTACCAGTATTGGCTGGCCAATTTCACCACAGGAACAGTCATTCCAAATGACAGCAAGTCCATCTCTCTGCTGTCTCCTCCAGGAATAGGCTGCCAAGAAGCAAACACATCTGCCTTGGAGCAATATTTGAGCATCATAAAAGTTCCCTGCTCCCCCTCCAGCCAGATTTCACTTCTGTGCTAGCCTGAGAGGGCTGCCAGACACAGCCCTTGGGAAACCTACGGATTGTAATGTAATCAGCTGCTCTCACTTCTGGCTGGGCTCTCTGGAGCCACATCTTCACCAACATCTCCATTCTTGCCTCCCTCCCCTCCCCTTCCCACAATTAGCCTATCTTGTCTCATTTCAGGCTGGAGTCTGGATCAGGAACCTTGGAGAATAGAAAGGGGGGAAAATGGGAACTGTGACTGGATTCGATTTTGAGAGCTTAACCCATGGTATAAAATACTGAATATAACATTTAAAAACCATAGTCATGAGAGATCTCTCCAGTGATTACAACACTGGTTTTCGGTTTTCTGATGTTTGGTGTAACATGCTATTTTATGTTAATAAATACTGATATTTTTATTGGTGTAATAATGTTATTTTGATCATTAATTAACTGAACTCTCTCTCCTGCCCCCTGCCCCCTGCCTGTCTCCCACCCCTTTCATTGATACCTTCACCCTAAGTCCTCCCAGCCCCTCTTTAACCACTCAGAGTTTTTAACTCTTCTGTTCCCCTCTCCCTACCTCAAAACCCAATGGCTCAGGTGGGTTTGATGGGAAAGCTAGGTCTCCTTGCTGTGGAAGGGGCTGGGTAGACCCCAGACAGCTCATCCCTCCTTCCCCTAGGTGAGAAATCAGCTGCCACACCTGGAAATTACTGCCTTCTGTGCATTTTGCTGCTCTTCGTGGCAGCTCATAAGGCAGTTACAGGTGAGGAACCTGTGCCCATGAAGAGTTATAAATTTGCTCAAGATCTAGTAAACTCAGAGTCTAGATTTTAAGCCAAATCTGTCTCCTGTTGCCCAACCCAGCTCCTGTGCTATGGGCTCCCCTGCATACTGGACAGGGTGATAGTCTGGAATAGATTGTGACCTTGGGGCTTTTTGTTTTACAAATTTGTTTAAAAAAAAGAAAAAGCAACTCATTTGAATTATAGTAATGCGTTTGGTGATGTGTGTTTCATTCTTTTTTAGACTGGCTTCAGCATTATGTGATTTAAAATAGGTAACTTAAACTTATATAAATCTTGACTTGCATATATATACGAAAAGGCCAAACTTCACACCCCTCCTTCCATGGCAAACACAGTGCCTCACATGGACAAGAAAATCCAAAACTTGGGCTGAGCACTGTGAGAATCGCTCAAGATCCCCCATCAATCCATGGCATATTCTGCTGTTCAGTAAATACAAAGTGACAGGAGTCTCACAAAGAGGCTCCAAAAGCTGTGGTCATCAGGCTTGTTTGACCAACCTGCCATTTGCTCTTGGGTTTTGATTCATTCCTGCAGAAGGAGACACCATGCTGATATCCTCTAAGTACAATGTAAAATTTGGAATCTGGAGTTGGGCCTTCACAATATTTTAATATGTTATGCAAATATAAAGATTAACTCTTTTTTCTAGATTCTTAGTCCACCCTCTATGTTAAAGTTTAAGCAGTAAACAGCTTCTGGCCAAACCCCCCAGCAAGCAGTAGAAAGAGTCTCTCGTTGACCTGTCAAGGCTTCCCTTCACAGTGCATCTCTGGGAAGCAGATCTGATCTGTATATTTATGATTAAACCCCAGAAGGTGTTTTCGAGCCATTTCTCTCTGTTATCAATTTCTCTTTCTGCAGGTTTCAGCTGACAATACCCAGAAAAAGAACTGAGAATCTTGGGTTCCCTGAAACAAGGACTCACACTATTTATTCATCCCAAAATGCCTAATGTTGGCAGGAGAGCCATTTCTTCTTCCTCCTACAATGTGGCATGGTAAAAAGATCCAGACAGAGCCAGTCTGGGTCTGGTTTGCCATTTACCATCTCCAAGACCTTGAGTAAGTTATTTGACCTCTGCGGATTCCAATGATCTCATCTGGAAAATGGTGATGGCTTTAAATACCTTGCAGGGCTGATGTGTAAGGATTGCGTAAACCTCAGATTTCAATACCTGGCATTCAGGCTCCAAGTATAACAAAATAGCTTTTGTTATTATTGATTGAGACCCAGAAAATTCTTTCTGAATTAGGATGGTGGCCTGTAGTAACAAAGAAACAAATTACCACAGTTTCATATATAAATCTTAGAATTATTGAACCTTCTCCCAAGGCACATAGTATGAGTTTTGAAGGATTTGTTTAGAAAAGAAATAAAATGTTTCCAAAATCTACCCAGTATATATTATGGGTCCTTTATTAATCAGATAGGCTAAGTTTTTCTTCAGTGAAATAAAGCAGAAAAACCAACCCAAATTTAAGTGGCTTATGTAAACAAATGTTATTTCTTGCTTAGGCTATATGCTTCTTTACGTAAGCTGTGGCAATGCCACAATTTGTCTTCATTCCAGGAGGCAGACTGCTAGAAAAGCCCTTGTATGACAGTGAAGGCTCCCTGAAAAAGGAGAAATAATATGGTGAAGCCACACAATGCCTCTGAAAGCTTTTACTCAGAGATAGCACATGTCACTTCTGGTCACATTTCATTAGCCAAAGAAAGTCATGTGACCAACTCTGACATCAATAGGGAATACAATTCTGCCCCAACAAGAAACATTTTATACAAGAAAATATTTTATACAACATTACAATTTATTACAGACCATTTATCAAACAAATATATGAAGCTAAAAGTTTGGAAATTAAAGAAATTTAAAAAGGAAAGCTATAGGGAATGAAAAGACAAGACATTGGTCAAACTTGAAACGCTTCATGACTGCTTATAACCGAGGCTGAGCAGAGGTCTAGATCTCATGATTTACTTGAAATGTTTCATGAATGACAGAATCTGGCAGGAATGACCACCTAGAACTTGGAGCTATGGTGTTCTGAAGAGGTAGAATCCAAGACAAGTCCTTCCGGGATATAGTTGCAGAATGACGAAAGTTACAATCCTTTGTTAACAATTTTGATTATTGTTTTGTGTTTTTAATTTTTTATTAAGGTATGAATGACATACACTTTTATGAAGATTTCACATGAAAAAACAATGTGGTTACTACATTTACCCATATTACCAATTCCCCACCCATACCCCAATGCAGTCACTGTCCATCAGGGCAGCAAGATGCCACAGATTCACTATGTGCCTTCTCTGTGCTACACTGTTTTCCCCGTGATCCCCCACACCACGTGTACTAAACATAATACCCCTCAATCCCATTCTCCCTCCTTCCCAACCCACCCTCCCACAGCCCTCCCCTTTAGTAACCACTAGTTCATTCTTGGAGTCTCTGAGTCTGTTGTCATTTTGTTCCTTCAGTTTTGCTTCATTGTTATACTCCACAAATGAGGGAAATCATTTGGCACTTGTCTTTCTCTGTCTGGCTTATTTCACTGAGCGTAATGTCCTCCAGCTCCATTCATGTTGTTGAAAATAGTAGGATTTGTTTCTTTCTTATGGCTGAATAGTATTCCATTGTGTATATGTACCACATCTTCTTTATCCATTCATCTACTGATCAACACTTAGGTTGCTTCCATATCTTGGCTATTGTAATTAGTGCTGCAAAAAAAATAGGGGTGCAGATGTCTTTGTGAATCTGAGAGTTTGTATTCTTTGGGTAAATTCCAAGGAGTGGGATTCCCGGGTCAAATGGTATTTCTATTTTTAGTTTTCTGAGGAACTCCACACTGCTTTCCACAGTGGTTGAACTAGTTTACATTCCCACCAGTAGTGTAGGAGAGTTACCCTTTCTCTGCATCCTCACCACCATTTGTTGTTCTTAGCTTTTTTGATGCTGGCCATCCTTACTAGTGTGAGGTGATATCTCATTGTGGTTCTAATTTGCATTTCCCTGATGATTAGTGATGTTGAACATCTTTTCATATGTCTGTTGGCCATCTGAATTTCTTCTTTGGAGAGCTGTCTCTTCATATCCTCTGCCCATTTGTTAATCGGGTTATTTGCTTTTTGGGTGTTGAGGCATGTAAGTTCTTTATATATTTTTGATGTTAACCCCTTGTCAGATATTTCATTTACAAATATATTCTCCCATACTGTAGGATGCTTTTTTTGTTCTGTTGATTGTGTCCCTTGCTGTACAGAAACTTTTCAGTTTGATGTTGTCCCATGAGTTCATTTTTGCTTTTGTTTTCCTTTCTCAAGGATTTGCATTCAGGAAGAAGTTGCTCATACTTATATTCATATGTTTGCCTATGTTGTCTCCTAAAAGTTTTAGGGTTTCATGACTTACATTCAAATCTTTAATCCATTTTGAGTTTACTTTTCTGTATGGGGTTAAACAATAATCCAGTTTCATTCTCTTGTATATAGCTGTCCAGTTTTGCCAACACCAGGTGTTGAAGAGGCTGTCATTTCCCCATTATATGTCCATAGCTCCTTTATAGTATATTAATTGACTGTACATGATTGCATTTATATCAGGGCTCTCTAGTCTGTTCCATTGGTCTATGGGTCTGTTCTTGTGCCAGGACCATATTGTCTTGATTACTGTGGCTTTGTAGTAGAGCTTGAAGTTGGGGAGCATAATTCCCCCCTGCTTTATTCTTCCTCCTCAGGATTGCTTTGGCTATTTGGGGTCTTCTGTGGTTCCTTATGAATTTTAGGACAATTTTCTCTAGTTTGTTGAAGAATGCTTTTGGTATTTTGATAGGAATTGCATTGAATCTATAGATTGCTTTAGACAGGATGGCCATTTTGACAATATTAATTCTTCCTATCCATGAGCATGGAATGTGTTTCCATTTCTTCATATCTTCTTTTATTTGTGTCATGAGTGTCTTGTAGATTTCAGAGTATAGGTCTTTCATTTCCTTGATTAGGTTTATTCCTATGTATTTTATTCTTTTTGATGCAATCATGAATGGAATTGTTTTCCTGATTTCTCTCTCTGCTAGTTCATTGTTAGTGTATAGGAATGCCACAAATTTCTGTGTATTAATTTTGTATCCTGAAACTTTGAATTCAGATATTAGGTCTAGTTGTTTTGGAGTGGAGTCTTTAGGGTTTTTTATATACAATATCATGTCATCTGCAAACAGGGACAGTTTACCTTCTTCCTTGCCAATCTGGATGCCTTTTATTTCTTTGTGTTGTCTGATTGCCCATGGCTAGAACCTCCAGTACTATGTTGAATAGAAGTGGGGAAAGTAAGCATCCTTGCCTTGTTCCCAATCTTAAAGGAAAAGCTTTCAGCTTCTCGCTGTTAAGTGTAATGTTATATGTGGGTTTGTCATATATGGCCTTTATTATGTTGAGGTACTTGCCCTCTATACCCATTTTGTTGAGAGTTTTTATCATGAATGAATGTTGAATTTTGTCAAATCTTTTTCAGCATCAATGGAGATGATCATGTGGTTTTTGTCCTTCTTTTCGTTAATGTAGTGGGTGATGTTGATGGATTTTTTAATGTTATACCATTCTTGCATCCCTGGCATAAATCCTACTTGATCATGATGGATGTTCTTTTTGATGTATTTTTGAATTCAGTTTGCTAATATTTTGTTGAGTATTTTTGCATCCATGTTCGTCAGGGATATTGGTCTGTAATTTTCTTTTTTTTTTTGTGGTGTCTGCCTGGTTTTGGTATTAGAGCGATGCTGGCCTTATAGAATGAGTTTGGAAGTATTCCCTCCTCTTCTATTTCTGGAAAACTTTAAGAAGATTGGGTATTATGTCTTCACTAAGTGTTTGATAAAATTCAGCAGTGAAACCATCTGTTCTAGGTGTTTTGTTCTTAGGTAGTTTTTTGATTAGCAGTTCCATTTCATCGCTGTTAATTGGTCTGTTCAGATTTTCTGTTTCTTCCTTCATCAGTCTTGGAAGGTTGCATTTTTCTAGAAAGTTGTCCATTTCTTCTAGGTTATCCAGTTTGTTAGCATATAATTTTTCATAGTATTCTCTAATAATTCTTTGTATTTCTGTGGTGTCTGTAGTGATTTTTCCTTTCTCATTTCTAATTCTGTTTATGTGTGTAAATTCTCTTTTTCTCTTAATAAGTCTGGCTAGAGGTGTATCTATTTTGTTTATTTTCTTCAAGAACCATCTCTTGCTTTCATTGATTCTTTCTTTTGTTTTGTTCTTCTCAATTTTATTTATTTCTGCTTTAATCTTTATTATGTCCCTCCTTCTACTGACTTTGGGCATCATTTGTTCTTCTTTTTCTAGTTTCATTAATTGTGAGTTTTGACTGCTTATATGGGATTGTTCTTCTTTCCTGTGGTAGACCTGTATTGCAATATACTTTCCTCTTAGCACAGCCTTGGCTGCATCCCACAGATTTTGCAGTGTTGAATTATTGTTGTTATTTGTCTCCATATATTGCCTGATCTCTGCTTTCATTTGGTCATTGAACCGATGGTTATTTAGGAGCATGTTGTGAAGCCTCCATGTGTTTGTGGGATATTTCATTTTCTTTGAGTAATTTATTTCTAGTTTCATTCCTTTGTGGTCTGAGAAACTGGTTGGTACAATTTCAATCATTTTTATTTACTGAGGCTCTTTTTGTAGTCTAGTATATGATCTATTCTCGAAAATGTTCCATGTGCACTTGAGAAGAATGTGTATTCTGCTGCTTTTGGGTGCAGAGTTCTGTATATGTTTGTTAGGTCCATCTGTTCTAAAGTGTTGTTCAGTGTCTCTGTGTCCTTACTTATTTTCTGTCTGGTTGATCTGTCCTTTGGAGTGAGTGGTGTGTTGAAGTCTTCTAGAATGAATGGATTGCATTCTATTTCCCCTTTTAATTCAGTTAGTATTTGTTCCACATATGCAGGTGCTCCTGTGTTGGGAACATTTATAAGGTTAAAACTTCTTGTTGGATTGACCCCTTTATCATTATGTAATGTCCTTCTTTGTTTCTTGTGACTTTCTTTGTTTTGAAGTCTATTTTGTCTGGTACAAGTACTGCAACTCCTGCTTTTTTCTCTCTATTAGTTGCATGAAATATCTTTTTCCATCCCTTAACTTTTAGTCTATGTATGTCTTTGGGTTTAAAGTGAGTCACTTGTAGGCAGCATATAGATGAGTCTTGCTTTTTTATCTATTCAGTGACTCTATTTCTTTTGATTGGTGTATTCAGTCCATTTACATTTAGGGTAATTATTGATATGTATGTACTTATTGTCATCGTAGACTTTAGATTCATGGTTACTAAAGATTCACGGTTAACTTCCTTACTATCTAATAGTCTAACTTAACTCACTTAATATGCTATTATAAACACAATATAAAGGTTCTTTTCTTTTTCTCCTCCTTTTTCTTCCTCCTCCATTCTTTATATATTAGGTATCATATTCTGCACTTTTTGTCTATCCCTTAATTGACTTTGGGCATAATTAATTTAATTTTGCATTTGCTTAGTAATTGGCTGTTCTACTTTCTTTACTGTGGTTTTATAACCTCTGGTGACAGCTATTAAACCTTAGGAACACTTCCATCTATAGCAGTCCCTCCAAAATAGACTGTAGAGATGGTTTTTAGGAGGTAAATTCCTTCATCTTCTGCTTGACTGGAAATTGTTTAATCCCTCCTTCAAATTTAAATGATAATCTTACCAGATAAAGTAATCTTGATTCCAGGTCCTTCCGCTTCATTGCATTAAATACACAAAGCCACTCACTTCTAGCCTGTAAGGTTTCTGCTGAGAAGTCTGATATTAGCCTGATGGGCTTTCCTTTGTATGTGATCTTATTTCTCTCCCTAGCTGCTTTTAATAGTCTGTCCTTATCCTTTATCTTTGCCATTTTAATTACTGTATGTCTTGGTGTTGTCTTCCTTGGGTCCCTTATCTTGGGAGATCTGTGCATCTCCATGGCCTGAGAGACTAACTCCTTCCCCAGATTGGGGAAGTTTTCAGCAATTACTTCCTCAAAGACACTTTCTGTCCCTTTCGCTCTCTCTTTTTCTTCTGGTATCCCTATAATGTGAATATTGTTCCATTTGGATTGGTCACACAGTTCTCTCAATATTCTTTCATCCTTGGAGATCCTTTTTTCTCTCTGTGCCTCAGTTTCTTTGTATTCCTCTTCTCTTGTTTCTATTTCATTGATCATCTGCTCCACCATATCTAATCTGCTTTTAATACCCTCTGTTGTGCTCTTCAATGATTGGATCTCTGATCAGAAGTAATTCCTGAGTTCTTGAATGTCTTTTTGTACCTCCATGAGTATGTTAATGATTTTTATTTTGAACTCCCTTTCGAGAAGATTCATGAGGTCGATGTCATTTCATATTTGGCATTTCATATTTGTATATGGTGCCCTCTAGTGCCCAGAAGCTCTACTCTCTGGAGCTGCTCTGCCCCTGAAGCAATGTTGGGGTTCTCAGGGCAGTGGTATTGGTGCCTGTGGGGAGGAAAGAGCTGTTTCCTGCTTCCCTGCTGCTATGCCTGTCTCCACTGCCTGAACCGGTGGGCCGAGCACACAGGTATGAGCCTCTATGCTTTGTGTTTGTAGTTGCTGTAGACAGATCTTCCCTCTGGCTGGCCTAATGCCAGGGTAGGGTTTGCCGGTTTGCGAGCCAGGTGGGGCTGGCTGGGAGAAAGGTGCAGTAGGCTGCGTATGACGGAGGGGGTCCTTGGAGCTGTGTAGCCATCCAGGGAGCTGGAGCACCTGAAAATCATGAAAGCCCCCAACCTGCTGGGCAGAGTGCACTGGGACAATTTTGTCTACTGGTCCTTTCTCCTGAGCAGTAAGCTCTGTTCAATCCTTGCCCCTTTAGCAGCCCTCTTGCTAAGGGCTTCCTTGTTAGGAAGTCTCTTAGACTACCCACATTTCTTTTGTCCCAGAGCAGCCAGATATGGATCCCTGCTTTCCACAAATGGCTGGAATCTTAGTCTCTCCAGGAATTCTGCCTGTCTTAGCTTTCCAATCCCTTAATCACAAGAGTATCATGAAAGCACCATGAAATGTAGGTTTGTGCTCCCACAGCAGATCTCCAGAGTTAAGTATTCAGGAGTCCCAGGCCTCCAGTCTCTTCCTGCCCCATTTCACTTCCTCCAGCCAGTGAGCTGGGGTGGGGAAAGGGCTTGGGTCCCACCGGGCCACAAGTTTGGTATGTTACCCTGTTCCATGAGGTCTGCTCTTTTCTCCAGGTGTATGCAGTCTGGCACAATTCTCTTTCCTGTTGCTCTTTCAGAATTAGTTGTATTAATTATATTTTCAGATTATATGCAGTTTTAGGAAGAACCCTCTGTCTCACTTCTCATGCCACCATCTTTAATCCTCTCTGATTATTGTTAATAATAATTTGTTAACACTGTATTTGTTACAATCATTTGGGGGAAAAGCTTGACTTTTCCTGACAAGCACAAATCATCAATATGGTTTCCTGTGTAACAAAAGATATCTAAGAGGGCTAATGGCAGTGCTCAGCAGTCCAGTGGTGGATATGGCTCAGAAAGGAGAGTGCAGCCTAGGAAGAAGAGGAAACTTCATGATTTTAATGGGGCCAGTCCCAAGGTGCAAGCAGCTCTGAGAGCTCAGACGTCTTCCACCCCGACCTCCTGTTTGTGCACATTTGCTCTGTTAACCTCACATCTACTCAGCTGGTAGCCTGGCAGAGGAGTCCCCTTTCAAGTTGGATGAAAAGGGCTGAAAAGTCCCTGGCCATTTGCTTGAGCCTCATTCAGCTAGCTAAGGTCTCTGAGCAGGCTGCTTCTCCTCTGACCACCAGAACCCCTGCCCCTCAGCTGGATGATAAGGGAGAACTCTGGCTCATAAGGCAGATGTTTCCACAGCTGCTTCCACATCTGCCTGGACTACAGTTAGTGTAGTCAACCCAGGAGCCAGCCTGAATTGTTTGCCTCTTCCTCGAAGATTTTGGCTTTCCCTAGACTCAAATATGTGCTCCAGTAAAACACTGCTGAGGTCCAGCTGCAGGCTCCCACACAGACCCACTGATCCCTGGAAGGCAGCGCAAGTGAGTGCCAAGGAGCAGAGTCCACACCACTGTGGACTCTCTGGACTCTTACACCTAAAAACACTGAATTCTGAGCTGCAAGCTTGCTGACAAGGGGTGGGATCCTGATTGCAGGCTGCTCACATAATAGCACCTACCATTAACTGGAATCCCTGTAGTAGGCCTGTGCTGACACGCCCTCAGTGGCTCTTTGCCTGCTCTCCATCTGGGATGTGAGAAGGATTAGATGGAGGCGACCTGTGAGGGACCCACCATCTTGCAGCGCCTGCTATTCCTTTGGATACACTCATCCCACCTCAATGTCTCCTGCATCCTTTTGAGGGTAACTGACTTTCAGGAAGAGGTCTACAGCTGCCATAAACAAAGACAAAGCTCACTGAAATGTATGCGTATGAAATGACTGTATCCCAAACCTGACCAGCCAAAAAGGCCTTGGAGCCTAACTGAAGACTATGTGCCCTCAGGAAGAGGGGACCCACAGGAGTGAGAATGCAGCTATGCCAGTTACCCCTGGGCAGGGCAAAGCCACAGAGGACCAACGTTTTGTTTTGTTTTGTTTTCATTTATTTGTTTGTTTGTTTGTTTTGTTTGTTTTTCCGCCCTTCACCAAGTCCCCCCATGTGCCCCTTCACAGTCACTGTCCATCAGCATAGTAAGATACTGTAAAATCACTACTTGTCTTCTCTGTGTTACACAGCCCTCTCTGTGCCACCCCCACACTATACATGCTAATTGTAATGCCCCCTTTCTTTTTCCCACCCTTATCCCTCCCTTCCCACCCATCCTCCCCAGTCCCCTTCCCTTTGGTAACAGTTAGTCCATTTGTGGGTTCTGTGATTCTGCTGCTGTTTTGTTCCTTCAGTTTTTCTTTGCTCTTATACTCCACATATGAGTGAAATCATTTGGTACTTGTCTTTCTCCCCCTGGCTTATTTCACTGAGTATAATACCCTCTAGCTCCATCCATGCTGTTGCAAATGGTAGGATCTGTTTTTTTCTTATGGCTAAGTAATATTCCATTGTGTATATGTACCACATCATCTTTATCCATTCATCTACTGATGGACATTTAGGTTGCTTCCATATCTTGGCTATCGTAAATAGTGCAGTGATAAACATAGGGGTGAATCTGTCTTTTTCAAACTGGAGTGCCACATTCTTAGGGTAAATTCCTAGAAGTGGAATTCCTGGGTCAAATGGTATTTCTATTTTGAGCATTTTGAGGAACCTCCTTACTGCTTTCCACAATGGTTGAACTAATTCACATTCCCACCAGCAGTGTAGGAGGGTTCCCCTTTCTCCACAACCTCGCCAACATTTGTTGTTGCTTGTCTTTTCGATGATGGCAATCCTTACTGGTGTGAGGTGATATCTCATTGTGGTTTTAATTTGCATTTCTCTGATGACAAGCGATGTGGAGCATCTTTTCATGTGTCTGTTGGCCATCTGAATTTCTTCTTTAGAGAACTGTCTATTCAGCTCCTCCACCCATTTTTTAATTGGACTGTTTGCTTTTTGTTTGTTGAGGTGTGTGAACTCTTTATATATTTTGGATGTCAACCCTTTATCAGATCTGTCATTTATGAATATATTCTCCCATATTATAGGATACCTTTTTGTTCTATTGATGGTGTCCTTTGCTGTACAGAAGATTTTCAGCTTGATATAGTCCCACTTGTTCATTTTTGGTTTTGTTTCCCTTGCCCAGGGAGATATGTTCATGAAGAAGTCACTCATGTTTATATCCACGAGATTTTTGTCTATGTTTTTTTCTAAGAGTTTTATGGTTTCATGACTTACATTGAGATCTTTGATGCATTTCGAATTTACTTTTGTGTATGGGGTTAGACAGTGATCCAGTTTCATTCTCTTACATGTAGCTGTCCAGTTTTGCCAGCACCATCTGTTGAAGAGACTGCCATTTCCCCATTGTATGTCCATGGCTCCTTTATCGTATATTAATTGACCATATATGTTCGGATTAATATTTGGAGCCTCTATTCTGTTCCACTGGTCTGTGGCTCTGTTCTTGTGCCAGTACCAAATTGTCTTGTTTACTGTGGCTTTGTAGTAGAGCTTGAAGTTGGGGAGTGAGATCCCCCCCACTTTATTCTTCCTTCTCAGGATTGCTTTGGCCATTCGGGGTCTTTGGCGGTTCCATATGAAGTTTTGAACTATTTGTTCCAGTTCATTGAAGAATGTTATTAGTAATTTGATAGGGATTGCATCAAATGTGTATATTGCTTTTGGTAGGATGGCCATTTTGACGATAATAATTCTTCCTAGCCAGGAGCATGGGATGAGTTTCCATTTGTTAGTGTCCTCTTTAATTTCTCTTAAGAGTATCTTATAGTTTTCGGGGATAGATGTTTCACTTCCTTGGTTAGGTTTATTCCTAGGTATTTTATTCTTGTTGATGCTATTGTGAATGGAATTGTTTTCCTGATTTCTCTTTCTATTAGTTCATTGTTAGTGTATAGGAAAGCCACAGATTTCTGTGTGTTAATTTTGTATCCTGCAACCTTGCTGAATTCTGATATTAATTCTAGTAGTTTTGGAGTGGAGTCTTTAGGGTTTTTTATGTACAATATCATGTCATCTGCAAATAGTGACAGTTTAACTTCTTCTTTACCAATCTGGATTCCTTATATTTCTTTGTTTTGTCTAATTGCTGTGGCTAGGACCTCCAGTACTATGTTGAATAACAGTGGGGAGAGTGGGCATCCCTGTCTTGTTCTCCAATCTACCAACGTTTTTATTTTCTAAAGATTTACCTGCTCAGCACCCTCCTTCCAAAACACACCCCATCTTCTGGAAGGAGCTCAACTGCACTAGCCATAGGAGTGGGTATTTGTTATACAGTGGGGCCCAGTCATAGCATCTCATACATGTGCTTCCAAAATGGGGGCAGAAAGTCCCACTGGGGCTAAACACAATCATTCCCTGAGATTTTTAAATGAAAACTGACCTCCTGGATTCATGAGCTAGGTCCCTATGTGAGGGTGGCTCAATGGCCTGTCCCAGGCAAGCCACTCAGCAGCAGCACTAGCAGCCCCTGAACTCAAGGGCGGTGGCTCCGCCCAAGTATGGGAGATTTTCTTGGGCAAAGTGCTGAGACCTGCTGCTTATGACCACAAACCCTGCCATTCTCTCCAGTGTTCAAGCACGTTTTATGGCTTTCTTGTCCTGCCCCATGTTCCCTGAAGTCCACCACTTTCCTTGAAAAACTAGGATACTTCTTGGCCCTGACTGTTCACCATTCAAAAAGCAAAGACCATAGAAATGTCAGCTCTGGATCATCCATCCACACCCGTCCCTCAGCCATTTCTATCTTCCAGCATCAGGTAGGAGGTGGGGCCATGCCTCTCACAAGGCTTCTGGGAGGAATATGGTCTTTCCTCCTGTCCCTGGAGATACACAGAATAATCATATTCTTAGATATCCCCCAAGGCTATCTGGATGTTTCTTCCACAACAACACCCCCACAGGCTGAAACCCAAGTGGAGGAATTGTTAAGAATACTCAGGTCTGACCTTTATTCTTCTTTCCTGCCCCTGATGAGCTTCGGACATCTCCTTCCTCTTTAATAGAACCTGGTGCTTCCTCCTCCTACCCTAAGGAGCATTTGCCTCCCCTTCTCTGGGAGGGGAAAATGATATTGGAAAGGCTGCAGAGAAAGAAAGTGAATTTCCAAGATGGCACCACACACTGGAAAATGTTTTCAAAATAGTATCTGTTACCCCAGAAAAAACTTGGCAATCTTAGATGAGTTTCCTCATATTTTATCCATTCAACAACTAGTTACTGAGGCAGCAAAGACACAAAGGCCTTGCTACAATAAAATTACAGTCTTGGGGGGAGGCAAATGAGTAGCCAACAATTACAAAGGTCTAAGTACCTGTAACAGTGGACTACATGTTCTCACTTCTGTATCTTCCCTTTAAAGATGCAAAGACCTTTGGCCAAGAGCTGTGTCTTATTCTGTAGCACTTCATACAGAGCCTATTGCAATAGTGGTGTTTTTAAAAATGTTTGTTGAATAGATGAATCAATGAATCAATAAAAAGTATAGTGTTGTAAGGGCATAGACATACAGCACTCTATGAATCCACAGAAGGGCTCCCTACTTTGATTGGGTTGGGGGCTGGCACTCAGTCATTCAAGAAGAAACTGGAGAAGACAATGCTTGTGCTGAGCCTTGCTGTTGAGCAGGTGTTGAGAAGTGGAGAAGGCACATTCCACACAGTTGCACTGTGATGGGAAGGATCCTGACATTTCCCAGCAACTGCATGTTGGATCTGCAAACTGCAATAATCCTAAAATGCACTTTGGGGACATAAAGCTAGTGAGTGGGGAAGATGAGAACCTGTAGGGTCTTGTATCCATACAAGCATTACCTAAAAGATTTTCACTCTATAAGAAGAGGTTTTTTTCTATTTGCTCACCATTGTATCCCTTGTTCTTTAATCCCTTCTTCCCATCATTTCAGCTTACACATGGTTCCATCCAGCCAGGTTGAAATTCAACCCCAGGTCAGTCTTATAGCTTATGCTCCTGGCCTGTCTCCATCTCTCCATTTTCCCAATTGAAATTTCCAGGAGCAAGGGTTGGATTGACATTGCCCCTATTTTACCACCAGGCCACACTATGGATCAGCCAATTGGATGACTACTCTGAATGAGGTGTCCAGCCCAGATCCAATGAGCCTGGGCTTCAGGGGCAGGTCACATGATATCACATTTGGCCACCTTGGCAGGAGGGCTGTGAGCAGGCATTTCCTTGGGGGGGGGTCTAGTGGAAGGGTCACTGAGGCTCGCAGAAGACTGATATGTCCAGTACAGGTCTGAAGAGAGAAAGAAAAAAGAAGGACCACATCTTATTCTTACTTGCATCCCATTTGCCTATACAGTGCTTCATATATGTTCAATAAATGGATAAATGAATGGATGAACATAAGAGGGAATAAATGAAATTACTGAAACAGAAGCAAGTGCTACTCAAAAATTACTCTAACACCAAGTGTAGGGAAAACAGAAGTTACTATGGCCAGGATTCTCACCTGACCCTGATCTACTTGATGATGTAATTGGCCTACTGTTGGCAATAAGCCATTATTGTCCATGCTGCTATATAAAGAGCTCCTCCCAATGCTCTGCCCTGGAGGCAAAAGCTGAGGTTAATTGCAGACTTTCTGGATGCAGATATGATTCTAACACTTAACCTGCCACCATGAGAATAAAGCATGGTATAACCCCTTTTATCCCCAACTTTACATTGTTATTATTTGGTCTCATCAAACTTGCCCAGAGCTGAGAACCCACTCTGGCCCAGAGCTACACTGGGATAAGAAGGAATTGGGACATTGCTCAGCAGCCCTGATGGCCCAAAGCTGTTTCTGGCACCCTTGTGTTCCTAGAACCCAGACCTGCCTCTCACAGGCCACCCCTTGGAACATGAGCAAGACTTCTGTCTGTCAGATTGTCTTGCCAATGGGTTTCAGCCCTGGGCAAGTTTACAATGGATTCAATGTGACCAAAGAAATTGACAGCAAAACGTTCTTTGGGGTGAAAGAGTTTATTACCTGGTCTCTTCACCTGGGGGTAGGTTGAGCACTAGTATCTCTGCCTCTGCCCAGAGCACTGGGCCAAGCTCTCTATATAGTGCAATAACAGCTTATTGTCTAAAGGTGTGGAAGTGGTAGCCTCACAACAGGTCACTTACATCATCAGGTGGTTTAAGTTCAGTGAGGATCCCGGCCATAGGAACCCCAACTTCCCCACATTCCACCTCTCCAGGATTCTCGCCTTACAATCTACATGCTTTCAATCTTCTGCAATGGTCCCTGTACAAGAAAGCTGGAGTGCTGCAACCAGATTCCACAATAGCAACAGAGGATAATAACAACTAAGAGATAATAACAAAAATTAAGATACAACAAGATTTTGATGCAGATAACAAAAATTATAATAATCCACAAGCCAGAGAAAGTTCCCAATACACAAATAATTTAGAGGTGATAAGACACGTTTTAATGACACCAACATATGCAAATCTTGCCCATCAGGTAGGATGCATGCAAGAGAGTGGTCCTGTGATAGGACTGTAGCAGGAAGGAGGCCCCTTCCAGGTCTATTATACCATACTTTTCCTCTTTTCCCCATGGGAAGACCTACTGAAGGGTCTATATATAGTGCTACTGGAGGTGCATGCACTGGCCATAATAGTAAAACAAAACTCCCTGGTAAGATGCTCCTACCTTCTGGCCACTTAAGATATACTACTGTAAACTTTTTGGGGTCATTCTGCTGTTATTCCAGGAATATATAGGAGGCCAGCTTCCAGGCCTTGTCCCCAAGGTGCCAGGAGTGCCAGCCATCATTGGTCCATGTGTCAAAATGTCCAAGGCCATGTCCAGTCAATGGAGTCTCTGGTTGTCAGTGCAGTTAATACTGGCAGCAAGATGTTATTCTGGTGGCCAAATCTCGGCTTCAGTGATTCTTCCTTGGTTTGTACTTGCAGTTGTGTAGGGGAGGCAGCCAAATGTGTTAACATGTCTACGGGGCTCAGGAATCCCTTTCAGGGTCTCTCATTCAAACGCCATAGCACGGTCCATAAGCGGACTGACCATCCCCGCAGACTATCGGTATCTGACTTTAGTCCGGATTTTAACAAGCCATTGTGCCTCTCTATCATGCCTGCTGTGGTAGGATTGTATGGCACATGAAACTTCCATTTGATGCCCAGCTGTCGCACCCATTCTTGCAGTGCATGTCCAGTAAAATGGGTGCCCTGATCACTCTAAATTACCTGTGGTCAGTCATAGGCAACAGAGACACTCCAAGCCTCTTTTGGTCACCTGCTGATCTGCACAACGTGTAGGAAAAGCAACCAGAAGCCCAGTAGCTGTGTCCACACAAGTCATGGCACACTGATATCCTTCTGACACAGGTAGGGCCCCAAAATAATCTATCTGCTACCTGACAAGGGATATCAGCCCCTTAGCTATTGTCCCATGTTGCTGTGGAACTTGGTGTAAATCCCTTTTGGAGCACATGACACACTCCTTCCAGGCTCTACTAACTTCTTCAAAGGTCAAAGGCAAGCCCCACCGACAGGATGCAGCTCATATTGTCTTTTGCTCCACATGCAACATACGCTGATATAACCATTGGGCTACATCAGAGGCAGGCTTTCCTTCTAACCAACATACCTGGGCCAATTTATCTGCTTCATCATTTCCTGGGGATGCCAGTGGCAAATGACCTGTCACATGGTATACTGTAATTATTTTAGTCTGACCACAGGCCCATTAGTCTTGCCACAATTCTTGCCCCCAAGGGGGTTCATGACCAACCAGACAGTTGACATGGTACCAGGTTAGTAGCCACAGGGTCAAGCCCTGATAGACAGCCCCGCTGTCAGTGCCGACAACTATAGGGAAGGGCTCCTAGCTGATCACAAGCCACACAGCCCACAACTCTGCCCATTGGTTGCTCTTCCCCTCACCATCCTCCATCCATATTGTCTCAGTCTTAGGATGGAAAGTCATGGCCCTCCATTTTGAGGGCTGCCCGTGGCTGGATCCATCTGTGTACCACGTATCCTTGGGTATCGGGGCTTTTCCCTGCCGATACAGATTCTCTGCTACTAATGGTTTAAAAGCAAGTTCTTCCTGCTTTTCACTACTATATGTCACTGGCCCCAATAAGCATTGGCGTTCTTTACTCAAGGGGCTACTAGAGAGGGCACTACGCTGCTGTAGGTAAGCACCCCACTTGACTAGTGTGGGCATTTGTGCCATACCACTCCTTGGATTTTGGGTCCAGTCTCGTGCCCACCCCAAGATGGGATAAGTGGTTATTACCTTTATTGGGGCCATCCCAGTGATGTATTCTGTAGCCAGCAAAGCATGATACATGGCAGCCAGTTGTTTTTCTATCAAAGTGTATCTTACCTCTGCCCCTTTCCAGAGTTGTGATCAGAATCCAATAGGTTGGCGAGTTATTTCAAGCCGCTGTCAGAGACCCCAGCCATAACCATCTTTAGTCACATGAACATCTAGCTCACAGGGCCTTGATGGGTCTCTCACACTCAAGCCCTGCATGTCCTTGACTGCTTGTTTTGCTGCAGTAAAGGCAGATGTACATGTCTCATCCCAGTCCCACCTGATGCCCTTTCGTACCAACCGGTATAACGGCTTAAGAATTTGTGCCAAGTGTGGGATAAACACTCTCCAGTAGCCTAGGAGACCCAGAAACTCCTGTGGCAATGCTACAGTTGTAGGGGTAGGAAAGGCCTTGACTTTATCTATAACTGCTTCTAGTATAACTTTGATCTTACCCAACCAGATGACCCCCAAGAATTTGACAGACAAACCAGTTCCCGGAAGCTTGGTACTGTTCACAGCCCATCTTTTCTCCTGTAAATATTGCAGCAGTCTAGCTGCTGCACCTTCTAGATCTGAAAGAGAATCAGACGTGAGCATAACATCATCAATATAATGGTACAGCCACACCATTGGCAGTTTCTCCCATGTAGCCAATTCCTGGGCTACAAGTCCATGTCAGATGGTGGGGCTGTGGAGGTATCCCTGTGGAAGTGTGTGAAAGTCCATTGCCGTCCTTCCCACGTGAAAGCAAACTGTTCCTGACTTTCCTGCTCAATGTCAATGGAAAAGAAGGCATTAGCAAGATCCTCCACATAATGATATGTTCCGTCTGTATGACTGAGGGTGTCCATCAAGCCTGTAATATAGGGGACAGCAGCATGCATGGGGGTATGACTTTATTCAGTTCTCTGTAATCCACCATCATATGCCAGGAGCCATCTGGCTTTTTACTGGCCACACTGGGGAATTGAAAGACTTATGGGTGGACTTTATAATACCCACCTTTTCCAGCTCCTGGAGAGTTTCACCAATCTCTTCATGCCCTCCAAGCAGTTTGTATTGTTTCATATTAGTCACCCACCGAGGCAAAGGCAAAGCTATGGGCAGGTGCCTAGCAGTCCCCTCAGAACTACCTTTGCCACACATACTCACAGTCTGAACTCACCTGCAGTGGTCTGCAACCATAGACCCTACAGGACATCAATCCCCAAAATATACTCAGGGATAGGAGATATATATGCTTTTGAGGGTAGATGCCCTATTCCTAAAGGGATTTGGGCTTTTTTCACTCTGATAGCCTTGCCCCCATATCCATCTATGATAGTGGGGGTCCCAGGGAACCACTCAGGGTTACCATGAATCAGTGAACATTCAGCCCCTGTGTCCACCAGAGCCAGGACCTGTGTTCACTGGGAACCAATGGACAGTTATTTCAACATGTGGCCTCCAGTCCCCCCCCCCCCCGGTCCCTCTGGGCAGATAACCTGATCTTCCCATCAAACTGTGTTCCCCAATCACCTTCCTATGTGGGCTCAAGTGAGGTTGGCTCACTTTCCAGCAGGAAGTCTTGCAAACACACAGGCCAGACTTGTGACTCTGTCTCTGACCTCTGCTTCTTTGGTCTTAATGGCTGGAACTGCTGCTCTGGTTTCACTTGTTGCCATAGCTCTAGTAAGATCCTATTTGACTTCCCATCTAATTTCCTTCCATCTGCTCCTGCCTGTATTAAATCAACCCACATCTTGGTCCTCATAACCTTCATGGGGCCGTTTAAATTCTTCTTGTGAGTAACAGATCTTATTTCTTTCTGGGTTCTCATTGCTTCAGCCTCTCCTAAGTCTGCTACTATACATGTCACCTCACTTAGGGATTCCCTAAGTGAGGGGAAAGAATGGCCACTAGAGACCCAAAGAGGGATGTGGGAGCCATTTGAAGCACAATATTTCTCATCCCAGTAGTGAAAATCTCTTCATCTGGGCCATAATTCTCTGGACTATAGATGGCATTTCTTATGCCTAACTCTCATAACACCTGATGGAGCTCAGCATACGTCTGCCATCTAACAGGAGAGGATGGTAGATCACCCTGATTGCACCACACAGCATGAAGTGCAGCCATAAGCCAATGGAGGAGGGAGTGACTCCCTGGGGTCTGATGTGTATTTTGTAATCGCTGCCTCAAGGTGGGTTGCACTGTCAGGGAAGACAGCTTTCCCATCTCTGATCCAGACAGAACAATTCCATCCACCCCTAAGTCCCACAGATGCAGGAGCCAAGCTGATATTGACTCTGAAGGCTTCTGCCTAAACCAGGAGCCCAAATCCACCAGCTCAGCCTGAGTACAGGGGCTGAGCACAGAGTGCTCCATGACCTGGGGAGGAGGCTGCTCCTCTCCTTGGGGAACTGTCAGCTGCTGGGTCTTTATTTTCTTTACAACCCCTGGGTGTGCTTTCAACACAGGAGGGACTAGTGCCTCCCGCACCACCCCTTCATCCTTCCCCAGCTCCTCCATTTCTGGGGATGGTGGCACCTTTCTCTCCCCTCCCCCGAGTGCCTCCTCTGCTACAACCTTTGCCTTTTCTACTGTGCCTCACAGCAAAGCTAGCTCAGTCTTCAGAAGCTCTCTTACCTTGACGTCGTGCTTCACAGCTGGCGTTCTCGTGCCACCTCTGCCAATGCTTCCCTCAGGAATTCGTCTTTTTCCTTGATGGCCTTTTCCTACTTCAGAGCACCTGGCAGCGCTGCCACCTCTTCAATGGCACCTTGCTGCCGGCATTCTCATGCTGCCTCCTCTCACATCAATGCCATTTCCTTCTTCAGGAAATCCACAGAAGTTTGCAGCTCGTGTTTTCATGCCACCGTTTCTTGGGTTTTTTTCAGGAGCATGTCTTTTTCTTCTGTAGACTTTTTTAATACTGTGAGAAGCAGCCAACCCACAGTCCCTGCTGCCTCACAGGCACCCTGTCTCTCAAAAGACCTACATACTATACCAAGGGCCACCCCTACTGCCTCAGGTATTACCTCCACTTGCCTCCAGTCCTGGGGTGGGGCCCAGTCCTCTAGGAGGTAAGCCACCTCAGACCACATACCCACTGGGGGACAATCCACTGTCTCCCCATTCACAGGGGCAGCCCACTGAAGCACCCCTCCCATAAGGGCAGCCTTTTTCCTTGGTCAAAAATGAACCCTTCCAACTTTTACCAGTTGTCTTGACAATGGGTTTCAGCCCCAGGCAAGTTCGCTATGGATTCAGTGTGACCAAAGAAATTGATAGGAAACGTTCTTTGGGGTGAAAGGGTTTATTACCCGGCTTGTTCTCCCAGCAGTAGGTCGAGCACTAGCATCTCTGCCTCCTCCCAGAGCACTGAGCCAAGCTCTCTATATAGCGCAATAATAGATTTTTGCCTAAAGGTGTGGAAGCGGTAGCCTAGGAACAGACCAGTTACATCATCAGGTGGTTTAAGATCAGTGAGGATTCTGGCCATAGGAACCCCAACTTCCCCCACACGTGTTTCACCCAGAACCTCCCTCTGGCTGTGAAATTCCAGCACTAACCACAGGAACTTGACCCAAGAGACCTCTGGAATGGGAGAGGACTTTAATTGCACTCACTAATTAATCTCCAGGTTGGCAAGAGTGACTGGTACTGTCAAAAGTCTCTAGTAAAACAGATGCTTCCCCTGGGCACTAACAACAAAGTTGTCAACTATGTTAGGAACAAGAAGCCATAACATTATTTAAGAGTCCAATGCCCTTGTTTGAGAGACATGGAAAGGGAAGTGTAGTTCTTAGACCCAGAAGGGGTAAGTTTGAGCTTGAGTTTGACCTTGAACAAGCCATTTGCCCTCTCAGGCCCTCACTTTCACTTAAAATAAGGATTATCACTTCTGTCTTCCCCACATCTTGTTTGGCTGCAGTAAAGACCAAGTTAGATAAAATTTATAAAGAGTTTGCAAATGGGTGGTGTCTTGCCAATGGGTTTCAGCCTGGGCAAGTTCAGTATGGATTCAGTGAGACCACGGAATGACAGTGGAATGTTCTTGGGGTGAAAAGGTTTATTACCCAGCTTGTTCTCCCGATGATAGGTCAAGCACTAGAATCACGTCTGCATCCAGCAGTCTGCAGGTCTGTAACCCTCCTTCATCTGCCTCCACCCAGAGCACTGGGCAGAGCTCTTTATATAGTGACTCAGTCAATAATAGCTAATTGCCTAGGGTGTAGTAGCAGTAGCCTAGCAGCAGGCCAGTTACATCATCAGGTAGTTTAGGTTCAGGTGAGGATACTGGCCATAGGAACCTTCACTTTATCCACAGATGGAATGCTGTACAGATGCGGAGGTTGTTATTGGCATCAACAAGCAATTAACAGAGGATTCATGGTGGAAAAATCTGGAGGTAAAAAGGTCAGTTAGGAGGCTGCAGGTCACCAGCTAAAGGTTATGCTAGCTTGAACCAAGGCAGAAGTGGTGGGAATGGGAAAATGAGCAGGTAGCCTCCCTTAATTTTCTGCCCCATAAAAAGCATCTATATTGTTTAATAAATAAATGAATAATCAGTAGTTCTTTATAAGGAAATCATCTTATCAAAACACCACCTGTTACAGTAATTTCTGGATTCTAATTTCACTCCTATTTTTATAACACCAGTGAATTTTGTACATATTTTATTATTACATTTCACCCTGATTTAATGTATTTGTTAAATTTTTCATCTTCTTGTTGACTTGAATCCTGCAGGGGAAGGACCATGTTTTATTAATATTTGAAATCTCTCTTGTTGCCTAGAGCACTACTTAATGCATAATAAACATGTAATGTTTGATGGATCAGTAAGTGATTAATCATATCACCATGGATGAACTACTTCAAATCTTCACAGTAACTTACAGGCAGGTATTTAATTCCCATTTTGCAGATGAAGAAATTAAGACTCCAAGAAGTTAAGTAAATAAGTGATCATAGGTCCTTTACCTGGGAGTCTGGCTTCAGATGGCCTCCTCCAGGACCCACACTGCCATCTGCCTGCTTCCTCAGTGCCCAGCTCAGGCACAGCTCTGGAGGCTGTGTCCTTGTGATTTTGCATTTTTCTTTAAGTTGCTGAACTCCTATCCAACCCTGTAGTTGTCTTGGTGGAAGACACATTTCACTTTGGGGAGAAGTGCAGGGGCCTCTGGGAGTAAGGCACTCCTGGGAAAGCATGGGTAGGATTGAGTAAGACCTCTTCTGAAAATGATCAGCTTTTTTGGGGCCAAGGGCCTTGGGGATAAAGTCTGATACAGACTATTAAACAAATTAAGGGAGCTTCACACTGCATCCAACTTGAGGAAACCTGCAAGTCCCACCTCATCCTCTATCATTTCAGGACAGGGACGGCTCAGAGAGGGTGGAAAGGGCCAGAACTCCACACCTCTCTAGCTAACAAGGTGGCTGGCAGAGAATGCCCATGTAGGAAAAGAGGTTTCTAGCACCACTAGTAGTCTAAAATGTGTGGCTGTTTAAGGCTGTCAGAAAGCCAAACCACTATTCTGTACTTGTTATGTCCTGGTTTTGGTTTGGTGTGGTTTGGTTATGGTGTATCATTAGCTGATCTGCCTGGTCCAGCTGATGAACTGATGCTCAGACATGTTCCTCTAGCAGAGGACCCAGAATTCACAGTGTTCTTTGTAGAACACCATTAAAAATTGCTCCATTGAGTTTCATCATGCAAATCAGTGACAATTTTACTGAGACAAATGGTACCAGGCACTAGAGATTTAGTTAAATACCAAACTCAGAGAGTTTAAATATAAAATGTAAATATATAAAAGAGTATAAAATGTCAGTGTCTCCTTCCCAAACCACTACCCATCTCATTCCTTCCCCAGAAAGAACCACTGTTGATAGTTGTTATTGCATCCTCCCAGAAATGTTTCCATGTCTAAGCAAACATATACAGTATATATATATATATATCCTTTTTCAAAAAAAATAATGACTTCATATTACAGATGCTCTTTTGTACTTTGATATATCCACAAAATGCTATAAATAATATAAGCTGTTTATTATTAAGTGGCTTTGAATGAAATAGTGAATTATTAATGAACAAATGAATGACATACAGTATATGAATTGATATGGCCCTGAAATGATCATCTAGGTGTAAACTATCCATGGGCCCTGCTCTTATTTCCCCATCAGTAACACCTTCTGGTTTTCAAAAGGTGCCCTCCCTTGTAGTCAAGGAGGAGTACTGTGGCCTCCGCTCCGCTTCCCCACCCAGAAATCCCAAATGGCCTGAGAGAGAGATGAGGACCAGGTTTTGTTTTAAGTTGATAACCTAAGCACCCACATCTAAAATCTCACTAATTTATTTGAAACAAGTCTGAGTCACAGGATAATTCTATACATAGATTCTGTATATGAGACTAAAACATCATTTTAGAAAAAAGTTTGGGCCAAATCTGCCTGAATTAAGGAAAAAGCAAGATTCATATGCTCTTTATTCAGTCCCTTACATATCAGCTACAGATACTCTGAAGCCCTTACATCAGATTCCTAGTAATTACCTTAGGAGACACCTTCTGGGCAGTTGGAACAAATATCACCTTGATTCCAAGTCCGTCAGCATGAAGAAATGAAGTCTGACCACAGTCCCAGCTGAGCTCAGCAGTTCTCAGGGTCTTGAGCCCCCAGTGCTGCTCTGCTCCAGTCCCTCCACCGAGGGTCCCCAGGAGCAGGGGATGCTGGAGGCAGTGCTAACCTAAGGATGGTGCTGACCTGCGGCTGGTCCCTTCCCAGGTGCTAGGAGCCATGGAAGTCTCTAGTATCTCAACTTGTCTTTGGGACATCCGAGTGGGAAGTCCAACCCAGGGCTGAGGTCATAGCACCTCCTCCTAGCTCTTCCCGCTGGTGAGCTCCTGACTCCTCCCCCCGCAGTTCCTAGTGATGATATTGCTGGCCAAGCAGCTGGGCATGCAGATTTGTTCCCAGCAGGTGTGGTCCTCCACACAACCCATTTCAGAGACTTCCCCAAGATGCTCATTTCCACCACCCCATGCCACACAAAGAGGATTTTAACTAATCCAAAGGCCCTGGGGAAGAGGGAACTAGAATCTGGAAGGCTCTCCCCCACCCAGATGAGACCTGTGGGAATGTGATTATAGAACAGATTGCCTTTCTTCCACAGAGGCATCTGACACACAAGCATTCATATCCTGACTGACGTGAGACTGATTGACTTCTCTGAGCCTCACTTTCACTATCAACACAAACGGAAAGGTTGCCACCAACTTTACAGGATTGTTGTGAGAATTAAAGAAAACATAGCACAGTAGTGCACAACAGATAGCAACCCTAACATTCGTTTCCACAGTTTTGCTTTCATCTTTTGAGTGGGTCCCTGTGGAGAAAGTGAAGGTCCTATGGCCAGGATTCTCACCTGGCCTGGTCAGCTGGCTCACTACACACGTGTGGGCAATACGTTGTTACTGACTCTCTATAAAGAGCTCCACCCAGTGCTCTGAGTGACACGGTGGCACGGCTGCAAGGCTGCAGGAGAGCAGAGGCTGGAGTGGTGGCAGCACTGAGGACAGAGACTGAGATAGCTACAGAGACAGAGAGGCCTAGAGGCAGAGACCAGCCTGCCTGCATGCAGATTCGTTCTGAGTTGATGGGATTCTAGTGATTGACCTACCACCATGGGAATAAAGTTGGGTATAAACCCTTTCACCCCAAGAATGTTCCGCTGTAATTTTTTTCAGTCTCACTGATTCCATAGTGAACTTTTCTGGGGCTAAAACCATTGGCAAGACAGACCCCCTAACCTAAGCTAACAAAATCTCTCACCACTGGTAAGAATCACTCTTATGATGTACATGCATTGAGTAAGAAGATATGTTGTCTGCACTCTAATTGAGGGCAGGTTCTGTTTCTCTTTGTATAAAATAGGACCAGCTGTGATTTTATATGTTTTTTTTTGTCCTGTGCAGATATGCTTAAGCAGCCCTGGCTGAAACAGCAGGGTTGGGTAAGCCCATATGTTAAATGATGTGACAGTTGACCAAGCCATGCCTTGAACTTTGAAACCCATAAGGAGTCCTAAAGTGACCCCTGAAAATCCCTGAGTGTGCCTGAGCCAATCAATCCATCAAATGCAGGTCTCTCTCTGCCCTCACTTGTAAGTAGAGAGACAGCCACATCCCTACAAGGACAGCTGACCAACCAAGGAGGTGTGCGTCAAGTGCCAAGGAGTGGTACAGGCAACACCCTGCTGGTGAGGATGGGTTCCTGTATGGCACAGGGAATTTAGAATCCCTACCACCATGGGAATAAAGTTGGGTATAAACCCTTTCACCCCAAGAATGTTCCGCTGTAATTTTTTTCAGTCTCACTGATTCCATAGTGAACTTTTCTGGGGCTAAAACCATTGGCAAGACAGACCCCCTAACCTAAGCTAACAAAATCTCTCACCACTGGTAAGAATCACTCTTATGATGTACATGCATTGAGTAAGAAGATATGTTGTCTGTACTCTAATTGAGGGCAGGTTCTGTTTCTCTTTGTATAAAATAGGACCAGCTGTGATTTTATATGTTTTTTTTTGTCCTGTGCAGATATGCTTAAGCAGCCCTGGCTGAAACAGCAGGGTTGGGTAAGCCCATATGTTAAATGATGTGACAGTTGACCAAGCCATGCCTTGAACTTTGAAACCCATAAGGAGTCCTAAAGTGACCCCTGAAAATCCCTGAGTGTGCCTGAGCCAATCAATCCATCAAATGCAGGTCTCTCTCTGCCCTCACTTGTAAGTAGAGAGACAGCCACATCCCTACAAGGACAGCTGACCAACCAAGGAGGTGTGCGTCAAGTGCCAAGGAGTGGTACAGGCAACACCCTGCTGGTGAGGATGGGTTCCTGTATGGCACAGGGAATTTAGAATCAGCCTTACTGGTGCTCTGAGCTGAACCTAAACTGAGATTTAGACTTTAAAGTCAATTATTTTTATCTTAACTTTGTCCTCCACCACAAAGACAACCAAGTTCATTGAGGGCCCCTAATACAATATTTGGAACATAGTAGGTGCTCAATAAATGATAAAACAATTCACACTTAAGGCTACCAGTTGCCTGATACTTTAGACCAGGTGCATATATGGGACAGATACAGAGCCTGCTCAGGACAAGTCTTCAGTTTTTGTTATTCTGCCTTTAGTATTTCTTTGTAAAAATATATGACACAAACATCTGTATATTAATGCTCTCTGACAGCAGACTTTTGGAGGCAGGTGGTGATGGGGGAGGAAGTAAGAGGCCTTTTTGTTTAAAGGAAGCTCAAAGGATTATAAAGAGAGACAGAAGTGAGTCCTGGCCCAGCTACTGACAGATATTCAGCAACAGCTCCTGGCTGCCAGAGAAGCTGAAGACACAAGTTCCCAGGTGGCTGCAGACCTGCCTGAATGGGACCATGAAGCCCATTCACTTGAGCCCCCAAACCATTGCCAGAGGCCAGCTTCAGGGTTCTGGGCTGGGTCTGCCCTTCTGTGCATGAGGGCCATGAGGCCTGGAAGATTGCCATTATGGCCATATCAATTTGGCAGAAATGGAAAGACACCAAGAAATCAGGCAAGCTGCTACTAAGGGCTCTGTTTGTGGTCTTCTGGCACTTGCAGCTCCAGCTGGCTGGCTTTCCAACTTGCCCTGGCACTTAGGCCTGGCATTTCAGAAAGTTTTGGCAGCAGAACCAGGGAAAGAGTACCTTTTAAAAACATGGAGAAAGTTAATGTTCATTGGCAAAGCTCACCTAGGGCCACCTCCATCTGTCATTCTTTCTCTTTATGGGTCTCCATTTTCACTTTCTTTTTAATGGTAGGACTTTGGTCCTTTTCATGCCCTCATTGGGGTGAGGCCTGTGGATGGTCTTTCACTGTCCACTGGTTTATGACTTCCTCCTCCTTACATGACTGGGTAAGAACAGCTGAAGCCATTCCCAACAAGGCTGTCAGCTAAGACTGGGGTAGAGCGGGAATGGTTTAGGCATGTAGCAGGGCATGTACATACCTAACTCCCTGACACAGATGGGCAGAGGGGCCTGTGTCAAGCATGAGGTGTCCATACTAGGCAGCAGGAGTAGTCTCAGGGCTCCTTCTATAGCCCAAGGCAGGCTCAACAGGGATATTTGTAGGATATAGGGCAGTCTTGCCAATGGGTTTCAGCCCAGACAAGTTCACTATGAATTCAGTGAGACCGAATAATGACAATGGTGCGTTCTTGGGGTGAAAGGGTTTATACCCAACTTTGTACCATCACTAGAATCCCGTCCACTCACAGCAAGTCTGCATGAAGCAAGCTGGTCTCTGCCTCTGGGCCTCTCTGCCCCCACAGCCATCTTAGTCTCTGTCCTTGGTGCTGCCACCACTCCAGTCTCTGCTCTCCTGCAGCCTTGCAGCCCTGCAGCTGGCCGCTGTGTCGCCCAGAGCTCTGGGTGGAGCTCTTTATATAAATGCATTGCCCACATATGTGTAGTGAGCTAGCCAACCATGGCCAGATGAGAATCCTGGCCATAGGAACCTATACTTTATCCATACTCCACCCCTCCAGGATTCTCGCCTCTCAATTTATGTGCCCTCAATCCTCTGCAATGGTCCCTGCAAGGAAGTTGGAACATTGTAACCAAATTCCACAATAACAACAAAGGCTACGACAGTATACAAATAACAAAAAGTACAACAAATTATAATAACCCTCAAGCCTGAGGAGATCCATTGCCACCAAGTGGTCATCCTGACTGTAGTCAAACCAGTTATACTCAAATGAGTTAACCAAAAGGACCATGGCTGGGCCTTACAGTAGCCACCTTCTCCAGCCTCTCCAGCAGAAAGTCGTGCAGACACACAGGCTGATCTTGTTGCTTTATCTTTGGCTTCTGCCTCTTTGTCCTCAGTGGCCAGAACTGCTGCTCTGGTTTCAATTGTTGCCACAGCTGCTGTAAGATTCTTTCCATCCAGTTTCTCTCTGTCTGCTCCTGCCTTTATCAAATCAACCCACATCTGGGTCCTCGTGACCTTCACGGGGCCCTTTAAATTCTTCCTTCCAGTAGCAGACCATAGTTCCTTTTGTGCTTTCATTGCTTGAGCCTGAGGATAGGAGCAGAGCACGGAGGGCTCCACGACCTGTGAAGGGGGCTGCACCTCTCCTGGAGGAACCCGCGGTTGCTGAGTCTTTATTTTCCTTCAGGCTTTCCACCAGCTTTCAACCAGGTGGGGTTTCAACCAAGGAGGGGCTGATGCCTCCGCACTGGCAGGGCCTCCACCCCCACCTGTTCGTCAAAGCTCCACTCCTCCATTTCTGGGGCTGACGGCTCCACTACGTCCTTCATCTGGCCCACGGCACCTGGCAGCCTGCACTCTACTGCTTCTTCTCGTGTCGCTGCTCCTTCTCGGGCTGCTTCCTCTTGGGCCACCATGACATCCTTTACCATTTCCACAGCACCTCATAGTGACACCATTTCAGTCACCAACAAATTTTGCACCTCCTCAATGGCACCTCGCAGCTCACATTCTCATGCTGCCTCCTCATGTTTCCTGCAGGAGCACGTCTTTCTCCCTTACACTTTTTCAATATTGTGAAAAGAAAACTCCCCACCATTCCCGCAGCCTCACAGGCACTCTGTTTCTCTAAGGAGTTCCCTATTCTGCTGAGGGCCAACTTTACTGCTTCTCTCCCCTTAGGGGCAGCCTGCTGAAGCACTCCTCCCATGAGGGCGGCCTGTTCTTTTCCTTGGTCAACAATGAATGCTGCCAACTGTCGCCGATTGTCTTGCCAATGGATTTCAGCCCCAGGGAAGTTCACTATGGATTCAGTGAGACCAAATAATGACAATGGAACGTTTTTGGGGTGAAAGGGTTTATATTCAACTTGATTCCCATGGTGGCAGGTCAATCACTAGAATCCCATCCACTCAGAGTGAGTCTGCATGCAGCAAGCCAGTCTATGCCTATGGGCCTCTCCTTCCCTGCAGCCGTCTCAGTCTCTGTCTTCAGTGCTGCCACCACTCCAGTCTCTGCTCTCCTGCAGCCTTGCAGCCGTGTCACTGTGTGACCCAGAGAACTGGGCAGAGCTCTTTATATAGAGTCAGTAACAATGTTATACATGTGTAGTGAGCTAGCCAACTAGGGCCAGGTGAGGATCCTGTCCATAGAACCTTCACTTTATCCACAAGGGCCTTTCCTGCTATCCACTGGGCATCAGCTAGGGTTCCTTAGTTGCAAGCCACAGACATCATGCATGTTAAGTCTAAAAAATGAAATTTGCTAGAAGGATACAGAGTAGCTCATAAAACCAAAGAAAGACTGAATAGTTTTCAGGAAGGGGGAAGGTCTTGGGATGGAGGTAACAAGCATAAGTACATATTAATCTTTCAGAACATTTTTTTTCCTGTATCAAGCTGTTCAAGATTTCTGGTAAATCTGATTGGCTATGCTCAGATCAGGTGACCCAAACAAAGCCAATCAGATTGGTTTAATCTGATTGACAGACCCACCAAGACTGCACAGAGCACAGGGAAGGGCTTGTTCCCAAAGGAACCTCAGGAGAAAGTATACCAGAAGAGAGCTGGGTGACAAGTGGGTGACCAAAACAACAGATCCTCAAACCCATAGTATCCCTTTCTCTTTATTCCCATTTTCTCCAACTTGACACCAACTGGATTTTACTGTGAGAAAAATGGTGGGAAAAGTAAGGGAGTCAAGAACAGGAGGGGACCTGTTTCCCTTATTGATAGACATTGAGAAGGGCATCCTACAGCCCTTTCCAATTCCTCAGAAACCTGAAGATAGGGATAGCATTGTGGAGAATATGGAAGTTCCTATAGCCATAATCCTCACCTAAACCTAAACTACTTGATGATGTAATTGGCCTGCTGCTAGGCTACTGCTTCCATACCCTAGGCAATAAGGTATTATTGACTGAGTCACTATATAAAGTACTTCACCCAGTGCTCTGGGTGGAGGCAGAGACGGAGGTGGATTATGGACCTGCGGACTGCTGGATGCGGATGTGATTCTAGTGCTTCACCTTCTGCTGGGAGAATAAAGCTGGGTATAAACTATTATACCCCAAGAATGTTTCATCGTCGTTTCTTGGTGAACTTCCATAGTGAACTTGCCCGGGGTTGAAACCCATTGGCAAGAAATAAGGCAAGCATTCATCCAACATAGAAACCTGGGAGTCACCCAGATGTCACCATTTTCTCTCTTTCTGCCAAATCAAATGCACCAATTTTTATCCCCTGAACAATTCTCATCTCTACACAACCCTTCAGGCTATGCATCCCAGTCTCCTTGCTTCCATGCCGCTCCATCCAGTTCTCTCTCACACTGCAGCCAGATGGACCTATTGGAAACCCGAATCTGATCATGTGTCTCCCTCTCAGGGACTTGTCCTGCATTTGGGAAGGACTTAGCATATACACAGGGACCCTTGTGATTAGTGTCTGGCTACTTTTTCAGCCTTCTTTCAAGTTTCTCTTTTCTTCATAACTGTCATATGAATTTCCCGAAGCACTATTAGTGCCTATTGGCTCTTTGCATTGAAAAGATTAGAACTGTCTTCTCCCAGTGCCCGGATTCTGGATGCTGTGAACTGAATTGTGCCCCTCAAAATTCCTATGTTGAAGCCTCGATTAGAGAGAGCCCGTAAGATAATAAACGTTAAGTGAGATCATATGGATAGGACCCTAATAAAATAGGATTAGTGTTCTTATAAGATGAGGAAGAGAGACCAGCTGCGCATCGTGGCAAGCCATAGCAAGAATGCAAGCGGGAGGAGAGCCCTCTCTAGAAATCGACCTGCCAGACCTTGATCTAGGACTCGTAGCCCCCAGAACTGCGACAAGTAAATATCTGTCATTAAGCCACCCAGTCTCTGGTGTTCGGTATGGCAGCCTGAGCTGACTAAGACAGGGGCCATGCTGTGAAACAGTCTGTGTAAAACTTGACATCTCTTTGAAGTCTTTTATTTTAGAGGAAGTTTGATATTGTTGTATCTGCCTCATAATGGTCTTGTTTGCTTTGATATACATATATTGTTTTAAATCATGTGAGCAAACCTGTCATGATTCCTCCTTTTGCAAAGCAACTGCAATAGTAGCTCCAAACCCCAGCATGAACCTGGAATGTTATGTGGTTCTTTAACAGAAAATTCTAGATTTCTACATCAGACAAAGATACATGACTAAACACTGAATGAACAGGGATTATCATCTATCAAGTGCTAGACATATAGTGCAGAATCAACACAGTGAGAGAACAAGAAGTGGCAGCTAAGTTTACCTCCAGAAGGCTCAATAAATGTTAAGTCTTCTTGCTTCTGAGAACCCTCTTGGAAGAACAATGGTGGAAGTTAAAAACACAAAGAAGAGGGATGGTGAACACGGCTGTCACCTTGAGATTGGAGTGTCCCTAGATGCAGGTATGGGATTTGTTCATGTGGGCTGCAATAGCAAGAGTGACCCAAGGATGATAGTGGGTCTGATCATGGACCAAAATAAAACATTACCAAAAGTATTCTTCATTTATTGTCACTTATAGATCAAGGTCAACATTTGGAGATACTCAGAATCTGGGTACAAAAGCCCAAGCAATATGGTCCCAAGCTGGTGCCGAGGAGTGCCTGTGGGTTTTGGGGGTATATATCCACGTATGCGTGTGTGTACATGTATACACGCTGCTTTGAATCTCTCCAAATAGATCCCTGTGGTTCTCAAAAGCAGAGGCGTCCAGGTCATCAAGATCCAAGCAACCAGAAAATGTTTATGGAACACCTACAGGGTACCAAGCATGCTGCTGAAACAGGGTAGCTGAAGGGCAAACTGCGGCTCTCAGAAGTTAGCATGTGTCTGTTTAAGAAACAGAAAAGAGATAATCTATTTAGATTCATATTTCAACACTCATTTTCAGGCAGTTCCTACTAGGAATGGCTTTTATTGTTAACAAAAAAAAGAAGAGAAAAAAGAGTTACTACTACTTGTTATAATGCTGAAATCCAAAATACTGACAACAACAAGTACTGACAAGGATATGGAGCAGCAGGATCTCTCATGCATTGCTGGTGGGAATGCAAAATGGTATAGCTACTTTGGAAGACAAGCTGGCGGTTTCTTACAAAACTAGGCATACTCCTACCACATGTTCTAGCAATCATGCTCCTTGGTATTTAGTCAAAGAAGTTGAAAACTCTTCTGTCCACACAAAATCTTATATGCAGATGTTTAAGGCAGTTTTATTCATAATTGCCAAAACTCAGAAGCAACCAAGATGTCCTTTAGTAGATGACTGCATAAATTTGGTATATCCAGGCAATAGAATAATATTTAGCACTGAAAAAGATGAACTTTTTTACCAAGGTATAAAGAAGACATGGAGGAACCCTAAATTCATATTACTAAGTGAAAGAAGCCAATCTCAAAAGGCTACATATTGTATGATTCCAACTACATTCTGGAAAATGCAAAACTATTGAAAGAGTAGTTGCCAGGGGTTTAGAGTGAGGAAGGAGTGAATATATGGGGCACAAGAGATTTACATGGCATGAAACCATTCTGTATGATACTATAACAGTGAATACATGTCATTATACACTTGCCAAAAGCAATAGAATTCTGATTCTAATGTAAACTGTGAGCTTTGGTTGATAATATCTCAATATTGATCCATCGACTATAACAAACATATCATTCAGGTGAGAGATGTTAATGGTAGAGGAGGTTGGCAGTGGGTGGCATATGGGAACTCTATATATTTCTCTCAATTTCTGTGAAATTAAAACTGCTTTAAAAAATAAAGACTAAATAAAGAAGAGAAAACGTCATTCCAACTTGTGGACACTTGAAGAAAGAAATGAGTGGATATGATGGGTAGGATTCTCAGCAAATGCCCTGATAAGATTTTTTGCATTTTCTTGTTTTTTTTAGATTAAATTATTTTTTTAATTTTGGTATCATTAATATACAATTACATGAGCAACATTGCTGTTACTAGATTCCCCCCATTATCAAGTCCCACCACATACCCCATTACAGACACTGTCCATCAGCATAGTAAGATGCTATAGAATCACTATTTGTCTACTCTGTGCTATACTGCCTTCCCTGTGCCCCCCACTACATTATGTGTGCTAATTGTAATGCCCTTTATTCCCCTTTTCCCTCCCTTCCCACCCAACCCCCCAAGTCCTTTACCCTTTGGTAACTGTTAGTCCATTCTTGGGTTCTATGAGTCTGCTGCTGTTTTGTTCCTTCAGTTTTTGCTTTGTTCTTATGCTCCACAGATGAGTGAAATCATTTGATACTTGTCTTTCTCCGTCTGGCTTATTTCACTGAGCATAATACCCTCTAGCTCCATCCATGTAGTTGCAAATGGTAGGATTTGTTTTCTTCTTATGGCTGAATAATATTCCATTGTGTATATGTATCACATCTTCTTTATTCATTCATCTAATGATGGACACTTAGGTTGCTTCCATTTCTTGGCTATCGTAAATAGTGCTGCAATAAACATAGGAGTGCATCTGCCTTTTTCAAACTGGGCTCCTGCATTCTTAGGGTAAATTCCTAGGAGTGGATTTCCTGGGTCAAATGGTATTTCTATTTTTGGTTTTTTGAAGAACCTCCATACTGCTTTCCACAATGGTTGAACTAGTTTACATTCCCACCAGCAGGTTAGGAAGGTTCCCCTTTCTCCACAACCTCGCCAACATTTGTTGTTATTTGTCTTTTGGATGGTGGTGATCCTTACTGGTGTGAGGTGGTATGTCATTGTGGTTTTAATTTGCATTTCTCTGATGACTAGTGATGTGGAGCATCTTTTCATGTGTCTGTTGGCCATCTGAATTTCTTCTTTGGAAAAGTGTCTGTTCATATCCACTGCCCTTTTTTTAATAGGGTTATTTGCTTTGAGGGGGTTGAGGCATATGAATTCTTTATATATTTTGGATTTTAACCCCTTGTTGAATATGTCATTTACAAGTATATTCTTCCATACTGTAGGATGCCTTTTTGTTCTGCTGATAGTGTCCTTTGCTGCACAGAAGTTTTTTAGCATGATGTAGTCCCATTTGTTCATTTTTTATTTTGTTTCCCTTGCCCAAAGAGATGTGTTCAGGAAAAAGTTGCTCATATTTATATTTAAGAGATTTTTGCCTATGTTTTCTTCTAAGAGTTTTATCATTTCATGACTTACATTCAGGTTTTTGACCCATTTTGAGTTTACTTTTGTGTATGAGGTTAGACAATAATCCAGTTTCATTCTCTTACATGTAGCTGTCCAGTTTTTCAAACACCAGTTGTTGAAGAGGCTGTCATTTCCCCCATTGTATATCCATGGCTCCTTTACCATATACTAATTGACCATATGTGCTTGGGTTTATATCTGGGCTCTCTAGTCTGTTCCATTGGTCTATGGATCTGTTCTTGTGCCAGTAACAAATTGTCTTGATTACTGTGGCTTTGTAGTAGAACTTGAAGTCAGGGAGCCTAATTCCTCCAGCTTTATTCTTCCTTCTTAGGATTGCTTTGACTATTCAGGGTCTTTAGTGGTTCTATATGAATTTTAGAACTATTTGCTCTAGTTCATTGAAGAATGCTGTTGGTATTTTGATAGGGATTGCACTGAATCTGTAGATTGCTTTACGCAGGATGGCCATTTTGACAATGTTAATTCTTCCTATCCATGAGCACTGGATGTGTTTCCATTTATTAGTGTCTTCTTTAATTTCTCTCATGAGTGTCTTATAGTTTTCAGAGTATAGGTCTTTCACTTCCTTGGTTAGGTTTATTCCTAGGTATTTTATTCTTTTTGATGCAATTGTGAATGAAATTGTTTTCCTGATTTCTCTTTCTGCTAGTTAATCATTACTGCATAGGAATGCAACAGATTTCTGTGTATTAATTTTGTATCCTGCAATGTTGCTAAATTCAGATATTAGATCTAGTAGTTTTTGGAGTGGATTCTTTAGGGATTCTTATGTACAATATCATGTCATCTGCAAACAGGGACAGTTCGACTTCTTCCTTGCCAATCTGGGTGCCTTTTATTTCTTTATGTTGTCTGACTGCCATGGCTATGACCTCCAGAACTATGTTCAATAAAAGTGGGGAGAGTGGGCATCCTTGTCTTGTTCCTGATCTTGAAGGAAAAGCTTTCAGCTTCTGGCTGTTAATTGCCTTTATTATGTTGAGGTTTTTGCCTTCTTTTTGACATAGAAATAATTTACATTTCTGTGCTGTTATTATTCCATCTGTAAGTATATAGCCATGTTCAGAACTGGGATAGTGGGTTCTATGAGGCTGTACCCAGCCCTAGAATTGGGCCATTGCTTCCAACCCAGGAGCCAGACAAGGCGTACACAGAGAAGCTGGTGCACACAGGAGCACTGAGTGCTCTGTAGCCAGGAAGAAATGTGTTGAAGAGTGAGAATGCTTGCCCAGGCATAGTAACGTGGCTGTGATATATTAAGTGAAAAAAAGAACTTTACAAAAGAGCATAAATGCAATGATCCCATTTGTATTTGATCTTAGACAAAAGACATACTAATTATTAACAGGAGTTGTGTCAGGATGACAGGCTAGTGTGTGACTTCTATCTTCTGCCTTGTGCATCTCTATGTTCCAGCTTTTCTACAATATGTATATTATTTTTAAATCAAAAGTGATAGAAAATGAGAGCAAATGATGGCTCATAAAAATAAACACAAATGATGACTCATAAACTCATAAACAGAGTTGCCATTGTTTTATCAAGATGAAAAATGACCGGCAGGAAAGCCCTCCTATACGTAACCCAGAGCAAGCTTCTGAAGCAGGATTGGGTGAAAATGAAGTTTTTTCCTCTGTGCACATGGGAACATAAACCCATATGTGCTGCCTTTAGGTCAGTTACTAGGGCCATAACCATAAAGCTCTGCCCAGTTCTTGTCCACTCGAGGAGGAGAGAAACCAAAAACCACAAAGTATTTGAACATGCCAGATTTTCCATCAATACCCAACCTCTTCATGCATGGAAAGAAAAGGCTCTTTCCAAAGCTATAAACGGTGAGAATGGCAGCACCTACAGCCCCAGTACAGATACAGATAAGACAACTCAAGTTATGGGCTTTAAATCTTGGTAAGTTGGGAGTAGGGAGGTGAGGGAAGTGATAGAAATTAAATGAAAACTGAACTACAGCCAGGGATCAAAACCTAACATTTTCCACTTGTTGTGATGGCTCTTCCAGGAGCCTCTTACCACTTCGTAAGTGACACCTACAAAGGAGACCATTCCCCAGAGGAAACACACACCAGTCCACACACCCAAAAGTCATCACAGTCTCTGGAAGAGAAAAGATAGTTCTTCCCAGAAAAGCTCATCAGTGAAGAAGGAAGAGAAAATGGGGGTACTTCTTTAATGCCCCCTCAACATTCCTGGGTGTTTGTCTGTTCAAAGCCTCAGTTTCCTAGGAATGAACATTTTTGTATTTCAGTGCAGGACTCCTGTTTGACATGTGAGGTAATGGGTTTCCAGACCCCATCTGGAGGTCTGGATGAAAACTTGAAAATGGGCTCTGAGTTCCTATCAAGATCTGCTAGATCCACTGAGATTTTGCCACCCCATGTCCTAACATGGTGAGAAACAGCCTGAGTTAAGGTCATTGCTGAGGGTCAGGAGCGCACTTGAAGGTCAAATCTGTGAGTTCAAGCAGGTGTCATTCCCATCTTAGCCCCTTTAAAAAAAAATAATTAGTGCTTAAAAATTCTCAGAAGTCGGATGAATTGGCATATATTTCTTCAGGAGTTTGAGAAGTATGGTTAGAGTTAAGTATGTGTTTAATAACGGTCTTTTTAGATTATTATGATGTGTGAATTATGTTGATATTCTCATCTCCTTTATCCTTCAAAGCAAAGCCATGTGCTATAAGTAAGTAATACTGTAATACCCATGTATATGAAGCAACAGCCTAAGGAAAAATGACCTCCCCACGATAGTAAGCTAATAAACAACAAAGCAAGATTTGAACCCAGATCTCACTTAGCACTCCATCCATGCTGCCTATCCTAGGGCTGCTGGTAAGTATCAAGATCCTATAGCTACAAAGGAACTTCCAAGCAGGACTTGGAATGGGAGCCTGGACAGTCTGAGGGTCTTTTCAGGAAGGGATAATGTCCTATTCTGTTTTGTGGAAGGCTGTCACTACACACGGTGCTTGACCAAGGAAGAGGGGTCAGGAAGACTTGAGGCGCCCTGGGGCAGCTAATGCCAGCTTGCAGATTGATGACTTTGGGTTAGCCATCGTTCCCGGATGAACTGCATCAGAAGGTAAAGCAGTGGCACTTCTCCGAGCACCTCCCAGAGCAGATGAAGCCTAGTGACTGCAGCTGAGGACATATATGAACCTCCCTCCGCACCCTCTGGGGACTTTCAGAAACAGCCTCAGTCCCCTTCTAAGGTCAGGGCAGGGGGTCCTGCTGGGGCAGACAGAGAGGGAGGAGGAAGATTTGAGCCACTGGAGACTGAAGCAGGTGATATTTTTTATTATTATTAAGGTATTATTGATATTCACTCTTATGAAGGTTTCACATGAAAAAACAATATGGTTACTACACTCACCCATATTATTGTGTCCCCCCATTCCCCATTGCAGTCTCTGCCCATCAGTGTATTAAGATGCCACAGTGTCACTATTTGCCTTCTCTGTGCTACACTGTCTTCCCCATGAACCCCGCACACCATGTGTGCCAATCATAATGCCCCTCAATCCCTTTCTCCCTCCCTCCCAACCCACCCTTACCCATCCCTCCCTTTTGGTAACCGCTAGGCCCTTCTTGGAGTCTGTGAATCTGCTGCTATTTTGTTCCCTCAGTTTTGTTTTGTCGTTATACTCCACAAATGAGGGAAATCATTTGGTACTTGTCTTTCTCTGCCTGGCTCATTTCACTGAGCATATCCTCCAGCTCCATCCATGTTGTTGCAAATGGTAGGATTTGTTTCTTTCTTATGGCTGAGTAATATTCCATTCTGTATATGTACCATATCTTCTTTTTCCATTCGTCTACTGATGGACACTTAGGTTGAAGCAGGTGATATTTAAATTATTTTTGTGTTTAAAGATAGAGTCATACCTGTTTTTGAGCTTATAATCTATCTCCATCTATACTGGGCATCTTTCTAAGTCAATAAATGTATGGGTCTATAGCCCTATGGTTAATAGCAGTGTTTTTCTCCACAATATACAAGAATACAAAAATTAATTAAACTGACAGTCTATGAATGGGCATTTATATTACTTCCCTTTTTTCTATTATAACTATGCTGCTATGAACATTCTTGTAAAGAGAATTTCTGAACTTAATAAAGAGGATTGGATGATCAGAAGAGAGGTGACTTTCAGCTTGGGCAAGAGATCAGGGCAGGCTTCATGGTGCACAGAAAATTTAGCTGGACTTGATTGTTAGTTAGAGAATGTGGGATGAAAATGGGGAAAAGGAAATCCAAGTAGATGACTGACCTAGAGCAAAGGACAGAGCTAGGAAAGCAAGAAGTGTGCATGAGGAAAGAACATTGTGTAATGAGATAGGAGCGCAGAGTAGAGGGGCTAGAAATAAGATTCACAAGTAGGTTTGGACAAGACTGAGGAGGGCTTTGGCTACCGGGCAAGGGATTGATTATTGTAGTTCAACAAGATAGTTTCATGTTGACTCATTCATCTTAGAAGCAATCCATCTGAGCCTCCGTACTCAATGGGTAACTCAAAGTCAGTTGTCCTCTAACTGGTTGTAAAGGAAAAATAATGCCCTTGATTCCAGATCAGAAGATCTGAAAAAAATCTCACAGGCTCAGAAGGTCAGTGAAATACACATGAAAGAGCTTGGCATGGGCTTGTAACTCAGTAACTGTTCAGTAAAACGCAAGTGTTAGTAGGAACAATTATAACAAGAGGTTATTTTAAAATTCTAGGTTTCTGCTGTTAGAAACTTAGCTTTTTTTCATGTTGACTTTGCTCTGCCTGCATTTGTGTTTTTGGCTTCCTATAAAGCTGCACAGGGAGAAGGCAGGCTTGCTTCAAGGAGGGAAAAGGAGAAACCCTACCAATCCAGGTAGCTGCTGGAATTCATTTCCAGATTGCTCTCCTGCTTTGGTATTCAAAGCCACACCATCTGACCATCAAATTCACTCCACTCTAAACTTGGCCTGTGATCTTTTATTTCTGTGTTTAGAGTTTATATTATAAATTAAATTTACTGCATTTGCAGACCATTTTTAGCCTTTTTTAAGAAAAGAGTGGAGGCAACAGAGACCACTTGTCCAATGTGTCATTTTAAACATGGTGGGCAGGCGGAGGGTGGCAGCTTTATTATCACCACGGGTTCACTGGAGTGCTGGTGAAGGGGACTACTTGCTCTGCCAAGTGCATAGGGAGTAAGCACAGCAGTGAGGCCAGGAGGGTTTTACAGCAGCTCTGTGGTCTTGAGTTACGAAAGGATTAGACAAGGTTTGAGAGAAGGGAGGCTATTCTGTTTTTCTTCCCTCTTTTGTTAAGATTTGAGGGTGAGGAAAAGCCTAGAATAAGAAAATATCAAAGTCCATTTGTTGTTGTTTGTCTTTTGGATGGTGCCATCCTAAATGGTGTGAAGTGATATCTCACTGTGGTTTTAATGTGCATTTCTCTGATGATTAGCGATGTGGGACATCTTTCCATGTGTCTGTTGGCCATCTAAATTTCTTCTTTGGAGAAGTGTCTGCTCATATCCACTGCCCATTTTTTAATCAGGTTATTTCCTTTTTCAGTGTTGAGGCATGTGAGTTCTTTATATATTTTGGGTGTTAACCCCTTGTCAGATATGTCATTTACAAATATATTCTCAAATACTGTAGGATGCCTTTTTGTTCTGCTGATAGTGTCCTTTGCTGTACAGAAGATTTAAAGTTTGATGTAGTCCCATGTGTTCATTTTTGCTTTTGTTGCCTTTGCTGGAGGAGATGCATTCAGGAAAAAGTTGCTCATGTTTATATTCAGGAGATTTTTTACTATGTTATCTTCTAACAGTTTTATGGTTTCATGACTTACATTCAGGTCTTTGATCTATTTCAAGTTTACCTTTGTGTATGGGGATAGACAATAATCCAGTTTCATTCTCTTGCATGTAGCTGTCCAGTTTTGCCAACACCAGTTGTTGAAGAGGCTGTCATTTCCCCATTGTATGTCCATGGCTCCTTTATCATATATTAATTGATATGTGGGTTGGGTTTATATCAGGGTTCTCTAGTCCGTTCCATTGGTCTATTGGTCTGTTCTTGTGCCAGTAACAAATTGTCTTGATTATTGTGGCTTTGTAGTAGAGATTGAAGTTGGTGAGCATAATGCCCCCAGCTTTATTCTTCCTTCTCAGGATTTCTTTGGCTATTCAGGGTCTTTTGTGGTTCCATATGAGTTTTAGAACTATTTGTTCCACTTCATTGAAGAATGCTGTTGGTATTTTGATAGGGATTGCATTGAATCTGTAGATTGCTTTAGGCAGGATGGCCATTTGACAATATCAATTCTTCCTATCCATGAGCACAGGATGGGTTTCCATTTATTGGTATCTTCTTTAATTTCTCTCATGAGTGTCTTATAGTTTTCAGAGTATAGGTCTTTCACTTCCTTGGTTAGGTTTATTCCTAGGTATTTTATTATTTTTGATGCAATTGTGAATGGAATTGTTTTCCTGATTTCTCTTTCTGTTAGTTCATCATTAGTGTATAGGAAAGCAACAGATTTCTGTGTGTTAATTTTGTATCCTGCGACATTGCTAAATTCAGATATTAGATCTAGTAGTTATGGAATGGATTCTTTAGTGTTTTTTATGTACAATATCATGACATCTGCAAACAGGGACAGTTTAACTTCTTCTTTACCAACTTGGATGCCTTTTATCTCTTTGTGTTGTCTATAGCCATGGCTGGGACCTCCAGAACTATGTTGAATACAAGTGGACAGACTGAGCATCACTGCCTTGTTCTGGATCTTAAAGGAAAGGCCTGCAGCTTCTCACTGTTAAGTATGCTGTTGGCTGTGGGTTTATCATAGATGGCCTTTATTATGTTAAGGTACTTGCCTTCTATACCCATTTTGTTGAGAGTTTTTATCATGAATGGATGTTGAATTTTGTCAAATGCTTTTTCAGCATCTATGGGGATAATCATGTGGTTTTTGTCCTTTTTGTTGATGTGGTGGATAATGTTGATGGATTTTCAAATGTTGTACTATCCTTGCATCCCTGGAATAAATCCCACTTGATCATCATGGATGATCCTTTTGATGTATTTTTTAATACAGTTTGCTAATATTTTGTTGAGTATTTTTGTATTTATGTTCATCAGGGATATTGGTCTGTAATTTTCTTTTTTTGTGGTGTCTGCCTGGTTTTGGTATTAGAGTGATGCTGGCCTCATAGAATGAGTTTGGAAGTATTCCTTCCTCTTCTACTTTTTGGAAAACTTTAAGGAGGTTGGCTATTGGATCCTCACTAAATGTTTGATAAAATTCAGCGGTGAAGCCCTCTGGTCCAGGAATTTTGTTCTTTAGTAGTTTTTTTGATTACCAATTCAATTTCATTGCTGTTAATTGGTCTGTTCAGATTTTCTGTTTCTTCCTGGGTCAGCCATGGAAGGTTGTATTTTTCTAGAAAGTTGTCCATTTCTTCTCGGTTATCCAGTTTGTTAGCATATAATTTTTCATAGTATTCTCTAATAATTTTTTGTAGTTCTGTGGTGTCTGCAGTGATTTTTCCTTTCTCATTTCTGATTCTGTTTATGTGTGTAGACTCTCTTTTGTTCTCAATGAGTCTGGCTAGGGGGTTATCTATTTTGTTTATTTTCTCAAAGAACCAGCTCCTGTTTTCATTGATTCTTTCTATTGTTTCATTCTTCTCGATTTTATTTATGCTCTAATCTTTAATATGTCCCTCCTTCTACTGACTTTGAGCCTCATTTGTTCTTCTTTTCCTAGTTTCATTAATTGTGAGTTTAGACTGCTTATATGGGATTGTTCTTCTTTCCTGACGTAGGCCTGTATTGCAAAATACTTCCTCTTAGCACTGCTTTCACTGTGTCCCACAGATTTTGCAGTGTTGAATTATTGTTGTCATTTGTCTCCATATACTGCTTGATCTCTGTTTTTATTTGGTCATTGAACCATTGGTCACTTAGGAACATGTTATTAACCCTCCTTGTGGGTTTGTGGGCTTGTTTTCTTTGTTTAATTTATTTCTAGTTTCATACCTTTGTGGTCTGAGAAACTGGTTCATACAATTTCAATCTTTTTGAATTTACTGAGGCTCTTTTTGTGGCTTAGTATATGATCTATTCTTGAAAATGTTCCATGTGCACTTGAGAAGAATGTGTATTCTGCTGCTTTTGGGTGGAGAGTTCTGTAGATGTCTGTTAGGTCCATCTGTTCTAATGTGTTGTTCAATTCCTCTATGTCCTTACTTATATTCTGTCTGGTTGATCTGTCCTTTGGAGTGAGTGTAGTGTTGAAGTCTCTTATAATGAATGCATTGCATTCTATTTCCCCTTTTGATTATGTTAGTACTTGTTTCACATATGTAGGTACTACTGTGTTGGATGCATAGATATTTATAATGGTTATATCCTCTTGTTGGATTGACCCTTTTATCATTATGTAATGCCCTTCTTTGTCTCTTGTGACTTTCTTTGTTTTAAAGTCTATTTTGTCTGATAGAAGTATTACAACTCCTGCTTTTTTCTCCTTGTTTGCATGAAATATCTTTTTCCATCCCTTCACTTTTAGTCTGTGTATGTCTTTGGGTTAAAGTGAGTCTCCTGTAGGCAGCATATATTTGGGTCTTGTTTTTTTATCCATCAGTAACTCTATGTCTTTTGATTGGTGCTTTCAGACCATGTACATTAAGGGTAATTATCAATAGATATGTACTTATTGCCATTGCAGGCTTTAGATTTGTGGTTACCAAAGGTTCAAGAGTAACTTCCTTACTATCTAAGAGTCTAACTTAACTCACTTAGTATGCTGTTACAAACACAATGTAAAAGTTCTTTTTTTTTCCCTCCTCCATTCATTATATATTAGGTGGTATATTCTGTACTCTTTGTCTATCCCTTTTTATTACCTCTGGTGACAGCTATTTAACCTTAGGTAATCCATCTATAGCAGTCCCTCCAAATACACTGTTGATATGGTTTGTGGGAGCAAAATTCTCTCAGCTTTTGCTTATCTGGATATTGTTTAATCCCTCCTTCAAATTTAAAGGATAATCTTGCTGGATAAAGTATTCTTGATTTGAGGCCCTACTGCTTCACTGCATTAAATTTATCATGCCACTCCCTTCTGGCCTGTAAGGTTTGTGTTGAGAAGTCTGATGATAGCTTGATGGGTTTTCCTTTGCATGTGATCTTATTTCTCTCTCTGGCTGCTTTTAATAGTCTGTCCTTATCCTTGATCTTTGCCATTTTAACTATTGGTGTTGTCCTCCTTGAGTCCATTTTGTTGGGAGATTTGTGCACCTCCATGGCCTTAGAAACTATCTCCTTCCCTAGATTGAGGAAGTTTTCAGCAATTACTTCCTCAAAGATACTTCCGATCCCTTTTTCTCTCTCTTCTTCTTCTTGTACCCCTATTATACAAATATTGTTCTGTTTGGATTTGTCACACAGTTCTCTTAGTATTGTTTCATTCCTAGAGATCCTTTTTTCTCTGTGTGCCTCAGCTTTTTTGTATTCATCTTCCCTAGTTCCTATTTCATTTATCATCTCCTCCACTGTATCTAATCTGTTTTTAATACCCTCCATTGTGTTCTTCAATGATTGGATCTCCATCCTAAATTTGTTCCTGAGTTCTTGAATGTTTTTCTATACCTCCATGAGCATGTTTATGATTTTTAGTTTGAAATCTCTTTCAGGAAGTTTTATTAGTTCAGTCTCACTCAGTCCTTTCTCTGGTGTTGAGGTTTTGGTTTGAACCAGGTTCTTTTGATGTTTCATATTTTATGTGGTGCCCTCTAGTGCCCAGAAGCTCTACTCTCTGGAGCTGCTCATTCCCTGGAGCAATGTCGGGGGTTGCAGGGGAGTGGTGCTGTTGCCTGGGGGAGGAAAGAGCTGTTTCCTGCTTCCTGGCTATTATGCCTGTCTCCACTGCCAGATCCACTGGGCAGAACACACAGGTGTAAGCCCCTGTGCTTTGTGTTTGTAGCTGTGGTAGGCAGCTAGGTGCAGGCTTGCCAGGAGGTAGACACAGGAGGCTGTGTATCACAGTGGGGGGCCTTGGAGCTGCCTAGCCAGTCAGGGGTATGGAGCACCTGAAGATCATTTAAGCTCCCAACCTGCTGGGCAGAGTGCACCCAGGCAATTTTGTCTACCTTTTCTTTCTCCTGAGCAGTAAGCTCTGTGCAATCCTTGCCCCTTTATCAGCCTTCTCACTGTTAGGAGGTCTCTCAGACTACCCGCCCAGATCAGCTGGATATGAATTCCTGTTTTCCACAAGCAGCTGGAATCTCTGTCTCTCCAGGTATTTCACCTGTCTAAGCTTTCAAACCCACTAATCACAAGATCACCATGCAATGTAGGTTTGTACTCCCAGAGAAGACCTCCAGGTGTAGGTGTTCAGCAGTCCCAGGCCTCCACTCCCTTCCTGCTCTGTTTCTCTTCCTCCCGCCAATGAGGTGAGGTGGGGGAAGGGCTTGAGTCCTGCTGGGTCACAGCTTTGGTACATTACCCCATTCTGTGAAGTCTGCTCTTTTCTCCAGCTGTATGCAGTCTGGTGCAGCCTTCTTTCCTATTGCTCTTTCATGATTAGTTGCATTAATTATATTTTTGTATTACATGTGGTTTTAGGAGGAGGTCTCTGTTTCACCTCTCAGGCTGCCATCTTTAATCCCTGTGCTGTCATACTAGTTGTTCACAACAACAAAATTTAAGACACAGAAGTTTATTTCTTATACATGTAACAGTCCAATGCAGTAGTCCAGCAGGCAGCCTTCCTTGGGGGGATTCAGGGACTCCCTGAATCTCATGGCTCCACCACCACTTAGGTCTTCAGAGTCCTATCCAGTGAACAGATGGGAAAGGATGGCAGCAATGCACTTGCTTTTCCAGTCACATTGGTAAGAACTGCTCCTTGCCAGACACAAGGAGCTGGAGGCAGGAGACAAGGCTGGGAAACACGATCCCTAGTGGGCAGTTGCTTCCAAGCAACCACTCCTTACTATGGAATGAATGAATGAATGGAATCAAAGATACAGTGAATGGAAAGAACACAGGAGTGTTGGGGCTAAGAGGGAACCTATATCAAATCACACAACATCCTGATTTTTTAGGAGAAACAAAATGTCCAGAGTAAGTAAACAACAGGGCCCAAATCATACATCTATTTAGTGGAAAACCTGGGGTTTGAATTACAGTGACCTTGGTTCTCAACCAGATTTACTGAATGGAAAATCTCCCTTTCACCCTGCCCCTCCCCTCACCCGCCCCCCCGCGCTCTCTAATCCTCAGTTTAATCTCATTTCATGTAAAATGAGACTTTTGTGCCAAATGCTCCCAAAGATCCAGCCCAGCAAAGGGACCACAACCAAGATCTTGGAGGTTTGTTCTAAGAATGGTACAAGTTCTGGCCCTTGATCTACTGAGAAGTGAAAATTTGATCCATTAATCAGTTGTTTTATCAGCATGTCCTCTGTTGATCAGAAATCATCCTTACAAAACAAAACGCATTGTGAAGATGTTTAGAATCAGGCAAAGAGAACACTGTCCCTGGACCCTTACTCATCCAGAAGAGGCTTGGGGTTGCACCTGAGGTCAGGGAGCATGGCCTGAGCACCTGTCATTCCTCAGGCAGACCTGAGACCATCACACAGTGAGAATGAAAGTGATTCTGTTTCTCAGTTGAGATGAGAATTTGACATCTGATGGCATTCTGACTGTTAATAGCAACTCTATTCTTTTTTTAAAAAACAGTTCTGACCATGCATTTCATGCCATTCAGATGTACTCTAAATCTTAGATATTAAAACAACCGGTTAGAAAAGATATAAGAGGACTGAATGGCATGCTGACTTCATTAGGAGCTTATTTTAGGAATTAAAAAATAAACTCGAATGATAGAAGTTTCAAGATGAACTTCAAATGGAGATAAATGTAACTAGTCATTTTTCAGAAGTCACTGGCAAACTTCAAATGTTTTTTGGCCCTAAGGTTTTCTTTTAAGTATAATGATTTTCTACACTCTCATATAGCTAAATGACTTAGGCTTAAATGCTCAAAGTGCACATCAGTAAGAATTTATCCTAGAACTCTTACAAGTTTTTATTTCAATTAGACCATTGCATTGCCTCAGCAGAAAATGAAAGGGATCCCCAATGCCCTAAAAGCTATGTGTTCCCATGCATATGACTCAATAAACATGATCAGAATATTGCTTTTACACCCCCAAATTCCAAGCCCTTTCATTGTGAAATCCTAGTCTGGCTTATAAGCCTTACCTCCTTGTTCTAATTTCCCTTTTTTCCCTCTATACCCCTTGGAAAGAACGTCTACTTCCTGGGGGTGGTACAGAAATGACACCACTTTGGAAGTTATTGGCGAAGCACTCCTCAGTTCAACTTGGCAAGGGAGGCCTCCCCACCCTCCCCCTGCCCCACCACTACCATTTCACATAATTTCCCTTCGACCCCAAATCTGGAGCACCAGTCTATAAAGAAAAAAGGGAAAAAAGCAAGCTTTTTAAAGAGTCTTCATTCTTCTTCGTGGAAGAAAGCTACATGTTACTGTGGCTTCTGACCTCCAGAGGTTGATTAGATGATTTTCCACGTGGTTTGTGAAAGGTTTTATTGTGCATTCCCCTCACAGATCTCCCAACAACTTAATTGCCATAAAAATAGCTAACATATGTGGCAGGTTTTAAAATGTGCACCAAATGGATTTGCTTCTCCTGCAGCTGCCTGGAGCTCGTAGCTTTTCCTCCACACACCTCGCTAAGGTTCTGAGCAAAAGGGTTAAAGCCACCCTGTTAAGCTGTAATGAATGTGAATCCCAGGAGAAAGGAGACCGACTCTCTGCTTCTATGACCCTCAAAGACCCGTCTTTGTTGCCATTTTTCTTTTTCTATGCTGGTGGGAGTTTTATTTGTTTGCTTGCTTTTCTTCTTTGGGAGGTGAGTTTTTAAAGCCCTTTCTCTGTGGGCCATAAAAAGTTTGCAGTCCTTGATTCCACGAAGGTACAATGAACTGACATGGCTGTGGGCACTGTCTCAGTGGCTAAGTCCTGTACTCATACTCTCTCAAGTGTTCTCATTTCTAAGCCACCGTTATGAACCTTTCCATTAAAAACAGAGGGAGAGAAATCTCTCATCATCTGCTAGAAGCATTGCAATTATTTCCTTGGCAGGAAGTCATTGCCTCACGTTGCCATTAGCTAGTAACAATACTTTAAAATCATGTATGGATGTACTTCTCTTCCCATAGCAGATGCTACCTCTCAAGTGAGGCTGCCTATTGAGAAATCCTTCAAGGTTTAGTTAATTCATGCCTCCTCCATAGACCCAAGAACCAGATGTGAATCTCCCTTGACCTCTCTTTTGTCACTTGTCATAGTATCCCCTTTTTCTAGAGGACCCCAAAAACAGTCTTACAGGGGTCTGAGACAAGCCTGTTAACTGCAGTCCCCCAAACTTTAGTAGTGGTTCCCCTCCTGCTGCCTACGACCCAGCCTAAAGAGGATGCTGCCCATCAGAAGAATTCCACTATCTGTCCCCAGGCGCCAGGAAGATTTCCATGCTCCAGAGACTGGAAGGAAGCTGGGAAAGGCTAAGGAAGGTCTCCTCCTGTTCCCTTGGGACTTTGTCTGGACATCTGGCTCAGAAATCTCCATCCTGGCCTCATGAAGTCTCTCTTGGGCAACTCGTCAGCTTCTTATCTTCACCCCACTTTCCACACTGGTGCAGAATTAATCCAAAGGACAGTGGAGGGTTCTTCCATTCTTCATTCTGCTGGTTCAACTGGCATTTTTTATCCCCATTTCTCTCTCCCTTAGCAACAGTAATGAGGGAGGGAAATGTCATTTTAGGAGCTATAGTAGAATTCACCTGGTGGAGACTTGGGTTTTGTTTACCAGAACATTTTGATAAGCCGCTTCGGCTGTAGCAAGATGGTCCTTAGGGCATGGGCTGATGAGACAAGAAAGTTTATAGAGCAAGAAGGATTTTTGAGTTTCTAGGAGCAATGATGGAGGAAGAGGGACACGTTAGGAGAGATGAGAAGAGCTATGGAAAGGAATGGACTAGCAAAAGAGGAATCTGTGACTCAAGGAGAAGAGAAAGGGAGAAATTCTCAGTGCACAATATGACAGGTGGACTTTTTAGAATAGGAATAGCTAATATTTTCAGTATAAAGTTGTTTATTCTGCCACAGACACCAGTATTATATTTAAAGGGAGCTGAATTAAGTTCATTTGATGAAATAAGCTATAGGTTTAAAAATAATGAAATATTATTAATTAATGAGGATAATTTAAATTAGTTTAATATATCAAAACATGTTACAATACAGGCACCTAAATGAACTGAAATTCTTTTTCACACAGTTACATACCTGGGATAAGAGAGAAACTGGCCTTACTGCTTCTTTTTAACACTAGTATTCTCATGTATATCCTCACCCCACCAATATTACTCCTACTCAGTACCTGGTGGAAATGGTATTTGAGAAAGGAAAATGAGTAAAAATCAGTGTCTTCCATATTTGTATAGGTATAAGACCTAAAGAGAGGGCATACCATGACAAGTAATGTGTAAGAGAAATAAAAAATTCAGTGGAAGTAAAAAATCTGAGTGTGAGACATTGGGGTGGGGTAGGGTTACCTGATAAAATGTAGAATGTCCAGTTAAATTTGAAGTCCAGATAAATGACTTTTTAATATATATCATAAATCTACTTCTCCTTATACTAGATGTCCTATAGTTTTATTTGCAAAAGCTGGCAAACCTAGAGTGGGGGATGTTGAAATAGGTTACCAGTAAAAAACATTTCAGGTGTCATAATTTGGGTACAGTGAATGTCTGGCTTTAATAATATTGTACATTTTCAGAGGTGCTATATGCAGAATCAGGCTCAAGGCCCTTCACACATTTATATCAGTGATGTGCTTTTTCATATTACAAAACACATACTCTGAATATAGTCTTCCAACATCAACACTAGCTGTAAGACCTTCAAGGAGATCCTAATACCACTACTGATAGTAAAAAAAAAACTAGCTATTCTACCTTTAAAGGGAATTGTTAGTTAGACCTTAAACTTATAAAGAAACTAATTACCAGAGAGACAAGCGACTAAGCTCCTTCGACTCCCTACCTACATGGTCAGCATGATATGCAGGCTTGGGAGCCCTACCTAACAAAGACTGCAAGTCTCAACCAGGCCAGCTTAGGCACAGGGAATCCAGCCAGGGCCCTTTACCCATTCTCCTCCGACCTGCCTTTATCAAGCAACATCATGCTCTTAAAATGACCAAATTGTGTTTATAAAAGTTTTAAGCCATCCACACAAGCAAAGTGAAATAGGAAATACTTTTCAATTTTAAAAACAGGTTATTACAAAGGTGCTTAATAAAATACAAGGGAACTGTACCTAATACAGTTACAGCTTAAAGTGAAATGTGGGGAACCTGCTTCGCTTTTATTAAAGCTGGATTTATTGCTTTGTCTTTTTGGTGCATATTCTTATAAGTTAATTTAGTCTCTGGATGATTTGCCCAAAGAAAAGCAGACGGGTCAGCTGTGTGTTAGACTACACCAGCCAAGAGGTGGTGATACGGATATCAGCCAGCCTTAGCCTGTGCCAGCACCCACAAACAAACCAGGAACACTAAAAAAAAACATCTTTCCATCTTACTCTCAACTTCATCAAGATGAACTTTCTACAAACGTACCTTGTGCTTTTTTACCTTTGCACTGAAATTCTCCCTCTCTTTCAGATCTGCTGGCTTAAATCCCACCCACCCTCTAAGGCTCCTCTAAGGTATCAGCCCATTTCTCCAGACTGTCAGCTCTCAGTCGGGGCTGCACTACTCTAAGAGGGTATTTTGAATATTTGTGGGGACATTTTTCTGGTGTTGTCATGACCCAGCACTTACATATATAGAACTGCATACTATTTACTATAAATCATTTCCTTTTATTTGTTCTTTATGTTACAGTAGGGATATTATGTTGATTTTTTAAAATTAGGTATGTAAGGAAAAGTAAAGGGCCAGGAATAGCCATGACATGATACTTCACTTCTAGTACACCTATGAAAATTAACACAATGTTATGTTAGTCCAAAACGTGATAAACTAATAATGGCATAGAATATAGAGAGCCCAAAAACAGATTTCTACCTATTTGGAACTTCATATTGACCAACCACATAGGCAGAAGTGGAACAATTTAGGGGAGGCATGTCAAATCAAGATGCACTGAAAGACTTCTCAATAAATGAAGTTGAGAAAAAATGGTTATCCACTTGAAAAAATACTAGTTTGAATCCCTACTTCATATCACACACAAAAATCAACTCCAGATGGATTAAAATTTTTAATGCAGAAAGAAAAGTTTAGAAAATAGATGTGAATATAATGTAGCATGGATAAGGAAAGCTTTTAAAACATGAGATAAAGAGCATTGACTATAAAAGAAAAGATTAATAAACTTGACTACATTAAACTACTTTATCTTAAAGAAAGTGAAAAGTTACAAACTGTAAGAAGATGTTTGTAATTCACATCACTGATAAAGGATTAGTATTATGAGTATATATAAAACTCCTAAACATCAATAAGATAAACACTAACAACCTAATAGAAAAATGAGCAAAAGACAAGTTCAGGCTTTTCACAAAAGAGAAAGTGTATATGGCCAATGAACATGAATTCTGACAATAAGAATTGTTAGAGATAATGAGTACTTACAGAATCTCTTACACAATATTTGTGGGAATGTAAACTAGAGCAACTATTGTGGAAAACAGTTTGACTTTATGTACTGAAGTTAAACAAATACCATAATGACACAACAATTTCACTTCTGGGCATAGGCATACCTTAAAGATATTGTGGATTTTGTTCCAGACCACCACAATAAAGCTAATATTGCAATAAAGCAAGTGAAACAAATTTTTTTTGTTTCCCAGTACATATAAAAGTTATGTCTACACTTTACTGTAGTCTCTTTAGTGTACAATAGCATTATGTCTAAAAAAACAATGTACATATCTTAATTTAAAAATACTTCATTGCTAAGAAGTGCTAACCATCACCTGAGCTTTCACTGAGTCATTACATTTTGTTGGTGGAGGCTCTTGCCTAGATGTTGGTGGCTGCTGACTGATCAGGGTGCTGGTTGCTGAAGGTTAGGGTGGCTGTGGCAATTTCTTAAAATAAGACAACTGTGATGTTTACCACATCAATTACCTCTTCCTTCATGAACAATTTCTCTATAGCATGTGATGCTGTTTGATAGCATTTTACCCCCAGTAGAACTTCTCTCAACATTGGAGCCAATACTCTCAAATCCTGCCACTGCTTAATCAACTAGTTTTATGTAATATTCTGAGTGCTTTGAACAACCTTCAAAGCATCTTCACCAGGACTAGGTTCCATCTCAAGAAACCCCTTTTTTTTTGCTTATCCATAAGAAGCAATTCTTCATCTGTTGAAGACGTACCCTGAGATGCAGCAATTCAGTTCCATCTTCAGGCTCCACGTCTAACTCTAGTTCTCTCACTATTTCACATTTGCAGTTACCTCCTCCACTGAACCTCTTGAACCCTTCAAAGACATCCAGGAGGGTTGGAATCCACTGCTTCCAAACTCCTGTTAATTGGATATTTTGACCTTATCCCTTGAATCATGAATATTCTTAAGAATTGCATCTAGAATTGCAACTCCTTTCTAGAAGTTTTCAATTCACTTTGCCCAGACCCTTCAGAAGAATCACTATCTATGGCACCTATGGCCTTATGAAATGTATTTCTTAAAAATAATAAGACTTGGAAGTCAAAATTACTCCTTGATCCATAGGCTGAAGAATGGATGTTGTGTTAGCAGTCATGAAAACATTAATCCTATTGTACATCTCCATCAGGGCTCTTGGATAACCAGGTGCATGTCAGTGAGCAGTAATATTTTGAAAGGAATCTTTTTTGGGGGCAATAAGTCTCAACAGTGGGCTTGAGATAGTCAGCAAACCATGTTGTAAACAGGTGTGCTCTTATCCAGGCTTTGTGACTCTATATATAGAGCACAGGCAGAGTAAATTTAGAATAATTCTTAAGGGCCCTAGGATTCTGGGATGGTAGATGAGCACTGGCTTCAAGTGAAAGTCACCAGCTGCATTAGCCCCCAACAAGAGTGTCAGCCTATCCTTTGAAGCTTTGACGGCAGGCACTGACTTCTCTCTAACTATTAAAGTCCTAGTTGGAATCTTCTTCCAATAGAAGGCTGTTTCATCTACATTAAAAACTGTTGTTAGCAGAGCCACCTTCATTAATGATCTGAGCTAGATCTTCTGGAAAACCTGCTGCAGTTTCTGTATCAGCACTTGCTGCTTCCCCTTATGTTATAGAGAAGGCTTCTTTCCTTAATCATGTGAACTAACTAACCTCTGCTAGCTTTCAACTTTTCTTCTGCAGCTTCCTCACCTCACCAGCCTTCAAGGAATTAAAGAAAATTAGAGCCTTGCTCTGGATTAAGCTTTTACTTAAGGGAATGCTGTAGCTGGTTTGATCTTCTCTCCAAACCATTCACACTTTCTCCAGTCAGCAGTAAGGCTGTTTTGCTGTCTTATCATTCATGTGTTCACTGGAGCAGCACTTTTCATTTCCTTCAAGAACTTTTCTTTTGCATTCACATCTTGGCTAACTGGCTCAAGAGGCCTAGGTTTCCGCCTAGCTCAGTTTTCACCATGCCCCCTCTAAGCTTTATCATTCCAAGCTTTTGATTTACAGTGAGAGAAGTGCACATTTTCCTTCCACTTGAACACTTAAGGGCCATTGTAAGGTTATTAATTGACCTAATTTCAATATTGCTGTATCTCTGGGAATAGGGAAGCCTGAGAAGAGGCAGAGAGACAGGAGGACAGCCCACCAGTGGAACAGTCAGAACACACAGATAGCAAATAAGTTCACCGTCATATGGGTGTGGTTGGTGGTTCCTCAAAACGATTGCAATAGTAATATAAAAGATCACTGGTCACAGATCACTGTAACAAGTCAATGTTAATGAAAAAGCTTGAAATATTGTGAGAATTACCAAAATGTGACAGAGATATGAAATGAGCAAATGCTGTGTAATTTGATAAATGTGTTCAACACAGGGTTGCCAGAAACTTTTTAAAGTTTAAAAAAAGAGGGAAAGCAAGACAGTGACAAATCTTTGGGGTGATGGTTACCTAGAATAAGAGAGACAGAGAATGGTTTGGGAAGCATCTGCATCTCCAGAGTCAGATACAGGCTACGGTAAAGGTCCCACCTTTTATATTGGGTGGTGGCATCACTGGTGAGTACTACATTATTAAGAAAAACTAACTAAACAGACAAATAGAAGAGCAGAAGAGGACCATGTATCGACCAATCATGGAGAGCATGTCAGTGATCAAGGATTATGATTAATCAGTTTCTGCACCTGGTATTATTTTTTTAAGAAGAAAGGCAGAAATAAAGGAAGGAAAGAAGAAAGAGACAAAATAAATTACATGTGTAGAATGTTATATATTACATACATTTCAAAATAGTAAAGGGGCCTTGTTCTAAAAAGGGGCCAAGGTATCTGATAGAGCTGCAAACTACTGCTCTAGTCAAAGGAGCATTTGTTTTGCTATAAGCTCTGAATCTCCATGTCACCCTGTATCACTCATAAGGCACTGCACATATTGTAGGGGTTGTGATTTTTTATGTACTTGTAGTACCTCCTCTGGACTGTAAATTTCTTGAAGGTTCTGGATTTTCCACAATGCACAGTGCCTCGGGTAGAGTAAGCACTCACTAATTCACTGAGTGAACAAAATATGTTATTTAACTTGGTGCTTCAATTTCTTGGAGAAGCAAATTTAGCAGAGACACTAATTTATGCCAGATAATTGCCCCACACACACACTCTGGAGTTTATCAGGCACTCCTAGGAATAGAGCACCCAAAGTGTCAGGAGAACATCTACTCCTGAATGCAGATGTGTAACTCAGAAATTAGTTATTTAAGCCTGAGATACTCTAATAAGATTCCCAAGGAATCACAATAGCTCCATTTATGTAATAAAAATAGTTAAACTGTATAAAGTATTTACTATGGGCCAGATGCTTTGCTTGAACAAAGAAATTGTATTGGTCCCTATTTCACCAATAAAGGAAAGGCAATTCAAGGAGCTTAACCGTGACTACATTGCTGATGATGGCGGAAAATGGACTTGACTTCAGATGGTTTTATACTGAACTAGCAGATCTCTTCCAAATATGTTATGCCACTGGGGACCATTTTCATGTCTTGATCAATTTTTTGTTTATTTCTTGTTTTTTGTTTTTATAGGTTCTTTACAGATAGAAGGTAATGTCTGCAGGGTTCCACTTGCTGAGGCCAGAGAAGGACAAAACCATCTCTAAAGGTTAAAAGGCATAGTAAAGGCAAAGAACCCCTCCACGGGGTAGAGATCCAGAGGTAAAAAAATAATTTCTTATAAAATAAAATAATGTTATTAAATTATTCACTAGGAAAGAATGATTAATCAAAGAAGTTTCTATATCACCATTACCTTCTAATACCGTTTATAGCAACCACTCCTTCCAAATCACATGTAGTTTCCATCCTAACACATCCCCATACATTCAGGCAGCAAGAGACACTGGGGTGGATGACAACATCCTACACAGCTGAGACAGAAACTCTGACTTAGCTCAGAAGAGAAGCCACTGGGAGTTCTGTTTTACACAAGGATCTCATAATCTCCGGGAGGAATGGTAAAGTGCATTTAAAGGCTCAGTTAGGTCCCCAGAATAAAACCATGAACAAAGAAGTGAGATAAAATGCTTTGAAATCTTTGGAAGAGATGGGGGAAGCCATTTAGGAGACTTGTTGCAGATTCAAGAGAGACAGTGGTGGCAGAAACCAGAACAGCAGTGGTAGAATTTGGAGACATACACAGAGGAGATACCTCACAGGCAGAATTATCTGCATTTGAGTTACTGGATGTGGGGAGTGTGGGAGCAGGAGGCTTGCATGACAGGCTTGCTTGGTTTCTGAGTTGGACTTTTAGTCCACCAGCACAGGCCTTGGGAGTATGTTCCAAACTGTGCACAAACAAAGCCTTCAAAACTACTACAGTACTTCTAAACAATTGGGTGGCTGGTGATCAAAGCCATTATGTATGATTCTTCGATAGAAAAAGAGTTTTGAGGCTTTGCAACCCGGAAAATGTGTTCAGAGGCTGATGCTTTTAGGGATATCACCTGCTGACCATGGACTTCAAAGATCTTTTCCAATTTATTATTTTCATGACTGTATTACAGAAATGAGGACAAGCATAGACAGGATATATATGACAGGAGATCTGGCTATGGAAGGTACCGCCAGTCTTGGAAGAAAGAAGGGATACTACAAACCATTTCTTGTCCCTTGGAAAAGTGAGAAAGGCACATAAATGAAGTCATACAGGTGACAACACCATCAGTGCATTCCAACTGCAGGGAATGAACTCTTCAATGGCAGGACTACAACTGTGTCTTCTCTGCTAACTCCTTTTTAGAAACCATAATGTTACTGTATTCAGCCAAATAAACTAGTTTGGATAATAGTACCATAAACCTCAAAATAGAAAATATTTGATCAAAAGCAAGATATATCAAGAAGGAAATACATTGCTATATAAAATATTAATAGAATTGGAACTACCAGAGGAAAGATTAAGTTCTCAATGAGGTTAAATTTCTCACCATCTGAGCATAAATGTTCCCAAGTGTTGATTCAGCACACAGTCTTTTTGAAAAGTCTCAAAGACTTAACAGATGATCCTAAAGGTCAGTGTAGTTACATTACAAATTTGGCCCTACTTAATTCTTTTCTTTGTTTACTGGGTGGAGGATGGTGAGAGGCAACAGGTAGTAGAAGGAGGGTCCGTCTGTTATCATCAGTGGACTCACGGGGACAAAACAGTCAAGCTGGATTCTGGAGGCAGGAAGGAATCTGAGTCTCTTATTCCAGCAATCCTGCAGAAAATAGCCTGGAATTAATGGCAGACAGAAATAATAACTTGGAAAATAGTTTTACAGAAGGTCTTCCTTTATCAAGGAAGGTGTTTAACCACTGCTGTGATTGAAATAACTAAAAAATAAGCAGTGCTTACCAAAAATAAGTGGTGATTTTCACAAGGTAAAAAAGAAGCAATCATTTCCAATGAGCTGTAAAAGAGAATGCCAGATAGAATATACATGGATTTGATTATCTCCTAGTTTGGCAGGCAGAACCACCAGCATGTTAAAGACCAAACATCATGCTTTTAGTTCCTCTATGTTTTGTCTGAATGGAATTCTTCTACATGGTAAGCATGCCTCCTCTTGTGCAGCAAAATCCACCCGAGTCCAACACCATTTTCTCAAAGCCTAATCCCTTCCCATACAGCACTAAATCATTTTATTGTGACCACGAGGTGTTTTCTTATTGCTAGGAATGGTATGAGACACTTTTCAAGTTTCGGTTGGAAGCAAAATAATCCTTTACATCTTATAATAGTCCACCCATTTATTGCTTTCCACAGTTTCTATCATTAACTAAAGGGCCTTCTTTCACCACCACTCACCAATAAACTAATCTATTCCCCAAATGACTATCAGAGACTAAATAAAAACTGGTCTGTCACAGCAGCAGTGATGGTCATGCCAATTTCACAGTGTGATTTGCGTACTCATTTCACTTTGAAAATGACCCTGCCCTCCATCTGTCAAGCCGAATGTCCTGCATATTTCATGCCAGGCCTTGGGAGCAGCAGCACATGAAATAGCAGGAAGACACAGAACGGCTTCCCTCCTGATCAATAGATTGAATTAACGGCTTCCCCTCAGCTGCCACATGCACAGCTATGTAACAGCACAAAGGGAGGAACCTCAACCATGACTGAAGGAATCAGAGAAATTTGGGGGAGAGCACATACATGGTCTTATTTTTCACACATTTCCAAGAAGCCAGCTGAAGGTGAATACTTTCATGATGCAAGTACAACTCTGAGAAAGAGACTGACAGACTGAAGATATAAAAGGCAATTTCCCTTTTCCGTGTTCTGTCATGATATCTTGATTTAACAGCAACTTACCCAAGGTAATACATGAAGATTTAAAACACATAAGGATTTTTAAATATTGAACCTTTTGGATAATTTTTTCCCTAAGAGACAGGCATCACTCAGGCAGGTCTAAAGGAGAAGACATCCTATTCCCTGATTATTGAACAGCACAGCCAGCATTCCTTACGCCTCCCTGGGTTGAAAGCAGAAAGTGCTGCTGTCAAAGATTGGAATAAAAGAAGCCTCTGAGTAGAATTATACTGGTCCTCAGCTGCTTTCTCTAGGAATCCTGGGTGGCCCCTTTGAAATGGGTACATCTCATTCCTTCCTTGGTATTCATGCAATGGAAAGTTTCTCATCTGGTCTCATCTGGAGGAACACAGCTTTGACAAACTTCTCAGCAAGGGAGAAGAATGTATGAGTACATGAAGTCAGTCGCTTGATAGTATAGCATTCAGATGTTTCATGGAAGTCTCTCTTTAGCTATAACAGGTGACTAGGAACTACATCCCCTCCTATTAATCACTTCCTAATATCTGCTAACAGTTGCAACTCTGGCCAAGAAGTTCAAATTCTACCGCCCAAATCAAATTGGCTGTTGTTTTAATGGGAAAATAACAACCAAAAAAGGAAGACACTCATAATTCCTTAAAAACTGGGCCCCTGTGTGATGCATAGATTGAATTAATCCATCAGTCACTATTTCCTAATGAATTAGCTTTTGGATATCATAGTTCAGCTTCTTTTCACCATCTGTAACATGCAGAATACAGAGTGATCATTATGATCAGAGATAATGTGTGTTAAATCTCATCGAGTGCCATGCAATATGGTAGATGTTGGCTCCAAAATTTGTATGTAGAAAAGATTTATGGCAGCAATATTACTGAGGAGGCAGATAAGGGCTATGTACTGAAGTCTTTAATTACATAGTAAAGATGCTTCTATTTGGACTATATTACTCTTGGGTAGTAGCAAGGCCAATGGAAATCATCTAAGACTAGGAAAGACAATCCCCTCACACCAGACCACCACCAGCAGAGACACTGCATATGATGTATATTCATAAATTATAGCTGATTTTATCTTGAAAACTGCCCATGCACCCTGGCCTCACTGGGATAAATTTTGTATTTTGCTATCTTATCTACTTCTCTTAATTCTTGACTGAAAAATTGTATTCATCTTCCACAAATTCTACAGTCTCCAAGTCAGTCTAAACTATCTGTAGGTTTTTATTTGTGATTCAATAGAACTTTATAGGATAACTGTCCCCAGTTTTTCACTGGGCCATGATGGGCACTATTAAATTCAAAAGAATTTGTACACAAAGAGCCCTGAAGGAGTAACAGAATCTATTCCAAATACATGACAAAGGAAGAAAAGGAAATCCAGAATGCTTTCTTGTACAGTCCAGCAAATCTCCAAATATCTTCAAACTAAGAATGAGGGGGAAAAATTACATTAACTGAAAGAAAATCCAATTTTTACCAACTCAAATGATACCCCAAAAATCATTAAAGCCTAACAAGCACAGTGTGGGTATCTTTCTGAGAGATGCACACACACACACACACACACACACACGTACAATACGCGAGCACACATCCACCCCCACAAAGTAAGTAGGATTGGAGTTGGAAGTGTAACAGTGCCAGCTTTTCCCTTATTGGAAAAGACAAAGTCATCGGTGTCTCCAACGTTCCCACCAAGTGAAATCAAAGTGGTGTGCTGGGCCAAGTTAAACTGCTAATGCACGCTCAGTAATGTTTGTTGTTACAGAAAAGGGAAGGGGGGTGGGAGACGCGGGAGACTCTTGAAACTAAAGGCAGTCGTCTCCCAGTACCAGGTAGGATCCAAAGCACCTGCAGATTGTCAACCTCTGGACACGACAAAATAAGGCCATTTGTTCGCTGTACTATTTTGTTCTTAGAAAGCGTGCCCTTAGGGCGGCCCGGAAACACAACCTACATTAATTCGGGAAAAATACCAAATTAACATTCCGCATTTATCATTCCCTTTTCTTTCAGTAAACACTATGTAAAGACACTATATGAATTCATTACAAAGTGTATAAGACTCAAAAACGAAAGGGACCGCAGACCGTACCACCTCCCACTCCAATCCCCGCGCAAGAGGCAGCCAGCAGTCTTTTATAATTAGAAAAAAACTCCTGCGAAACCTCGCCTCCCCCCAGCAGGGGGTACTTACTGCAGAGACTACGCCTCCCAGCATGCAGCGCGGCCGTGCCCGGAGCGGCCGCGCGATTCAGGCCGATGCATGCCGGGAAGTGGAATATCCATCTCCGAACTGCAGGACGAAGATTCCTTCTCTCACCTCTCGTAACTAACGCCTCTTACACGCTGGAGTTTTCGGGCACCAGATCAGATATGAAGATGCAGTCATTAGTGACTCCTTTCAAATTTTAGCCTGGTCCTTGCCCTGCAGAATAACTTTGGGAGCTCGCAACGAAAAACAAACCCCCATTCATTTTAACCAACCGTTTCCGTTTTTGTTGCCATGGTAACGAGGACGCACCGCCATCCTAGCAATCATGGCCGGGCTGGGCAGCGCGCAGATCCCGGATGGGGAGTTCACCGCCGTCGTGTACCGGCTCATCCGCGATGCCCGCCACGCCGAGGCCGCGCAGCTGCTGGGCGGAGAGCTCCAGCGGAGCCCGAGGAGCCGCGCCGGCCTGTCGCTGCTGGGCTACTGCTACTACCGCCTGCAGGAGTTCGCGCTGGCCGCCGAGTGCTATGAGCAGCTGGGCCAGCTGCACCCGGAACTGGAGCAGTACCGCCTGTACCAGGCCCAGGCGCTGTACAAGGCCTGCCTGTACCCGGAGGCCTCGCGGGTTGCCTGCCTCCTCCTGGACAACCCCGCCTACCGCAGCCGTGTCCTCCGTCTGCAGGCTGCTATCAAGTACAGTGAGGGCGATCTGCCCGGGGCTAGGAGCCTCGTGGAGCAGCTGCTGAGCGGGGAAACGGGAGATGACAGTGGGGGCCAGGTCAACCTGGGTTGTTTGCTCTACAAGGAGGGTCAGTATGAAGCCGCGTGTTTCACGTTCCTTGCGGCCCTGCAGGCCTCGGGCTACCGGCCTGACCTTTCTTACAATCTCGCTTTGGCCTGTTACAGCAGCCGGCACTACGACGCAGCGCTGAAGCATATCGCCGACATCATTGAGCGTGGCATCCGCCAGCACCCAGAGCTAGGTGTGGGCATGACCACTGAGGGCATTGATGTTCGCAGTGTTGGCAACACCTTAGTCCTGCACCAGACTTCTCTGGTGGAAGCCTTCAACCTCAAGGCAGCCATAGAATACCAACTGAGAAACTATGAGGCGGCCCGGGAAGCCCTCACGGACATGCCACCCAGGGCAGAGGAAGAGTTGGACCCTGTGACCCTGCACAACCAGGCGCTGATGAACATGGATGCCAGGCCTACAGAAGGGTTTGAAAAACTACAGTTTTTGCTTCAACAGAACCCCTTTCCCCCAGAGACCTTTGGCAACCTGTTGCTGCTGTACTGTAAGTATGAGTACTTTGACCTGGCAGCAGATGTCCTGGCAGAGAATGCCCATTTGACTTACAGGTTCCTCACACCCTATCTCTATGACTTCTTGGATGCCATGATCACTTGCCAGACAGCTCCTGAAGAGGCTTTCATGAAGCTTGATGGGCTAGCTGGGATGCTGACCGAACAGCTCCAGAGACTCACCATGCAAGTACAGGAAGCGAGACACAATAGAGATGATGAAGCTGTCAAAAGGGCAGTGAGTGAGTATGATGACACCCTGGAGAAGTATATTCCCGTGCTGATGGCCCAAGCAAAAATCTACTGGAACCTTGAAAATTATCCAATGGTGGAAAAGATCTTTCGCAAATCAGTGGAATTCTGTAATGACCACGATGTGTGGAAGTTGAATGTGGCTCATGTTCTGTTCATGCAGGAAAACAAATACAAAGAAGCCATCGGCCTTTATGAACCCATAGTCAAGAAGCATTATGACAGCATCCTGAATGTCAGTGCTATTGTGTTGGCTAACCTGTGTGTTTCATACATTATGACAAGTCAAAATGAAGAAGCTGAAGAGCTGATGAGGAAGATTGAAAAGGAGGAAGAGCACCTCTCCTACGATGACCCAGACAAGAAAACCTACCATCTCTGCATTGTGAATTTGGTGATAGGGACACTGTATTGTGCCAAAGGAAATTATGACTTTGGTATTTCTCGGGTTATCAAAAGCTTGGAACCTTATAATAAAAAACTGGGGACTGATACCTGGTATTATGCCAAAAGATGCTTCCTGTCCTTATTAGAAAATATGTCCAAACACACCATCATGCTTCGTGACAGTGTTATTCAAGAATGTGTTCAGTTTCTAGAACAGTGTGAACTCTATGGCAGGAACATACCTGCTGTTATTGAACAACCTCTGGAAGAAGAAAGAATATGTACTGGAAAGAATACAGTCACATATGAGTCCAGACAGTTAAAAGCTTTGATTTATGAGATTGTAGGATGGAATATGTAGAAATGTCTGATAATGGCTATCATAATAATGGCTTTATATCTATATTTAGTACTGTTTATCTGTTTAGCCATTGCCATCTTTACACTTGTTACATGTTGGACTCTATGTTTGAAATTGTAATAATAATTAGATTAACCTCGTTTTTACATCTTCACAATGTGAAATAGAAACTTTTGACACCTGGATTTATGAAAATTCAAAATTAGATGGGGACACACACAATCAGGATTTAGAGTACCTATGTTCCCTGTCCTTTGTTATCATTTGTGCTTTAATAAATTTTGAGTGTCCTGCACAAGGATTATGTTATCCAGGGAGTTGGTACTACCAAGGCCAGAACACAGTAGTTGACGTATATGATTTCTAGGTTTTTAATAATATCAGGGATTCTGTGTTCTGTTCTCACTACTTACCCTCTTAATTATATTAATTTGTAATGCATTTGTTTTTCAAGAGTTTAGGATATTTGGGCAGGGTTTTTCAATATAGATGTAAAGCTTTATGTAACCAAAGTTTCTTAGGTTATAAATGTTTGGTGTTTATTATTTTTAATGTGCAAAATTCAGTGAGAAATGTGCCCTTAATGGAATCATGGTGCTATGGTGTAGAGACAATAAAGAATTTCACATGATTTTCCTTTGTTCTACATGTTAATATATGAATATTATACTGTTACTGTTTTTCTTAACTGCTCTCTCATTTACCTCTAACAATGACTAATAGCAGAGTTCCCCCGAGACCTCAGTTCCTAATTTCTGCCTTCATGTTTGCAACTTCGGGTATGTTAGTGCCGGGGCCATCCCCATGCTGCAGCCTCTCCGGTAAGGGAAAGGCTGCGGTATTCCCACGACCCCACCGAACATGTCCTTTCACCACAGGTGGAAGAGTCCATTCTGAAACCTTATCTTTACTCCTAATGCTAGTTTCACAGCCAAGACTTTCCCAAAGAGAATGCCATTCATTCTGTTAAGGCATTTTATTTTCTGAACCATGTAAGAACTACTATTTTTTTCCCTAACTTTTTTCCTCTCCATAAATAGAACTGCCAGTCCCACTGCCCATTGCACAGGCCTTCTGTACACTGGAGACTTAGAGGAAAAAGTATTAGAGTGAATTATATGAAATTGCTGATTTGAAAGTTTTGACATACCAAACTAGCAATTTCTTATGGTTCAATCCAATAGCTCTCTACTAAAAAGGTAGTGAACTCCTGCCATAATGAGATAATGATTTTTTTTCTAAGCAGGAAATCAGCCACGTAGATACCCAGGGGAAGTAAGGTCAGCATAAATCCTTCTGCAGCATGACCTGGGTGCTCCAATTCTATTAAATCTATTGGAAAATTTGGCTTATGAGTGCAATGGATTTAAAGTTTAAGCATTTTTAATTTCAAGTATGTGAGCAGATACCATTCACCATCACTGTTGGAGGTGATATTTAGAGGGCAATGTTTGATGGCCGCCTTAGTGCATCCCATAGCACAATTTTATCAATGGGAAATGTTCTTCATTTAACGACTTTTGTATTAAAAAACCTGCCTCTGTGCAGTAGCTCTGTACCTCTCACAATCTCCACAACCCCTTAGGATTTGGAAAGTAAATGAACTGAGGTTTTATTTTCAACAGCCATGTTAAAATTCTGATATTTTGCACATTTCCTCTAAGCTTTTTTACTTTAAAAAAAAAAAGGCATGAAGTGTAAGTAACGTTAACCACCCAAAGGCAAATGTTTTCCAGATTCCCTTTTGCAAATAACCCGGCCTTTATTCAGCCACACTTTATTTATCCAGGTGCTGGGTGTTTTGTGGTTTGCATGTGTAATTTAGCTTTTCAGAATATAAAAAGCTTTTCAGAGCAGTTTTTAACCCTTTGCCACTGGGCAGGTGGGATTTCCTGGTTACTAATGCTTACGGAAATCCTGATTGGCTCCTACCACAGAGTAAAGGAATAAAGGCCAGTCATGGCATCTGCCCCTTCCTCACCCTGGTTCTCTAGAGAGGAACCCACCTGAATTGAGAGTTTGCTGCCTGACAACAGCAAAGACTCATGAACCATGACTGCAAATTCATCCAGCCTTCCAAGCACAAGAAAAAAATGGGAAGGGTGAGTGAAAGGAAAGGAGCGACACATAGCAGCAGTTCACCGGAGAGTTCCGCTTTATTAGGGAAAGGTGCTGGGTTATATAGGAAGGGGCATGAATTGATTGAGGTGTCACTTCTACAGAGCTGGTGGCTGTTGGCTAGGTGCTGGGATTGGGAGAGGGGCGAGAGGTGATTGGGCTTCAGGTGGCACCGGCGGGAACTGAGGACACCGAAGAGAAGCCGGAAGTTTGCCATCTTACTGGTGGGGACCCTTCATTCTCCCGTTTCTCCTCTATGGGTTTGTGGACGTTGCTTTCTCTCTGGCTGCTTCCTGCTGAACAGGGGCAGAGAAGGGAGTGAGGGCTTGAGGATTGGGAGGAAAGGGTTGATAGGACTCCCCGCAGTAAGGACGAGTAGATGTGGACTTCTTCACGTTTGGAAATCAGTGAAGGTTCCCTGTAACCACAGGTTGAGGACCTGTTGATTCCAATGGTGCCAAGAGGATATGGGTGTCAGGAGCCAGGCGTCTGCGGCCATTGTTTCTAGGAACAGTTTCCAGTGGAGAGAGGGGTCCATCTCAGTGTGTGGTGAGGAGGTCATCTGAGGGTGAGGGATCTTCTGTGGCCAGAAGCTGGTAGTTCCTAAGTAAAAGCTGGTTGAAAGCTTGATTAGAGATTTTTCCGACTTGGGATTTGATGAACTTTATTATACAGGGTAAGAAGAGACAGGCGAGACGAATGATTATTATGGGGCCTGCAATGGGCCAGAGCCAGGTGAGGAGGGGGTTTGTTAGTATTGAAGAGAATGGGTTGGAATTGGAAGCAGAGTGGAGGCTGGAGGCAAGGTTGGTGAGTTTGGTAATGTCAGTTTCTACAATGCCGGAATAGCAGCACTCTTCCCAGAGGAAGACGCAGGTGCCGCCCTTCTCGGCTGTAAGCAGATCTAGGGCCCGCCGGTTTTAAAGGGTGACTTTAGCTAGCGAAGTGACCTGTCTTTGGAGAGAGGCTAGAGAATCGGCAGTGGATGTCAGGGCTCCCTCAGATTTGGCGTTGAGATCTCTAACTGCCTATAGAGAGTGACCCAAGGCTTCTCCCGAAAACCCTGCCCCAATGGCTGAGGTGATCAAAGAGCTACTGACCATGATGGGAAGGAAAGCAGCTCTTTTTGTGCGCGAGGGCAAGGGAGGTTGGAGCTCAAGGAATTCTGCCATGCTGTAAAGTGTAAACTGTGGGATTAGGGTGACGAGAATGCAGGGTGTATCGGAGTTGAGAGGCACTGAGTTGAAAAGACTGCCATTACACTAAAAGAAGTGTCCCGGTTGCGTAAAAGTCTTAGAGCCGGAGGTAGGGGTGTAGATAGAGAGGCAGTGAAGTGCACTGGAGGCGGGGTGGAGTTGGGCCTACACAGTGGTGGATGGTGAGATTATCTGCATATTCTGGTTCCCATAGGGGTATGTCTGCCAGGGGGCAGAGGGGTTGTCTTTCTGCATGGAAGGAGTAGTTGGAAATATTAAGGGGCACGGCGGCCAGCAGTGGGCGCTGTAGTGATGCGCACAAGAAACAATTGGCTGTGTTAGGGTGTGGTTGAGAAAGATGGTGGTGTCCTGAATGAGCTGTAATGAAGAGTAGGAGAAATGGAAGAGGGGTGGGGATATGAAGATGAAGAGGCGCCGTCAAGAGTTTGGATAATGACTTTTTCAGAATGTCTGATATCTGATGCAACTTGAGAGATCTGGGAATGAGAGGGAACATACTTTTGAGAGATATGAAGGGTACCGTGGGGGGTCGAGGACCCCCCCCATAGTAAACTGAGGCTGTGACTCTGGCAGCTCATCAAGAGTCCCAGGGATCTGGGATTGATAAGGAGAATGAGCCGTTGGGATATTTCATGAAACGATTGGAGGAGTAATACTGTGGGTATTGGGAGTTACTCATGTAGTGAATGGCGCAAGACCAGTAGGGACATCTCTTATAGGTGTCTGGCCATCGCCTGCAATAGGCTTGTTTTTGGTCATAGAGGAAGCAGAGGTAGGGAGAATAAGGGTAGCTGCTAGTGAACACTTCAGTGGAGGGAGGAAAGTGGAGGTATAAAGGCTCAGAGAAGCTTTTCAGAGGGCAGTCTGGTGTGGCAATGAGGGCAGTAACTTTTGTTTGATGCTGTGTGTAAGTCTCTCTGACTTTGAATCGCAATACAAAGGAGGCTGGGGTGGTGGGGAAGACAATAGGAATGAGGAAAAAAGCAAGAGAGCAGTAAAGGAGGAAAAAGTCATGATTCGGGTATGGATGGCAAAGGGGGTGAATGGGATTTTGGAGGAAAGAGGACAGTAAGGTGAGGAGTCTGGAGGGAGGGAGAGTCTGTAAACTTTTGTAGGTTAAGAGATCTTTTAGGTGATGTGGGGACAGAATGGTAAGGGGCGCCCTGAATGTCAGTTTATGAGCTTCTTTCTGCAAGAGCTGTCTAGCGGCTAATGCTCGTAGGCAGGGGGCCCATCTCTGAAGTGTGGGGTCTAATTGCTTGGAGAGATAAGCTACTGAGGCAAAGGATGGGCCATAATATTGGCCTAGGACTCTTAGAGCTTGACTGGACCTCTCATGAATGTATAATGAGAAGGGCTTCGACAAATCAGGAAGATGGAGAGCTGGGGCTTCTACAAGGGCTTGACGGAGCTTAATGAAGGAGTGTCGGGGTGAGGAGGATAATGGTTTTTTAGGGGGGCTCTTGCTGAGGTCGTATAGGAGTCTTGCCAACAGGGAGCAGGGAGAAGTTAGGGATCTATGCTCTAAAATATCTAGCTAGGCTTAGAAAGGAAAGGATTTCTGTCTTGGTTTTGGGAATGGGCAGGTCAGAGAGGAGCCATTTTCTGTCTAAGGTAATGGACTTTCTTTGTTGAGATAGAAGGAATCTGAGGTAAGTGACAGGAGGGGAAGAGATTTGAGCTTTGATGGGGGATACTTGGTAACTTCTGGACGCTAGAAGGTTAAGTAGGGAGGCAGTGTCAAGTTGAGACTGTTCTCATGAGAGACTGCAGAGTAGAAGATTGTCTATGTATTATCATAAGGTGGACTTGGAGTGATCATGATGAAACTGTTTGAGGCCCTGAGCTAGGACCTGTCTAAAAATATGGGGACTATCTCGGAAGCTTTGTGGCAAAACTGTCCAAGTGAGTTGTTCAGAATGTCTTGTGTATGGGTCCGTCCAGGTGAAGATGAAAAAATCTTGGGAGTAGGGGCTTAGAGGGATAGAAAAATGGGTCCTTGAGATCTAGGACTGAGAAGTGGGAAGCCGAGGCAGGGATCTGCAATAAAAGGCTGTATAGATTTGGAACTAAGGGATGGATAGGGACAACGGCTATGTTGATGAGGCAAAGGTCTTGGACAAGGCAGAAAGATCTGTTGGTTTTTTTAACAGCTAATATGGGGGTATTAAATGGGGAGTGAGTGGGTCTGAGGTAATTTTTGTTTAAGAGATCTTGAATGATGGGTTGGAGGCCTATGAGGGCTGAAGTGGTTAGGGGGTATTGGGTCTGACAGATATACTGAGAGGGGTCACGTAATTTGATAGAGGCAGGGGGACATAGGGCCATGGAGGGGCTTGTAATGTCCCAAACTTGGGGATTTACAGGGTGTATGAGGGCAGAACCGGAGCTTTCATTGGGTAGAGGGGGGTCGTTGGCTATGAGGTCAGAAAGGGAGTACTGGGGGCTGTGGGACTGGATATAGTTATGGAAATGTGGAGGAGGGAAAGGATGTCCCATCTTAGTAAAGGGATGGGACACTGGGGCATAACTAGGAAGGAGTGGGAGAAAGGTATGGGATTGTCTTGGATTGTGCATAAAGGGGGGGTGTTTAATGGGAAAATCTGTTTACCTCTTACCCTGACTATAGGAGTAATGGCAGGCATGGTAGGGCCCCGGTATTCTCGCAATACTGAGAAGGTGGCTCCTGTGTCTAGGAGGAAGGAGATGGGGCGACCGTCTACTGATAAAGTAACCCTGGGCTCCTGTTTGGTGATGGAAATGGTCGGGCGAGAAGCCCCCGGGCCCCATCAATCTTCTTCTGCCAGCCCCACTACGGCGGGCTTAGGATGGGGGTTGTTCGTCCAGCCTCCCCTTCGGGTGGCTGGGCAATCAGACCCCCAGTGGCCCTTTTTGTGGCATCTGGGGAATGGGGTGGTAGGAGATCTAGGGGAGGGGCACGCCCTTGACCAATGTCCCTCTTTTCCACACTTGAAACAAGCTCCTGGGGGGGGGCTTGTTTGTAGAGGGGCGCCCAGGTTGTGGTTTTATCAGCTGGGCCAACATTTGGAAATTGGCCTGATCAGCCTTTTGTTTACGGCGTTCTTTCTCCTCCTCCCGCTTATGGAAGACTTTAAAGGCCACTGTTAGGATCTCAGTCTGTGGGGTAGCGGAGCCCTGTTCTAACTTTTTGAGTTTAGCTTTAATATTGGGGTAGCTTTGAGCTAGGAAGTATGTCATAAGGACCTGTCTTCCTTCAGGTGTTTCTGGGTCCAGGCTGGTATACTGTAATAGGGCTTGAGTGAGTCTGTCTAAGAACTCGGAGGGGATTTCGTCTCTCTTTTGAATTATGTCTTGGAGCTTTTGAAAATTGACTACTTTACAAGCTGCCTTTTTCAGACCTGCTATTAAGCAGGAGGCAAAAATATCTCGAGAGCGGAGACTCATGGCGGTGTTATAATCTCAGTGTGGGTCTTGTTCGGGGACAGCAGTGGGGCCAGGGGATAGGTGGGGTCAGTCCTGTGGGTTTCGGTAGCCTGCGTTTGGGCGAAGTCTCAAACTCATCTACGCTCTTCAGGGAGGAGAGTATTGGCCAGGAGCATGAAAATGTCATGATGCGTGAGGCTGTAAGACTGGAGGGTCTATTGAAACTCCCTGATGTATGTCATGGGATCAGTGGAAAAGGAACTTAGGCGTTTCTCTAGTTGGGCTAAATCTCTTAAGGAGAAAGGGATGTGAACGTGCACGATGCCTTTGGATTCTGCTACCTCCCGGAGGGGGCGATAATTTTGGGAGGCTCTCGGGACTGAGTCTGAGGGGGACTGAAGGGTTCTGGCTCAGTCTGTGGGGGAGTGACGCGGTCTAGCCGTGCCTAGTCGAGCAGGTCGTGAAGTGCAGAAGGGGGGCAAAGAAAATAAAGAAAGATAGAATCGGACCCACATGTCACCAGCTAGCAGCTCAGCTGCTTACTTCTGCCGCTCTAGTTGGGCTTGAACTCATGACTCTGAATTAAGAATCCCATGCTCTACTAACTGAGCTACAGCAGGGCTCTAGTTAATTGCTTATGGAATGCGTAAACAGAATGTTCTTTGTTCTCCATTCCTGCCACATCTGCAAGTGGGGGAAGGGCATATTTAGAAGCAGGGGCGGTGTTTCTACACATCTTCAAGGTCTCCCTATTTTCAGAGTGAGGAGTCTTGGCAAGATATGTTTTTGTGGACAGATAACTTCCAAGGACTGCACCGGTTGTTCTCTAGCTTGTGCTTTCCCATGCTGCATTTGGACATGGGGGAAGGTGCTTTTCCATTCTCCCTACAAACATGTGAGAAGACAAAGGCGGTCCCTAACAGGGGAGAAACAGGTGATGAGGGCAAAGATGGAGGAGGCTCCTGGGACCTAGTTAAAGGGGGGCTGAAAGGCTCAGGCTTAATCTGCACGGAATGAAGGTGGAGGAGGTGAGATGGGGGAGGAGAAGGTTGGGGAGGAAGGGAGAAGGGCTGTTGTAGGAGAAGGGGAAGGGAGTGAATGGGAGGCTTCTGCGGGGGCGGCGGCTTGCAGGCTAGGAGAACTTGGGAGGGGCGGGGAAAGGAGGAGGCGGAAATCTCCTTCCATTTTTTCAGGCGCTGGCAGTAGTTAAAAAGATCGCTAGTGATGTTAGGATCAAGAGTTCCCCCTGCGGGCCATTGGTTGTTATTGTCTAGGGGGTATGTCGGCCAATCTTGGGAGCAATATTTATGGAGAAGTTTTGGTTTTATATCAGGCGTCAGGGAGAGGGTAGCCAGATGCTTAAGCAGGCATTCAAGAGGTGAACTTTCAGGGAGGGATGAGGAGGCTCCCATGGCTAAAGGACAGAGAAGGAGACAAACAGGGGAAGACGAACAGAGATCCTTGGACTGGAAGCAGACCACAAGGAGACAAAGGGCGTCCCCGATGATCCTTGGTGGTCTGCGGAAACTTGTATACGAGTCGGAATTTCTTAGAAAGTGTGGGTCATCACCCAGACTTCCCTAAGAAGGCAGAGTGCCAGAGTCACGAGGTACCTAGCGCTAGGCGTTTTCGGCGGACGGAGCAGAAGGAGGAGGGGGGGAAAAGGGAGCGTTCTCATCCACAAAGGAGTCACCTCGTTTATGGCTGTTGGAGGGGGGTGCCTGAGAGCCGGCCGCAGCCGTGAAGGCCTGAGGCGGGGATTTATGAATGTCGGAGGAGGGGCCTGAGCGTCCGCCGCAGCCGTAAAGGCTTGAGGCGGGGATTTATGGCTGTTGGAGGAGGGGCCTGAGGGTCCGCCGCAGCCGTGAAGGCCTGAGGCAGGGAGCGCTCCCTCCTCATCCCCGAGTGTCAGGGCCTTGCCGGACGATCACAGTCAATGGCACTGCGATAGCTCAGAGAAGAGTGGCCCACCCCGGGGGGAAAACTTACCTCAAGGCCAGAGAGGAGTGGTGAGTGTGATGAGCCAGCGCCGGAAAAAGAGGACGAGGGCAAACTGCTGCTGGTGTCGGGGGGAAGACGGGGCCCAGTTGGGGTGTCCCGTCTCCCGGGTTTCGGCACCAATGAAAGGAAAGGAGTGACACATAGCAGCAGTTCACTGGAGAGTTCCGCTTTATTAGGTAAAGGTGCTGGGTTATATAGGAAGGGGCATGAATTGATTGAGGTGTCACTTCTACAGCGCTGGTGGCTAGGTGCTGGGATTGGGAGGGGGGCGAGAGGTGATTGGGCTTCAGGTGGCGCCGGCGGGAACTGAGGACCCTGAAGAGAAGCTGGAAGTTTGCCATCTTACTGGTGGGGACCCTTCAGTGAGGACAGTCCTATCTATCCAGTACTTACTGTCCTTTATTTTTAGGATATACTTGTTTTAAACTCACCTTCAAAGTACTCAACTCTGCTTATTGACACTAACAGGCAAGTGACTTTACAATTACCCCATATTTTTTGTTTGAATGAATAATTTCATTCCTCGGGCTCTTATGAGACACTTTGTTCCATTCTCCTAGATCATTCTGTAACCTATGCTAAAAGCACAATTCTTAACAAATACATTTCCCTATGCTTATAAAGCCTTTACTCCTTTAAGATGTCTTCATAATGTCTGCAGTGTATTTTAAAGGGATCAAACATTAAATCCAGTATTTCATCATTGTAACACCCCCATCTCCACACGTGTTCAGAATGTTTGTACACGAGTTGTTTCCATGTCCCCCTTCATGACCAAGAACTTGATCTTTCTGTGCAGAGCAACAGACTCCCTTAGTCAGTGACATGACATGCCTTCCAAAAGACTCATATTCCTCATGACAGCCCTTCCTTGCATTTGGCCTCAGTTGTGGCATGGATGGTCACACTAATGCCATCTGTGAAGGTCAGATGTGTATAGTGACTTAACTCTGACCCATTCATGAAGAGCAGACAGCTGCGAATTGGGAAAACTGTGGGGATTGGGGGTAGGTCATCAGGCAATGAGACAGCTGTAATCAGAGGGGAAGACACTCCCTCCCAGAGGGGTGATATAGAAACATACAGGTAGGGCCTGTCAGACCTCAGAGGAATTCATACAGAACAGTCCATGATAGAGTTGGCCCGAGGTTATAACAATTTGTTTACAGAAGGCTATGGAGTAGATGACCAATAAATAAGCATTCTAGGGAATATGAGATAAGAAAGGGTAGATGACTTGGAAAGGAAGCTTTAAGGGAGTAACTTCCTGGCCCCTCTATCCTATAACCTTTGCTTGGGCTCATTTCTACACTGGCATACGGAGGGTGAGCAGTGCTAGAAGTCTGTCCAGGCAAGCAAAGTGTAGCTATCTCAACTATCCAGTTTTAACACTAAGATCACCAAAATAACCTTTCATCCACTCAGGTGACGCTTTCATTCAGGTGAACATCAATCAGTACTTCTGAATATGACTTTTGTCAGGTTCCTCAGTCTTTTTCTTAATGGCTGTGGGTGATGTGAAGGCATGTGGGAGACGGAGTTTTCCTACTGGTATTTTCTGCCACACTTGAGTACCATCCACCATTCACTACTGCCTCCTTTCCTTTGTTCACCTGGGACTAAAGTGACTTTCAGATTTTTTTGTACTCACTATTAGTCAACAGCACATTTTGTGATAAGCTAGTAACTCTGGGTTCTTCGTTGTCCAACCACATAATCACCATGACTGCAACCACAAGATTATAAACTTATAATTTCATCCTAGCTATAAGACATGTGCAACTTTTTGAACACTAGCTCAAATCTTTCGGCAGCAACCTTACCTTAGTTCTTAACGTAGCAGTTTTAAGAAATTGACTTTGCAAGAACCCAAATCGGCTCTAGATTATTAAAAAAATGTTTCTTTAATCTTAGAGCAGTTCTTTCAGTTTCTAGTCTACGGGAAGATGTATATATCTAGTTATTCCTACATTTTTAAGTGCAGCTCAAAGGAAAACAATATGTTATTAAAATGCAAATTTATTACGTCTACCAAATAGAGCACTTCCTTTTTTTGTTTCATATTGAATGTATAATATAACGGCAATAATACAGGACCACGTAGATTAAACATTTACAGAGCAAGACAGCACAAGACAAAGGCTTCCTAATATTGCTATATTGTGGAGTCAAGCAGCCTCCTCTCTCTAGTTAGTAGAATCCATTTCTTTACTTGTGCCCTTCCTTCTGTAGAAGGCAATGACTAATAATCTACTTTAAAAAGCAGAAGTCTTGTACATAACGGAGTCCCCCAGCACAAGCAGCTTAGAGCAGTGAAGCGGCCAGCACAGAGGCCCTGGACGTAGTTGGACCTTGCTCCATTCCCCAGCAACACCACTTCCCAACCCAGTGGGTGTTTCTCAACCTTGTAAGCCTCAGCTATTTCACCAGTAAAAAGAACATCACTCACTTCACAGGTTCTTGTGATAACAACCATTACCTGTGGCCTAGGGTTATAATAAGGGGTGAATTAAAAGTAGTTACCGATGCAATAATGAACTCTAGGGTAGTGTTCACATAGATTGAGTCACTAAGACTGAGTTGGAGGGGGCATCAGAGATTTTCATTTTACAAAAGAAATTAGGCCCAACAGGGAAAGTGACCTAACAGGGAAAGTAGAGAAAAATGGAAAATGCACGAAATTTCCAGAATAAACTTTTTCTACTGTGTTTAGAACTCCACCTTCTCCTAAGGAATTTTACAGCTTTACACTGACCAATTTCAGTCATTTTCAAAAGTATCCTCCCAGCTCTAATGTGAACACAATGAGGTATAATGGATGTGACACATCTATGCAATGGATTTCCATCAGCTGACACTAGGCTCCATCAACAGATGACAACAAAACAATGCAGCAGAAAATGGGTTTATAAGTCTATTAAAAAGACACATACTCCTGAAGCCCAACACAGGCAAAAGTAAACATGATGGCAGTAAGACCTCATTTGTTTTTGGTAGGGTAGCACAGGAAATTGGAACAGCAAGATTTATGAAAGGATTTTAGTCTCGCAGTCGACAATGTTAGACTAAATAAATAAAATTGCATGTTTAATGTTTGGCATAAATGTCAATTCACTGGGAAAAAAAGCCTATTTGTGGACCAACTGTAAAAATATGAGGTAGACAATGGCATGTCTAGTGGAAGTGCAGAGGCCGGGACCCTGAATGTTCTATGGGTGTGCGGTTGGGCAGGCCTTTGTGTACTACAGATGCCTGCCATTACTTGGATGAGAATCCAGACAGTATCTCAATTCCACTGATGACCCAAAGCTGAATGGGACAAACCTATTCTGGGTAAGAGTTTAGATTCTAAAACTAAAAATATGGAACCAATTCCAGTAAGACACAAATTTCAGTAAGAATATTAAGTAATGGGACTTTCAAAAATTAGCCTCCATGGAGAAGTGGCCAAAAAGGCATGTGTAGAGAAGACAAGCTTTGTTAAATTTAGTGTAAGGGGACAGTGCAATGTCCATCAAATATGCACTTATTAGTGAGCAGAATAAGGAAATCATTGGTACTACTCTAGAGTATTCAGGCCTAAACGCCTCATTTGAAGAACATCAAAAGGACACAAATAGAGATTAGGATGGTGAACAGTCTAGGACTGTTAGGAGGAAAACTGACTGGAGATCTGGGGAACACATACTGTCTTAAAAGCCTGAAGAACTGCCCTTCAATAGAGCAACTGGACATCTTATGACTACAGAAGTTACATATGGATAGAAGACGGAGACAATTTCAGTATGATAAGCAAAATCCTCTTAATATCTCAAGATTTCAGAAGTCAGAAAGGACTTCCTGAAAAGGCAATCAATTCTTATTTGGTGGCAACAGATATTCAGGAAGATTGGCTATCTGTGGCCTGGGGGTCATGGGAGTGAGGCTGCAGAGCCATAGATCTGAGAAAAAACAAGGTGAGATTATCTCTAAGGTTCATTCAGTCTAAGCTTATGGAAGCCAGATATAAAACTGCTTTAACTAAATAATGTGCGAGCTAAAAGCCTAGTGTGGCAAGAGATTATTGAAATATATCTAGTAAGACTGGGTTCAATAGGCCTGACCCTCATACATTTCAGATCCCAGAGAGCTATGACCTTCTCTCCAGTGGGAGCCACAGACAGGGCCAAAATCAGTATTTGTGCACGTCCTTCACTCCTGGAGATGCTACTCATCAGTGCAAACTGTATCTTATTTGTTCTCTGATGCTGTCAACAGAGGTTAAATGGAAGCAGCATGAAATAAGCAACAATTTTTGTAACAATGAGAGTTTTGGTATTGTTTTATTTTTTTCCCAGCACATTTTAAAAATCACACATGAGCATTTGCTTATAGAACAATACAGTCTAGGAAAAGCAATAAAAGGAGAATCCAAACAAACACCAGAAGCACAGTATACAGACTATGTGTTGAGCCCTTGTGGAAGAACAGTATGGCTCAATCTGAACTCACAAAGCTTTGCTGGAATCTCTCAGGAGTTTTCCTTCCCACTACATATCCACTATTAGACTACGAATGTAAAGAGAAGAACTGCTCGTATGCATTAGTTACAGCAGTATAATGGCTTACATACAAGTGCTTACCCACATGTAGTTCCCAGAAAATTACTACAGTACTGGCAGGAGTGTACTGCCTTGGAGGAAGACTTGGGATAAGATATTATTCAAGTCAAGTTGTATCAGAGCCAAAGTATTTCACAGGCTTAGCAAAAAAGGACAAAAATTAAGAAATATAAACTACATATATTTCTCACAAGACTCATCATTGTCCAGAACAGAAATACTCATTATTCTGAAGGCACCATCACAAGAAAAAGGACTGACACACAAAGAAGGAAAAGAAATCCCCTCCCAGGCTGTGCTGCTCAGGGAGCTCGGTGAGCAACTACCCAAAAGCAGGTGGTAGGTATCGTGGGGACTGCCTGAGTGGGCCCCGTCCAAGCCACATCTTAGGGCTGCTAAGTTGGGAGAGTAGGTTTGAAAATATAAACCCCATCAACTGCAAAGATGTATGTGAGAGCGCAGGTCCACCACACAATTAGCTGGATATGCTAGAGTAGGCGATTCAAATCAACACTGCAAAAAGGATTTTCTGTGTTTCTACATACAACTACTTAATTCCTGACATGTTCTTGAAGAGGAATAGCCTTGAACTGCTAAGTAATCTTTCTCTTTAAAGACATAACCTCTCTCACCCATTTTAAGTAATGGCTATTCCATGGAAAAAAAAATTCTAACAAGGCACTGTGAACTTCGGGGGCTATTCTTTAAGTAGCTCAAAAAATAATTATTTGTAGAAACTGCATACCAGTACAAGCATTTCATGTTCTTTTTGGATATATGAACAAGGTTACTTTAAGGGTCTAACAACATGTTTTCTACGGTGCTCATGTTCATGAAAAACATTGCCAGTCATACAATGCCTTAAAAACATGTATATACGTTGTTTAGAAACCCACTAACACATTTTCCTTCTCTCTTTCACTCTTAGGTTTGGAAGCTCAGAGTCTCTGAAAAATGTATTACTTAATGTATTATTTTTCTTCCTTGTGAGGAAAAAAAAAGTATAAAATAATCTCCTTTGCAAACCAGAAAGAAATCTTGTCATGTTCACAGAACTAAAATTACTTAATTCTGTGATGGTTCTTTGGCTTGAGTGTCCTATGTATCAGCAGTCCTTACTCACACTTGCTAAGAAATTATGGTTACAAGAGCACAAGTGCGCTCATTCCTTGAGGACCTTCCAAGGTTCAGTGGGAATGTGTCAGGTGCACAGTAGACTAAACACCTAGGAATATAACATTGATTTAAAAACTAACTATAAAGTAATGAAACCAGGCTAAGAATATACTCAGCTATAAGTCCACAGGGATTTAGTCATATTTAGGCTGCACTTGATTATACTTAATAAGATTATAAAAATTAATATTTTCAAATCAGTGGAAATATGAAGATGAAAAACTAAAGTTGAAAGAAAAACCCATATGCAGTTTCACACTCCCTTTGAAGAAAAAGAGTCTTGTCGACTCAGATCTGTTTTATTAATAACAATAGTTTCTAAAATCTGTTGACATTAAAAGTAGTTTTTACAGCCAAATTTCACACTAAAGGCAAACATTGGCTTAAGGAGCAGAAAGCTGAGTAACTTACATCTTCCATTATCAGACTGTACTTCAATAGTTACAAACATCTTTTACATTTTGTGGATTTCAGCATCAATGTATGCACACATTGTTTCCTTTGCAGGAAGCTGAAATTAACAGGAATTAAATGAATACATTGACATGTGACTCATTTGAAAACAGAAAGCCTAGGGCAAAGTCAACCTTTCAGTAATTCATACAGCCAAAGGCAATTCTCGATTTTTCAGTCCTAAACTGGTACTTGTTATTTTTTAGCTTTTCTTTCACTGTAAGCTAAGCCCTATTAGATCCACCAAAGCTGCTAAAGAAGCCCCCGTACTTATGGTTTGTGAATCAATCCAGAATAAATGTTTGTGTTCTGTATTTATATAGACCAGATGCTCAATCAAAACCAGCCCCATTTGAACAGTTGAAATTACATGCCCCAGTTTGGGACTACAGAGCTTCTCTGATCAGCTGGTCAAGGAGTTTAGCTAAAAAAGAATATGACAAAGGAAAATGTCTAGAGCCAACATGCAGAACGGCATTCTCAAAAATTCAAGCTAGGGCTTCGCACATACTATGAGAATATTCTGGAAGAGTTTTCCTTGCAACCATCTGTATATGGTATAATATACACACTGAGGGAGGATGCTCATCCTTTACTGTGCTTTTGTTTTCTAAAATACACCAACACAGCTACATAATAGGCTTCCAGCTTCATAAATAACTCTTAAGTAACAGTACGGTAATACGTAAGCACTTAGGAAGAAAACTCCCAATTCCTCTGAAGAGAAAATAATTTAATCCTCTTTCTTTGTGGTAAAATGCTGAGCACAAAAAAACATGTGGCTTCTGCAATCCTTACTAAACTGGAAACAGGTCAAGTTACTCAGCAAATTCACTTATGCACCAACATTAAGGCAAAAGTTTCTCAAGTGTCAATACAGCCTATTTGCAATGAGTCTTTAGTATTCAATGCCTTTTCTCACTAGCAGCAAGTTCCCAGTTCCACTAAATCCTCAATTCAAATGTGACATCATCTAACAAAATATTAGAAATATGACTAATTCAAGAAAGACAAGTTGGTTATGCAGTACTGAAAACCAAACAGGCTACAAGCTTTAAAAAATTTAAATCAACTTACTCAAAAAGTGTTAAGAAGCCTCACATAATGTTCTCTGGATTGTAACTTTTATGAAGCCATTTTCAGGTATTTCAGAAATATGAAGCAAAGTTTAAGTGCTTCAGTACATATTCAGAAACTCAACTCTCCACAGACACTGATTTATGCCGAGGCACCACTCAGAAGCAGATTAAAGTAGGGGAAAGGCTTTCTGACTTATGAAATCTGAGACAGCACTGAGGGTTCATGTGTTTCAAAATGATACCTGTAGAAATGACCCCAACATAGAATGAGATAATCACTATAAAACCGAGGTTGGGGAGTCCTGCACACATGGGGGAAGAAAAACAAAGACATAAATCACCCATTTCCATAAGGCTTATGTAGGACAGTGTAACACAGCTATTTCAGGTGTGACACCATTTCCTAATATCAAATACAGACTTCTGAGGTTACTAAAATCTGAACTCCCTGCGAAAGAATGTTATAACAATCACGTGCAAAGGAATGGATCTGCTTGTGAATCTGTAAGTTTTATTAAAAAAAAAATTACTCAGAAAACACATACACTTTAGTGAAATATTAATACCACATTAAATTTTACATTTTGATCACCAATTATAGAAATTACTTTCATTAATAGATGCATTTTATAAAGCTGAGGTTTTTATACTTCTAGAGTCAAGTGTAATTTCTTCATCAAGTATTTGAATATTTCAAATATCAAGGGATTTAAGCAAAGATCTGCTGGAAACTTTATAATTAAAAATAAATCACCAATGAAGAGAGCCAGATTCTAATAAATAAATAGCTTTTTTTTGTTAAACTAATACTTAATTTTGATTTGCCTATAGATTTAAGTTATTTTGAGGCCAATTTTATTAACTAAAAATTATTTGTCATTTGAAGTGTTAAAAATACCATTTTTTCAATTTTAAGTTTTCACTTTTCTGGTTAAGTCTATTTCATATATAAAAGGTATCAAACTGCCCAAAAATACTTTGGAGCTGTTGCTACATAGAGAGACAGTATGTCCTTTCAAAGGATGGTCTGCATTTAGACTTGCATTATCTGATCAAATATTAATTTTAAAAAATTATCAAAAGCTAGGTATTTCATTAAGAAAAGAATACATCTCAAAATGTGAATCATGAACCTTGACAGTGATTCAAAGTAATCATTTCATTGATTTCAGTATCCAGGTTTGAATGTAAAAATGTTTGCTAAATGTAATTAACATTCTCCCTATTATTTAAGAAATGTTATTTCAAACTTCTAATTATGGTATGTGCATTAATATATTCTATTCTTTTAAAAATTTAGGTTAAACCAGTAATTCAAAAAAAGGAATTAAATCATTATTAAAAACTAAATTGCAGCTTTACTTTCATATGAAAATTTGTTGTGTTATTTGGGTTAATTAAAGAAAAATTTGTCATTGAAATTGTTGAGGTTTTCAAATTCAATAGCTGAAGGATGACTGTGTTTCTTTAGCCAAACAATTCTTTGGTGACATTAAGTATAAGGAGTCTTCTGTTGCTGTTGCAGCTTCTTCTGCTTTTCAACAAGAATGTGAAATCAGAAACATTACAGCTCTTAAGTTGAATAAAAGCATTCATTTCATGGGTAAACCTGTTCTTCACATACAATGAGTCAGCTTTTCTTATAAGACATATCATGAATGAACTAAGATATGACAATAGGTTATCTCAGTGACACAAAAATAACTCATACATCAGTAGAAACAGAAACATGGAAAAGAAAAATGTGTCTCCTAACAGAATAATTTATATACTGATGATTTAAGATTTTATAACTGCATATGACTGTCAGAAGAAAAACGTAGGCCAAGCACCTTCAGAAGGGAAGGCATGCTGAACAAAAGGCTGCCTGTAGTCTTTCATGAGTGTCCTTTCTTAATGGCCTACTCACACTAGAATGCACTCTTTGAACAATATACATGTATACCACTCCTCTGTGAAATCCTTCCCTAGGTATCTGCTTTCCAGAAATATTATTTCAGAAACATTCTTTTAAAAAAAGGCTAGATAAGCAATAGATAATGCCAAAATCTGCCTTTGTTCGCAAGAGGAAGCATCAATACAAAACAGCTGCAGCATCTACCTCTGAAATAACAACTGGCAGCCTTGTGCTGCCTGACGAAAATTTGAAACGACAACCAGTTGGCCTGCATGAGAGAGATTTAGGAATACCGTCTGTTAATCCACAGATTTAGAAACAAAACAAACTACAGAATGAAACAAACTTACTTTAAACCAACAAGCAAATGTAGCTAAAACATAGTCCATGATATATTTGATTACTGGTATAACCATAGTTGAAAACAAACAAAAAAAAGTGACATTTCTCATAACAACAGTAATGGATTTATAAAAGGTTTCTGTTTCCAAAAATGTTATTGGGGTCCACAAATTCCTTGACAGACTTCAGCATCCCAAAGCCGACATCAGAGATACTTTCCTTTAGCCACTGCTTCCGTAACTTGCCTACTGGAAAAACAAAATAAAAAATGCTTCAATGTACACTATGATGTTGGGAACCAATCAATCTTGTGACCACGAATGAACAAACACTGTGTGATAAATGCTTTTATTCAAAAATGAGAAATGTTTTGCTTTATTTGATTTATTGAGCTCAGCAGACTATCAAGCTCATTAAGCCCAATGTATTCCCAGGGGAAGCCTGGGCTCCACAGTGTCTCCTTTCTCTGTACACTAGGAAACGGAGATGAAGGAAGCTTGGACCGAGATTATGGCCCATTTCACAAATAACACAATGAGAAAAACACGCATTTCAAAAGAACCCACCTTCTGTTTTAACAACCAAAACACACCAAAGTTTCAGAGCAAAGGAGTTAACTAAAGAAAAACATCATATCCAGATGAATTTGTTGGGTAAACTGTATCAAAAATGACAGAATATATGTCTGTAAAATATTTTAAGAAAAAAAGCTTAACAAAGATTAAGAAAACCTGAGCTTTTAATAGGCTTAAGAAATACTTGGTTATGAAGCTTTCCCTTTGCATTTTCTTTTCACATTACTTTTAAATACATTTGTATGATCTTAAATAATGGTTACTTTCTTCCTCCTATTTTTCCAGAATTAAGAGATTTTCTTAGGCACTAAATAAATCATATACCTAATCCATCTTAAACTGAATTTTCTGCTTTTATGCTTTGTATAATGTTCCCCTTCTTTGTTTCTACATCTTACTTATTTATTCTGAGAATAACATAATGGTTAATTATAATGGTTAGTGGCGTAAATTATATTTTAAAAGGCACTCAATGAGAAACAACCTAAGTAGAACTTTTTAAAGAAAGGATATGTACTTATTCTGCAAAAGAAAATTCTGAAATGCCAGTTTGCTTTGGCATTAAAAAGCAAAGCAATATGGTGACTTATCTGTGGCAAAATGGATAAATCTTTTAATTTATGGGTAGGATTCTGTGTTGTTAGTACTCTTAAAATGTATTACTGTAATAACTGAACTCACATGGTCATTTTCCACAAATGTTCATTAATGATACAAAGTCATCACAGGAATTTAATTGGCCAACCGAAATGGGAAACATCCTTTCATTGAAGTATTCAGCCTGTCATTGTAAAATGCATTCCCGTTTATCAGTGATACACCATGGCACCTGCCTTTTAGAGGCCTTAAATACCATTTTAAGCTCAACTCAAACCACCTTTTGTGTCCAGTTCTCAAGGAAACCATCAAATTGTCATCAAAATAATAGATAGTATGAGATCATCAGAAAGCAAAATACTTCTGCTTGGCTTCTTAATAAAAGAAAAAGACACTGCTAGTGTTAAGAGGAGGAAACAAGAGGTACAGCAGGAAAAAATCATAAAGGCAAAAGAAAAATTTTGTTTAAAAGAGCTCAAAACCTGAAACCAAACAGTACAAATCACTATTCATACACTCTCTACCTCCTAAAAGATGTTCCAGCAGGTTCTCCTACTATCTCCCTAAGAGACAACTCACCACAGTGCTCGGCTCTACAAAGGGATTAGAATCTATAAAACCTTTTCACCTCAAATATCTTATGATTTTTAGTACTTAAAAAGTTACAAATTAGTTGTTGCCAGATTCACTTCAAGGGATTAAAAAAAAAAAAAAGGAACTACTCTGTGAGTGGTACAAGAGGCATTTTATAAGCTGCCACACTGAGGCAGCTCGAGAGAGAGGTGAAGAGCAGTCACTGCCAGTCTCCTCTGTTACCTGTAATATAGTTTCACTGAATATGTCCTGTGGTTAGGACATAATTGTCCTGAAAACACTGCAAACAACTGCTCCAACAAGATGGAGCACATTAGAACCTCAGCAGGATGCCCAACAGCTAGCTTGTCTGCCTGGTTGTACACCTCTAGTAATAATGCAATTCCACAAGGAACTGAACCGTTGTATGAGAAGCCACCCAACAGCCATTGCATATTTAATGAAGTTGCTCACCAACTGCTGGAAAACAGAAGGTGCTTGGAGTGCATCATTAGTTCTGTCAGAAGGATAATTTACACATCTATCTTGTCAAATTGTCTATGGTTTATACTTTTACAATAATCAATCTAACATACATTTGACTAGTGAACTAGAAAGAAAAAAAAAAGACAGTATAGGCGGCATAGCTGTGGGCCCTCACAAACATTTTTCATGAATGAATTTACTCCTTGATCACAGAGGTTGATGAGCTGCTTTTTTTGGTGACACCAGAATTTGAACTGAGGTTAGAAATCATGGCTTATGCAATTAAAGGGACCAGGAATCGTTTTGGTTTTGCCTAACAGTTTAAGTAACTACACTGTAGGATAAGTGTACAAACAGAAAACACAGTTTAAGTAAAAATGCTCAATAAGCCTTTATAAATAATTGTCTTATAATTTTGTAAGTCTTATAAAACAATTAGTAGAAACAGTTTTCATAAAATTCTAAAGAACCTTCTGTGGCTATCTCAGATGAGTCTCTAAATTAAAACAACAATGAAAAACCAAAGGCCCTAACCAAAACAGGGATCACACTTCAAAGTAGAAGACTTTTTATTTTAGAGCTAAATATAACAATAACAACACTCTTTATACAATTCTTATTTGCATTGGTAAGCATTTAGACTAACTGATCTGTATACATGTAACATGTGTGCACAACTATATGGTAACTGCTTAAACACAGAGCTAGCTGATCTGCAGAACTGGAGGAAATGGTAACACTGTCTCATGTAGCATGCCATAGTGGAGAAGAGGAGAATGGATGAACAAAACAGCAAATGATAGGCAGCCTGCGTCGACCCCAACATCCCTTGTATGTACAGTCACCCATGAAAAGGCATGTGTACATTCTTACCACATGAAGCTTATTCCTATTTCCAGACATGGATTATTTGATATGGGATACTCATGATTTCTGACTCAGCTAGCTACATTCCTTTGACTTCTGATACTCTAAGAAGTATAAACCTAGACTGAGAGTCAACACCAGAACCACAAAAAGCCAAGTCATTACCTTTGAAAACAAAATAAGGACTCTGTATTCCACATTTCACAATTACTCTAAATATATAATGCTCAATGTACTTAAGCCAGGAATTTGAGTCTTAGATGTATTTTTAAAGATACAAAAAATATAGGCCAACCAAACACTGAGCATTATAGAAAACTAATGGGGGGGGGGGAGCTGTTTTCCTGCTTAAATTAAAAGTGGAGTTTACTTTTCTACAATTTAATATTTAATGATGTATGTACAGACTGGATAAAACAAGTATTTTGTGTTCTCCCACAATATGCAGTATATTTTACATTTTTACTTTTGGAACAGAGAAAACAGAAACTACGGGGATAGTGATTCAAGTCATAGGCCTAACAGTCCCCTTTGCATGCTAACAGCTCTAAGAAAGAATGTATTTTGTGGTATGAACAGCATAAAAAAATAAGCAGGCTTGTGTGTACCAGTGGTGGGAGGCAGAGTACTATGTGTGGAAAATGCAGACATGGTAGCCAGCCTAGCCACCAAAAACTAACTAGAACTACTCTTTGATACGTAAGGGACTGAAGACCAAGCAGAAACTACCACAGAGTCCCATCTTAAAAGGGATAAATTGGGGTCTGCTAACCAGTTCCTTCAGCTAAATAAGTAAAAAACTTCCTAAATTATGAATTTGACTACAAGGTTGAAAAGGTTTATTATATACTTACTTGAAAAACCATTTTGACTGTTAAAGTTAGAGAATTATTGAAGCTAAAGCTCACAAGCAGAATTTAGCCAAAGCTAAAAAGCACCTAATCATTATTATAACATGTATATTTGAAAGCTTTCTGGATATCTCTTTTAACACTATTCTATAGGTCAAATTTTAAGAAGGAAATCTAGACTTAGCTGCTTGTATGAGTGATCTGAGTACTGACTTTGTATTTCAACATTTAATGTATCCAGCCAAACCACTGGTGACTATGTAAGGAACTAGACACTCAATAACTTCTTGTCAGATGAGATTCTGTCCTCATGAGATGTGTTAGGCACTGAGAACAGAGGAAGACAATGGGTAATTTCTACTCTTTAAGCAGTTGGTGATCTGATTGTTATGGTGATTTGAGGTTGAGGGGAGGGTTCAACCTGAAAAGAGGATTTAGCTGTCCATTGTTTATGCTATAAAGTGTGTGTATTTGGTTTTCATAGAGGTACAGGCTGAGTGTTAGCCAACACATCTCCAACTGAGGGATGCTAACATCCAGCCTTTAAAGATATGTGGGATGGGACTATGATTATCTGAGAGTCTAATTTAATGCTTAGTGGATAAAGTAATTTTGATTTACTAAGTCACCTGACTTACTCTCTACAAGTGAAACTTGATATCAAGATGACAAATTCGTGGATATCATGGACTTTAACAAAATATTAAAATTTGATATTGTATGATTTTCTCTCATTAAATATTTAAAACATCAGTTTTCTCCATGCGAAGATGTCATCTGTGCAGTTTATATAATAGCTCTTCTTACAGATCCTTGGATAGGTCTTTAGAGATTAGGAAACGGAAAAATTTGAATTACTAGGGTGGTAACAGATCACAAGACTGGATTCAATCTGTCTTCAGGACATAATCAAGTGCTAATATTGCTGTATGTCCCTCAGTAATGGCTTGACCACAGTTGAGATTTAAACCTATATGGCAATTAATGCCTATATGACAGTCAAAAGCAAGTGAACGGGTCAAATAACATGGGACAAATACAGAAAAGGAGAGAAAATAACACATGCTCCTTAAAGACTAGGGCCATGTTTTATTCATCTGTGTAGTCCTGTTACAAAGCATGGTGCATGCCACCCAGTAAGAATTCAATTAACATCAGTTTAAATAAAAAGTAAATACTGGACCACAACTATCTATAAGCCACATTAGGTAAGAGGTAGGGATTCAACTATCTAGGAAAAGCAATCTGGGTTTCCTTCGTCTCTACCAGCTCTTTCTCTGTCTGCCTTGTATTCCCTACATTCTGACATTATTTCTTATATATACTCAGAGCTATTCTACAGCAGCTAAGACCTGAGAAGAAGAACATAAAACTCTCATTTCCTTCAAATCTCTAGGACTCTTTGTACTCTATCAGTGGTTCTCAACAACAGTTATTTTGCTTCCCAGGTGACATTTAGCCATTATTAGAGACTTTTTTTAGTTGTCATAACTGAGGTGATGTCACCAGCATCTAGTGGGTAGAAGCCAGTGATACTACTAAACATTGTTCAATGAATAGGACAGGCCTCACAGGAAAGGATTACCATGACAAAAACGGTAACAGTGCAAAGACCAAGAAATCCTGGACTACATGCTTCCAAGGGGCTGTCTCCTAGGAGCTCAGATAATTTCCGTAAAGGGAAAATACCATCACCCTACAACCCAACTTGATTTGCAGCAAATGCTAAGGTGATCTTGTTCAAAATATGCTGCTACTGACCAAATAGAAAGAAATTCAGGAAAAGAGTGGTGGAGTGGTCAGAAGTTACATCTGAGAACATCAACTATTAATGACAAATACTACTTTATTTTAAAAGTTAACTCCTAAAGACTTGAATCTAATGTCTACCGGGAAAAATCTTTAAGTCATTTCTTTATGGGGTGGGGGGGGCATTTTTCTAGCCAATGGATGAAAATATATATGAGATGAGGCTTCAAAGCACCATCCAACAGAGCTTTGTGATGATAGAAATGTTGTGTATCTGCACTGTTCAACATGGTAGCCCCTAGAGATACAGCAAACACAGGAGATGGCAAACAGTGCTGTCCCTGCTCTTTCGTCTTGGACTGCAACTGTGATCCCATGGGTGGAAAGGCATGGGGATCAACACATTCGTACAAAAGATTTTCTGACAGTTGTCAAATCTGTGTTGCCTATGATACAGCTGAAATAGCTAAATGTTCAGCTAAATTTGGGTTAGATTTTTACCGTCTGGTCTCAGAACCTATTTACAATATTGTTTCTGTGGAAAATACTCTTATCAATGTATACGCCTTGTGAGAAAAAGGCTGTCACAAAAGAAGAAACCAAAGGAAAAAATAACTTAATGTACAAAACAAAATTTTTGGTATTTTATGGTAATCTGATAAAGATTCAATATTGGAAAGGCTATACTCATCTGGTAGCTATTGAAAGACCAAAATCACAAGCAAGATTATTAACACTGATATAGTCAAGATACAGAACAGTTCCATCACCACAAGGATTCCTGTGTTATCTGTTTATTTCACCCCCTCCTCACACTCAACTCCTGGACACCACTAATCTGTTCTCTATTTCTACAATTTTGTCATTTCAAAAATGTTAGAGAAACAGGACCACACAGTACGTAATATTTTGAGACTGGCTTTTTTTCACTCAGCATAATTTCCTGCAGACTCATCCAAGTTGTTGCTTGCATTAATAGTTTGTTTTTTCTTACTGCTGAGTAGTAGTCCATGGTATAGATGTACCACAGTTTTTTTAGCCATTTTCTAGTTGAAGGACATCTGGGCTGTTTCTAGTTTGGGGCTATTAGGAGTAAAGCTGCACTGAATATTCATGTACAAGTTTTAGTGTGAACATGTTTTCAATTCTCTGGCATAAATGCCCAAGAGTATAATTGGGTTGAATGGTAGCTGCATGCTTAATTTAAAAGAAACTACTAAACTGTTGACAAGAATGGCTTTACCACTTCACATTCCCACCAGAAATGTATTCTTGATCTAGTTCTACATTCTTGCCAGCATCTGACACTGACACTGTCACTATTTTTTTTTCATTTTAGCTTTCTGATAGGTATGTAGTGATTTCTCTTGTGCTTTTAATTTGCATTTCCCTAATGCTTAATGATGTTTATCATCTTTTCATGTGATTATCTGCTGTCTGTATATTATCCCCCTCAGTGAAATGAGTCTCATGTCTTTTGCTCATTTTTTAACTGGGTTTTTTGCATCTTACTACTAAGTTTTAAGGGTTCTTTATATATTTATAGGTACGAGTCTTTTGTTGCCTATATGGTTTGCACATATTTTCTCCCACTCAATAGCCTATCTTTTCATCCTCTTAACAGAGCCCTTCACAGAGTAAACACTTTAATTTTGATGAGCTCCAACTTATCAATTTCTCCTTTAAAGGATGTACTTTTGGTGACCAGTCTAAGAACTCCTTAGATCTTTAACTCCTTGATAGATCTGAAGAATTCTAGATATTGAAGATTTTCTCCTGTTTTTTCCCTAAAACCTTTATTATTTTATGGTTTATATTTAAGCCCACTATCTGTTTTGAGTTTATTTTGGTATAAGGGGTGAGGTTTAGGTCAAGGTTCTCTCTTTCTCTCTCTTTTTTTGCCAATGGATGTCCACTTGCTCCAGCACCACTTCTTAAAAAAGGTGTATGCTTCCTCCATTGGATTGCTTTTATACCTTTGTCAAAATCAGCTGGGTGTATTTGTGTGGGTCTATTTCTGGGTTCTCTACTCTGTTCCACTGATCAACATGTCTCTCCTCTAATACCATACAGTCTTAATTACTATAAGCTATATTTTAAGTCTTGAAATCAGGTAAATCGATTCCTAAGCCTTTATTCTTTTTTCAAAATTGGTTTAGCATCTAGTTCCTTTGCCTTACCATATAAATTTTAAAATAGTCTTTTCTGTGAACATAAACAAATAGATTAATCTGGAGAGAACTGACATCTTTACTATGTAGTTTTCTACCATCTATGAACATAGTCTCTCCATTTATTTAGGTCATCTTTTTTTCATCAGCATTTTGTAATTTGCAGAATCCTGTATCTATTTTGTTAGATTTATGCCTATTTCATTTTCTTTGGAGCAACTGCAAGTGGTATTATGTATTAAATTTCAGTTTCTATATGTTGCTGTTAATATATAGAAATGCGACTCATTTTTGTGTGTGCTCTTATATTCTGCAATCTTAATGATCATGTTTTTGTAGATTCTTTGGGATTTTCTACACAATTATGTCATCTATAATAGCAACACTTTTATTTCTTCCTTTCCAATCTGGATATCTTTTATTTCACATGACAGGTTTTTAACAAATGGCCTCAAAGCTGATCTTTTGCTCATTCCTTTGAGCAGTCTCTTTTTATTTTTAAAGTGTCTGATACTACTGGATTCTAGTTCCTGATACTACTGGACTCTACTAAGGCCATAAAAAAAGCTAAGTGTAGCTGCCCCATAATTATTCTTTGAATAGTAGGAAATAATTTTGGCTAGGTAAAGATACCAATATTTTAATTAAGAGTGGTTGGTTATATTTAATCAAGGTTTTTAAATTTCCTGATAAGGACTTGGGTATAATCCTAGCAAATGAACTTAAAAACTTAAGTCATAAATTGAAATTAAATAAGTATCTAATAAAAAATCTGCTGCTCAAACTAACCAGCTCATTGGTAACAAAAAACAAGCACTATGACAATTAAGTTAAAAAGGCTTTATATTTCCTATTGCCTCCAGTTCCAGACTACATCTGTTTTCTTTGATATACAAAACCAGAGTTAAAATAGCTCCATTTATCAAAGCATGATTGTAGGCAGACCAACCAGCCTGTCTGTTTCCAGATACTGAAAGCAACCAACCATTATTAATCACAATTACAGGACAACCCCTCTAAGAGAAATTGTATCAATAGTCTCACAACCCCAAACCTTCTACTCTCCAACTCAGAAATGGTACTGAGAGTGTCAGGACACTGACTCAAAGTCAGTAAATAACGATGCTACTATGGGGCCAACTTGAGTTTTAAATTCAGGATAGAAATTAAGGAAAATCTTTTTTTCACATAATAAGAATTGCTCTCTCAAAAGCCCTACTGACTGAGGTTAGCAGGACAATTAAACCCATGCTATTTAAGTTTTATATAGAAAGGTTTCTGCTTTATGCAACTATACTGAGTAGCAAAGGATATTTGTTATTTATAAAAATAAACATTTTTCTATAGCAAATTTTGTAGCCAATGGTATGAAAGAAATTTCTCTTTCATACAGATTAACAGAACTCTCTGTAAGAGTGAGACCAACTGCAGTTGATGAAAATATCTTAAGACAATTATTGAATCATATCCCTTGAATATAAGGAATCTTTTTCAAATAAACTGTGACCCTTCAAATGGTTAGGGCAGAGGTTTAAGAATACAAACCAGTTTCAGTTGGTGTTGCCTATTGGTATTTTCTTTTTAAGCTCATGTTTTTTGAGCACCTACTATACACAATGCACTTTAGGTGCTTTACATACATTACCACCTTTAAATTTTACAACAACCTTACCATCTGTGAGATAGGTACTATTACTCCCATTTTGCAGATGAGAACTCTACAGCTCAGAGAGGTTATTTCCTTAAGGGCACTCAGATGGTTAGATGCAGAGCCAGGATTTGATTTCAAAGCCTGTTTTTTCCCTTGTTTATAAGCCTCTCAAACTTTTATTTGTTTTAAGACAAAGTTTGAATAATGCATCTAAGAAAGAACACTAAAATGTTATGGTGTTAACACAGTTATAGAGAAATGCACATTATTTACCCCTACTTTTCCACTGAATAACCAACTCTGCTAATACACTTTCCCAGATAAATTATGGAATAAACTGAGCCTTCCAAGATTAAACATGACCCTATATTCAAATAAGGCTTGATTATTAAATGCTTAATTAGCAATCAGACTATTGCCATTCTAATATGAAAGATTCAGAGCTATTTGAGAATTTGCCAAACTGCTCCAAATTCTGTGAGCACTTGGCCATCTATCTGCTCACTTAAAATATTCATGGAGCATCTACTATGTAGAACAGCCAGTGAGACTGTTCTAGGGATTGGGAAATCCAGTGACAAACTTAAATCATGACAGGAAAGACAGCTCTAAGAAGATGACATTTTTAAAAGAGATCTAAATGATGGGGAAAGTGAACCATGCAAATTTTGATGGGTGGGGAGGGGGAGAGAGAAAGAACATAAGAAAAAGGAAACAAATAGCAAAGGCCTTAAGCGAAAAGAGGGTTGACATGTCTTGAGGATTATCAAGAAGGCCAATGCTGCTGGGGGAAAAGTGGTTAAGATGAGGATAGAGAAACAGACACACCTGTGTATCCTTGAAGGTCCTGATAAGGAGCTTGGATTTTACTCTGAATATGAGGAGAAACCAGAGTTTCGAAAAGATTACTGTGGCAGCAAGAGAAATGATAGTAGGGGAGCAAGAATAGAAGCAGAAAGACCAGTTAGGAAGGAGAATATTGCAGTGGGCCAAGCAGGAGAAAACAGGGTTTCCAACTAGACTCGGGGTGCTGCTGACATGCTCCGGTATCTGAGAGTCATCAGCATAGAGATGGTATTTTAAGTCCTAAGACTGAGGTAATCACTGAGGTAGGGAGTGAACACAGACGAACCAACTAGCATAGGGCTGAGCCCTGCAGCACTCTGACACTTGGCAGTTTGGAAGACTAGCAAGAGAAAGCACCTTTATTTCACCAACATGCACATGAAATGTATTTCGTATTCAGGTTTCTTAGTTTCTTTTTCTAAGTCTAGAGGAAACCAGGTCATATGCCTGACCACATAAAAATAAAAATAGGAGAAACATGATAGAAATAAAAGATTTCTATTTAAATAAGACAGAACTTCTGAATATCCATGCAATAAAACCTTGCTACATTCAAGTTTGAGCCAATAATTTCTAAAAATAATTTATTTAATCAAACTTGGAGTCTTTAACATATGAAGGCCTATAAGCCTAGAACCTGAAAATGCACATAAATCATATAAGGAATTTTACTGTAACATGATCTGAACTGTTTGTGTTTTATTAGCCTACACTACTAACATGTTAGAAACCTACAGTCAGGAAGTATAAAAATCACCAGAAAGTCTGACTGACTTATGTGCAAGAACTGAGGAAACAATGAAATAACTATGAAGAAGAAATTAAAATATTGACTCATTTCTGTTTTACCATCTAAAGCAGGGTCAAGTAATTGTCTTAGTATCAAAATTAAAGAAATAAAAGTCTTTAATAATGTTTAGTACTTCTTTTCATATGCTTTTAAAATTTTGTGTCTCTTTTTCTGCTGTCAATGTCAATCTTTTTTAGCTTTTTGTCTATTTTTGCAATTTTAGGCTTTTGAAGTAAGAGGACAGGGACACTGAGACAGGAGGGCCTGAGTTCAAATTCAAATTCTGGGACTAACAGTTATTGCTGATAATTTTGGGCAAGTTACTATACACTCAGAGATTTAAAAATCTTCATTTCAAACACAAGAATAATATCTACTCCACAGTATTTTGAACAGGATTAAAGGAGATTAAGTTATACAAAGCACCTAGTAAATATTTATAGCTTTATAAGTGTTAATTACTTTCCCTATTCTATCTCCCTTCTCTTGACTGTTTCAACATCTATAGCATTTACATTATTATTCAAGTCACCTTTTGGGTGCTTTTCCAAGAAGAGGGGAGAGTTTTACCTTGGTTAAAGTGGTGAAGATATCATAATCCTATCAGTTTCAACAGTGGCCTGTAGAAATGCTACAATGTTTTATTTTATTGTACTATAAGGTCCTTCTTTGAAACCCTGTTGCTTAGGGGACCAGTAATATTTATAATATGGAAAATATACTGCATACCAATATTAAAAAGCATTAGGCATACTTTTGTATCAAAAATATCACAGGGAGCTATTTATATTATTTGCTTTGAGATCAAGAATGGAATAATGATTTTATAGTTTAATGTTTACATCTTCCCAACTGTTATTTTTTATTAACTTCTATTTGTGTATATTGATTAATACAATGTACTACTACTATAACTTTCACAAATAACAAAATCCAAGTTTCAATAAATTTGTACTAGAGTTGTTTAACTCTCTATTATTTAAGGTTTGTATATTTTCTTTTTTCTTTAATGGCAGCTTACAGAAACACTATTTAAAGTATGCTTATGTAGGTTCTGTCAGAGCCTCCTAAGAAGCTTGTAGTGTCTAGGATATATCTGAAAAAGGAACACCAGCAGTTCTGCCATGTTAGGCTTAGCATCTCATAGACAGACACTACTGGAGAGACCTGGATCCTAAAGGAAAAGAGAGTCACTGCCAAGAAAACAAACTATTGGTTTGGCTTTTCTCTGCAATGATTCAGACCATTGGTCATTTCAAACTTCTAGAGAATTTCTGACACTGCAAAGCTAAAATAAACTGAGAACATCCTCCCACAATTAAGCAAACAGCTCATCCTTACAACTGAAATGACAAGCAAGCTTATATTTCCTCCTATATACAAGATGAGGCTATCATCACCCTCTCACAGAATCGCATCTCTCTCGTGTTTACCATCACAAACATGAAACCTATAGTTTCTGACTTTAAAAGAAAAGGGCACATTGGCTGCTGACATGTACCAAGAGGCAAAACTGTTGGGTACAGAATATTTTTTTCCTCAAATAATTATGGTTAACTTATTTTGACTCCTCCCTCCATGCAATCAACTTGGAATGAAGATCATTACTTTACAATCTGATAATATATATTTACAGCTTCTTTATATATTAATATACTAGCATCTTGAAATAGACTCTGTAAAAAATATTTTAAATAATGTATATGGCTTTCTAAACATTTTAAAGGGAGATGTTAAAGAGCTAAGTATCTTTATGAAATACCCCATGCTTAAATTTCCAAAATAAGGCTTAGATTTTTAGATTAATCAGAAGCTTTTAATTCTCCTTGAGAGGTTTCTAACATCCATTTTCCTCTCTTCTTTATTTTTGTTACTCTAACATGCATTAGAATCTCCCTCAAAAGATAATAAACAGGATAGTATGGGAGACTATATTCATAAACGACAGATCCGATAAAGGGTTAACATACAAAACATATAAAGAGCACACCCACTTCAACAAACAAAAATCAAATAATCCAATCAAAAAACGGGCACAGGATCTGAACAGACAGTTCTCCAAAGAAGAAATTCAGATGGGCAACAGACACATGAAAAGATAGTCCACATCGCTAGTCATCAGAGAAATGCAAATTAAAACCACAATGAGATATCACCTCCCCCCAGTAGGATCACCACCACCCAAAAGACAAACAACAACAAATGATGGTGAGGTTGTGGAGAAAGGGGAATCCTCCTGCACTGCTGGTGGGAATGTAAACTAGTTCAACCACTGTGGAAAGCAGTAGGGAGGTTCCTCAAAAGACTCAAAATAGAAATACCATTTGACCCAGGAAATCCACTCCTAGGAACTTACCCTAAGAATGCAGCACTCCAGTTTGAAAAAGACAGATGCACCCCTATGTTTATTGCAACACTATTTACAGAAATGGAAGCAACCTAAGTGTCCATTAGTAGATGAATGGATAAAGAAGATGTGGAGGCGGAGCCAACATGGTTGCATGAGTAGGACAGTGGGAATCTCCTCCCAAAAACATAGATATTTTTGAAAATACAACAAATACAACTAATCCTAAAAGAGAGACCAGAAGACACAGGACAACAGCCAGACTACATCCACACGTGCGAGAGCCCAGTGCCTGGTGAAAGGGGTAAGATACAAGCTCCGGCCCGGTGGGACCCAAGCACCCCTCACACCAGCTCCCGGTGGGAGGAGAGGACTCAGAGCAGGGAGGGAGAGGGAGCCCAGGACTGCTAAACACCCAGCCCTAGCCATCCGCACCAGAGCGCAGACACAGTGCATGCGTGGAGGGCTGGAAATTAGGGAAACAGGGCAGCAAGACCTCTGAGTGGGTTCCGAAGCTGATGCCCCTGTGACAAAGAAAAGTGAGTGCTTTTTGAAAGTCTTAAAGGGACAGGGACGCAACAGCTGGATGGAAACAACACAAGTCACAGTCCAGTAGCTGGAAATTACAGGGAAAACCAGGTGCACTACCCCCTGGGCAACAGCTCTGAGACCCCTCACGGAGGTAAACAGCCAAACAGCCCCCCATGCATTACCCCTCCGGGGCACGGCGAAAGCAGAGAAGCAGCCTAGGGCTGGCCATGCCCTCAGCAAGGGAGCTTCCTCCATACTGGCCGGCCAAGACACAAAGACCTGGTCTACACGCACATACCCAACACAAGCCACTAGGGGTTGCAGTTGTCCCAGTAAAGAAAGGCCAGCAGTAAATGGAAAATTTGGCTCTCACAGCTGACAGTCAATAGCACCTATCAACATGAAAAAGCAAAAAAATATGATCTAGACAAGACTAACCCAGACAGCTTGGGCATCTGCTACATCTTCCCCTGAGAAGGAACCTGGGGAGATAGATTTAAGCAGTCTTCCTGAAAAAGAATTCAAAACAAAACTCATAACCATACTGATGGACTTGCAGAAAAATATTGAAGAACTAAGGAAGGAGAATACAGAAATAAAACAAGCTCTGGAAGGACTTCAAAACAGAATGGACGAGATACAAGAGACCATTAATGGACTAGAAAGCAGAGAACAAGAATGCAGAGAAGCTGATGCAGAGAGAGATAAAAGGATCTCCAGGAATGAAAGAATTCTAAGAGAGCTGAGTGACCAATTGAAATGGAACAATATCCGCATTATAGGGGAACAAGAAGAAGAGAGAGAAAAAGGGATAGAAAGTGTCTTTGAAGAAATAATTGCTGAAAACTTCCCCAAACTACGGGAGGAAATGGCCTCTAAGACCACAGAGGTACACAGAACTCCCATGACAAGGGATCCAAGGAGGGCAACACCAAGACACATAATAATTAAAATGGCAAAGATCAAAGACAAGGACAAAGTATTAAAGGCAGCTAGAGAGAAAAAAAAGGTTACCTGCAAAAGAAAACCCATCAGGCTATCATCAGACTTCTCAACAGAAACCCTACAGGCCAGAAGAGAATGGCATGATATACCTAATGCAATGAAACAGAAGGACCTTGAACCAAGAATACTGTATCCGGCAAGATTATCATTTAAATATGAAGGAGGGATTAAACAATTCCCAGACAAGCAAAAGTTGAGGGAATTTGCCTCCCAGAAACCACCTCTACAGGGCATCTTACAGGGACTGCTGTAGATGGGAGCACTCCTAAAAAGAGCACAGAACAAAACACCCAACATATGAAGAAGGGAGGAGGAGGAATAAGAAGGGAGAGAAATAAAGAATCATCAGACTGTGTTTATAAAATCTCAACAGTGAGTTAAGTTAGACAGTAAGATAGTAAAGAAGCTAACCCTGAACCTTTGGTAACCACAAACTTAAAGCCTGCAATGGCAATAAGTACATACCTTTCAATAATCACCCTAAATGTCAATGGAATGAATGCACCAATCAAAAGACAGAGTAATAGAATGGATAAAAAAGCAAGATCCATCCATATGCTGCTTACAAGAGACTCACCTCAAACCCAAAGACATGCACAGACTTAAAGTCAAGGGATGGAAAAAGATATTTCATGCAAACAACAGAGAGAAAAAAGCAGGTGTTGCAATACTAGTAATCAGACAAAACAGACTGCAAAATAAAGAAAGTAACAAAAGATAAAGAAGGACATTACATAATGATAAAGGGCTCAGTCCAACAAGAGGATATAACCATAATAATTATATACGCACCCAATACAGGAACACCAACATATCTGAAACAAATACTAACAGAACTAAAGGAGGAAATAGAATGCAATGCATTCATTCTGGGAGACTTCAACACACCACTCACTCCAAAGGACAGATTCACCAGACAGAAAATAAGTAAGGACACAGAGGCACTGAACAACACACTAGAACAGACAGACCTAATAGACATCTACAGAACTCTACATCCAAAAGCAACAGGATACACATTCTTCTCAAGTGCACATGGAACATTCTCGAGAATAGACCACATACTAGGCCACAAAAAGAGCCTCAGTAAATTCCAAAAGATTGAAATCCTACCAACCAACTTTTCAGACCACAAAGGCATAAAACTAGAAATGAACCGTACAAAGAAAGCAAAAAGGCTCACAAACACATGAAGGCTTAACAACACGCTCCTAAATAATCAATGGATCAATGGCCAAATCAAAATGGATATCCAGCAATATATGGAAACAAACGACAACAACAACACAAAGCCCCAACTACTGTGGGATAGAGCAAAAGCAGTCTTAAGAGGAAAGTATATAGCAATCCAAGCATATTTAAAGAAGGAAGAACAATCCCAAATGAATGGTCTAATGTCACAATTATCAAAATTGGAAAAAGAAGAACAAATGAGGCCTAAGGTCACCAGAAGGAGGGACATAATAAAGATCAGAGAAAAAATAAATAAAATTGAGAAGAATAAAACAACAGCAAAAATCAATGAAACCAAGAGCTGGTTCTTTGAGAAAATAAACAAAATAGATAAGCCTCTACCCAGACTTATTAAGAGGAAAAGAGAATCAACACAAATCAACATAATCAGAAACGAGAAAGGAAAAATCACGACGGACCCCACAGAAATACAAAGAATTATTAGAGTACTATGAAAACCTATATGCTAACAAGCTGGGAAACCTAGGAGAAATGGACAACTTCCTAGAAAAATACAACCTTCCAAGGCTGACCCAGAAAGAAACAGAAAATCTAAACAGACCAATTACCAGCAATGAAATTGAAACAGTAATCAAAAAACTACCAAAGAACAAAACCCCCGGGCCAGATGGATTCACCTCGGAATTCTATCAGACATACCAGGAAGACATAATACCCATTCTCCTTAAAGTTTTCCAAAAAATAGAAGAGGAGGGAATACTCCCAAACTCATTCTATGAAGCCAACATCACCCTAATACCAAAAGCAGGCAAAGACCCCACCAAAAAAGAAAAGTACAGACCAATATCCCTGATGAACATAAATGCAAAAATACTCAACAAAATATTAGCAAACCGAATTCAAAAATACATCAAAAGGATCGTACACCATGACCAAGTGGGATTCATCCCAGGGATGCAAGGATGGTACAACATTCGAAAATCCATCAACATCATCCACCACATCAACAAAAAGAAAGACAAAAACCACATGATCATCTCCATAGATGCTGAAAAAGCATTTGACAAAATTCAACATCCATTCATGATAAAAACTCTCAGCAAAATGGGAATAGAGGGCAAGTACCTCAACATAATAAAGGCCATTTATGATAAACCCACAGCCAACATTATACTGAACAGCGAAAAGCTGAAAGCTTTTCCTCTGAGATTGGGAACTACACAGGGATGCCCACTCTCTCCACTGTTATTTAACATAGTACTGGAGGTCCTCGCCACAGCAATTAGACAAAACAAAGAAATACAAGGAATCCAGATTGATAAAGAAGAAGTTAAACTGTCACTATTTGCAGATGACATGATATTGTACATAAAAAACCCTAAAGACTCCACCCCAAAACTACTACAACTGAAATCAGAATACGGCAAAGTTGCAGGATACAAAATTAACACACAGAAATCTGTGGCTTTCCTATACACTAACAATGAACCAACAGAAAGCGAAATCAGGAAAACAACTTCATTCACAATTGCATCAAAAAGAATAAAATACCTAGGAATAAACCTAACCAAAGAAGTGAAAGACTTATACTATGAAAACTACAAGTCACTTTTAAGAGAAATTAAAGGGGACACTAACAAATGGAAACTCATCCCATGCTTCTGGCTAGGAAGAATTAATATCATCAAAATGGCCATCCTGCCCAAAGCAATACACAGATTTGATAGCCCAAAGCTATCAAACTACCAGCAGCATTCTTCAATGAACTGGAACAAATAATTCAAAAATTCATATGGAAACACCAAAGACCCCGAATAGCCAAAGCAATCCTGAGAAAGAAGAATAAAGTAGGGGGGATCTCACTCCTCAACTTCAAGCTCTACTATAAAGCCATAGTAATCAAGACAATTTGGTACTGGCACAAGAACAGAGCCACAGACCAGTGGAACAGAATAGAGACTCCAGACATTAACCCAGACATATATGGTCAATTAATATTTGATAAAGGAGCCATTGACATACAATGGGGAAATGACAGTCTCTTCAACAGATGGTGCTGGTAAAACTGGACAGCTACATGTAAGAGAATGAAACTGGATCACTGTCTAACCCCATACACAAAAGTAAACTCAAAATGGATCAAAGACCTGAATGTAAGTCATGAAACCATTAAACTCTTGGAAAAAAACATAGGCAAAAACCTCTTAGACATAAACATGAGTGACCTCTTCTTGAACATATCTCCCCGGGCAAGGAAAACAACAGCAAAAATGAACAAGTGGGACTATATTAAGCTGAAAAGTTTCTGTACAGCAAAAGACACCATCAATAGAACAAAAAGGAACCCTACAGTAGGGGAGAATATATTTGTAAATGACAGATCCGATAAAGGCTTGATGTCCAAAATATATAAAGAGCTCACATGCCTCAACAAAAAACAAATAACCCAATTAAAAAATGGGCAGAGTAACTGAACAGACAGTTCTCCAAAAAAGAAATACAGATGGCCAACAGACACATGAAAAGATGCTCCACATCGCTAATTATCAGAGAAACGCAAATTAAAACTACAATGAGGTATCACCTCACACCAGTAAGGATGGCTGCCATCCAAAAGACAAACAACAACAAATGTTGGCGAGGCTGTGGAGAAAGGGGAATGGTTAGTTCAACCATTGTGGAAAGCAGTATGGAGGTTCATCAAAATGCTCAAAACAGACTTACCATTTGACCCAGGAATTCCATTCTTAGGAATTTACCCTAAGAATGCAGCAATGAAGTTTGAGAAAGACAGATGCACTCCTATGTTTATCGCAGCACTATTTACAATAGCCAAGAATTGGAAGCAACCTAAATGTCCATCGGTAGATGAATGGATAAAGAAGATGTGGTACATATACACAATGGAATACTACTCAGCCATAAGAAGAGGGCAAATCCTACCATTTGCAGCAACATGGACGGAGCTGGAGGGTATTATGCTCAGTGAAATAAGCCAAGCGGAGAAAGAGAAATACCAAATGATTTCACTCATCTGTGGAGTATAAGAACAAAGGAAAAACTGAAGGAACAAAACAGCAGCGGAATTACAGAACACAAGAATAGACTAACAGGTACCAAAGGGAAAGGAACTGGGGAGGATGGGTGTGTAGGGAGGGATAAGGGGGTGGGGGGAAGAAGAGGGGTATTAAGATTAGCGTGCATGGGGGGGTGGGAGAAAGGGGAGGGCTGTACAACACAGAGAAGATAAGTAGTGATTCTACAACATTTTGCTATGCTGATGGACAGTGACTGTAAAGGGGTTTATAGGGGGTACCTGGTATAGGGGAGAGCCTAGTAAACATAATATTCTTCATGTAAGTGTAGATTAATGATAATAAAAAAAAAAGAAAGAAAAGGGGGGTTACTCCCTGACAGGATAAAACTAACTGTAAATCAATGATTAATGCATGCTTTAAATATCCTTAATTTTGATCACTTAAAGGGTGTCAGAAGATCGGCTATGGAGGTACATTTTTCTGATAATATTCCTTTCTCTTAAAAAAAAAGCAGTTCCTGTGTAGTGACCTCCAATGAGTTCTACACAATGGTATAAAGGGCATATCAAAGTGTGGGCAAAGGGTCTGTTTGTGTTTATACAGAGGATCAAAGCCTAATTTGGCTACCCAGAAAATGAACTAAGATACGATATGAAGAACTTCCAACATCAGCACTCTCTGGAAGACTCATACCAGAAGATGACCATCAAAAAACCTCAACAAAGATCCAGGCACTGCTACAGCTGTAGCTACATTCATCCCACCAGTTCCTGGACTTGCCATGGGAATGAAGAAGGAGATATCTAAGCTGGCCTGTGCATACAGTAAAACAACAAATTTGACTGGATCTATACTGTTGGAACTCAACCAAGAATTAGGAGAAGTGCAAGTTGTAGCACTCCAAAATCTACAACTACAAACTATCTACTGTTAAAAGAACATATGGGATGTGAACAGTTCCCAGGAATGGGTTGTTTTAATTTGTCTGATTTCTCTCAGACTGTTCAAGTACAGTTGGACAATATCCATCATATCATAGATAAATTTCCACAAATGCCTAGGGTGCCTAACTGGTTTTCTTGGTTTCACTGGAGATGACTGGTAATTATAGATCTGCTTTGGTTATGTAACCGTATTCCTATTATGTTAATGTGTGTGCACAATTTAATTAGTAGTTTAAAATCTATACATGCTTAAGTTACTCTCCAAGAAGATATGTCAAAGAAATAATCCATCTTCCCATGTTTTCTTCTGCCTGCTACTTCTATAGCTTTTTTTCTTCCCTCCTAATTACAACCCTTAAATAGAATCCGTGCCTCATATCGAATTTACTGAGGAATTCCTCCAAGTGGTAAAGATACCTCAAGACAAATGCTGGGCATAGAAGCCACAGTGCATAAATCTGCAAAGAAGTAAAAAGCTAACCTTTCAAACAATATGGCTTCTCTCTCACTTACCAACTTTACATTTCTCTGTATGGCCCCGGAAGATGACTGGTTAGCCAGAGACCGGTAAGATTCCTCAAGGGAGGAACAACCTAAGACAGGCAGTCGCAGTGGGGCCATCAGGTGAGAAATTGGGGATCAACAGAGGTGAGGCTTAGAACCTCACCCCCCCTGTTTTGAGAGAAATCTTGTGTATCCGTGGATGTTTTATTGCCCTTGTCTAGCTTGGATTAACACTTAGTCTACAGGCACACACCTGATCATCTACATTTGCCCTCTTACAACACTAAACTATGTTCTCTACCTTTATCTTGCATCTACCTACCACTTCAGCATTTTATTTAAAAAAAATAATAATAATAATAATAAGGGAGAAATGTGGGATTCACATATAAATCAAGTATAAAAATTAAACTAATATTCATATTTGACCTGATTGTTTATAGTTCATAATGCGTGATCAAAACCAAAAGTTTCTGTGATGACTGTCCTTGTACTGTTCACCATGTAAGAACTTGTTCATTATGCTTCAGAAGATTGGAGACTGATGAGAATTAGGCTTGGGGTGGATTAATGATTGTGCATTGAGCATTGACTCCCCTATACAGAATTTTATTGTTGTTAACAACCATTTGATCAATAAATATGAGAGATGCCCTCTCAAAAAAAAAAAAAGAATATCTGCAAAAACCGTAAAAAAAAAAAAAAAAGAAGAAGATGTGGTACATATACACAGTGGAATATTAAAAAAAGAAGAAGATGTGGTACATATACACAGTGGAATATTATTCATTCATAAGGAGAAACAAATCCTACCATTTGCAACTACATGGATGGAGCTAGAGGGTATTATGCTCAGTGAAATAAGCCAGGCGGAGAAAGACAAGTATCAAATGATTTCACTCATCTGTGAAGTATAAGAATAAAGAAAAAAACTGAAGGAGCAAAACAGCAGCAGACTCACAGAACCCAAGAATGGACTAACAGTTACCAAAGGGAAAGAGACTGGGGAGGATAGGTGGGAAGGGAGGAATAAGGGGGGGGTATGGTAAGAAAGGGGGTACCATGATTAGCATGTATAATGTGGGGGTGGGCACAGGGAGGGCTGTACAACACAGAGAAGACAAGTAGTGATTTTACAGCATCTTACTAGGCTGATGGACAGTGGCTGTAATGGGGTATGTTGGGGGACTTGGTGATGGGGGGAGTCTAGTAAACATAATGTTCCTCATGTAATTGTAGATTAATGATACCAAAATAAAAAATAATATTAATAACTAAAAAAAAAGATAATAAACAGGAAGAGGAAGGATAGAACAAATTTATTTACTTAAATGCTTTTTTAGTACTTTTATCAGTCAGCTAAATTACAAATTTATTTGTGAGAATTGCGAAAAAAGATAAGGTAATAACAAAATATTGAACTGATACAATGATGCTAGGAATTGTCTTATATTTCATTCATCCACATTCTCTAGGCCTAGCTGCAATAATCTTATGGACAAAGAGCCCACTTTCTCTACCAAAATTCTTTCATCCATTCTACACACATGCATAGAGGACTGATCAGGGCCAAGCACTGATCCAGGTGTTGGTAACAGTAACAAACAAAATACAAGTTCCTGTCCTTATGGATCCTCACTTTCCAGTAGGAAAAGATAGAAAATGCTAAATGCTATGATGGAAAATCAGACAGGGAAAGAGGAATATGGAGAATCCAGGGCCAGAATTCAATTTTTAATTTGGTGGTCATTTATCCCCATGCTCCTCCCTAAAAAACAATTTAAATTAAAAAATCTACATGTATTTATTTTTCTAAGATTCAAATTACATTGATGGATATATTAAGAAAACAGGTGAAGAAACTCAAAAATTAAATTTTAATAACAGAATGGCCACTGTTCAACTTTTTAAAAAACTGACACATACCACTTTCATAAGTCTTCTAGTAACATAGGTAGATATAATTTTTATTGGTGATGTGATCAATTCTCCAAAAAAAACTTAAAATGCAACACAGTGATCAAGTAATAACAAAAAAGTATTAAAATCTTAGAAAAGAAAAGATGTTTTCATATTGTCTTGATTAATTTGCTGACTTTTGGGTGGGCAGAACAAACAGCTCTTCAGTAATGGTACTACTGATGTCCAGCTGCATTCCAAAAGTGGCCAAAAAACTGCGTGTATTTATAAAATTTACAGTAATGGTCAAATGCTTCCCAAGTAAGCTGGGCTATTCTTGGGTAACATGAAGTTTCCTGACAACTCAGAAGGCTGTGGAGGCTCGTTTTCTAGGTAAACTCATTGAATTAAGGTTCTGTTAGTTATATCACAACCTAGACTACATCAGTGACAGACATAAAAACTTTAAAGAAATCTCAAGTGCTCTCAAATTACTCATATTATCAGTCTCTGCAGCATTTTATCAAACCAAATATTCTTTACAGGAGTATTAGAAATTCTACCCGCAAAAAAGAATACCTCCATGGTGATGCGACAGGCTCCCTCCATTAGCAAGGATTTCTTCTCTAGCAGCTGCCTGTATTTGGAAACAACACAACAAATAGTTGCTACTTAGATTTCACTTTGAAGTGAAAGAATAAGAACCAACTCCCAAAGAAGGCACATACTTCCTGGGTGAAATAATAAACTGGAAGCTTAATTTTCCTTTCTCTTAGGTTAACCACATTTAAAAAACAAAACATGCAGCCTAGCTTTATAAGACTTTTTCTAGTGAAGAGTCACAGTATTTACAATAGTCTCTTCAAGAGTCTAGAAGAGAAAAATAAGGTAAAATGATCAATTCAACAATTCAGCAGCACTAAATAGTTAATAATCATAAAAAAAAGTTTTGCAAAGGCATAGTCAGGTCCTACTCTGAAGTAAAGCACCTCACTATACCAACAAACATCAGCAGCTAATATTTATTGACTGCTTATTGTATGTCCAGAAAAGTACTAAACAAAATTTACCTGTAGTAACTCCTTTATTTTCTCTATAGCCAACATTATGTCATAATTACAATTATTCCTAATTGACAGATAAAGAAAATGATGCTTAGATGGCTAGATTACTCAACTAATATCATTCAGTTGGGCATCAGACTCAAGATCAGGGATCAACCATAAAAGCCCTTACGGAAAAAAATTTTGGGGTCAGTGCTTCAAGACAAATTATTTGCCAGGCTCAAGGATATCCTAATGAAAAAAACCCATTTTTTTCCTCCTAACATGTTAGACCCTGACTAAGTGCCTTGTAGAGCACTAGGTTTGAAAAATAAACATGAAAAGCAAAATACAGAATGACAGAAGTACAGGGTGAAAAAATGGTAAGAAAAACTGGAATTACGTTCAATTCATGAGTATATAACAGCCATGAGGTGAAACAGCTACAGTGCCTTGAACCTCTCAGAATTACTCAGGTTACATAAACCATCATGAGGTAGGCCAGGGTAAAAGGGTCCAAGACAAACCATGCCTCAATGAAAAGTAATTTTTAAGAACCCTCATCACTTAGGATTCACGGTTTTTCAAATCAATCAAAAATATGCTAGCCTTGCTCTAACATTGTCCAACAAATTATTTTAAATAAAGCAATAATTACTTGAAATCAGTAGCACTTAGAGAATGGCAGTTTGAAAAGGGGAGGAGGAACAGTCACTGGTATAGTAATACAGGGAAGGGGCCTTTGGGTAGCCAGAGGGGCAAAGGTGAAGGAGAAGTACTCAGACTTTTGAGGGTGATGGATGCATTCATTATTTTGATTGCAGTGATGTTTTCACAGGTGTATACTTGTGTCAAACCTCATCAAACTGTATACTTTAAATATGCATTTTCCTGTATATCAATTATACTTCAAAAAAATGTTTTTTGAAAAAAGGTGGGGACAGAGGTGGGGGGATATGAGGGAGCCAACCAAACTCTGTCCATGGTTTGAGTCTAAAAGTATCCATTGAAAATCATCTCACAGGACTCTGGCAGGCATGCAGTACACTTAAAACACTTGGACACCTGAGGTTTTGACAAACTTGTTTTCTCCTAGTTCCTCCACAGTCTAGCCTATTTTTATCAATTCTAGGAATACTTGTATGGAAAAATATTGACCAGCAAACAGAAGGCTTTATAAAAATTAGAAGCTTAAGGGCATTCAAAAAATGTAATAGAAACTGCTGACAAATGAACTTCAATGGAATACATACAGCTATAGCAAACAAAAAAATTATAAACTTAGAATGAGGATATTATGCAACATAGGCCAAAAGCATTGGGACTGCTGACCACAACAGCAGCTGCCATCTGGAGGTGGATGGGCTGCCACAGGGCTGTCAAGGAAGCTTATATTCCCTTGTTATTTAACTTCATTAGGTATTATATACCAAAAGTAATGACAAAGAATCACAGCCTGTATTTTCGACTCAAAATTCAGTATACAACCTCTTACAACAAATATGCTATTCATTTCTTCAGGTTTCAACCACGTAAGCCAAAAATGACTAGAGACTCAAACTCAAATTCATAAAATGATACTAAAATTATTTAAATTAATACAAGAATGCAAGCTATATTCATGGACGCAAAATTACCTCTGTTTGTTCAAACACAGTCAGTGGGTCACTTATTCCCCTGTAGTTAAAGGCAAAGTAGAAATAGATACATGCACCTGCATCGTAAGTCTGTGTCACCCTAAAAAACAAACAGACAAAATCCCCACAAGGCTTTCAGTTTAGTGAAATCAAATTTAACATCTAGAAACTTAAAGGCAATCTGAAGGATTTTCTTAAGGCGTAAGTTCATTCTGCACCCAGACACCATGGAAGGAACATGGATTGGCTGGATGAAGGATATATAGGAACTATTTGTATTATTTTTACACCTTTTTTTGCTAAGTCTGGATTGCTACTCAAAAAAAGTTTAAAACTTCAAAAATAATGTAAATATTTCTCCACTTGGCCTGAAATAAATGAAAGTCCACCTTCTAAGAATGAATTCTTTTTTTTTTTTACTAAGTATATTGCAGCTAAAGAAAGTCTTAAAACAGACTGGATGGAATTTAGTGATTCATTATACGTCTTCTAACCTTCCTCAAACTTAATAGAAATAACATAAGAACTTAAAACTTAGAAAGAAATGTTCAAACACCAAAACTGATCAGACTGGGTAAGATACAGCATCTTCATTAAGTTCACATTAATAATCAGTAAGGTCTTTGAAAACAAATTAAATGATCACATCAAATGTAGTGATATGACCTTAAAATAATGTCTCTGGAGGTTTTACACTCTGGGCCCCATGTGTGCATGCTGTATATGTATTTACAAAATATATAGAAAACAGGAGATTATTAAGTCATATATATGGTACATATATCTGGAATTTCAAAATGCAATTAGGTGAAGCATTTAAAAGCTAAGGTAATCACAAATTTCTGAATGCAATTTTCAGAGGTTCTCACAAAGAATTTAATTTAACAGGAGAAAATATAGAGGAAATACTCTTTTTACTACACAATCCAAATAGAATCTAAACTAAAATTTTAATGATCTTTTAGGCCAAATGTTAGGTGCCTCAGAACAGAAGAAATGAACTGTTTAACAATGTTACTGTCAATTTGCCAGCTGTGTTTTTCTTCTAGTGTTAATTCACACTCATAAAAAAGATCCCTTGAATGCTTACATTTTAAGTATCAGATTTACAAAGTTTAAGAAAACTGGAGAACCACTTTAACTCTGCGGGCACCACCATTAGTTCAATAAATTTGTTTAGGTACCTGAAAAATGAGTTTATAGCAATTACCAAAATATACATCACTCATGAGAATCATTAATATCAATAACGAGAAAAGGTAACTAAATATTAAGAGAGCATTACCACCTTCCAACAAATCCAGGACCTGTATTACACAGTTTAGTTTTCAGTAGATAAGTGGGCTTCTAAAATCACACCAAAGCTTGACTGATCAGTATCCCAAACAAAGAGAAAGTAGAAATAATGAAAAACAGTCTGTGGAAAACCTCAATTTGGGTCCATTTCAGAAAGTGAATCATATCTAACACCTTAATAGGTGAATTCTATCATTTAAGACACTTACACTCTAACCTCTTCCAAAATCATCTGGACAGGTGATACTGTGGGTGCTAAGTCATTATATTACTCTTTAATTTATAAAAATGTTTTGTGTTCTACAATTTTTGGAGTACTTTACTTGAATTAGATTCCCTGGCTAGAAATTTCTTCCTATAAGCTTCTTCAGAAAACTTCGGGTTAAGATTTCTATTCCAATATACAAAATACGTTTGAATGGACAGAAATGAAATAAATGAACTAATAAATCCCTATACCTGAATTGCTTTCCTTGGGATTTTTCAATGAGATCTACAATAACTTTACATCAATTTTAGGATAGCTTTTTCAAAAACTAGTTTAAAGACTGTATCTCATCTTTAAAGATTTTAAGATAAAAGATTCAACATTTATATACAACAAAGAATGATTTCCTTGGCCACTATTAAGCAGTACAAATCAAACTAAACCAAAATCAAACTCCAGTTAAATGTCAGTTTAGTCAAGTATGAACTATTAGAACAGTATTTAAAACTCCAATTTACCAAAACCATTCAAATCACAGGACTTCGCACATTCTAAACTTTGGTTTTTTTATAAGATAATCACAGAAACTGAGCATATAAGCTTTTACCAGAAAATTGTTTTTTAAAAAACAGCTACTTTATGACATACGGCCAATTTAGTCTAAATCTATCTACTTACAATACACATGAATATCCTTAGGCCTTTTGAGTTCCTTCTGAAGAATGGAGACTTAAGCATTATTATGTATTGCTTAAGAATTACTACATAACTACTTAAGAATTGTCATAAGGCAGGATATTCTACTTCTCAATGACTTTCAGTAAATAGTGATTTATCACAATATTCCCTTAATGGAAAGGAAAAGTCTTTAGAGATGTTGAATACAGAGGTGGGTTTGAGGAGGAAGGGGAATAAAATCTGTTAAATTTCCACTTGACAAAAAAAAGGAATAAAAATTCTCAACTACACAAAAATAGATTCTATTATTTCAAATGTTTCAAACTACTAGAAACAAAGGACTCTTGGATTATTAGGTCTGACTTGTTTTATAAGACGAGTCCTGCAAACTAGACTGTCAAGAGAAGTAAATATCAATTTGGTTAACAGTATAAGTAAATACAACATTTTCTTTAAAGATTTTAAGATAAAAGATTCATTTTTAAAGAACCCTCTAAATTAAAAAAAAAGAACAAGTATATTCTTATGCTTTTATTTGCAAAGATTCCCTCCAAGATCAGTCACTAAGTCACCAGTAGCTTTACCAAGTTATAAGCATCTTATTGTACAGAACAAGGCCTTTATTTTCTCTTCCTTTAGATACATCAAATACACAGCAAATAATCCCTAAATTCCACATCCTCAGCTTCTACATTCTCTGATTCTATCCAAAATATATTTGTTCTAAAACATGTTCATGTATGGATTGGACTTGGAACTTCCTGAAATGCTCTTAAAACCCTGTCTCTCCCACAGAGAAGCAGAAAAGACTATTTCAAGGAGATCCTCCTGATTGACATGAATAGTTAATGTATAAGAAAGATGCTTTCCCCATACCACATGTTAGAATTTTACTTTATTACCCAGCAAAAGCACAATTTAGCAAGTTCTAAAAGACATCTGCCCCAATGGAGGCAACAAGTACAACTAAGAAACACAATATGAAGGGACTGCTCTAGATGGAAGTGCTCCTAAGGCTAAACAAAAGTCACCAGAGAAAATAAAACCACAGCAACAAAAGTAGACCAACCAAATACTAACTAAATACCAAATAAAATGAGCTATACACAACATCAGTCAAGGAAAACACAAAACAGTACAGACAAAAACACCTAATATATAAAGAGTAGAGGAGGAAGAAAAAGGGAGAGAAAAAAAGAATCATCGGACTGTGTTTATAACAGTATATAAGTGAGTTAAGTTAGACAGTTAGATAGTGAAGAAGGTACCCTTGAACCTCTGGTAACCAAGAATCCAAAGCCTAAATGACAGTCAGTACCTATCTATCGATAATCACCCTAAATGTAAATAGACTGAATGTACAAATAAAAAGACACAGAGTAACAGAATGGATAAAAAAGCAAGACCCATCTATATACTGCCTGCAAGAGACTCTCCTCAAACCCAAAGACATACACAGACTAAAAGTGAAGGGATAGAAAAAGGTATTTTATGCAAACGATAGGGAGAAAAAAGCAGTTGTTGAAGTACTTGTATCAGACAAAATAGACTTCAAAACAAAGAAAGTAGCAAGAGATAAAGAAGGACATTACATAATGTAAAGGGTCAGTCCAACAAGATGATAACCATTATAAGTATCTATGCACCCAACACGGGAGCACCTACGTATGTGAAACAAATACTAACAGAATTAAACGAGGAAACAGAATGCAGTGCATTCGTCCTAGGAGACTTCAACTCACTACTCACTCCAAAGGTCAGATCAACCAGACAGAAAATAAGTAAGGACACAGAGGCACTGAACAACACATTAGAACAGATGGACCTAACAGACCATATATAGAATATTCCACCCAAAAGCAGCAGGATACACATTCTTCTCAAGTGCACATGGAACATTTTCCTGAATAGGTTATACACTATGCCACAAAAAGAGCCTCAGGAAATTCAAAAAGATTGAATTGTACCAACCAACTTCTCAGATCACAAAGGTATAAAACTAGAAATAAATTGTACAAAGAAAACAAAAAGGCTCACAAACACATGGAGACTTAACAACATGCTCCTAAATAATCAATGGATCAATGACCAAATTAAAACAGAGACCAAGCAATATATGGAGACAAATGAAAACAAAAGCACAATGCACCAAATTCTGTGGGACACAGTGAAGGCAGTTCTAAGAGGAACATATATAGAAATTCAGGCCTATTTAAAGAAGGAAGAATAATCCCAAATAACTAGTCTAAATTTACAAGTATTGAAACTGGAAAAAGAAAAACCAATGAGGCCCAATGTCAGCAGAAGGAGGGACATAATAAAGATCAGAGAAGAAATAAATAAAATAGAGAAGAATAAAACAATAGAAAAAATTTATGAAACCAAGAGCTGGTTTGTTGAGAAAATAAACAAAATAGATAAATTCCTAGCCAGACATATTAAGAGAAAAAGAGAATCTACACACATAAAGAGAATCAGAAGTGAGAAAGGAAAAATCACGACAGACACCACAGAAATACAAAGAATTATTAGAGAATACTATGAAAATCTATATGCTAACAAACTGGATAACCTAGAAGAAATGGACAACTTTCTAGAAAAATATAACCTTCCAATACTGACCAAGGAAGAAACAGAAAATCTAAACAGACCAATTAACAGCAACGAACTTGAATCGGTAATCAAAAAACTACCCAACAACAAAAGCCCTGGGCCAGATTGTTTCACTACTGAATTTTATCAGACATTTAGAGAAGACGTAATACCCATTCTCCTTAAAGTTTTCCAAAAAATAGAAGAGGAGGGAATACTCCCAAACTCATCCTATGAATCCAGCATCCCTCTAATACCAAAACCAGGCAAAGACACCACAAAAAAAGAAAACTATAGACCAATATCCCTGACGAACATGGATGCAAAAATACTCAACAAAATATTAGCAAACCGAATTCAAAAATACATCAAGAGGATCAAACACCATGATCAAGTGGAATTCATCCCAGGGATGGAAGGATGGTACAACATTTGAAAAACCATCAACATCATCCACCAAATCAACAAACTGAAGGACAAAAACCACATGATCATCTCCACAGATGCCGAAAAGGAATTAAACAAAATTCAACATCCATTCATGATAAAAACTCTCAACAAAATGGGTATAGAGGGCAAGTACCTCAACATAATAAAGGCCATATATGACAAACCCACAGCCAACAATATACTTAACAGTGAGAAGTTGAAAGCTTTTCCCTTAAGATCAAGGAACAGGACAAGGATGCCCACTCTCCCTGCTTTTATTCAACATAGTACTGGAGGTCCTAGCCATGGCAATCAGACAACAGAAAGAAGTAAAATGCATCCAGATTGGTAAGGAAGAAAACAAACTGTCACTATTTGCAGATGACATGATATTGTACATAACAAACCCTAAAGAATCCACTACAAAACTACTAGAACTAATATCGGAATTCAGCAAAATTAATACACAGAAATCTGTTGCATTCCTATACACTAACAATGAACTATCAGAAAGAGAAATCAGGAAAACAATTTCATTCACAGTTGTATCAAAAAGAATAAAATACCTAGGAATAAACCTAACCAAGGAAGTGAAAGATCTATACCCTGAAAACTACAAGACACTCCTAAAAGAAATTAAAGAGGACACTAATAAATGGAAATTCATCCCATGCTCTTGGGTAGGAAGAATTAATATTGTCAAAATGGCCATCCTGCCTAAAGCAACCTACAGATTCAAACCAATCCCTATCAAAATACCAACAGCATTCTTCAATGAACTGGAACCAATAGTTCTCAAATCCATATGGAATGACAAAAGACCCCAAATAGCCAAAGCAATCCTGAGAAAGAAGAATAAAGCAGGGGGAATCTTGCTTCCCAACTTCAAGCTCTACTACAAAGCCACAGTAATCAAGATAATTTGGTACTGGCACAAGAACAGATGCATAGCCAATTCAAACAGAATAGAGTCCAGATATTAATCCAAGCATATATGGTCAATTAACATATGATAAAGGAGCCGTGGATATACAGTGCAGAAATGACAGCCTCTTCAAAAGCTGGTGTTGGCAAAACTGGACAGCTACATGTAAGAGAATGAAACTGGATTATTGTCTAACCCCATACACAGAAGTAAATCCACAATGGTTCAAAAACCTGAATGTAAGTGATGAAACCATAAAACTCTTAGAAAAAAAACATAGGGAAAAATCTCTTAGACATAAACATGAGCAACTTCTTCATGAACATAGCTCCCTGGGCAAGGGAAACAAAAGCAAAAATGAACAAGTGGGACTATATCAAACTAAAAATCTTCTGTACAGCAAAGGACACTATCAGTAGAACAAAAAGACATCCTATAGTATGGGAGAATATATTCATAAATGACAGATCCAATAAAGGGTTGACATCCAAAATATATATAAAGAGCTCATGCACTTTCACAAACAAATGCAAATAATCCAATTAAAAATGGGCACAGGATCTGAACAGACACTTCTTCAAAGAAGAAATTCAGATGGCCAACAGGCACATGAAAAGATGCTCCACATTGCTAACCATCAGAGAAACGCAAATTAAAACCACAATGAGATATCACCTCACACCAATTAGGATGGCCACCATCCAAAAGACAAACAACAACAAATGTTGGTGAGGATGTGGAGGAAGGGGAACCCTCCTACACTGCCGGTGGGAATGTAAATTAGTTCAACCATTGTGGAAAGCAGTATGGAGGTTCCTCAAAAAACTCAAAATAGAAATACCATTTGACCCAGGAAATCCACTTCTAGGAATTTACCGTAAGAATGCAGCAGCCCAGTTTGAAAAAGACATATGCACCCCTATGCTTATAGCAGTACTATTTACAATAGCCAAGAAATGGAAGCAACCTAAGTGTCCAGCAGTAGATGAATGGATAAAGAAGATGTGGTACATATACGCAATGGAATACTATTCAGCCATAAGAAGAAAACAAATCCTACCATTTGCAACAACATGGATAGAGCTAGAGGGTATTATGCTCAGTGAAATAAGCCAGGTGGAGAAAGACAAGTATCAAATGATTCCACTCATGTGTGGAGTATAAGAACAAAGCAAAAACTGAAGGAACAAAGCAGCAGCAGACTCACAAAACCCAAGAATGGACTAACAATTACCAAAGGGAAAGGGTCTGGGGAGGGTGGGTGGGGAAGAGAGGGATAAAGGGGAAAAAGGGGGCATTACGATTAGCACACATAATGTAGGTGGGGGGGGCCACAGGGAAGGCAGTGTAACAAAAGAAGACAAGTAGTGATTCCAAAGCATCTTACTATGCTGACGGACAGTGACTGTAATGGGGTATGTGGTGGGGACTTGATAATGGGGGGAGTCTAGTAACCATAATGTTGCTCATGTAATTGTATATTAATGATAACAAAAAAAAAAAAAGAAACGCTATATCATAGTAAGGGATACAAAATGAGTAGACGGAGAAGATAGGAGAAAAGAACAAAAAAACACAGAAGAGAGAGCAGCTTAAAGAGTGTGTAAGTAATTTCTGGTCCTGCAAAGGAAATAATTGCAAATTATCATGCTATATCAAAATATGAAGAGGGCTTAACAATTGGATGCCTTTGTGAGGATTTGTCATTGGGAAAGAAAAAACAAATGTCCAAACTCCTTACTAATAATAGTATAGATCACCTATCTCAACTTAATATAAATATATTACAATAACACAATGGCACTTAGACAGCTGTTCAATGCTTTCTAATTTCATTCTTACAACAGTCCTATCAAGTAGACGGCATCACCACTACTTTACCAATGAAAACTTAGAATTCAAAGGGATTAAATCACTACTATACAGCAGAACAGTGCCTACATATGTCCAAAAAAAAGAAATTAAAAAGCAGGACATTGTCATGGTGATGAACTTGGCAGGCAGGGCCTGGTTCTTGTGTTGGAACAGAACCAGGTCTGCCTTCCCTGGCTGAGATTAAGTGGGAAAGCACATTAGATAACAAGTATCAGGAACAGAAATATAAAGAAATGCTGTTTTGCTGAAGCATAATTGTTGTTTCAGAGTCCAGTATATGGTACACTTAACAACAAAGATATTATATTATTTCCAAAATTACCTTTTATTTCATACTATATTGTAAGATTTTTCTTCTTTCTCTAAGCATTAGAGTTGTATTCTTGAAAACCACACACACACACACACACACACACACACACACACATACTCGAAAAGAGAAGCAGTTTTGCATTTATATACACACACACAGAGAATGTTAAATAAATTTTAAAGTGCTAGTTACCACTGTATCATTTACTTTAAGGTTTCCCTTCTTATGATCTGTCCTAATTTCCCTTTATTCTCCATTACAATTACTTCTATAATTTTTTAAAAGGTCAAATGCTCAATTCAATCTTGACACATTTAATCTTCTGATGTTTACACAAAAAGTTTTCATTAAGAGATTGAATACAAGGTGCCGCTTCTCACGAAAACCTCCGTTTGGGCTGTTGATCTTTCTGTAGAGGACAAGATCATCAGTTAACCATGCACTATCCAGTATGAATGATACTAGCTAGCAGTGGCATTTATATGTAAATTATTTGAAATTAAATAAAATTTTAAATTCTGTTCCAATCACGCTAGCCATATTTCAATAGCACAATAGCCACATGTGACTTATGGCTATGATACTGGACAGGGGAGATACAGAACATTTCCATTATTTCAGAAAGACCTATTACCTATTGAAATAAACAAGTTAATCTTCATTTGAATTTTCTATTCCACTCATTTATTTCATGTTCTTTCAGTTAATAATCAACTGACAAAACTGTTAAAGTGCTTTTTTCTCTGTTGAAGAAAGAACAATGCTGATGATGTATTTAATACACAGTTTCTTTACTATTGTTTTTTTATAGTTTTGCTGAATGAAGGAGGAATCCTCTCATTCTAGAAGCTCCGAGGTCTGGCTCTTCACCATCATGCTGCCCAGATGGGATTGAATACTCACTGATGGGAGGGTGCTTTACTCCTAGAGGGCTTAGGACTGCTGTAAAATCCTAGTGGTACAATCCTAACAAGGAGTGACAAAGTTTAGGAAAGCTTGTTAAGTGGAATAAACATGATTTCCTCAGCTGTCAAATTACACTTCTCCATTAATTAAAACAGTTTTTTTTTCAGAATAAAGAAGTTCACAATTTAAAAAAGCCTCACCTGCATGTAGAAAGAGGAGCAAACTGAACACCCTTCTCTTTGCATTCCCTTGTTATTCGTTCTTTTACATTTCTACAGAGATCTACAACCCTAGAAAACATAATTGAATTCATTAGGTTTTCAAAGAAGTTAAAATGATTTTAACAAATGTTGGTTTCTCTGGCATCGTTCAAGTCAAAAATTCTCTGAACTAAAACTTTCATACTTCTTCCTTCAAGAATGAACAAGAGCCTTGATCATTCAAAGTGAACTTTCCATTCATAACTCCAAGCGAGCAAAGGTCTTTCCTTTTTTGCCACAAGGAAGATGGAAGTCAGAAGAGCATACTCAAGTGTCCTGAAGACAGCTTCCTGCACTTAGGAAAACCCAATTAAAAACTAAATTTATTTACAAGATTTTTAAAGCTTTTAAAAAGGCCATAAAGAGCATATTAATGAAAAGGCAATTGTGGGTTACAGGAATACCAATCTATATCCATTTCTAGGAAATTTTCCTTAATATAAAAATAATTTAATTATTAACAATGATGTTATACCAAATGTTAAACAATGATCTATTCTCAAGCACTACGCTAAATTCCAACTCAACAAAGTCTTATTGGACATGAACTATGTGTAAAGCTATACTAAACTGTTTGATATTAAAAGTCAATGAAAATAGATGGGTGAGGGGCAGTTCTTTAAGGAGAGGGAAGATTGGTAATATTTAGCAATATTAATCTATTTTTTTAAAGAAACTTGCGATAACTTTGGATACAGAAAAGTTACAGTACAAAAAGTTCCTCTTTCTCCACTTTCCCCTAATTAAAGATACTATATAACCATGATACATTTGTCAAAACTAAGAAATTAACATCAGACATTACTATTAAAATACACTCTATTCATATTTCACCAAATTTCATTTTGACTTCAAAATACTATTGTTATAAATTATGAAGGCATCTGATTTCTTTAACTTTTTAGTTTTTTTTATCTAATTTTCAAGGCTTATTTTAGGGTAGAAGAGGTGTAGTGGTGTTATGTTCAGTGTGGGAACATGATCAGGAAAATGTTCTGGGGAAACATGTCAATCAGAGCTTCTAGGCAGGAGATCCAGGGACAAAAGATTTGGCAATAAAAGATTATTTTTTAATATGAGCTTTAACATATTGTCGTACCTACATATTTTGTTTCATCTAGAAAATAAAACTCTTAAGATATATGTAAGCCACTTTATTTATTCTAATATAAATATCCTGGCTGTGTAATAACACTGACTGTTTTAAACCTTGGTCTGTTTAGAATCATGAGAATAGAAAAGATACCAAAGAAACTCAAAAGGCTAGCTTATATCAAGATACAAGACTGATCTATATGAGAACCAACTTGATAAAAGCAGTAACATTTAAATAGATTATGCTTTATAAAACACACACAAGTTATCTGTGTTTCCAGTAAGAACAAAGAATATATGATTAAAATATAAACAATGAAAGGGCTTTAGTGTTTCATTTGAATGTCAAGTTGTATTGTTACAAATGTAGTATCTGGAAATTTTATAAATTCTAACTTTACAAAAAAAGTGCTCTTAAATTCTCCTTTATTCTATGACAGCTGCAAGTAAATATGATTTATCAATGCTATCTATGTCTCACTTATGGAACACTAAGGATGCACATTTTAAAATAACTCTTACAAAGCATTTAGACTACTTAAATTTATTGTCTTTACTTTGAAAATTCAACTTACAAAACAAACACTTCAAACAGAAATAAAACATACTAAGCTTTAATAGGTACAGGAGTTAATGAGTATTACAAATTCATCAAAGTAACAAGTTCTTTATCATGACTCTAGAAAACAGAATTTAAGTGTTACATAATAATGTAGTAATAATACAGAGGAGAAGGAGATGGGACAAAGAACAGGGCAAAGAATGGTTATTACCCTTAATGGGATACTTTCTAGAAATTATTTGTAGGGACGGAGTTCTGAAAGCATTTATAGAACTTGCACAAATGTCAATACAGCCCATTTGGACCAGTCATTATATAGGAGATAAATGTTAACTGTGTATACTTTTAAATTCCTCTCTGACTTAATAGCAAATTTAACACTATTGACCATTTCCTCCTAGAAAGAAATTTACCTGGGCTTCTCTTACATCACTGGTTTTCCTCCAAATCCTTTAAATATTATTCCTCAATCTCCTAAGTTAGCTTTTGTTTATATAACTATCCCTTAAATGATGGGGTTCTCTAGACTTCTTTCTTCGGCCCCTTTTTTTTTTTTTTATCTACATTATCTGTAAGATCTACATTATCTGTAAGTGTATCTGCTCCCTTGGTTTTAATCACAAGTCTCACACTGGTGTCCCCAAAATCTTTAAATCTCCATCTCAGAACACTTAGCTAGCTATTTTTATAGGCAGCATTCTTGCAATGTCCCAGAGCTTGTTCACAGGACTCCCTACAGAATATTCATGGAGCACTTTACAGGTGCAATCATTGTGCTAGGGCTGCTGAGGAATACACAAAATGTTAAGACTAATAATCCCTTACGATGCTTATACATAAAGAGGCAAACATCCTAATAATGTGTGAGGGCTGAAGACCCTGATCCCATGGGTTGCTGTTCAACATGGTTTCTACCCAGCTAAAGGTCTGAAAACAACAGCAAGTTGCTAAATGGATGACAAGTAAATTTTACGTCAGGAATATTAAAATTTTTACGGCTTTCACTTAAATTTTATTTACTAAAAGTTGAGCTGAAGAAGTTGTTTCAAATGAAAACAAACCAAATACATAACCCTGCATAAAACAGATATTGTCCATGAGTCAATTAAACAAGTATGTAAGAATATGCAAGGAAAAGATAAAGAAAAATAAAAAGATTGTGCATGATTGCCTCCATATTTGGAAGAATAAAAAGGCAAAATGGCAATTATGAGTTAGTAGTAACTTATGACAAGGAAATTCATAACACTGAAGAAGTAACATTACACTAAACCACTTTCCCCAGCAAGGAAAGGTATTAAAGACTAAAATGGCCTCTGAGATAACTGAATAGCTGCCAAACTCTATCTGCTGTTCAAAAGTGTTAGAGGTCAGTAAGTTTAGTGACAAGATTTATTCCCTTGTTAAAATTAACATAAAAAAATTACAAATAATAGATTGATAGTATAAATTAGGTTATTATTTTATAATGCATGGAATATGAGCATTGATGCACCAAAAGTCATTAACTCAGAGCAGATGAAGACAGTTTGTAGAATGTAGAAAGTTTTCTGGGAGAAGAAAAAAAAGAAGTTAGGGTAGATCAAAACAGTTTATACATAATATCTAAAAGGGGGAATTCATGGGGATTTATTATATCCTATATACTTTATTGTTGAGATAAAATAATTTGTAAATATTACAAAGGAAAAGTAAAATGTAAGGCAAACTGGAATTAAAAATTACTAACAACCTCCTTAAGTAAGAATTTTTATTACTGAAGGAGTTAACTGTAAGTCCACTTTTAGTAAAAGTACATTTCCTAATTAGTTTTTACTGTTAATTCCTTAACTAGTATTTTTATGCGTATGTGTATGCCATTTAAAAATAGAAACTGTACAAATTTCTTAAATTGGACTTCTTTCAGATATCATGTGCAAATTAAGATCTTGCTTAATAGTATACATACAAATATCAAAAACTATGACATATTACAGAAGAAAGTTAACTGGTTTTACCATTTGGGGGGACATTTTAGAGAACATTTAAGCATTTTAGCCCATTAAGAATTAAATCAGTGCTAAGTAAAACCACTTAGTAACATTTAGTGTTCATTCAGTAACATTCTTCAAAATATAAACTTCAATAATACCTTCCTTCTATGAGACATGGACAAATTTGCCTCAAACCAAAAAAATGGCTTGCAAATATCAATACTAATGAAGATACTAATTTAAATAAAAGTGATTACCTTGTTTCAATGCTTCCTTATAGTTTTAAAAGTTTGCATATTCATACATAAAGATACGTTATTTCAGCAACTCTTAAAGCATACTGGAGTAATAGTAAGCATTTGATTACATGTTACCTGTCCCAAGGAGCAGAAGTTTCAAATGATTCTCCCAATATATAGTATTCCAAACCCAAGTCCTGTTAAGACACATATGTAAGAATCAAGAAATTATAACAGATACAGAAGACTCAATAATACCATTATTATTTCATGTTCATTGTTAGTTATTTCATGTAATTTTTGGCATTACATGTTTCTAATTTAACCTCCACAGCCCTTTCCTGTCCACCTCATAAGAACACTGGAAAATGGCTCCAAGAATAACATATAACCTCCAAGAGGACAGCAACTTTTGTCTTTGTCTGTCTAGTTCGCCTTTGTACCCTTGGCACCAAGCAGAGTGCCTGGCATGTGGTAGAAACTCAAATATTTCTCCAGTGAATGGAGTCTCTCTTCAGAACTATCTTTGCACATGCAGAGAATACTAGCAGAGCAGATTTTTAGTGGTCTAAATAAAGCAAATTAACCAATACCAGAAGTGGTCATCAGGATCAAAGAAGCAGGTAGGTAGGTAGGGGAAGTGGCAGAGAAAGGATGAAAAGAAAAACTCTTTCTTAAAATCAACTTTTCTTTAAAAGTAAATTAGAAAATATAGTGCCTCTCTTTTTAGTATCTAAAAAGACTCAACATCTGGAAGCACTTCAGCCAGGAATATGTACTTTACAGCATACAAGATAATGCTTCTATGACAGGTAACTCATAATACTAATTTCTTTACCCAGGGTATAATTTTGTTTTAATAATACATGAATTAAATTACATGTAAACTATATGTGAAAAAGCAATTCATAAGCCACCTCTGAAGTACAAAGATATGAAAAAAAATTTTTATAAGGTACACAAATCAATGTTTTTATCTCTGGTAAAACAAATCACTTCAATTCTACCACTAGTTGTCAGGAAAAAAATCCTCAAATTTAAAATTGTGCTTTTCCCTTTTGCATTCATTTAGTTAGTAAACATATTTGGTGACACAGTATTAAGAACTGGATAAATAAAAAATAAGATAAAACAATCTCCCTCTTACCCTACAAAAATCTCTCACTTCCTTTTCAGTTTTAACACTACCTGGAACCTTAATAATTATGAAACTTAACTCCAGACTGTGTCCACGCTGTACTTGTTATAGTTACATTTCATTTTCTAGAATCTTGAATCTAGTTTAATGGAAAGTGGTCAATATACTCAGAGAAAACACGTAACAAATAAAATTTTGTATATACCCAAAATGCTTAACTATGGCAGAACTTGGAATAGCAACAGTCCATGAGGCAAACATCATTTATAAGACATAAAACCATCTATTACTTTTTGTGATCTGTAAATCTCTTAATCACAATTTGTGATAGCACAAAGGCAACAAATACACTTTTCCTTATCAGCGTGGGGGCAGTAGTGGGAGGGGGTTGGCAGGAAGACCCTGCTTCAAATATGCTTCAAATTCATTGCAATCTAAAATTTAGATCTTACCTAGGACTGAATTGTTTTTAATGAGAGAATTCACATTTTCTTAGAGAAGTAAAAATAAACTTTATATAAGCTATATAAGTATTTCCTTTAGAACAATTTACAGGTAAAAAATTTAAAAATTCGGTATTTGGGAAGCCAAATCTTCAATAGAATATCTGAGATCTGACATTTTATAAGACCTTTCAAATTACATAATGAGCAATATTTTTAAAAACCATAACAGCAGAAAACAATTAAGAAACGTGAGTTTATTACAAAGTAGAAAAACAAAATAAATGAATTAAAACAAGAACACTTCTATATCAGTAAGTATAGCAAACTCTTAAAGTTAACATGACTAACAAAGTTTCTCATAAATAGAAAATCTAGAATTAGAAAAATATTGGAGCTCAAATATACATAATTTATTTGTTTAATTCTATATAGTAATAACTACCTGTAAATCAATTACTACTTGGAATGAAGATATACACCAATTTTTAAAGACAGTTAAAGAAAGAACTTATGTCTTACAGTGATTGCAATGGGGTTTGGAGGGGACTTGATAATATGGGTGATGGGTTGTGTTGAAACCACAGTGTTGCTCAGGTAAAACCTTCACAAGATTGTATATCAATGATACCTTAATTAAAAAAAAAAAGAATTTATGCCTTTAAAACATATTATGAATCAAATGAGGAATGTTGCTAAATAAAACAGCTTGATTTTAACCAAGCAATGTTAGAAATGGCACACTCAACTTCCAGATGGTCTCCATTCTTTTAAAGAGCAGAATGATCTATTAGGTCACCTTTAAATGCCTCAAAAGCATATATGAAGGTTTAATTGGGCTTCTGAAGATTTGTAGCTAATCCTGAGTTTATGTAAAATGATGTGTTAAATTACAGTAGGTTAAAATTTAAGAAAATAATTTATTCACCTAAAGTAAGAAAAAGTACTGTTTTCAACAAAAATTAACAAGAGAAATATGAAATAACTTACTCGGATGTATGCAATGACATAGGTCAGCATATAACCTCTCTGTCCGTTATCTTCTCCAGCCGCCAATCCACTGCAATTAAAAAAAAAACTGTTGGTATATTTCAAATTAACAAATAAAAATAGATAAAACTAACCAAAGTGATGATACCTCAAGATAACAGCTTAACAGATTAACATACATTACATTGCATCTCATTATATTTTTAATCTCATGATAAATGTATCAATGAGCCATCAAGAGAATAAGCTTAAACAACAAAAATCTGAAAACACTTCTAATATTTCAGTTGATCATTGATTTCAAATGTTTATCCACAGAACTAACAAAGCTGACTCATATAAACTCAACTACTCTACCCAGATTGTCAAAAGAACAGAGAATGAATCATAGAAAATAAGCTTAAATAAACTGAATCCTTGTAGGCATAACAAAACATTTAAAACACTTTTTTCTTTCATTCATATTATATTCTTATTCAAATGTTTATATATTATTGTAGTCCTATTCATATATAAAGATCTGATGACTGACTAAGATCTTCCAAATAACCAGGTTGTTTCCTAAATACTTGAGCACACAGTATTTGAAATACTTAGATTTGGTGTTTATTTTATGGAACTTCTGACTTAAGTAAGAAACCTTACATACTTACACAGAAATACTAAAGTTTATGAAACAACATATAGACAAGTCCAAGAAAAATAAGTAAAAGTTTTACCATGCGCACATTTCAATTTAAAAGAAGTTTTATTCATAGAAATGGTGTATTTGGTGATCTGCTTAGAATTAATCCTATGTAACACGTAAGTCCGTCAGTCCAAGTACTCTGCTTTGTGAAAGTCATCCTCACTTTTTTAAAGAGTATGAATGAGTATTGGTTTCCACTACCTTCAGTGAAGAGCTTTTAATTTTGTTTTTCCCCCTAAGGCAGAAACTACATTTTAACTATTCTTAGTCAACTAAACAATATCTCTCCCCTAAAATCTCAAAGTACCCACTAAAAATCCCTTAAAAAAAGAGAAAATAAAAAATATCTTTTATTGTGAATCTCTTGGGTCACAATTGATGATTACCTTTTATGTCTCTCCTCTCAATACCTTAACTGCACCTCCTTGGTCCAAGGATGCTGGGCTCTTAATCATGGTGTTGTCTAAGACTTAGGTCTTGAGCTTGTTATTTGAGCCTCTTCCGGAAGAATCATTTCTCTTGGCTTCAATTAACACCTTATAATTAAATCCTTTCTTCCCCAAAGTTTTGCTTGGATTTGGCAGTAACTAAAACACTGATGTATCCTTGTTATATACAAATACTGTAAAGACTATTTTAGGCTAGGAAACATTTCCTGACTCAATAGTATACTGGACATACACGAATTAGCATCAGCAGAAGGTATAGCAATGACTTGACAGAAGCAGCTTTAATTTACGACTTCAGATGGGATACAATGAAATGAAGGGGGCTGTCTGTACTACTATGTTAATGAGTGAAGTAGACAGAACTTAGGTCAAGCTGCTGAAGGTGTAAGAGTGTATGAAAGAAAAAAAAGAATATAACTCAGGGTTAGATGTGTATAGATTTGAGGTTGGGGAAGTGAGTCAAAGTTTTAGAACAAAAAGGAAAATGAGTCAGAAAATTGCTGTGTCAAGTGCTTGGAGGAAAATAGCAGAGCCTGTACCTCAGGAAGCTAGAAACAGTCAGACAGAGTCCAAGAGAGAAAAAATAGTACTGTTCTAGGAAAAAGAAACAGTTCCTTCAGGGCCTAGTGGTAATAGGAAAGGAAAGGACAGGACAGTGAAGACTAGCAAGGGTACCAGAGACCAGCACCGGGAATCTTTGAGAAGATGCATTCTAAGCATGTATTTGGTGGGAAGTCAAACGTATGAGTGTTTAGTGGGTCAATCTCTCTTACATCAGGATGAGAAAAGTCCTACTTTGCAGTCCCAGGTCAAGCTATTTTTCTTAGAAGGTTGTGGAGAAAGATCTGTTCTATTTTGGAATTCAGTGTGAACAAACCACACAGAAACATGCATTTTCTTCTCTAAAGCAGGAAGAATACTGGATACCCATTCTAAATTCATAAACTCTGAAAAGTTACTAAGGCCTGCTTTTCTGAATCATAGGTTTTCCTACAAATTCAGCTTTTTGGACACCCCCCCCTTTTTTTTTCAGCTTTCAGAACTATTTTCCTTCTAGCCAGAATTAACTTAAGATACAATACATAAAAGCTTCAGAAATTAAATGCTTCTAATCTGCCACTTTTGCAGCCACGTCAAAAACCTATGCTTAGATTTGAACTGTTTTATGTTATAACAACAACATCCACCCCCTACTTCCTGCTCTGTGCCACAAATTTCAAACATCAATTAACAAGGTTCTTAAATTTAAAGCTGTTTCATGAGGAAGACTGGGAAAACTAATGAAAGAGGAATGAGAGACAGTCTTTTTACATAAAAGAGCCATCTGGTGAACCTAATTACTCTCATGCTGAATTATATAAACAACAAAAGCGCACAACTTTAAAAAATAACAATAACCTATTACCCTAAGTTCTCTGGTAAATGTCAATACATCTGTCATGATTGCTGGCAGGTAATCTTTATCCTGCTTAGCTCTTAGGAAAATTAAAGTACATTAATAGCAAACATGGATAAACAACTAAAGTATGATCATGCAACATTTGGCTATTATGTCCTGTTAGATCATTTGTGTTCAAAGGTTAACAGTGTTAGGGTAAGGGTGGAAAGCAAGGAGGGAATATGGCTAAGATAACACATAAAATGTTCTAAACTTCTGGGACTATTTCATTGAAAACAATCAATTTAAGGCTAATGAGTTGGTGGGAACAGAGGATAGAACAAGAAATAAAAGATTAACAATGTCCTAATTCAAAATAAAATACATGAGCTAAACTAACCTGTGAAAACTTTAGCATAAGGAAATTTAGAGGTGTCTTCCTCTATCGAATAATGCAGAAGGCGAAATGACTGAGGAGTGAGGGTTGGCAAAGCGTATCTTAAAGAAGAAAAATATCCCTGACTCTTTCAGTGATTAGAACAAAGAGCTAGTGCCTAGAGAGAACTTGGGGGAAAACCAGGACTTCTACTAGAAAATCACACAGATATTTCCAACTATCAACAAAATCTAAATAGCCCTAAATCATCTGCCTAATTACAGCCTGGGTTTCTCAACACAGAAGATTTCTGCATCTAAATGAAGGGAGCCAGGATGAAAGTACATTAAGAAACTAATTATTATATAACCAAGTAGTAGTAAATAATCTAGCAAAAAAAAATGAGACTCCTTATAGAGTCTAAGTTTTTAATGTTTTACCCTTGCTTTAATTAGGTATCTCACTATAACCTATTTTTAGTGGATGAATTTGACACAAATTGTGTTCAGTGTCAACAAATTGCTGGAATTAAATCAACAGCTCTGGAGCCTCAGTATCAGTATCTAAAGAGACCAGGATTCCTTTTATGGAAGATTCATTCTTACTTTTTAATTGTAAATGATTGATATTACATGAGAAAAACAAGACTGGCATTACATGAAGAGTTCATGACAGTTGGTGGCTCAAATTAAACAAACTGACAAAATGGTTCTATTTTAAGACTAAAATACAGTTTTAAGGATAGCATAGTAATTGGGTGTAAATGAAATAGAATAAAATATGTCAGGGAAAAACATTCAGCTTCATTAATTCTTTCAACAAATATTTAATCAAGCATCTAGTATATACCAGGCATCAAAGGTGATACCCAAGCAGAGGCAGGTCACACCCCACAAAAATTGTGGTTAAAGTAGGACAAAAAGACATTTTGTCATCATCAAACCCCATTTGGCACATTACTAACTACTGATGATTTTCCGGCTACTAAGAATTATAATTATAACTAGAGATTCTACAAAGTGGAATTTCTATGTGTACGTGTACATACATATATTCTGAGGTGGGGGCAGGCAGGGGGAGGTTAAACTAAGCAAATTTAACCTTATACACAGCAATTCAAGTATTATAGCATCCACTTCTCCACAAGTACTTCTGGAAAATTCTGAAATCCCAATTAAACATCTAAATACATAAAGAAAAACTTTTAAAGCTTCAGTCCCTAATATTTATGGCTAGCTATGCATAAAAGATTTAATTAATGTATAAAAGATTCAAAGATTTTAATTTAAATCTCTTTGGTTCTAATATGAGTTTTAAGGAAAAACTTATAAATCAAATTGTATATATATTTCACATAACTTAGAAATTAAAAAATAGGAACATGTATATTTTTTAAAAAATTCAGAGATAAACTGAAATCCAAGCCACATACTCATTACAGAAATCCTTATAGCACAATTACTCTTAACTAATTTTAGCAACTCTCCAAAAAGGTACTATGGCAGAGAAAAAGTAAAAGATCAATGAATTTCATCTTTTATAAAAAATATCAAAATTCCATTTGCCAATTTCAGAAAAGGTAAAAATTAAACAGAAGTTAAATTGTAATACTCAAAAGCAGCACAAAAGTAACTAAAGATTAAGCCCAAGTTCAGATCTTTCTAAGCATACTGTACTTTAACACTAAGCTCAGAAAATCGTAAAAATGAAGGGCTGAACATTGTATGTGAGAAAAATACATAAAAGTGGGGCATTCTGAGACACAAGGCTGCAACATATGTTCATTTGCTCTCATAAAAAATAGCTGAAAAGGGAGAAAAAAGGAAATAATTACAAGAAATTCATGTTATTCATAATATATATGATACATTTTAAGCTCTGAAATAAAAAAAGACTAGATCCAGAAAACTGTAGTTTATGTACTTAAAAGGGAAAAGGAAAAGGAAAAAATGTAGTCCTGATAAATGGCATTTTCACTGTAGTTCTCATCAGTCGATCTTACAATCCATCAAGCAGACAGACTGAAACCACCAAATTATTCAGGCGGTTATGGATGTGAAATGTTTTGTTTCCTTATACCAGCACAAAGCAGTAAGTGACGGGGTGCAGTATAAATAATTTATCAATACTTCTCATTCAACACAATTTCCTTTTAAAAGCATACTAATAGCATGTTTTATACATATACTATTACCACTAAATAATATGACTATGAATATTTTAGTGTTTTACTCTAGCACAACAGATAGCAAATATAAAATGAGCATTAATGGAAAAATACAGTAAAATATTTAATATATCATATGTGATTAGACAAGTAAAGGCAACATACTAACATAACTTCCTAAAAATCTTGAAAGTAAACCAACACATTTTAAAATTGACCACAAGCTTAAACTGAAAAGGGTACATTAACAACTACTTAGAGATACCACAACTTTAGCTTAACTTTCTCTTGGCATTACAAACATACCCAAATTTTGCAGCAATGTCATATACTTGTTTTTCATGTTGAAGAACCTTCTCACGGTCCCCCTCAAACAGTAAGGTAGCAACACTTAGCTGATTTGGATCAAATCCTTTGAACTACAAAAAAACACACATTATTATGGATAAGTCTTAGCATACAAAACAGTAAATCAAAATACATTTTGCTCTTTTTTCCTTCTGATCTGGGCTCAAACACATCAATTCTTTATAGATTGTGTTTTGGAACTTTACATGTTAATCAGAAAAAATATAGCTATACTATAAAAAACACTCCATTTCAAACTATGCCACGATGTCAACTGTAATGGCATATTTGGTATGTAAACAGAACAAATAGCTCTTAAGAATTATAACTGTAACAAACAAACAAATGACACTACCAAAATGATGTAATATAACACAGTTGGCAGTATTGGGTGGGCTGGAAGGAGTAAAAACCAACAGTATCCTTACATACCAACAATAACTTGCTATAAATAATATTTTCAAAGGATATCTTACATGTAAAACTAAAATATAAAATATTTAAGAATAATCTTACAGGGAAATATATAACTTCATTAGGAAAATATATAAAATGAGAAACACATGTTCCAGGATGGATAAACTAGGTATTATAAACCTGTTGACTCTTGCACAAATTAATGGATTGGTTTATTCCATTTCTAGTAAAAACTTAGATGGATTTTCTAAAATGGTGAAGAGTTCCTAAAATTTTTCTAGGATAACAAATAGGTAGGTGGATGATGGTTATGATAACAAGAAAAATTCTGAAAAGCAAAAAAGGGAGATCTAGACCTACAACAACTAAATCCATTTAATTTTCAAGAACAAAAGTTTATTTAAAAAATCAACTTATTTAAACTAAAACAAAAAAATTAAGACAATTCACCCATTTCTCACATTCTCCATGCCCCCCATGGCAACCACCAACCAGTTCTCTGTATCTGTGAGCTTTGTTTTTCCCTAGGTTTCACATATGGAACGATTGTATGGTATTCGATACATTAAAATGGAGTCTATTTCTTGGAAAAGTACGTAAGAAGGTGTCCAGGCATGGCAAATCAATGTCAGAAAAGCAGGGATTAGCTAGCGGTGCTGTCACAACAGGTTTAGCAACTGAGAGTGTAGGAGGTGAAGATTAATTTTATTCAGATTTCACATTATAAAACTGAAGTATGTTCAAATAGTAATGAAGATAAACATTTTTAATTCCTACTTAACAAAAATGTGAGTGACAGAAGAGAATGGAACTACCATAGTTCTGGAGAAGGAAGTCTTTTATAAGTTTGGAAGTAATTAAATAATTGCACTTAAAGATAAAAATTTGTAACTTTTGCACCAAAAAGAAAAACTCTTATTAAAAAAGAAGCCACCTAACTGGAAAAATTATTTACAACATTTACAATAAAGGCATCTAACAATTCCATTATTTCAATAGCATACAGCAAAGTACCAAAGAAAAAACAAACAAACAAAAACCCCATGAAGCTGCCAGCCCTGGCAAAATAACTATATTCAGCTAATTCACACAAAATTATACCTAGAAAATACAGAGAAATGGTCATTTTCAGTGGAGTTTCAAGAAACATCAACTCAACTACTATTTCTCCCTGGATTCAGTACATTTAAAACATACCAAAACAAAAATCCCACGTGCAACAACAAAAATATAACAAAAAAATAGCACATGTGTATTGCTAGCAATAGTATAAGGCTGCTATAATCCCTTAGGAAAGGATTTCCGCCAATCAAAAGTAACCACACTCACTTCATCTCTAGATATCTACTACAAAGGAAAAAATTCAAACTATAAAAAATGTTATATGCATGAAACTGTTCAATGCAGGTGCTATTTTAGGAACTTCAAATCTGGAAAATAATTTAAAATTTCTGAAATTAAATGTACAAGTGATTTACCTGATAAAATATTTATTGCAACATGAAAAATAATTATGCAATATACACAGCAACATGGAAAAACACAATTGTAATAGGCATGTTTTGAGGGGGAGAAGGCAAGAAACAAAATACCCTAAGCATTTAAAATTTTAGCATTTTATAAAAATTCTTACCTTTGTAATATAAAACTTTTTTAGTCCATCCAAAAATGATGTAAAAATAGAGGAAACCTGAGGTTTAAGAGCATGACCTGAGAAAAAAAGATCAAGAGGCTACTTTAATTTAGCATCCTAAAAGAAACTGAATGATTCACTGGCCTTAATTTTTTAAACGTATGTTATATACATAACACATACTAAGATCTACATATTTTTATCTTCTTTCAAAAGTCACATACAACTTTTTGTTTACAAAACCCCTTCTTGGTTTTTTTTTTAACTCAAATTACTTTATGTAATTAACACTGCACATAGTTTAGGTTAGTTTAGGTTATCTCTCAATGGTATAGTTTATACATAGTAAAGTTACTTCATTAATTTTTATTTCACTAAAAACACCTAGTGGTGGCTGGTTTCACTTTTTTTTTTAATTATACAGAAACCCTTCAGAGCATATAACCAAATATGGAGTCAATGCCAAGTTTAAGGATGTTTCTTAATTAATTCTTAATTCATCCAGAATTCTTGGCATAAAACTAGTAATTGCTTCCTCGATCACACCCAGAGAGTTACAACTGCCAAAAGAACATAAATGGTATCTCAGAGTCTGTTAAATTAACATCTTTGCCTGCGGATTGAGTTTAATTGAATGAAAGTCTTTTAACTGTTTTCTCACTGTTATCAGAGTAGCAACTTCTTAACTCCCATGACTGTTACACTTAAGTGTCATGCCTTTGACCTTAGCAGTATAAGGCCCAATTCAGAAAAATGTGATATACCACTTACATAGAATTTTTACAAAGAATTTTTTAAAGTCTCTAGTAAATCTAAAATTATTAACAAATAAAAAGTTTATTTAAAAAAACGACTTTAAGATTTGGGGATTTTTATTTGTCTGCAGGTCCCTTAAAATAGGTACAAACAGCACAGTAGTTTTTTGCGGAGAAAAAACTATCACTTGCATCTTTTTTTCCATTTATCTGTTTGGGATTTTTTTAACAAGAGAATCTGAAATTGTAATACTTAATACACTTTTACTGATTATAATAGGATATTGTGCTAAACAAAAGACCAAGTAACATGAAATCTTACCCAGGGGCTAAAAACTAGATATCCATGCTATAATGAAACAAGGCAAAAGACAAAAATGAAGGGCTGATTAGACAGAGATCCACCTAGCAGTCTTTCTAAGTTTCTGGATCACAAATAAGAGGTTTGTTTGGGATTTTATTTTTGATTGTGACCTGCCAGAAAGATGCTTCTCTAGCACGAGTGCTTTAAAAGCTATCATTTCTAGCACGTATAAAGTTGGAAACAACATATCCTCAAAATATTCATTTCCTGTTCCAAATGGAATTTATCCTACTTCACCGACAATTGGAAATAAATATTAAATATAGATGTATGAGTGTAAATGTCGTATTCTTGCAAGACATTTAAATGATCTGTTCCTCAGGTAAGTCTTCTGATCCACGTATCTTCACACAATATAGGAGGCCTCCACAAGTTACTACTCTAGTGTGGAATAATCCTTAAGGGCATGTGTTCATCTTAACACAGTGAAATGTATATGCACAATTTCTACTAACAGCAGTGGGAGTTAGTCACACATATCCCAAATACTAGTTAATATGATAGCTTTGAAGCATAATTATTGTGAAAGTGTTACTACCTTTTAAGTGGATCAAGCATTAGTATCAATTAAGAGATTATTACCTTTCAATTATTCTTAATGTTACTTATCAAATTAATTATATTCTAAATGTATTCTGGCTACTGTGTATTATTTTTTATAGTAAATGAAGGAACGTTTCCAAATGTACTAACTGAACAGTTTAATTAGTGAATTTTGTTCTGCTATGATGTTTATTAAATAATTTCAAAGGATTTAATAAATATATTATGTTGCAGTGAAGTGACCTGAAATAGTGGAAAAAGTCTGGGCTTTGGAGTCAGACAGATTTGGGCTCAACCCCAGCTCCACCACATAATGACTTGGGGACTTTATCTGAAATGTTTAGCTTCTGAGTTGTTTGTAACTGAGAGTATCACCTTGAGGAGCAGCTGTGAAGAGATATTTGACAAACTATGCTTTTAATAATGAGCTTACTACTATGCTATGTGCTACCCAAGATTTGTTCACCCTCTTTTGTTAATTTGATGTTTAAGTCAATCAATGTGTAAGTGCCTATTAATGTGATAGGTGCAGGAGATACAAAAATGAGTAACAGTCATCCCCTAAGTTTGACAAATTTATAGAGGAAATCTGTAGATCATTTCAATACAGTCAATGATATTTATCATTTAAATATAATGTATTAAGGATTTGTCAGAGTTAGGGGTGATATTAAAAATAGTAAAACTAATAATAAGTCTTAAGCTTTTTTAACAACCAATATGGTACCAACACTGACCAATAAGCCATATGGTTGACTGGTGCCAGGTCCTGGACACCCCTTGCTGTGCAAAGTGACTGTTCAGTCATTTGATCATAGAGCCAATGGCAGCATATATAGATGGAAAGGCTTCAGTGGGTAGGGAGAAATCAAAAAGGTTATAGACAATCAAAAGAAGCATGATCAGATCTGTATTTCTAAATGATCACTTTGACTGCCAAGTAAAGGAAAAGGGAGAGGAGAGACAATCAAGACTAGAGAAGCTAGGACCTACCTTAGAGCATGTTCCTAGATACAGTAACGAGAATATGGAACAGGGATGACTAATGGCCAGAAGGAACTTTGCTTTCAGCCTTCATTTTAGATTGTTATAGAACCAAATTATAAATGAACTCTGACCTTGGACAGCATGTGCATGAGAATAAAACTGGATTACTATATAACACCATATACAAAAGTAAACTAGAAATAGATAAAAGACCTAAATGTTAAGACATGAAACCACAGAACTGTTAGAAGAAAATACAGGCAAAAATCTCTTGAACATAAGCATGAGTTCTTTTTTTCTGCATACATCTCCCCAGACAAGGGAAACAAAAGCAAAAATAAACAAGTGGGACTACATCCAACTAAAAATCTTCTATACAGCAAAGGAAACTATCAACAAAACAAAAAAGCAACCTACAGTATGGGAAAATGCATTTGCAAATGATTTGATGAGGGATCAGTACCAAAAATATATAAAGAACTCCTATGACTCAACATCAAAAAAACAAATAACCCAATTAAAAAATAGGCAGAGGACCTGAATATGCATCTTTTTCCTCAAGAGGACACAAAGATGACCAACAGGCACATGAGAAGATGTGCCACAAGGAAATGCAAATCAAAACCACAAAGAGATATCACTTCATACCAGCCAGAACACCCACTATGCAAAAGACAAGAAATACCAAGTGTTGGCAAGGATGTGAAAAAAAGGGAACCCTCCTACACTGTTGGTGGAAATATAAATTGGTACAGCCACTGAGGAAAGCAGTATGGAAGTTCCTTAAAAAACTAAGAAGAGTAATACTATATGACCAAGTAATTCCGCTTCTAGGAATTTTACCCAAAGAAAACAAAACCCCCGATTTGAAAAGATGTGTGCACCCCTATGCTACATTATTTACAATACCCAAGATATGGAAGCAACCCAAGTGTCATCAACAGATGAATGGATAAAGAAGATGTGATACATATACACAATGGAATATGTATTCAGCCATAAAAAAGAAAGAAAACTTGCCATTTGTGACAACATGGATGGACCTAGAGAGGATTATGTCAACTGAAATAAGCCAGGCAGAGAAAAAGAAATACCGTATGATTTCACTTGTAAGTGGAATCTAAAACAAAACAAAACAAACAGAACAGCAATAGATTCACAGACACTAAGAAGTGACTGGTGGTTACCATGGGGGAGTGGTTAGGATGAGTGGGTGTAGTAAGTGAGGGGGATAAAGAGAAACAAAATCTCTATCATAATATAAATCAGTCATGGGGATGAAAGTACAACATAGAGAACATAGTCAATAATTTTGTAATGTCTTTCTATGTTGACAGATAGTAACTACACTAGTTGCGATGAGCATCTAATAATGTAGGTAACCTAAGAAAAGTAAAAGATAAATAAGTAAATAAAAATAAAAAATGAAATCTGGCCAAATCATAGTTTGTTTTACAAAGGCATCTATGTCTAATATAATTTACTATAATAACAGCATATAAATGGATAACAGTCTTCTTATTAATCAGATGCATGGCTCTCTTACATAGGCCAAAACACACCAGAAGTTTGACTTTTATTTGATTTTTTTATTTCATTATTTATATGACACATTTATCTTAAACTTGTCAGTAATATAGTATCTTAAAAGTAATTCATTAAGAAATAAAAGCTGTGACTTAGAAGAACCTAATTTTAAAACTAACTCTTCATATGTTATGAATTTGACTTCCTAAGTTTATAGGTAAGTATAATAATCATTCTTCCCCAAGTTAAAATCTAAGCTAGTCTTAGAACAAACAAAAGCCCACCTATCTTAGCCTTTAATATTACTGAACAATTATTCCCTAATTTCAAGGACTGTTTTTAAGGTACTTAAATTGTATAAACTTAAGTTTCAAACTAAATTTCAGGATATGGAAAAAATATAGAAGCATAAAACTAGAACTGAGAAGATGATCAACTGTGTCACAAAGTTTAATACTTAAAGCAAAATAGGGAAAAAAAAGAAACATGGTTAACTGTTACTGAATTCTCCACCAAAATTCCAAGGGCATCTTAATACAACCATTGTAAGGTCTTTTCCCAAAAAACATTATCACTTCTTCTACACTGTTATTCAATGCACCCAGCCAATTAAATCAGAAATCCAGCAGTTGCCCTCAACTCTTCCCTTTATTTAACCTTCCACATCCAATTGGCAAACTGATCTTTGGAAAACCTCTCCCTTATTCTCTATCTCCACTGCTGCTGCCTTGGTCAAGGTCCCTAAAATTTTGCCTCTTGAACCATTTCAGCTCCAGCGTGCTTGCACCATTCTAAGCTTTCTAAAATGCAAAGCTCATTTATTTTATTCTTTTTACAAAGAATATCTGTTGAAAGATAAAATCCAAATCTATCCTGACAATCCACCCATCCAGATTTATCTAACAACTCTTTCTCTACCTGCTATTGAAGGCACACAGAATTTTTTGAAGTACAAACATGACATTGAGATTTTACAATTTCATATTTTTGCTGATAAGTGAACAAATCTGGCAGGAGAGAAGAGACCATCTCAAGTTAACTTCTCTACACCATTTAAAATTTAGCTTAAGCATCACTCCCCTTGAAGAAGCCTCCCAGAGTTGCCACTTCAACTTCCACTCCTGCTCGCCTTCAGTCACATAATTGTCTGTCTTCATTAAACTGAGAACTTCCCAAAGGGCAGGAACTACATTCTTCTCCTGAGCTCTGCATCCAATACTCTTCCTGGCACATAAACATCTTGTAGCTTTATGAGAAGATTTTTAAAATACCACTCCTTACCAAAATGAAACTGCTGGTTGTCCATGAGGCGAATAGATGCAGGAGCACATCTCTGTTTTAAAAAGGAGAAAAAAAGTGACACACATTTGATATGATAAAGAAGTTAGATAGGTAGGAGGATATAAATGTCATCTTTCCCTGTTTGACATTAAGAGCATAATTCCTAAGGTTAAATACAGGGGGAAAAAATCTAAACTTCTATATAATTTTATGATGACAAATAAAACAACAGTGGCCTCTAAAATATTGGAGGGGAGAGATCTCCGCATATAATACGTACATGTGTTGCCAGATCTTTAACTTATCTGTAACCAAATCTGCTTAATGCTTAGTAAAGACTTATGAAAATACCTAAAAGAAGTATTAGGCCCCAAAGTGGATATTTTTTGGGACAAAGCAAAAATTTTCAAGACTAAAAACAATGCCGAGAGCATTATGCCATTTATGAACTACAATACATCGCTAGGTTCTTAACACACTTTTAAAATAAGGAAAAGGATAATGGAATTTTTGTGAGCCAGAGCCCTTTAAAAATTAATCTGCAATACCTTCATAGACAACTCTGGGAATTGTTCTTTCTATCCCTTCTCATAATCCATTTTAAATAGAAAAACTCAGTGTCCAGAATTCTAAGACCTTCAAGGTTAACTGTATGAAAATAGCAACAAAACTTCTGAAGCCTAACATTATATATCTAAAACACCTAACTTCATCAGTGCTGCATTTATCTAGGCACACACTAAAGGCTGCAAGGAAAGCAGATACTCCCATTACCTTTGTGCTGCTAAAACACAATATAAACACTAGCAATGGTTAAGTTAACCACAATTTTTCCACAGAATTAAAGTGAAGATGCACCCTAAATGGAATTTTTATCTTCTATGCATATTTCTAACATGGTTTAATGTCTACCAAGAGATTTTTAGACCACAAAATTTTGACTGTCACAAACTTTTTAAACATTTATCCTGAGTAATAACATTTATCAATAACATTTGCATCCACATAATGTTGAGATTTATGAGATCATGCAAAAGAACAATATATATCTTAAATCTTAACTGTGTTATATAACATTTTTGCTATTATTTGCTTTTAATTGAACAAATAGTTAATTTTATAAAACCACTCTCACATTTCATTTCATTCAACAAAATGATTAGATTTATATTTGGAACACTATACAATGTATTTGGCTCACCTTTGATACAAAAGGTGAGATAACTCAGTCTATATTTTTAGAAAAGTCACTGCCAAATCTACAGAAACAGTTTTAGGTAATTTCATATACAAAGCATACAATAACCTACTGCCTTACATTTTATATAATCTTATGGTGTCCAAGCTATTTTCATTATATCTTTATTTAATATAAGAAATAACACTATCAGGGTAGCATAACTGGTATTATCCCCATTTTACAAATGAGGACAAAAGAACCAGAGAGGCTAAAAGATAAAAACTTGCTTGAGATCAGATGACTGTTAAATAGTAAAGAGAGAACTGGAACCAAGATATCCTGATTGCTAAATGATCAATATTTCAAATATATCACACAGTCTCTAAAAAAAAAAAAAAAAAATCACATATACACAGCTTTAAAGTCATATCTGAAACAAAATCACGTGAAAACTACTGTACTTGCTAATTTGTGGTTTTACTAAAAGTAAAATAGTTATAAAATAAAAAAAATCTACAACCTGAGTAATTTCAAATCTTGGTCTGGAGGTATCTTTGTAGTTGGCTTAATGCTTTGAAAAATGTTACCAGCTTCCAAAATACTAAAGGAAAATCAGTTTCCCTGAAATATTTTTTTAAAACAGACATAACAACTTCTAATAAAACATATGAAGCCTGATTAGACCAAGTTTCTTTTCTTCAAAAAATAAATAGGATATAACATATATATTTATGTTTTGGCCTAAGCACACCAGTAAAATATGAGAGAGAATTCAGAGACATTCTGTCATTTTAAGGGAAAAAAACATTAAAAACATTTAAATTCCTACTAACAACTTGTAAACTTGATCTCCCACTACCACACAACGGTAGTTCACTTGTACCTACAGCAGGGGCTATAAATGAAAACAAGCAACATAGACACACATGTAACAGAAAATTGGAGAAGAGAATATTATATTTAGCATAGTAAATTTCTAGAATTCAATCTCTGAAGCAACTAAAATATAATATGCAGGCCGTGACAAAATCTTGGTTTGAAAAGACTATCACAAAATACATCCTGGGGACAACTAATATAGTCTGATGATAGGATGAATACTAGATGGCATTAAGAAATTACTGCTGATTTTCAGACAGGACTATAGATTGTGGTCATAAAGAAAAACATCTTATTTTTAGGATTATTTTTATCTTATTTTTAGGCTTAAGTATTTATAGGTCAAGTGTCATGATGTCTGCAACTTAATTTCAAATGGTACAGAAAATATATACACAAACATATAAAACAAACAGCAAAAAGTCAACAATTATTGAATATACAAGTGATCACTGTACTATTCTTTCAAAGTTTCTGTATGTTTAAACTTTTAAGTTAAAAAGTAGAAAAATAATTTTAAAAGTTTTGAGCATTTCCTACATAAAGTAACTGATATTCAATTATACTGAATGTGATTTTAATTCAACATAAGTCACATAAACCAGTCAGTCATACACTGTCCCTATTTATGCAAAGTAGATGGTTACAAACTAATACTGTCAAATAAATAATTAAAAAGCTAAAAAAAGTTTTTCATATCTAGATAATAAATATTAGACAAGTTTTCAATACTAACTTTTTAAACATCAAAATCAAACCAACGACTTTATTAAATCTCGTGTTTTAAAAGTACATTTTTTAAAAAGTCAGTAAATGGAATCTTGGTTATTGTCACAAGCAAATTCTCATGAAGTATCTCAAATTAAAACATCTCAGTCAAAAACAGCATCTAAACTGCTTTATGATCCTCAGGCAACTGATAAATTTGTGAATCACTGTGTATCATTCTAAAAATACAAAGAGAAGTTTCTTGAAATTTTTGTTAAAAGACGACCCTATAATAAAAAAAATAATAATGTTACTATATTTAAAAAACAACATTCAATCTGAGTTACTTTACCTATTGCTAAGATATGTTTCAATTGATATAAAACTAATTTGGTAGGTTTAAAAAAATAAAAATATTCCCTTTAAAAGTTAGAGACATCACAAATTCTGAGAATTTGAGCTCTAAATTCACTCCCATGTTATTCATTATGCAAAGGTAGGAGTGGTTCATAAATGAGGAAAGGGGGAAAAGGGTCCTTAAGTTAAAGTGACCCCTGGTGGTAAGTGTTCAGAATTAACCCGAGAGGGAATATTTTTACCAAGTAATTTTAATGGTAGGTTAATCATACACATTCAGGGAATTTAAGGAACACTCAAACAGAAATTGCTTATTTGAACTGGAGTTAATGAAATAATTTCTTTCTTTCTTATGATAAATGCACCTTTAGCAGAATCTCTCATGTCATATGACTTGTACCTAAGTATACTTTATACATCAAAAATAGTCTGAAAAAATAAGCTCATTACAGAATAATAAAGAAATATCAATTATCTTTGTTTTATCAGAGCAAAGAAGAAATAACCATATTGACCTCAAAGCACAGGTATAAAACAGACTGAGGCAAACTGCTGGCAATTTCTTCCCTTTAAACGATGTTTTTACAACCAGGAATTTAATATAGAACCTGAAAGATGAACAACTACTCTGATTAGTCTTATTTACTTAAAAGAATTCTCTGCACTAACTTAAAAAGCAAAATATTTCTCAATCCAAGCATTTTCTCCAAAAATTGTCCCTATAAGAAACAAACCAAAAAATGTCAGCAAAATTTGTTTTTATGGAGCTAAGTCCATATCTCTTGTCACGGAGAAAAACCAGAATTTGCACTTCAGATGAGACACATTCAAGAAGGTGTCTCTTAATTTACTAGTTACTAGCAAAATAAATTCAATATTAGCATTTTAAATATCTATAGGATTTCTATTATTCTAATTTCATAAGGACAAACTATAAAATATAAGCACTGTATGGTAGTCCTGCAGCTTCGGTATCTTGGTTGAGAAAATAATTGTCTCTGAATTGAAAAGATGTGTTTCTTCAAGGAGTAAATCAAACTTCCTGTGTAGGCTCTAGAACAGCCCAAGTTCCTGAGCACTGAGATAGTTTACTCATCTCACACTACATCAGAAGTCAATGCTTCAATGCTAAACCCCTTGTACCTAGTTATATAAAAATTTAAAAACATATGACAATATCCTTAGTGGTTACTAGAAGACAGGAACGATGTCTATCTATTCAGCTCATAGAATATCCACTGCATTACATTGGATATAAAGTTAAAAGCATACAATCTCACATAAAAGACACACAATAAAATAAATTTTAAAAAGTTCAAAATTGAATATGTGAAAGAAGAGAATTCTGTTAAATGCAAATTTCTAGATATAAAAATTTTAAATATAGACAGATGAGTTCTTCACTTAACTAATAAATCAGAGTTGATATGACAGATGAACTCTTATAATATTTAAGGCTATTAGTATAACTGCTTAGTCTTATTGGAAATGACATACTGGCTTAGAGCTAGGAGTGTACACTGTAAACAACTGTTTTAAAAAGAGAATTAACTCTTAGTTTCAAAAAATGAAATAATATATACTATAGAGTAAATACTCTGTTCCATGCATGTGTAAAGGAAAGTGCCAAAAGTTAATGCCAAACAGTCTGTAGACCATAATTTTACATTTTTCAATTTAGTAAAGGTGTAAAGACTTGTTCTGAGTAGCTCCTAGTCAAGAGTTTATCTTGCAACTGTCCTCAAGTTTAATACATTTTGCTGGACCACATGGTAAAGAATCCAATTAACCAAATATGTGGCTAAGTTATTCTCTCTGCTCAGAGGGAAACACACACACACACACACACAAAATGATTGTGAGAACGTGAGGATGGGTGAAAAAGGTAAAGGGGGAAAAATTAGTGAGAATGTTTGATATCTTGATCTGGGGAATGGTTACATACAAGTGTACACACATGTCAAAATTCATTGAGCTGTATGCTAAGATTAGTGCATTTTACTATATGTACTTCAACTTCAAAAATGATTTTTAAAAAGCTTTCAAGACAAAAAAAGGTTTAAAATAACAATAACATTTTCTATATGTGATGAATTATTTCCAAGAATTACTGCTGAATAGAAAGAAGTTTTAAATGTTTTACAATGTGCTAAACCTGACTCCAGTTAATTTGAACTCCTCCAGGAAAAAATCAAGTTTAAAACAGAACAAATCAGAATTAAGATATAACATTCTGAGATGTCAAATATGAACTATGTATTTCTTCCCAAATTATGGTCTAAACTCACTGGAAAAATAACACCCTATCAGTTTAACACTATTTAAAATAAAAGTGATGAGAGAGAGAAAGGGCTATCCCTCGGCAAAGGTAGTGAGGAAAAAGGCTGCTTTTTTTAATCTGTAATTCTAAAAACCTACTTTTGATACTGAAAAAGTTTTTCAGAGAAATGCATACTAATCTGTGTCACACATACAGTCAGTGTTTCCTCTTAACAGAAATAAATGGTCCTTTCCCAATACCGTCTGGCATAACTCCTAAGTTTGTATTGGGGAGAAAAAAAAACCAAACTTCAAAAGTTGCTTCTGAGCCTGTTTCAGTACTGTTGTCCCTTTAAACCTTTAAAGACATCACTGTCATTTTTAAACAAACACACAGTAAAATATTTTATCAGATACCAATACTCTGATTAAAAAACACTATTTTTCTCCTTCTTGAGAGAAAATGGTGAAAAGTCTACATTCTGAGGAAGTCTTAAAAGTCATTTACCCATCTACCGAGTTGGATATTATACTGGACTGCCACTTATAGGACAGAGTCACATTAATCTTCCACTAAATCTTCCTTTCTAATTCTTCACGAGGCAGAGAAGTATTGAAAAAGGACAATTCCTCAATGGACAAAGATCAGATAAGAAACCTTAGAATCCCTCTGCTGCCAGTTTAAGGTTGCTTAATTTATCTCCTTCAGTAAGACTTAGTGATGAAAATATACACAGCCCATTTGACTATTTGGGAATAATCAGTATACTCCTTTCCAAAAGGTATACATTTTCCCATTTCAAATGCAACTTGACTCTGAAAACATTGCAAAAATGGAAGTTCCATGAAATGACAATGAGGTATTCTGAGCAGCCAGCTCATTATTCAATCAAGAATTCTGCATGATCATAAAGCACGCACCATCTGTTTCAATGGATCTTAATTATGTTATCAGCTGAAATTCCAAATTGTAAATTGAACAATGACTAGTGCAAAAACCTGATAATTTTCTCAATTTTTTTTCTGCCTGCAAATACTGTTTATAAAGCAGGAGAGCACAAATAATACCATTCCTGATGTATGAGCTAAATCTGTAAACTAATATATAAATGTACTACACTATAATACTAGCATTTACCATTTCCAGGAAAGGTAAACATTAATGCCTCTCTGCATGTGCATTATAAAAGGAGTAAAATAAGTAGGTTCCCCAAAGCAGACTATCTTCAAATTCCAGTAGTTGTTGTTGGCAATAGTTTCATTCATAAGAGCAATATTTGAGAATAAAATAGTATCTATCCAGGCTTTTTAATGAGTTTCAGGTAAGGCAAGCTTTCTAGTTATATGGTATTTATGTCAATTACTAAGTATACAGAACTAAACTATTAAAACCATAGATTAGAAAGGAGCTTTCTTTTTGATCTTCTTTTTAAACATAGAAGGACACTTTTTATCAATCATCACCTTTATTTATTCCCAGATATATATCCAATATAATTTTGTGTGGCATATTTACATTATGGTCATCAGGTGAATATCCAAAGAATTTTTTTAAACAAAGAAAAGGTCAATTTTTACTGACATCCAAGGATAAGGAAAATTTCACCCCCTGCATTTCATCAGCATTTAACTCTTCTCTGTTAGTTTCAATCAGGAGCATTTTAAATTACAACAAAAACTGAATCAGGTTGTAGCAACTGTGTTTAAAGTCAACATATTTCCACTTAAATGAAATTATGAATTTAGGGTTTTGATTCATTTTTATGTAATACATGAAACCTAAGATATATTTACATGTGAGTATTTGCAATGTAGAAAAAGCAGATGGAGCAGTCAGGAAGGCATAAAATGTCTACCTCTAGTCCAAAGATCATGTAACACTTTTTAAATAGGTCTGCTAAATCTGTGTTCTGCAGTGGAGGGACAAAGTTGGCCAACACTGACAGATCATGGCCTTCTAAAGATCTTCTGGTGAAAATACATACAAATCAGGCTAGTTTTATAGTCTGTAGTATTTTTAAATATCTAATTTGGCATTCACGTTTATTTTGCCATTAAAAATGCAGGCAATAATGGCCAATTAAAAAGATGTCATTCAAAATGAACAAGAGAAATAACATGAACTATATTTTTAATAATAAAGCTTTTTTATTGGGGGGTAGTCAAGCTTGACAAAGATGGAAAGTAAATAAAAATAAAAATATTTAACACAAAGAATGAATTACAATACAAATTGAAAACACTTAAATTTTTAAAAAACCACTCATTAAGGAAGATCTGAAATTAACAAAGAAATATAAGCTATCTAAGGAAAATGGTTTTGTTTTGATTTTTAATTGGTGAACTTATTATTTTCTATACAAACAAAAACCCCAGGCAAAACCATAGGCTCTTTAAGTACTTATTTTATTCTTAATAACCTGTAGCACCTTAAATTTAAATTACTTTCCTTTGCTTTTAAGTCATGGAAGGTTTTAGCAACAACTTGGATTGTACTGCTCAGTGCTCAGATGTTATTTTAGAATAACAAATACTATTTATTCCTAAAACTTAACTCCACTCTTCCTTTATTCAATAATCCTGCCTTCACATACCATTGCCAACTCATTATTTTAGCAAACACAGCATAATACTTACTATATATTCTAGCTCTCTAACCATAACATAATGTCCCCAAAGTTGTAGTGAATTAGGAGCTCCTACGTAAGGACTTCAACTATTAACACTTCCTTCTGCATTAATACAACTAAAGTAACCTGCGACAAGTTCAATAATATTCATTCCAGGACTATACTTCTTTTAAAAGAACTCTCCCCCAACCCTGGAGTAAGACAATCAAGATTAAGGAGCTGATGGCTAAGTCTTGACAGAGGAAGCAATCGAATTGATAAATAATTGAAGTTACTTGGAAATTATAAAAACTATCTTCAAAAAAAACACTATCTTCATCACTTCATCACTTGTTAGATTAATTGGGTGACTTTATAGGAGGACTTACTGAAAGTGGGAAAACTTGTCAGAAAGAATGAGTGTTTCAGAAAGCAAAACTGTGTATGAGATAAAGAACACTGGAAATGGTAAATACAAAAATCTTTTTGCTCATTTTGGATTTCTTTAAAACAATAGTGGTTGTCTTGGGCTGGCAGGAAGATAAGCCTCTTCACTACTTTCCATTTCAGGACCTTAAAAGCCCACAGTGAATAGGGAGTACTTACTAGATGCCCTTCTTTTGCTGCGTCAGATCTGCCCTCCAATCTGCTCTGTGTATCTGACAGCTGACCTGTATGGTCACATCAGAAAGCTCCCTTGCCCTCGATATTCTAGCTAATATTGCTGATCGGAAGTACTACAGAGTTCTAGGAATTTGGAAAAAAACATGAGGAAAGAGGTTGGAGTATTTCTTTTCACATCCTCCCTGCAGGGAAATAATGAAGTAGCAATTTCTCATAAACCATTATAATTGAAATAATGAACCAAATGCCTAAAGAAATAGAAAAAATTTTCCAGTGATACACAGAACTAAACCAGAAATAAAATTCTTGTCATTATCTAGTCTTTTAAAAACCCTCAATAATACACTCTTTATCTTTTTTTTTGAAGGGGGGAGAAAATGGGAATTCTTTTTAGCTTATAGCTAAATATTTTATGGTATATTAGGCTATACTATATTTATTACTTAATGTAAGCTATGGCTTAGATAGTATTATAAAACAAATTAGGACTTAGTAGCAGCACATTCTAAATACTGATAAAGGTTAATTACCTATTATTTAGTATCTAAATTTGGGGTGATTTATAGCCAGTCATTTACTTTAATTTCAATAAATGTCTTAAGAAAACTTAAATATTACTTCAATTAATCACAAATACCTTAACAAAAATACCTTAAGAAAACATAACATTCAGTAAAAGGCATAATCATTCAAAGCCACCAAAGCAAGTACATATCTTACCTTAGCTTAAAATCATACAGCACTCTTTAAACCAAGAAATAGCTCTATGTAATTACTGAAAGAAACAGCAACTACACTTACAGGGATGATTTTACATTACCTTTTCATAATAGAACTGGGTAAAACCCACAAATATTAACACAACTAAATATGAAGATTATATGTGACATACCAAAATCAATAATGCAGTAGAATTTTAAAAATATAAATATAGATGGGTGGGTCTTTTTTTTTTTTTTACCTGTTTTGCAATTTCTCTTAAACAGGCTACTCCTTGTTCAAAATTAGGGAAAGCTACTGAGCCATACTTTTGGTATTCAGGGACTGGTCTGATTTTTATTGTAGCTTCTGTTATCACACCAAGAGTTCCTGAAAAAGAAGGGGGAATAATCCAATATATCACATGCCAATAATCTAAGTCATATTTATATCTATTTTATCTATTTATTCTATCCAATTTGTATTTAATCTATCCTCTGAGGGGAATAATTACTACTCAAGTCATTTTAGAAAAACAACTAAGCAAATTTTATAATTTATTTAAAAAAAACAAAAGTTTTTAGAATACATTTTTCTAGTTATATAGAAATTATTTTAAAACATTTTTAAGGTAAGCTTTCTCCAAGGTTAGTTTTAAATAGTTTTTAAAGCATTACAACTTACTAAAAGAAAAAAATTTGAAAAGCAGCAAGTTTTTATATCTCACATGCATTCTGACAAAAGTATATTTTGATATTTGTGTCTATTTTTACTGTGAGAACAATATATTGGGGCAAAAGGAACCTAACCTTTCAAGAGAACTGAAGATGACAGAAGAAATTACAGGGACTATTTCTTGCCTTTTTTTCCTAAGAAGACATACAAAGGAAAGACAAAGGCAATACTGAGATGAGATGCCTTGTAAGACACAGAAAAAGATATTTCAGAGACAAAGTGGTTATCCTAAATATCTAGCAATAGGACCACCAATGAAACAAATGTTCTTTTATTTTTCACATGGAAGAGAAGGGAACAAATCAGAGGAAAAAAAACAAGATAAATATAACTACATGATCTAAACAGTCATGTTAAAATATTTTAAAGGATATGGTTAAAAACAATTGTATTCACAAAGCCAAGCTTTTCAAATCAGTGGTTTCTGATAAGTATATGTCACTATTAATACTATAAAATTTTCTTAATCATGAAGGAAAGAGCAAAGAAAAAGGGAAATCTTTGAAATTATAGAAGTTAACTACAACACTAGAAACGAACTAAAACTATCACAGAAATCAAAGCTTCTAATAAGTGTATAATATACCTAAAATGTCAATATATAATACAAGATGAAACACTACTGTGAGTCCATAAAAAGAAAATTAAATTAGATTAAAATATGTTCATAGCATATTCTGGACACTGCATATAAACGGAATCTTACAATACATGGCCTTTTGTAAGTGACTTTTCATTTCAATGATGCATGCTTTCAAGGTTCATCCCTGCTGTAGCAGCCATTAGGAATTCATTCCTTTTTAACTGCCCAATATTATACACCACTGTACGGTATAACTCATTTTGTTTATATGTTCATCAGTTGACGGACATTTGGTTTTGTGCTTAATTTTTTTATACTAAATCACCTGTTTATTATGAAAGGATACAACTCAGGAATAGGCAGATGGAAGTGAGGCATAGCACAAAGTATGGAGGAAGGGGTGCAGAGTTTCCATGCCCCCTCCAGACGCACTACCCTACCAGGACGACTTCCATGTATTCGCCAAACCAGAAGCTCTCTGAAAGCCATATTTTAGAGATTTTTATGGAGGCTTTGTCACATAGGTATGATCAATTAAATCACTGGCCATTGGTGATTAATTCAAAGTCTAGCTCCTCTCCCCTCCCCAGAGGTCAGGAGATGGGGGATAAAAGTTCCACTATAAATACACATGCACAGATTTTTGTGTGGACATATGTTTTCCTTTCTCTTTGACACAAACATAAAGACTTTCTTAATTTTGGAAAAACCTTTGATCTTATTCCATATAATAGTTCTCAACTACCGACCTTTTCCTGAGGCTATGTTCCAGGCAAGCATGGGGGCAGGGGAGGAGTGCTTCACTTGTTGCATGTGGCCTTAACTGGTGGGGCAGAGGCTCTATGAGTGGTGCACTGATAGTGAGGTCCCAATCACCCTTGCCATGGCTTGTAAAGGGCTAGTATCCCACTGGAAGAAACAGACCAAGAAGACCTACTTCCCTTCCCCTCAGTACTCAGCTACTAAGGCAGGGATGTCCTCAGAGAAGAGCATGCAAATTGTTTCCTGTACCCAAGTCCAACCTCCACAGCCATAAAACACTTGCTAGTTTCTTTCCAAAGAAAATTATCTGCAACAGCGTATGGAGAAGTTCAAGCTAAGAACCATTCTTGAAAACAGAGGAAGATGTGCTTTAAAAAAAAAGGCAATTAGGAGGACACAGGTACATTTATTGGAGATACAGGCAACACTGTAGGCCAACAAGGTTTGCCTGGTCTACACAGTAAACCTACTGGAGACACAGGCAGTACAGAGAACCCTAACCAGGCTCAGAAACAATCTCAAACACTAACCTAAAGAACTATGGTTTCTGAGGATTTTTTTTTATGGTATATGGTATATGAATTATATCTCAATAAAGCTGTTTTAAAAAAAGGAATGACCAATATAAGTTATTTAATTCTCAAAACGAACTCCAAATGAAATTTCAGAGTCACCAGCTACACATTTACAAATAGGGATATTTTTAGACATAGATAGAGTCTAAAAGAACTTCAAAACCTTTGCCAGAGAAGAGGCAAAAGGCTGACAGGTAAACTATTAGTACTATGCTGTCTCCTCATGCACCAGCAAAGAATTAGCTATCACACCTATTCTTTCTTACCAAGATTTAAAAGTTGTTAATTTTCCTACCACTCTATTACCATCCCTAAACTTATTTGTAATTCTTTCTATTCTTTTCAACATTTTTACAAGTATGTGGTAATCATGGAATTAACATTTCATGTTGAAAGTTGTTTCTACAAATAAATTCTAGTCTGTCAGCCATATACTCCTAAAGACATGAATAATCTTATCTGTTTATTCTAACCTAATCACAAACTACAGAAAACTTTAATGAATACTTGCTGAAAATCAAAAGTCACCAGATTGAAATTCATAAAGGAAAACAAGGAAGGTATAAGCCTTTCTTTTAGACAGGAAAATATTCTTTTTAAAACTAAACTCCAATTTCCCAGGTTTTTGTGAAATATTTCCTTACATCTAAGAAATGAAGCCATTTGAAAATAGTTCTTTGAAATACATCATATAATATACTCTAAACATAATCAAATCTAAATACAACCTAAATATAATCCAAAGAAAAAACCTGGGAACAATTTAAATGTCAGTCTATGATGGTCTGTTTAAATACAGCAAAGTATGTTCAAGGAATGGAATATCAGGCAGTTGTCAAAAAGAATGAAGTGGCTCTAAAAGTGATGATATGGAATAAGGTTTATAAAACTAAATATAAAGCAAAGGGCAGTAAACTCTGATTTGAGTTTTTAAAATATTTGCATATATGCTTAAATACACCAATACTGTTTACTCTGAGAAAAGTAGATGCCCGGAACACAGGAACAGGACAGGAGGCAGATTTTTTTCATCCTTCAGTTGTCTTTGATTTTTAATACATGTTTATACATATATTAATTTTGTACATGTGTTTATTTAAAATTTTTATTTTAAAAAATATATATATTAAAAAGACTCCGAATAGTCAAAGAAATCAGAAGGAAGAATAAAGCAGGTGGGATCTCGCTTCCCAACTTCAAGCCCAACTACAAAGCCACAGTAATCAAGACAATTTGGTACTGGCACAAGAACAGACCCACAGACCAGTGGAACAGAAAAGACGGTCCAGACATAAACCCAAGCATATATGGTCAATTAATATACGATGAATGAGCCATGGATATACAATGGGGAAAATGACAGCCTCTTCAACAGCTGGAGTGGTCAAAACTGGAGAGCTACATGTAAGACAATGAAACTGGATTACTGTCTAACTCCATAACAAAAGTAAACTCAAATGGATCAAAGACCTGAATGTAAGTCATGAAACCATAAAACTCTTAGAAGAAAACACAGGCAAAACTCTCTTGAATATAAACATAAAAACTTCTTCATGAACATATCTCCACTGGCAAGGGAAACAAAAGCAAAAATTAACAAGTGGGACTATATCAAACTAAAAAGCTTCTGTACACCAAAGGACACCATCAGCAGAACAAAAAGGCATCCTACCATATGGAAGAATATATTCATAAATGACATAGCCGATAAGGGGTTTACATCCAAAATAAAGAGCTCACACACCTCAACAAACAAAAAGCAAATAATCCAATTAAAAAATGGGCAGAGTATCTAAACAGACAATTCTCCAAAGAAGAAATTCAGATGGCCAACAGGCACATAAAAAGATGCTCCATATCGCTAGTCATCAAACAAATGCAAATTAAAACAACAATGAGATATAACCTCATACAAGTTAGGATAACCAACATAGAAAAGAATAGGAACAACAAATGCTGCTGAAGATGTGGAGAAAGGGGAACCCTGCTCCACACTGCTGGTGGGAATGTACACTAGCTCAACCATTGTGGAAAGCAGTATGGAGGTTCCTCAAAAAACTAAAAATAGAAATACCATTTGGGTATTTCCAGGAAATCCACTTCTAGGAATTTACCCTAAGAATGCAGGGTCCCAGATTGAAAAAGACATATGCACCCCTATGTTTATTGCAGCACTATTTACAATAGCCAAGAAATGGAAGCAACGTAAGCGTCCATCAGTAGATGAATGGATAAAGAAGATGTGGTACATATACGCAATGGAATATTATTCAGCAATAAGAAGAAAACAAATCCTACCATTTGCAACTACAGGGATGGAGCTAGAGGGTATTATGCTCAGTGAAATAAGTCAGGTGGAGAAAGACAAGTATCAAATGATTTCACTCATCTGTGGAGTATAAGAACAAAGCAAAAACTGAATGAACAAAACATCAGCAGACTCACAGAACCCAAGAACAGGCTAAAAGTTACCAAAGGGAAAGGGACTGGGGAGGATGGGTGGGAAGGGAGGGATAAAGGGAACAAGAGGCATTACGATTAGCATACGTAATATAGTGTGGGGGCACGGAGAAGGCTGTATAGCACAGAGAAGACAAGTAGTGATTCTATAGTGCCTTACTATGCTGATGGACAGTGACTGCAGTGGGGTATTAGTGTGGACTTGATAATGGGGGGAATCTAGTAACCACAATGTTGCTCATGTAATTGAATGTTAATGAGAACAAAATAAATAAATAAATAAATAAATAAATAAATAAATAAATAAATAAATAAATAAATAAATAAAGAGAGAGAGACAATATTCCCTCTTAGGTTGGGTACAAAATTTGTCTCTCTATTATATATCTTATTAATTATGTAATTTAAGCACTCTCTATACTTCCCCCTTTTTTTCCCCATGTATTTACTTATTAAAGAGGATATATTAAAACTAAAAAAAAAAAAGAGAACCACATAGTTCAAACCCATGTTGTCCAAATGTCACCAGTACTTCTTTATTATTTATCTTTCTATGTGTGAATATTTGAATATTACCTCCTCTCCTTGATTACAAATTTCTTGAGCTTTAAATCCCAACCAAGTACCAAACATACTACTCTGCATAGGGTAAATACTCAATAAATACTGAAAAAATATATATATATATAAAATTATAGATGGCGGCATGAGAGGTGAGACAGAAGCTTCCCCTAAAAATGCATATAATATGAAAATATAATTAAAACAACTAATCCTGAAAGAGCAACAGGAAAGAGGGCTGCACCAAACTGTATCATCTGGAGAAAAGAATAAACATCATGGTATCAAAGCCCGCTTGGGCCCAAGCCCTTCCCCCATCCCTGCTCACTGTGGGGAGGAAGAGAAACAGAGCAAGGAGGGAGTGGAGGCCTGGGATTGCTGAATAGCTAACTCTGGAGATCTGCTCTGGGAGCACAAACCTACATTTCATGGTGCTTGCAGTGTACTCTCGTCATTAGGGAGTTGGAAAGCTAAGACAGACAGAACACCTGGAGAGACTGAGATTCCAGTCACCTGTGGAAATTAGGGATCCATATCCAGCTGCTCTACGACAAAAGAAAGGTGGACAGTCTGAGAGACTTCCTAACAGCAACAGGGCTACTAAAGGGGCAACGACTGCACAGAGCTTACTACTCAAGAGAAAGGACAGGTAGACAAAATTGTCCGGGTGCACTCTGCCCAGCAGGGTGGGAACTTTCTCGATCTTCAGGCGCTCCAGCTCCCTGGCTGGCTACACAGCTCCAAAGACTCCCTCTGTGATAGGCAGACTACTGTACCTTTCTCCCAGCCAGACCCACCTGGCTCACAAACTGGTAAACCCTACCCTGGCATTAGGCCAGCCAGAGGGAAGCCCCATCTACAGCAACTACCAACGCAAAGCATAGAGGCTTATACCTGTGTGCTCAGCCCACTGGTTCTGCCAGTGGAAGAGGCATAACAGCTGGGAAGCAGGGAACAGCTTTTTCCTCCCTGCAGGGACCAATATCACTCCCCTGCGATCCCCAACATTGCTTCAGGGGCTGAGCAGCTCCAGAGTGGAGCTTCTAGGCACTAGAGGGCGCCATATACAAATATGAAATGCCAAAGAAACCTGGTTCAAAGTAAAGTTATGAATACAATCCCAGAGAAAGATCAAAAAAATCAACTTCATGAATCTTCCCGAAAGGGATTTCAAAATAAAAATCATTAAGATGCTCATGGAAGTATAGAAAAATATTCAAGAACTCAGGAATGAATTCCAGTTGGAGATCCAATCATTGAACAGCACAATGGAGAGCATTAAAAGCAGATTAGATATGGTGGAGACGATAAATGAAATAGAAATTAGAGAAGAGGAATACAAAGAAGCTGAGGCACAGAAAAAAAAAGGATCTCTAAGAATAAAAGAATATTGAGAGAACTGTGTGATCAATCCAAACGGAACAATATTTGCATTTTAGGGGTCCAGAAAAAGAAGAGAGAGAGAAAGGGATTGAAACTATCTTTAAGGAGGTAATTGCTGAAAACTTCCCCAATTTGGGGACGGAGATAGTTTCTAGGCCATGGAGATACACAGATCTCTCAATACAAGGGACTCAAGAAAGACAACACCAAAACATACAGTAATTAAAATGGCAAAGATCAAGGATAAGGACAGACTGTTAAAAGCAGCCAGAGAGAGAAATAAGATCACATAAAAAGGAAAGCCCATCAGGCTATCAATAGACTTCTCAGCAGAAACCTTAACATGTCAGAAGGGAGTGGCATGATGTATTTAATGCAATGAAGCAGAAGGGCCTTGAACCAAGAATACTTCATCCGGCAAGATTATCATTTAAATTGGAAGGAGGGCTTAAAACAATTTCCAGATAAGCAAAACCTGAGAGAATTTACTACCAAAAACCACTTCTATAGTGTATTTTGGAGGGACTGCAATAGATGGAAGTGTTCCTAACGCTTAATAACTGTCACTAGCAGTAATAAAACCACAGTAAAGAAAATAGAAGAGTTAATTACTAAGCAAATGTGAAATTAAATCAACTATCCACAAAGTCAATCAAGGGATAGATAAAGAGTACCGAATATGCTACCTAATATATAAAGAATGGAGGAGGAAGAAAAAAGGAGAAGAAAAAAAGAATCTTTAGATTGTGTTTGTAACAGCATATTAAATGAGTTGTTAGACTGTTAGATAGTAAGGAAGTCAACCTTGAACCGCTGGTAAGCACGAATCTAAAGCCTGCAATCACAATAAGTACATACCTATTGATATCACCCTTAGTGTAAATGGTCTGAATGCACCAATAAAAAGACATAGAGTCAATGAATGGATAAAAAAAACAAGACCCATCTATATGCTGCCTACAAGAGACTCACTTTAAAACCAAAGACATACACAGACTAAAAGTGAAGGGATGAAAAAAGATATTTGATGCAACTAATAGGGAGAAAAAAGCACAGGTTGTAATACTTGTATCAGACAAAATAGACTTCAAAACAAAGAAAGCCACAAGAGACAAAGAAGGACATTACATAATGATCAAGGGGTCAATCCAACAAGTTTTAACCATTATAAATATCTTTGTGCCCAACACAGGAGTACATACATATGTGAAACAAATACTAACAGAATTAAAAGGGGAAACAGAATGCAATCCATTCATTCTAGGAGACTTCAACACTCCACTCACTTCAAAGGACAGATCAACCAGACAGAAAATAGGTAAGGACACAGAGGCACTGAACAACACATTAGAGCAGATGGACCTAACAGACATCAACAGAAGGCTACACCCAAAAGCAGCAGAATACACATTCTTCTCAAGTGCACATGGAACATTTTCAAGAACAGATCATATACTAGGCCACAAAAAGAGCCTCGGTAAATTCAAAAAGATTGAAATTGTACCAACCAGTTTCTCAGACCACAAAGGTATGAAACTAGAAATAAATTACGCAAAGAAAATGAAAAATCCCACAAATGCAAGGAGGCATCACAACATGCTCCTTAATAACTAATGGATCAACAACCAAATAAAAATGGAGATCAAGTAATATATGGAGACAAATGACAATAATAATTCAACACCACAAAATCTGTGGGATGCAGCAAAGGCCATGCTAAGAGGAAAGTATATTGCAATACAGTCCTACCTCTGGAAAGAAGAACAATCCCATATGAACACTCTAAACTCACAATTAACAAAATTACAAAAAGATGAACAAATGAGGCCCAAAGTCAGTAGAAGGAGGGACATAATAAAGATTAGAGCAGAAATAAAATCGAGAAGAATAAAACAATAGAAAGAATCAATGAAAGCAAGAGCTGGTTCTTGGAGAAAATAAACAAAATAGATAAACCCCTGGTCAGACTTATCAAGAAAAAAAAGGGAGTATACTCACATAAACAGAATCAAAAATGAGAAAGGAAACTATGGACACAACAGAAATACAAAGAATTATTAGAGAATACTATGAAAAATTATATGCCAACAAACTGGATAACTTAGAAGTAAAGGACAACTTTCGAGAAAAATACAACCTTCCAAGGCTGACCAAGGAGGAAACAGAAAATCTGAACAGACCAATTACCAGCAACGAAATTGAATTGGTAATCAAAAAACTACCTAAGAACCAAAGCCCTAGGCCAGATGGCTTCACCGCTGAATTTTATCAAACATTTAGTGAAGACCTAATACCCATCCTCCTTAAAATTTTCCAAAGAGTGTACGAGGAAATACTTCCAAACTCATTCTATCAGGCCAGAATCATTCTAATAACCAAAACTAGGCAAAGACACCACAAAAAAAGAAAATTACAGACCAATATCCCTGATGAACATACATGCAAAAATACTCAACAAAGTATTAGCAAACCAAATTAAAAAATATATCAAAAAGATTATTGATCATGATCAAGTAGGATTTATTCCAGAGATGCAAGGATGGTACAACATTTGAAAATCCATCAACATCGCCCACCACATCAACAAAAAGAAAGACAAAAACCACATGACTCCATATATGCTGAAAAAGCATTTGACAAAATTCATCATCCATTCATGATAAAAACTCTCAAGAAAATTAATATAAAGGGAAACTACCTCAACATAATAAAGGCCATATATGACAAACCCACAGCCAACATCATACTTAACAGTGAGAAGCTGAAAGCTTTTCCTTTAAGATAGGGAAAAAGACAATGATGCCCACTCTCCCCACTTCTACTTAACATATAGTACAGGAGGTCCTAGCCATGGCAATCAGACAACACAAAGAAATAAAAGGTATCCAGATTGGCAAGGAAGAAGTTAAAACTGTCCCTGTTTGCAGATGACATAACATTGTACATAAAAAACCCTAAAGAATCCACTACAAAACTAGTAGATCTAATATCTGAATTCAGCAAAGTTGAGAGATACAAAATTAATACACAGAAACCTGTTGCATTCCTATACACTAACGACGAACTAGCAGAAAGAGAAATCAGGAAAGCAATTCCATTCACAATTGCATCAAAAAGAATAAAATAACTAGCAATAAATCTAACCAAGAAAGTAAAAGACCTATACTCTGAACACTACAAGACACTCATGAGACAAATTAAAGAAGATAAGAATAAATAGAAACACATTCTGTGCTCATGGATAGGAAGAATTAATATTGTTAAAATTGCCACCCTGCCTAAAGCAATCTATAGATTCAACGCAATTCCTATCAAAATACCAACAGCATTCTTTAATGAACTAGAGCAAATTGTTCTAAAATTCATATGGAACCACAAAAGACCCCAAAAGCAAAAGCAATCCTGAGAAGGAAGAATAAAGCTGGGGGGATTATGCTCCCCCACTTCAAGCTCTACTACAAAGCCACAGTAATCAAGACAATTTGGTACTGTCAGACCGGTAGACCAATGGAACAGACTAGAAAGCCCTGATATAAACACAACCATATACGGTCAATTAATATATGATAAAGGAGCCATGGACATACAATGGGGAAATGACAGCCTCTTCAACAGCTGGTGTTGGCAAAACTGGACAGCTACATGCAAGAGAATGAAACTGGATTATTGTTTAAACCCATACACAAAAGTAAACTCAAAATGGATCAAAGACCTGAATGTAAGTCATGAAACCATAAAACTCTTAGAAGACAACATAGGCAAAAATCTCCTGAATCTGAGCATGAGCACCTTCTTCCTGAATGTATCTCCTCGAGCAAGGGAAACAAAAGCAAAAATGAACTCATGGGACTACACCAAACTAAAAAGTTTCTGTGTGGCAAAGGACACCATCAGCAGAACAAAAAGGCATCCTACAGTATGGGAGAATATATTTGTAAATGACATATCCGACAAGGGGTTAACATCCAAAGTATATGAAGAACTCACACACCTCAACATCCAAAAAGCAAATAACCCAATTAAAAAATGGGCAGAGGATATGAAGAGACAATTCTCGAAAGAAGAAACTCAGATGGTCAAGAGACACATGAAGATGCTCCACATCAGTAATCATCAGGGAAATGCAAATTAAAACCACAGTGAGATATAACCTCCCACCAGTAAGGATGGCCAGCATCCAAAAGACTAAGAACAACAAATGCTGACAAGGATGCAGAGAAAGGGGAACCCTTCTACACTGCTGGTGGGAATGTAAGCTAGTTCAACCATTGTGGAAAACAATATGGAGGTTCCTCAAAAAACTAAAAATAGAAATACCATTTGATACAGGAATCCCACTCCTTGGAATTTACCCAAAGAAAAGGAGTTCTCAGACTCAAAAAGACATATGCACCCCTATGTTTATCACAGCACTATTTACATAGCCAGGATATGGAAGCAACCTATGTGTCCATCAGTAGATGAATGGATAAAGAAGATGTAGTATCTATACAGAATGGAATACTATTCAGCCATAAGAAAGAAACAAATCCTACCATTTGCAACAACATGTATGGAGCTGGATGATATTATTCTCAGTGGAATAAGCCAGGTGGAGAAAGACAAGTGCCACGTGATTTGCATCATTTGTGGAATAGAACAACGAAGCAAAACTGAAAGAACAAAATAGTAGCGGACTCACAGTCTCCAAGAAGGGACCAGTGGTTACCGAAGGGGAGGGGTGTGGTAGGTTGAGCCGGGAGTGATTGAGGGGTATTATGTTTAGTACACATGGTGTGGGGGATCACGGGGAGAACAGTGTAGCACAGAGAAAGCAAACTGTGAATCTGTGGCATCTTACTACACTGATGGACAGTGACTGCAATAGGGTGTGGGTGGGGACTTGATAATATGGGTAAATGTAGTAACTACATTGTTTTTTCATGTGAAACCTCCATAAGAATGTATATCAATAATACCTCAATAAAAAATTAAATATATATATATTAGGAAACTTTAAAATTCTAAATCATCTAAGGTACTGGTGAAAAGAGACCATGTAGGCTTTATGTTTTTGCATATTGCCTCATATGTAGAGTGGGCACTCTAAAGCAGTAAAAGCTAGACTTTACATTACTGCACGGTTAATGAAATGACCAAAGTGAGTCAGTGCAACTATCCAGCTATGAGTTCTACAGGGGTCCCATTGTGAAAGTAAATCTATCCAGGATTTTCAAAGGGCAGCTTCCATTCAAACCTATATTCAAATAAGCCAATCACAAATGCACATACCTAAACTCACTTCATAAAAGGTTCATTTCTATTGGGTTTTATTGTATTTATTGATTCCTTTGCTCTGGGAATATTATGTCAGTAGAGTAATATAAAACTACTAAAATTACTTATGACTTGATTTATGCCCATTATACCAATATTTTATACCCACTTTATATAACTTTTTACAAATAACTTCATGACAATGTGACATCACAGAGACTTACATATCACATTCTTTTCTTTGTTTCAATAAGAAACTTGCAGTAAATTTAAGAATTTTGTTTTATAATTTTCAAATATAAAGTTTGTCTTCAACAAAACTGAAACCTATTACTATTTGATATAAAATGCAAGTATTTGCTTTAAGTAAATAGAATCTTTCATAATTTGAAATATACTTTCAGGTGATTCCAGGACTAAGAAGAATGGCAGTCATTTAATTCTGAATCTTCCCTCTCCCTCTACTTTTCCCCCCAAAAATCATAAAAATCAACAAGGAAGAAAAATAAACACCATACAGGACCTACACTTTCAACATTACTAGATGAAAAACCCATAACCTTCAAATTTCCTTTAAGTAGAGATAAAAAAAGAAAAGTTCCAATAGACTTGTATCTACAGCCTTCCAGCTGCTGCAAGCTTGTAAGAGCAGAATGTGATTAAGGGCCGGCTCAAAACTTGCCAGAAGCCTAGATGAAATCAACCCCAGAAAGCAAGTGCAACAAAAATGCCAAAGGCCCTAGCCATGGGGAGGATCTGAAAACGGAAGGAATCACAGTGGGCCCCTTGGAGAACCAAGGGGAGTATCTTTGGGGGAGCATCACAGAGAAGTGTGGCACTCCTTGGGGACAAGGCAGCAAAGAGAAAGAATGAAATAAGAGAGAAATTAAAAAACATATAGAAATAAGAGAATAACAAGACATGGCATGCATTCTCCATCAAAATACCACTATCCATAGAACAAACAGCACAAAAGAGGGTAGAAGTGACAGGAAGATTTGCAAACTAGGAACCCTTTCCAAGTAAGAAACAGGAACACAAAAAAGCAGATCAAATCCGTAAAAAACAGCTATAGAAAGTAAGAAAAATGTAAATAAAAGCATTTTTGCTGATAAGAAACCAGTCATGATCCTGATGAAAACTGTGATACAACATTTCAAATTGAATTAAATATTGTCAAACAAGCATTTCAGAATATGAAAAACACTTGAATCAGAAATAAAAACATTAAAAACATAAATGGGCAAAAGACAAGATGAAAACGGGAGATGTCCAAACTCAGGAAAGTAGAACAACAACAAAAAATAAATAAATAATTAAAGCTAAGTTAAACAAAGGTATGCAAAGGAGAATACAGACTACTCAAACGAACACTAATAAAGGGCACTGAAGAAAAGCAGAGAAATAACCATGAATGACAACGAAATAAAGAAGTGAAAAAGGATCAGAGAAATATTGGTTGAAATGGGAAAAACAAGCAAAGAACATCAAATATATGTATATATAATGTCCCCGAAAAAGAAAAATCAAAACAATAGAGGAGGAAAAACCCTAATAGTTAATACTACAATCCACAGAGGGAACAAGCTGCAAAGGCAAGAGAATTAGCATTAGATTTTTTCAAAACAACATACAAAAGTAAAGCAACAGCGCAGCAGCATTTTCAAGAAACAAGGAAAGAGAGTGTGATCCATGGATATTGTATATACTCAAGCTGTCTTACAAGCATCAAGGCCATAGAAAAACAGTTTAACATCCCAGAACTCATGAGAAGTACAAATGGACCTTTCCTGAGTAATCTACTAAAGGATGAGATTTATTTAACCAAAAGATAACTAATGAAACTATGTATGACGGCTGAATAAGCATGCCATTTATTTCATTTCAGGGCAAAAGCTAAAACAAAGGTGACTCATGGGTTAGAATAGTAAAAATATGCTTTTAACCATTTTTCAAATAAAATGGCAACTCATTATAAGTTACTAGTAAAGTCCATACATAGGAAAAGAATGCAAAGCATTTCAAATGCTTTGTCTCTTTGTTATAATTTTCATTATGTTAATCATCTGTTAGCATCTACAATGGGAGGAAGCTGCTCATTGAAAAAAAACAGGAAAAATTCATAACACAAAACAAGACAAAATCATTACACTCAATGTGGTTAGTCACGTGGTACTTAGGAGGATGGGAAAATAGAATTTTCATGGTGATGCTTTCAAGGCTGTCATCAAATAAATGAACTAAAGCAAAAGAAAGTATTTTTAAAGCTGAAGGAAAAGTTTATGATTCACATTTAAGGCAGGAGGTTATTAGACAGTTCAAAATACCAGATAAAAATACATATTATAAAAATACATGATTTCACATAAATTTACTTTCTCCTGGCATCTATTAAATTGACTATCCACATAAATACAGAAATAGAGATTAGAGACCATATACACTTCCAAAGATCACTGATGCCAAAATAATAAACAGCCAGAACAATAATAAACTTAACATTTGTTGTGGTACATACTACATGCTTATAAACTGAGCATAATCTCATTTAATCCTCTCAAAAAGCTGATGAAGATGGGTACTTTTATCATCCCCATATTAAAGATGAGGATATTGGGCAATGAGAGGTACCTACTTTACACAAAGTAACAACATGTAAGTTATGGAACCAGACCGAAATTCAGATCTGAAAGATTTCATGGTTCACTCTCCGGATGGCATTTTGCATGTATATTTATAATAAGATTCACTTAAATATAATAATTCACTCTACTTGTAATATATCATTTCTTTGCTTACTTTATTATAATGAGTTTTCCCTCCCTCCATTCATACAATGCTTTACTATTGAGAGAAGTAGTCCAGTCTTCTAGATAAAGTTCAAACTACTTTGAAAATCATAAAAAAATAAATGATCTCTTCAGCCATCTGGTAACCCTTACCACTCTAATCCTAAACCCGCTGGCCACTCCACCCTACAATTAAATCTTATGTTCCAGTTATACTGAAAAACTGGGCAGCTTCACGAGGCAGACTTGGCTGTTTCTTACTTCTAAGACTGTCCACATGGTGCTCTCTGGAGGGCAGCTCCTTCTCCCCCATCTGAAATTATTTTCTCCTTATATTAACCTTCAAGGAACACTTTAGGCATGGTGCCCTTGGGAAAGTTTTCTTAAGCACCCATCATCTATTTCTATCATAGAATGTATCATATTGTATTGCAATGGTCAATTACTATCTGTGCCCTTCAGTGTGCCAGCACTGTCCCTAGCAACCAGAATTTTAAAAATACTAACTGATGGGAGAAGGAAAATATGTGATGTGGTTACTTAAAAAGAGAACTCACAGAGTTGACTCCAACTATGTATATATCAGTAGTTATATTCTTTTAGTTAACTTTTAATATATTAATATAGAAAGTTTCATAATATTTATTAGAGAACTATATTAAAGGAATTTAATATTTTATTTTCCTCATTAAAAATGTAGTTTTTTATAATTCATAGAGAAATATACTGATTGGAAAAGGAGTAAGATAGTAAACTGGTGAGGTATCTTGACAAAGGCTTATCATTGCTTACCATGAAAAGTATCTAAGCTATATACCACTGGTCACCATCTCAACAGTTTATCTCTAGCATATCACTAAGAGACATAGTTTGTTATTTTTCCTTCTTGATGATACTGTCAAAATTTAGAATTTATGCCCTTACATTCTAGTTAGTAATTGTTCTTTTTATCCATGGATATAGCTATATGTTTCAAAAATCTATATCCTTTTTAACAACCTGTATCACCTTCTGAAAGTAGTAATGAGCTCCTATTCTAATTTAGAAAACACACTTATTTTATCTTATTTCTCTGAATTTGAGAGACAGCCCTCTCTGCCATTCTAAAAATTGAAAAATAAGCCCATGTTCATCCTACCCATAAAATCCACAGTACATACATAACAGTTTGAAAAATAGGTGGTGTTTTTCTGATTGGTATAGAAATTAAATGTTTTGCTTAAGATGAAGAATTACATTCAAATCTACCCAGCATTAAGTTAACCAAGCAAAAGATACTATTTAAGTAATGAAAAAAATAAAAGACAAACATAATGTTAAAAGATATGTGAATCAACAGAATTTTAAATTCTACTTCTTCAAAAAATCAAATAGCAGATAACAAATGATATAATAGAAAGGCAAGATACTAAGATAATACTTTATAAACCAGTCCTTTTCCCTAATAATTCAGACAAGATTAGCAAATACTGTAATATATCAAAGCAAACCATTATGAACCCTAATAATATGCTTCCTAAAGTATTGTTTAGAAACTCTAAAATAAAAATAAAACAGCACCTGAGTAATGGGAGAAAAAATAAAAATAACAGCAAAAAGACTGAACTGTCTCTAAAACTATAAAAAAGCAAAATGCAAGCAGAAGTTTTATAAGATGTCCTTATAATAAAAAACTTTATGAAGTATTAAATCAAAGTAATAAAACTTTTTAAAAAATCACCATTCTTTAAATGTATGAAATGTCTTTCTTCCAAAGATCTGATATCACAATATCACAGACTTGCACAAAACTGAATCACTAGCTGGTAATTTTTCATAATAAATTTGCAGTTATATTTACCTTCAGATCCCATGATGAAGTGATGGATATCAGGGCCTGTTGACATACGAGGTCCTTGACAGCTTTTTTCTATTATACCTCTAGGTGTCACCATTTTTATATGAACCACCTGTTTAATACAATACACAATGTAAATTCTAGGTATCTTCCAGTGAATGCTGTGTGTGTACACATCCATATATATGTATGTAAAACACTACTTTTAAAATGTCTGGTTAAGTGATAAAATGATGATGCCCTTCAAGTCTAGTATCTTTTAGTAAGATAAATTTTATGTAACTTTTAAAAAGGGTAAATCATTTTAACTGGTTATTGGTTTAGGTATATTCATCATCTTAAAAACAGGAAAACACATTTCTTTAAACCAAATTTAGTCTAAGGTTATCCATGTGGCAAAGAACTAAAAGATGGAAAAAATAACCATAGTTTTAATAGGTTCATTCTTTCACTTAACAATATTTATGAAGTACTATTGTTCATATCAAGCATTGCTCCAGATGCTTAGTATTTTAAGAAAAAAATTTATTCTTGCCTTGTCACCACATTCAAAGTATCTATTTTGCTCATTTAATAGAGAAGAGTAAAAATAATGAAGTATTAATTATGATCAGGTCAAAATTGGGATGAAGAGGACAATACAGTGAATAAATTAAAAAGGAAGAAAGAATACATATGTGATATATGTGTGAGTTACGTTTCACACAGATAAGATAGTAGTATAATAGGGGAGAGAGTCACTCAAAAATAGTTTCTGAGATATGAATCAGAAATGGTTAGGTAAAAATCTGCATTTTCAGTATGGTTTTTTGACAGACAAATAAAAACTCTATGTATTATTGAAGGAAATAAGCAGAGGACATCAATAAACAATTCACAAAACTTAAAAAAAACTGCCAAAGACTGCATTTTAAGAGTTCACATTCATTAGCAATTAAAAAACTAAAAAAATTAAAAGACAAAAATATACATAAGAAGTCCAGTAAATTAAAGATTCTCATAGTGATAGCGGGAATGACAATTGGCACAAAACTTTTATAGAGCAATTTGTCTGTGAGGATACAAAGACTTAAAAGTGTTTTATCCAACAGTTTAAGCTCAAGGAATGTGGCCCCAAAAATGATTAAAGACGTATGGTAAAGAAATAACTAAAGAGGATATTGTCCCCTTTGTTTTCTGTAATTTTGAAATCAAGAATAATTTACATGTTCATTAATAGGAAATTAATAGCTATGAATTATCAATAGGAGAATTATATGCACTCTGAATATGACAGTGCAAGTCTATGTTCATTTACATGTTTCTATACTGATAACAGTTTCAAGAGCAGATGAAACATACTATGATCCTTTTTACTATTAAAAACCAGATATATACATGCAAATAAATACATTAAGATGTATGCTTATAGTTTATGGCCTTTAAGTATCCCCAAAAAAGGATTAAAATAAATCACATGCTTTAGTAGTACTAAATAGAATCTATAAAATATTTGCTTAACTCTGATAGTTTTTACTAACCTGACAGCAAAAAAAGCAAATTTTCTTCTGAAACTCAGTTTACTTTAATTGCAAAAAGATATATGTGATTTCTGAAATTTTCAATGATAAAAATAGGATAATGTAAACACTTTTAAAGTGTTCATAATATAGATACTTAAAAGTTTTAAGTTGTTGGGCATTAACTATAAAGAATCAATATATTTCATCAAAGATTTGATATTTCTATCAATGAAGATTGAAGACTTGAAAAGCAAAGCTAAATGGTTCTAGGAATAATGTTAGGAACATACTTCAATAGTTTCATAAATTAAACTGACTAGCAAATTATTACCAATTGATAGCAAAAATTTTTTATAGTTAAATTGTTATCAAAATATTGATGATACTAGGGGAACTAACATTTACTAAGCACCTTCTATATACCAGGGACTTGGCTAAAGGTTTTCATTTTATACCCTTTACTCCTTAAATAATTCTACACAGCAGATACCATCTACTTTGCAGAGGAAGAAATGGAAGTTTAGAAAGGTGAACCAGTTCACAAGGTCACACAATTTATCACTGGAAAAGTTACAAATGAAACAAATGATACCTAATTCTTAGCCAGGATGCCCAGTTACACTATTACCATACTAACTCCCAGGGCAAAGGCACCAGATCTGCTAAAACAAAATGATGAGCACATAAAACATTACAGGTCATACTATCACTTATATTTCCAACTGGGCCTTTCAATTCTATATAGAAAACAATTGTTTCAAGAAAAATAAACATAAACTCTCCTAAGGCAAGAAAGTAGCAATGATGAGGTCACCTAAAAATAAATAGACTAAATTCTTGGTAAAGTTGGAGATTGAGGCTCCATAAAGCTTACAAAATAACAGTTATGTATTTTGTAAGTTAGATACTATGAAACATCTATAAAGCTTAAATTTCAGTCACTTGAAAAGGACCACCCTTAGACAATGACCACAGTTGTGTCTTTCAACTGCTTCTATTATATATATAGTCAATGCATAATCAAAAGGGGTATACTTTTGGGGGGAACCCTACATATCCAACTCAATTTTTAAAGGCTCTAATCAGTTAAAAATAATCTCTGTAGACTAATTATTATATAGTAGCTAAAAAACTTTACCAGGTCCTCAATATTGCCATAGATATTCTTCTTCATGCCTGATGCCCGAGTAGATACCCATCCTCCCACAGTGCTGAATTCCAGGGAATCTGGCTCATGACCTGTACAGTAACCACTTTCTTTAAGCTGAAAAACAAAAACATTAATATTTTTCTGGTGAAAATGGTCCCATTTCACACAGACTCAACACATTAACTCTTCCCACATTTATCCAAAAGATTTAAGTTTGTGCCTACTGGAAAACTTTGTAAAAACTGAAAAATATGGGCCAAAAGACAGCTCTATTTTCTACAGCTTCACTAGCCAATCTTACTCCTTACATCCCTTTATTTTAAAGCCCGCTACTCTCCCCACTTTTTTTTTTTCACAAAGAGCCAATTTAAATACTTACAGAGATCAGATTATGCTTAACTGCCAACTTCACCTAAACATTTGCAATAAAGTGCTAGTCTCTTGTTATCCCTACCCTAAGATAATATGCAGCAGGCTGCAAAAAATCTGAGCAAATTGCCTGTACTTAATTCTCTCAAAGAATCATGAGTTTTAATGTACAGCCATCTGGCCAAGTTTCGTGAATGTAATACCATCATTTATTTGTGATGCAGATCATTCATTCCTGTACATTAAATAGTCACTTGTTTCTCATTTTTCTATATTAGCTTGGCTTTGCCATCTGCACAGTACCTGAGATTGAATGGATGCCCTTTACTCTACCAACACCAAAACCATTCCACTGAAATCATTTTAGAGACTCAGCTACCTCATGTCAGACAGTACAGACAACACCATCTGCATACCCACTGTCTACTGCACTCATGCCCATCAATCTGTGTTGACCATTTTGATAGTCATCCAGTTAAGCAACTGCTTCCATTTTTCAAGTAAGCCATGCAGAGACATAGAACATGTTGGCTATGTTTGTATCCATATATTTTAGTATGGTATAAAGTTGTGACCCAAAATTTGGGAGCCCATTAGGTCAAATATAGTTTGTTAGCTTTTGCACACAGGCAACACAAATGATTTTTCTAACTTTACTGCTAGGGAAACAAAATATAAAAAAGACGCCAATTGTTACATAATAGGATTTCTTCACTACATATTCAACATATTTATTTAATTTTAAGAGGTTAATAACCACTCACAAATAAGCAGCTTACATGAATGTTCAATAGGTTAAAATGAAGACTGTCTGACTTTTATATTTCTTCCCTACTCCTGAACAATCTACTCTCAAATGACCACTATTACTCAATTTTTCTGAAATTAGGGGAAGAAAAAGAAAACACATTCATGAAGCACTTAAGTGTGCTAGACACTGAAGAAGTAGTTTTCATATATTCTCATGACAAAATTTCCACATTACCTACACCAAAGCAAATCATTAAATGCACATTTATACTACTTCTATTAAGTACACCCAATATTAGATATTCCATTAATTTGCCTCCTAAGTCTGGTAGGCTATTTTCTTACCTTTTCCAATTATAGGTAGCTATTATAAGCCAGGAATTACATAATAACATAAAAAATGAGGATACAAATTTAGAAAAAAAAGATACTCTCTAAGTTCAGGGCACTCTACCTAGCACACCAATTGTTAAAATCTGACTAACTTCCTACTAGATTAAGTGATGTAAAGGTAACAGTTATGAATCTGAGTTTGAGACTTGTCTTTTATCCTTGCTAGAAAATTTGCATATTACACTATGCTAATATTAATAAGGAACAATTCTTAAAATACACAGTGCTTAATAAATTGTACTATCACCATATATCTTCAGCCACTTTCTCTTTTAAAAATCTTTCTTAATACTGTTAGCTGCTAAGAAAAACCTGCTTAAGTCTGCAGATTTACACATGCACTTAAACCAAATATTCTTTTTTAATAAAATAAAATAAACTCTCTTTCCATCTATTTGCCATGAAGCTCTATGGGGATAGGAACTTTATCTTACTTCTGTATTCCCAGTCAGTATTAAAACAACAAATATTTACTGACTGCTATGTGCTAACTTTCAGGCACAGCACTAAAAAAGCAAATCCTAAATTATAGAACTTGTGTTATACAGATAAAGAAGGGAACTGAAATTAAAAGAAATGTAATTAGATTAAGAGAACAATTAGAAATGTAATGGGAAAAAAAGGAGTAGAGCACAGACGTGCACCTCTACCCAAGTTGAAATAAAAGATACTAGCTTTATCCTCACACCTGAAAAGAATAAAAACAGAAATATGTAAGAAACAAAAGTTTTCAAGTAATAGACATAATCTAACAAAGGACATTCCCTATGAGAAGCAAACTAAGGAAGCGAACACAACTGCCCCAAGATTATTGCTCCAGGATGTGTGGTATAGGGAAAATCCAGGCAGAACTCAACAAATCCTGTGAGCTGAGGAGACTTGAGTCTAGAATTGTGGGAATCCAAGGCATCTAGAGTTCACAAGAGAAAGTTCCAAAGAGGAGAGAGCAGCACAGAGACTGGCAGAGTCCCCACCAAGGAGTCAACAGAGTAACTGAAAAGCACATGCAAGTGAGAAAAGTACCCAGGACCAGAGAAAAAAATAATCTAAAAGGTTTAGAGAACAGTACCAGCACTCACAGAGGGCCAGAAATAATACCTGTTCCCACCAACCTGACTAGAAAAACTTTTACTTAACAGAGCATGAGGTAGAAGGTCATTCCTCAGTAGTGGAAAATGATTAGTTTCAGACTCAGCATTTATCTGAACCTATCTAAAAGATCAAACTGTTTCTAAATAACAACATCCCGAAAAAAAACTCAAGAATATGTATAGAAATGAAAACATCCAAGACCCAATAAGATAATATTCACAATGGCTGGCATATAATAAAAAATTACCAAGAATACAAAGAAGCAAGAAAATATGGCCCATAGTGAGGAAAATAATCATTCTGAGGTGTGTAATCAAAACTGACCCAGAACTAACAGCTGTTAGAATTAGCTAACCAGGACGTGTTAAAAGTTAATTGTAACTGTATTCCATATGCTTAAAAAGTTAAGTAGAGGCATAGAAGACGCAGAAAAACCCAAATTAAAAATCTAGGAAACTAACACAGCTGTTAGAATTAGCTAACCAGGACATGTTAAAAGTTAATTGTAACTGTATTCCATATGCTTAAAAAGTTAAGTAGAGGCATAGAAGACACAGAAAAACACAAATTAAAAATCTAGGAAAATGAAAAACACAATGTTTGAGATAAAAAATACACTTGATGGAACTAAGAGAATATACATAGCAAAATAAAAGATTAGTGAGCTTCAAGAAATGGCAACAGAAAAGAAAATTAAAAGAAAAAGTGAAAAAAACAGTGAACAGTGGAACTTCAAGCAGCCTAGTATGTGAGTAAATAGAGTCCTTAAAGATCAGGTGGACAAGGGCAGAGCAGATATTTGGAGAAATTTCCCAAAATTTTATGAAAACTATAAACCTACAAATCAAAAAAGCTCAATAAATCCCCAACATAAGAAACACAGGGAAAACTACACCAAGGTTCATCAAATCTAAATTGCTGAAACCAGTAATAACAAGAAAATTTTTAAAGTGACCAGAGGAAAAAACCATATTATGTACAGGAACAAAGATAAGAGTAGCATCAGACCTCTTATCAAACAATAAAGTGAGATAACAGTGGAGCAATAGCTTTGTATTACTGAAAGAAAAACAGTCAATCTATAATTCTACACTCAGTTAAAATATCTCTTAAAGGTATAAAAAGGTGACCTCAGACCAAGTAAGTGATTATAGCAAGGTTGCAGGATACACAGTTAATATCCAAAAGTCAACTGCTTTCCTATATACCAACAATGGACAAGTGGAAATTGAAATTAAAAATGTAATATCATTTCCATTAGCAACTCCCCCAAAATGAAACACTTAGGTATAAATACAACATACAAGATCAATGTGATGAAAATTTTGATAGATGAAATCAAAGAACTAAATAAATGGAGATATTCCACAGCTATGGAAGACTCAATATTATTGCCAGGTTCTTCTTAAGTTGATTTATAGATTCAATGCAATCCCAATCAAAATCCTAGTAAGTCATTTTACAAGTACTGACAAACTGATTCTAAAGTTTATATGGATAGGCAAAAGACCCAGAATAGCCAACACAACACTGAAGAACTATGAGCCAGGAATTGGACTGACACTGCCCAACTTTAAGACTAACTATAAAGCTACAGTAATCAAGACACTATGGTATTGGGTAGAAAACACACAAATGGATCAGTGTAACAGAACAGAGAGCCCCCATAAATATACTTAATTTATCTTAGGTAAAGAAGACAACACAATGGTGCAAAATAGTCTCTTTAACAAATGGTGAAACAAATGGACATCCACATGCAAAGAAATAAATCTAAGCATAGACCTTATATCAATCACAAAAATTAACCCAAATGGATCATAGATCTAAATGTAAAATGCTACAATACTATAGCATTTATTATTATTATTATAGCATACATTAAACTATAAAACTAATAAAAGATAATAAAGACAACATAGATGATCTTGGGTATAGCGATGCCTTTTTAGTTACAACACTAAAGACACAATACATGAAAGAAATAATCTATGAGCTAGAGTTCATTAAACCTAAAAACTGCTCAACCCAATTAAAATATGGCCCAAAGACCTTAACACCTTATCAAAAATAGGAAATAATAATATGAAAAGAAGCTCCACATCATATATCAGGGAAAAACAAATTAAAGCATCATGAGCTATTACTGCAGACCTGCATAAATGACCAAAGTCCAGAACAGTGATGACACCAACTGATGGCAAGTATGTGCAGCAGGAACTCGCATTACAATGCTGGTGGGCATCAGCATAGCCACTTACAGCATAAAGCTGTCTCTTCTCACTAAGCAACTTCTGCACAGTGGAGTATACCTTCGACAAAACAGAAAGGCAACTACTGAACAGGAGAATATACAGGAAAATGATACATCTGATACAACACAAAAATAATCTCATAAAACTCAACACCAAAAAAGCAAATAACCCAGTTACACAATAGGCAGAGAACCTGAATAGATGTATTTCCAAATAAGAAACACAGATGCCAACAGATGCATGAAAAGATGCTCAATTGTAACTAATCATTAGGGAAATGCAGATCAAAACCACAGTGAGAAATCACCTCACCAGTCAGAGTAACTAATATCAATAAGACAGGAAATAACAAGTGTTGGCAAGGATGTGGAAAAAATGGAATCCTTGTACACTGCTCGTGAGAATGTAATTGGTACACCCTCTATGGAAAACGGGATAGAGGTTTCTCAAAAACTAAAAATACAAATACCACATGACCCAGTAATTCCGCTTCTGGGATTTACTAAGAAAACAAAATCATTAATTCATAAAGATATATGCAGTCCTATGCTTATCATATTGTTATTTATAATAGCCAAGATATGGAAGCAACCTAGGTGCCCATCAACAGATGAATGACTAGAAAGATGGGGTACATATATACAATGGAATATTACATAGCCATAAAAAATGAAATCTTGCCATCACAACAAAATAGATGGTCCTGGAGGGTGTTAACACTCAGAGAAATACCTCAGACAGAAAAAGACAAATACCATATGAACTCATTTACATGTAGAATCTAAAAAAAGCAAAACAAATGAATAAGCAAAAACAGCAATAGACTCATAAATACAGAGAACAAACTGATGTTTGCTGGAGTGAATAGGAGGGGATGGGCAAAATAGGTGAAGGGAATTAAGAGGTTATCTAAACTTCCAGTTATAAAATAAGTCATGGGGATGAGAAAGAATAACAAAGAGAATATAGACAACAGTACTGCAATAACTTTGTATGGTGACTGATGGTAACTACACTTACCCTGGTGAGCATTTTGTAATATATATAACTGTCAAATCACTCTGTTGTATACCTGAAACTGATATAACATTGTATATGTCAACTACAATTTTAAAAAATGAAATATACTCTTACCATACAATCCAGAAATCTGCTCCTTGGTATTTACTAAAAGGAATCGAAATCTTATGTCCACACAAAAATGTACATACGGATGTTTAAAGCAGCTTTATTGATAATTGCCAAACTTGGAAGGAACAAAAATGTCCTTCAGCAGATGAATGGATAAATAAACTGGTACATCCAGACAATGGAAATTATTCAGTGCTAAAGTGAAATGTGCTATCAAGCCATGAAAGACATGGGGAAACCTTAAATGCATATTACTAGATGAAAGAAGCCAATCTGAAAAGGCTACATACTCTGATTCAAACTATATGACATTCTGTAAAAGGCAAGACTATGGAGACAATAAAAAGATCATTGGTTGCTGGGCAGAGGAGAGATGAATAGGCAGAGCACAGAGAGTTTTGGGGAAGTAAAATACTCTGTATAATATTAAAATTATGGACAATTATGTCAGACCTATATCCAAACCCAAAGAATGTATAACAACAAGAGAGCATTCTAAGATAAACTACAGACTTTGGGTAGTTATGATGTGTCAATGTAGGATCACCATTAGTTTAAAAAACCACCATTCCGGTGAGTGATGTTGATAATGGGGTAAGCTATGCACACATGGGGTCAGGTGGCATATGGAAAATCTCTGTACTTCTCTCTCCATTTTTCTATAAACCTAAAATAGGTCTTAAAAAAATGAAATAAAGATATTTTCAGACAAACAAAGTAAAGAATTCACCAACAGCAGACCCACACTAACAATATTTTAAAAGTCCTTCAATCAAAAGGAAAATAACATCAGATGGAATTAAAGACACTGGAAAGGGTAAACTAGATATGTAAGATTTTTTTATTATTTAAATATGTTTCAAAGATAACTATTTCAAAAAAACTGAAAACAAAATATTATAGGCTTCACAAAATGTAAAAATAGTGTGTATGACAACAATAGCACAAAGGACACAAGGAAAGATGCAAGGTTCTTATACTAAACTCCAAAGCATTATATTACCACTTGAAGGTAGACTGTTTCAAGTTAAAGACATATACTTAAGTTCTAAACCATCCCTTAAAATAACAAAACAAAATGTCACTAATAAAGAAGCAGATTCAAATAGTATCATAAAAATATATTCAATCCCAAAAAAAGGCAGTGAAAGTGGAAAAGGATGGAAAACAGATGGGAAATATAGAAAACAAATAGCAAGATGAAAGACAACTTGAACCATATCAAAATAACACATTTTAGGTAAATGGTCTGAACACTCCAATTAAAAGTGGAGAATATAGGGTTAGATAAAAAAGACTCAGGGGATTCTGGGAAAAAAGATGGCAGAGTAAGAAGACAAGGCAGAAACCTCCTCCCAAAAACACAAGAAGCACGAAAATGCAGCAAATACAAGTAAACCTGAAGACTGCATAACTGACTTCCTGCATCTGGGGAAGAAGGGAAGACATCACAGAAAAGGGTAAAGTGGCAAAGCCGAGATCTGGCAGGACCCAAGTCTTCCTCCCGCCCCAGCCCACTGTGGGGAGGAGGAGGAATGGAGCCCAGGACTGCTGAACACCTGGCCCTGGAGATCTGCTGCAGGAGCACAAACCCACATTACATGGTGCTCTGGTGATTAGAGCGGGTAACAACAGAGACAGGCAGAACACTCGGGGAGGCTGAGATTCCAGTCACTTGTGCAGAATAGGCACATTCTACCAGCCCCCTTGAGACAAAAGAAAAACAGGCCGTTTGAAAGACTTCCCAGCAGTGGGATGGGCACCAGAGGGGCAAGGGTTACATGGAACTCTCTGTTCAGGAAAAAGGGCAGGAGGACAAAACCTCCCCAACCCACCCTCGGCCCAACAGGTTGAGAACTCTCAAGAGCCCCAGATGCTCCATCTCCCTCACTGACAAAGCAGTCTGAGGCTCCTCCCTGTGGCAGGAGGCCTGCGGACAACCCACCTGGCCCAGCAGTGGTGTCAGACTTTGCTGCCAAATACACAAAGGGAGACCCTCCCAGCTTTCTCAGCCAAGTTTTGGCCCAACCAGGGAGTGCCTGCAGGAGCCAGCCGAGGGAGCTCCTTCCTCCTGGCAGGCACCAGTCCCACCCACCCACGGCCCTGCACTGCTGCAGGCCATGCGGAGGGTGGATCCACCCACAGCAACTTGAGCAGCAAAGCACCAAGGCTTCTGTGCGCACACAACAAGCTTATGGCCCACTTTGCCTGGTAGTGATGTCAGACTTTGCTGCTGGTAGGCAGAGGAGACCCTCTCAGCTTTCTCAGACCTGTTTTGGCCTACTCGGGGAACCACCTATGGGAGCCAACCCCAAAAGCTCCTTCCTCCCCAGGGAAGCCAGATCCCACCCAACGGGCTTGAGCAGACACACACCAGCCTGCACACCCCATTAACCCTGCAGCCCTTGCCATTGTTACAGCCCAGGAAAAGGACAGTTCTGCCCACAGCAACTCCAGCAGAGACTTCTGTGCTAATCACAAAGGTACAGCCAAAACCAAGAGCCCACCTGAAACCAGATCACTTCAAGCCAGAAAGAAAGGTGCCCTGCCCACTGCACACCAACAGCTGGGGTTCTCACACTGGAAAATGAAGTGTCTAGATCTGGGCACTAGAGGGCACCTCCTTCATAAAGCTATTACTCCATAGGGAACACTGAAAAAATGAGGAGGCAGAGAAATTTGTTCCAAACAAAACTACAAGCAAAACACCAGAAAGAGGGCTGAATGAAACTGAAATCACCAATCTTCTTGATAAAGACTTCAAAGTAAAACTCATAAATATGTTTACAGATCTACAGAAAAATATTCAAGATCTTGAGGAGGACCTCAACAAAAAGATAAAAGACCTGCAAAAGAGCCACTTGGAGATAAAGAATACACAACCTGAAATGAAACATATAATGGAGGGATTTAATAGCAGACTTTCACAGGTTGAGGAAATTGTAAATGATTTGGAAATTAGGAAGCAAGAAAACAAGTCAAAAAACAGAGTAAAAAGGATCTCTAGGGATGAAAGAATAATGAGAGAGCTGTGTGACCAATCCAAATAGAACAATATTCACATAATAGGGGTACCAGGAGGAGAAGAGGGAGACAAAGGGATAGAAAGTCTCTTTGAGGGCGTAATTGTTGAAAACTTCCCCAATGTGGGAAAGGAAATAGACATTACAGGTCATGGAAGTACACAGAGCCCCTAATAAAAGGAACCACAGGAAGACAACACCAAAAGACATACATAAAATGGCAAAGATCAAGGACAGGGAAAGAGTATTGCATCCAGAGAGAGAAAAAAGATGAGTTATAAAGGAAAAGAAACCCCATCAGGCTATCAGCAGACTTCTCAGCAGAAACTTTAGAGGCCAGAAGGGAGTGGCATGATATATTTAATGTAACAAAAAACAAAGGACTCCAACCAAGAATACTCTACTGGTAAGATTATCATTTCAATTCTAGGAAGGGATTAAACAATTTGAGGAAGGGATTAAACAATTTTCAGATAAACAAAAGTTGAAGGAATTCACCACCACTAAGCCAGCCCTACAAGATATGTTAAAGGGACTGCTATAGATGAAGTAGCATAATAGCTGTAACCAGTGAAAATAAACCCACAATAAAGATAGTAGATCAATTAATTACCAAACAAGTATGAAATTAAATCAGCTACTCACAAAATCAGTCAAGAGATACATAAAAAGTACAAAATACGACACCTAATACATAAAGTGGGGAGGAGGAGGAGGAGGAGGAAGAAGGGAAAAAGAAAAAGTACCTGTAGATTGTGTTTCAAATTTAAGACTGTTATATAGTAAGGAAGCTATTTTTGAACCCTAGGTACCACAAATCTAAAGCCTACAATAAACAAACAAAAAAAGAATGGAGGGTGGGAGGGAGAGAGACAGGGAGAAAAGAAAGATTAAGAAAAGAAAAGAGAAAGGAAGAAAGAAAAAGAAGAATGAAAGAAAGAAAACATAATCACTACACTAAAGAAACCAATCAAATAATAAGAGTACAAGAGAGGAAAAAAGGAACAGAGGAGAGATATAAAAACAACCAGAAAACAATTAGTAAAATGGCAGTAAGTACATATCTATCAATAATCACCTTAAATGTAAATGGAAAGAAACTTTCTATCCCTTTGTCCTTCTCTTCTCCTCTGGTACACCTATTATACAAATATTGTTTTGTTTGGATTGGTCACATAGCTCTCTTATCTTTCTTTCATTCCTAGAGATCCTTTTTTCTCTCTGTTCCTCAGCTTGTTTTCCTGTTCTTCAACTTCCATTTTATTTACCATCTCCTCGACATGGTCTAATCTACTTTTAAATCCCTCCATTGTATGTTCATTTCAGACACTGTATTCTTCAGTGGCTCTTTTTCAGGTTTTCTATCTCTTTATTGAAGTCATCCCTGAGATCTTGAATATTTTTCTGTAAATCTATGAGCATGTTTATGACTTTTATTTTGAAATCCTGATCAAGAAGACTGGTGATCTCTGTTTCATTCAGCCCTCTTTCTGGGGTTCTGTCTTGTAGTTTTGTTTGGACCATATTTCTCTACCTACTCATTTTTTCAGGGTTTCTGTGTTTCTTCCTTTGTATTAGATGTCTCTGCTATGCTTTCTGGCCCTTTTCTGTGTGGTCCTCTCTTCTTCCTCAGGTACAGGTGGTCTGTTCAGTTCATTTTCAGGTATAGTTGCATTGGCCATTATTTTCCTCTTTTCTGTGTTTTGGGAGAAGGTTTCCTTCCATCTTGTCTTCCTATTCCACCATCTTTAATCCCATTAATAAATGTATTCAACATTATACTTAATGGTAAAGGAATGAATGCATGTCTCCTAAGTCAGGAGGATGTCCACTTTCACTTCTTTTCAACATTGTATTAGAAGTTCTAGGCAGCACAGGTGAGAAAATGAAAAGTACACAGATTGGAAAAAAAATGAAAATTTACTTTATTCACAAAGAACCTGATCATATATGCAGAAAATCCAATAGGAGCTATAAGAAAACTTTTAGAATTAGTGAATTTAATAAGGTTGCTAGATATAAGATCTATATACAAAACTCAATTGTATTTCTGTATACTAATAAAGAACACTTAGAAATTGAAAAAACATTTAAATACCACTTCCTATAGCACCAAAAATATGTATAATACTTTGGGACAAATCTGATTTAAAAAATATGAAAGATCTGTGCACTGAACACTACAAAACACTGCTTAGAGAAACCACAGACCAACAAAATTAGAGATATCTTATGTTCACAAGTCAGAAGAATCAGTACTGTCAAGATGTCAGTTTTCCCCAAATTGATGTATAGAGTTGATACAATTCCAATCAAAATCCCAACAGGCAAAAATTTCTTCTTTACAGAAGTTGACAAGGTGGTTATAAATTTCATATGGAAATACAAAGAACCTAAGACAGCCAAAACACTTTGAAAAAGATTTTTGATACAGTTACAATAATCCAAACATTGTGGTACTCGCATAAAGATGTATAATAGATCAATGGAAAAAACAGAGTCCAAAACTAGATACACACATACATGAACAAAAGATTTTTTTTCTTGATGTGCAATGTCAATTCAGTGAAGAAAGGATTGTCTTTTTCAACAAACAGTGCTGAAAAACTGGACACCCATAATGTAAAAAAAAAATTTTTTTAACTTCAGGCCATCTCTTACACTATACAAAAACATTAACTAAAAAATCTTCAAAAATCTTCAGAAACTCAAATGTAAACTAAAAACTATGAAACTTAAATGGGAGAAAAACCTAGTAACCTCAGGTAAAGCAAAGGTTTCTAGATACCAGCAGAAGGATGATATAAAGAGTAAAAATTAAGTACATTAGACTTCATCAAAATTACAAACATCTACTTTTCAAGACTCTGTTAAAAGAAGAAAGAGACAAGCCACAGACTGGGAGAAAATATTTGCAAAGCATATATCCAAAATAGAACTTATATCTAGAATATATAAAAAATTTTCAAAACTCAAAAATAAGAAAACAAACTACCCAGTTTAAAAATTGGGCCAACAACTTCAACAGACACTTCACCACTGAAGATCTTTGGATGGCAAATAGCAAATGAAAAGATTCTCAACATCACTAATCATTAGAAAATTGCAAATTAAAACTACAATGAGCTATCATAACATACCTACTACAATGACTAAAATCTAAAAGACTAACAATAACAAGTATTGACAAGGATGTAGAGAAACTGGAACTCTTACATAGCACTAACAGAAACATAAAAATTATGTAATCCCTGGCAAAAAGCTTGGCAGTTTTTTAAAAAGCTGAATATATACCTATCATTGATTTAGCCATTTTTTAATAGATATTTACCCAAGAGAAATTATGCATTCAAGGAATGCTCAAGAAATATGAATGCTCATAGCAGTTGTATTGAGAGCCCGAAATTGTACATAAACCAAGGGTGAACAAGTGAACAAATAAATAATGGTATATACATACAATGGAATAGATCAATAAAAAGGAATAAACTGATACATGCAACAATAGGCATGAATCTCAAAATAATTTTGCCAAGTAAAAGAAGCTATACCTTCACCACCTGCCCCAAAAACAGTACATGACTCAATTTTAATGAAATTATAGGACATTTAAGCAAATCTGGAGACAGAAAGCATGTCAGTGGCTGCCAAGAGCAGAGTAAAGGTGGGGTGGGGAACATTTTAAAGTGGCAAAAAGAAACCTTTGGGTTTGGTGCATGTGTTCATTATCTTGATTGTGGTAATGTTTTCATGGTTGTATTCATGTATCAAAACCTACCAAGTTGAACATTCTAAATGAGTGTAATTGATTTTATGACAATTATACCTCAATGAAGTTAATATAAAACAAAACAAAAACAAATACTGAGGATTTTGGTCCAAACTGCCCCAAATCACAAAATTTCCATCAATTGACAATGAAAAGCCTACAGAATAAGCCAACTGTGAAGGGCAAAATGGAAGTTCAGTTTTTAAAACATTGAGTTTGAAATGTTTATAAGCTATGCAGGTGGATACAACCAGGCAAGTAGATATGAAAATCTAGAGTTCAGTAAAGAAGTCTGAGATAATAAAAATGTGGGAGTCTTTGGCATATGGAAGGACTATGAAAGTCAGAGGGCTTGAAAGAAGCAGACACTGTTCAATAAAAATTAGTAAAATGAATAAAAGTCCTAAGTATTTTACATTATTATTTATTTCATCCTAACAGAAACCTTATGAAGTAGGAACTACTATCTATCTCAATTTTATAGAAGAGACTGAGGCATTGGGAAGTGAATCCCTGGGGGTAAAAGAAGGTAAGTCAAACATCTCTAGACTATTAGCCAATAAAATAAAGTAGTCAAAGATTTAATAAACCTAGAAACAAATCCCCAAAATCCATAATTGAAGTTAGTTATCTCCCTTAAATTTTATATTAAAATCAATATAATCTACAACTGAAGAGATTAAAATCTGTGCCACTCAACTACTATATTTGTGTCACTTTAAAACTTCTAGAAGGAAAAAGCAGGACATTTTAAGCTGGTTAGCCTCAGATGAAGAAGAAACTAAAGTATAAAAGTTTAATGATGAAAAAAGAACTTGAACTATGACCAAACAGAGAAAGAAACTATATTACGGTCTACTGGAGGCAAAAAAGAAGGGTCTAAGTTGGTATCTGGGAAATGAACTAGTGGGTAAAATATCAGAAGATCCTAGTCTAGGAGAGTGTAATTTAAATTTCAAAGAAATATGTTCACTGATTTTTAATTCTAACCTTTCAAAAAAAAAGAAAGCTCAGAAAGGTTAAAATACTACATCAAATGCCATAATAAAGGATATATAATTGGAGACTAGAAAGGCCATCCTTTGTTACAAAAGAAATTGTGTTAATAATGCCTCATTCAGACAAAATGGGAGACTAATACTAGACTTCTTACAACTTTTTTCATTAAATACTATTATTCTTTCCACTTAAGCTCATTATAAACTATACTAATTAATCAACATAATTATCTTCACTTACATAAGACCTTGACTCACTGAAGATCTTTAATACTGTCTCAAGAAATACATTCAATTTTGTTCTGGTTCTTTCTTAACAGCTTAATAATTTTTTTCAAAGCCTTTCATCCATACTGGTCACTGGCATATCAGTTTCATTTCAACTCTTTACCAAGAAATAAGGAAAAGACAATAAAAATACGATCAACAGCATGTCACATCTGTCTGTATGTCCTGGTCAAAAGGTAGGAGGGATGGGTCTCTGTAATCCAAGTTAAACAAAGTGGTCAGTATATCACCAAAAAACTGGACTTACTAACTTGTTTACAAAAGCTGAGTTATAGTCATCCTGACTTTGAGGAGGTTGGAGGAATCAATACATTTTTTTAATACATTTTAATAGTTACCTTATTAGAATCCATGAAGAGAACCTAAAGTTTTCTAAAAATTCATTAGGATACCAAAAATGTGCTTTAGTTACAAGGGTTTCATTAACTCATGAGATGAGCTGTTTTCAATAAAATTATGCATTGAAAAGTTCAATGAATAGCAAATACCAACATCTACCCAGCTGATATAATTTATCATCAACTTCTGAAAATTCTCTCAAAAGTTGCCCATTTCGCTCCATTCTTACTATTTTATTTCATCACTATCAGCTCTTGCCTGAATTATTGCAGCAACTTTTTAACCAACTCTTCTGAACTAGTCGGCACAGAGGTAAAGTTCAAATTTCTAAAAGGAGCTATATAAAGCACTTCATGATCTGACATGCTCGTGTTTTACCACTACTATACATTCATCCACCCAATATGCCCAACACCAGGAATGCGTGTCCTCCATGTACACATACGCCTCAGCCATACTCATCAATCTGCAGGCCTCCCAAAACAACAGCTGCTCTTAAAGCCTCTGCACATGTTGCTCCCCTGAATGGACTGTTCTCTTCACCCCCATCCCGTTTTGCTAACTCTCACTCCATTATCTTCTTAATCCAACGACTTCCCTACTAACCCCATTTGATGACTCATAGCACCCCACATTTAGCCTTCACTTAATTCTCACTCTGAATCATAATTGCCTATTGACCTAACTTTATGTCATACTATAACATAAGCTTTCCAAGGGTAGGGGATGGTGTCTTATTTACTATTGTGGCCTCAGCATCTAATTCAAGGCTTGACCCATAATAGAAACTGAGCAAACTCATTCAGTTAATGTATTGTGAAGGGTACATTCATTCAGAAGAGACACATAACAGTTTAAACAATCTTAATTAAGGAAATAACATACCTGTCTTTCCAACTCTTGTCCTGTTATGCCAGCCTCTACATGAGCTGTCAAATTATTCTCATCAACCCAGAGGATTCTATTCTGTTGCAAAGGAAAAAAGAAATCTCATTTCCATGAACTACTGACATTTCCTCAGGAAACGTGCCTAACTCAAAAAAGCAAGTGACAAGATGGTAATGAAGCAAACAGGGTTTCCCACACTATATACTCCATTTATCCCTTACTATACAATGTGACAGACATAGTAATATAGGCAGTACATTGTGCAAGAGTTAGTTTAAAACATAGACTGTCTTTATTCAGATATTAATTTGAATTAAACTTTACCTCTTAACTTAAGAAAATTATTTAACTGTCTAAGCTTAGTGTTTCCTCATTTGTAAGGTGTGGATAGTAATACCTACTCCCAGGGTTGGCATAGGATTAAATGAGATACTGCACATGAAAAGCTTAGCATCCATAGTTTTTGGCATTCTGAAAATAATATCTGCTCTACCATCAATAGTTAGCAATCATATCATTTAAGAATTCATTTTAGAATATCAGAAGATGACCACTTTGAGCAGAAGATGATACCTGAAAAGACATTTGAATATAGTAGTGAATGGGATCCCTGCTTTATTTTCAACCCAAAATAAGACCACAGATTCTAGGTAGACAACAAAGCACATCCCTGCCTCTTGCTGAAAAAAAGGAACTGAATATCACTGACTCAACTTCTACCAAATGTATGTATGACTGCCCCCAAAAATGTTTTTAACATTCTTATTTTACCTAATTTTTACATATATGAATCCTCATGAATTATTTTCTACTATTAAGAGCAACTACTTTCCCCTTCTATTTGGCGGAGCGATCAGGTCCAGAATCTTCTTCTGGACCCCAGGGAAGCTTATTTTGCACTTTGATATGTTCAATTTCATGGCAATAACTAATGTACGTAAGTGTAGTTAGTAATAAAAAGGAAAGAATACAATAGACAATAAAAAAATAACAGTTTCTATCTTTATTCCAAATTTGAACACATATACAAACAACTGCACTGCTTAATTCACAGGGTTATGATAAACGTTAAGATGATATATGTGAATATACTTTTTGTTTTATGTTATATCGTAACTAAAATAATTATGCTCTCACATCAAGACATTAGTGATTTCAATGTAACTATGGCAAAATCAGGCTTTTGGTTCTATGGTAGCTAAACAAAAGGAAGTATTAAACTGCAAAGTAGTAAGGCAGAATTTAGTAATCTGTTGGTACCTTATATTAAAGAAATTTATATACATCTTCTCCCCCAGTAGGTTGGCTCTTGAGACAATTACATAGTTCTGCTAATTATATACCTTCTGCTTACCAGGGATCCAAACATATTTTTGGTTGAATAAAGAAACCCAGGTGGCAAAGAAGAAAACCACCTTTATAGGCACTCAACAGAGAAACCTACAGGAAATGTACAGGCCACCCTATTACATCCAGTATATACTATCCAACATAAGTTAAAACAAAAACTTTAAGTCCAACAGGTCTTAATGTTATTGGATACATTTAAGTAAACTGACAGACAACTAATACTCATATTTTTGTACACACTGTATCAGAAGTATGCTATGCAAAATCATGCAGACATAGCTTACTGACTTTAATGCAGATCACAAGTACCACCCATCTACTACAATATTTGAGGGAGTTCAGTGTTAAAAACAGTGAATATATAAGGTTTTACTATAAAATAAATGGTTGAAAACCTGGCATTTAAAATTCTGCCACAGAATTTTAAGTATCTACTCACTATAATGACTTTTACTTATATTATCTCACTTAATCTTCATAATAACCTTCTGCAGTATTACTGTCTCTATTTTATATATCCAGTAACAGATTTAACAGTAAATTCACACATAGTAAGAGCCAGAAATTCAAATACATCTTCTAAGGAAATTGCCTATGCTTAAAGTCTGGAATAAAGACAAAAGTTAACAGGGAACTTTACAGTTAAATAATCAGGCTGTCACCATATGAACTTGCTGATAAGTTTTAACAACACTGAAAGCAGACAACTAGCTATTATGTGCCTCCTGATATGATGTGACGTACAAAAACACATCAGCATCTATGAGATATCCTTGCTTAAAAATGTTTTAAAGCTATACTAGAATCTAACTAGACTTTATATCTAACTTCCAGTTTAGAAAGCATACAAAGCCTAGAGGAAGAGTTAAATGATATCAAGCAGCAGCAACCAGCAAATTCAAAATATGACATATCCTATACAACAAATAACCTAGTTTTTCCAAAAGTCAGTAATGTGCAAAAAGGAAGTAGAGGGTTTCAGAAAAACTGGGACTTAAAGAAACAACCAAAAGCTAACATGAGCCTTGTCTGAATCCCCATTTGAAAAAATGAACTGTAAAATAAAGACAATTTTGAGGCACCTGGAAAATTTGAATTTGGAGTAGGTATTAAATGATAGGAGGAATTGCTTATAATTAGCCAGGAGAGATAGTAATATAGTAAGAAAACATCTTTTTTAAAAAAGATACACATAGATACTTAGGTGTAAAGTAGCAAAATATTAGGATTTGCTTTAAAAACAGAGGAAAAAAGAAAACAAAGCTAATACGACAAAATGTTAATATTTAATACAGAGAATAGATATGATACACTATTCTCTCTACTTTGGTGTTCAAAAGAATTTCTAACTAATTAAGTAATTAAGTATATAATTTTTTAAAATTTATTATATTGAAGGAATATGTAACCAGAAATACTGCTGACTATACAAAGGTTAAGTTCATACCCAAATTAAAACTTTAAAACAGACAGTATATATTTTCAGTGACAACTGAGACTGAATTTTAGATAATTTTTTAAAACAAACACAAACTTTAAATATGTTTTAAATTATCCTATACCATTTGTGAAGTGTCCAAAGAAATAATTGTTCTTTTCTCATCTGCAGGACACATTAGGCCATATGAGACACTTGTTCCTCCTGCAAAATAGGAAACAACAACTTTATGTTTAAATATTTTCTTCTTAGCTACATTTGTAGGACAAATCCCTAATATAAAGTATACAGACAGGCCCAGTAGGAAAGTAATACCTATTTCTACTTTGCAAAATGTAATTTGCAAATGCTAACACACTAAATGTAAACTCACCTTTATTTTATGCTGCATGCCAAAATGAAGAAATATTATGGAGCTGAAAGCAATGGAGTATGGCTCCATCCCCTAGGCACACTTAAGTGAAGCCCCTAGCAATTTGTGGAACTCCAAAAAATGTGATTAGAAAAGTTCCAAGCTAATGATAACTGTAGAAAGATAGCTTAGAAAAAAAAAATCCTATACAACAAGAGATACTAATACCTCCTTTCTACCATAATTATGAGATTCACTTAGCATTTAAAATGGCTTACATTCCCATATTAAAACTTTAATAAATTAGAATATAAATAAGATAAAATTGCCCAGATTACAAGACATTCAAAAACAAATTTGAATGTTCTTTCATGAAAAACATAGTATGTTACTTACGGTGTTTAACATAGAATAAATAATACACAGTATTTAAACAATGTACTTATGTTTACCATTAACATTTCTTGTCAAAATAAAAATGTTTTCTTGATACCCATACAGAATAATATGCTGTTCTCAGTTCTTAAACAGATCTGTATCACCCATTTATCAGAATAAAAATTCTAAATGGTAATTCCATGAGTTTTGGACAGAAAACATGTGAAAGTCACTTTGATACAAAATACTAATTATAGGAGGTGTTGATCTACAAGGTTCAGTTTAATTTTACAGGGTAAGACTGTAAATGGTCACTTAAGAACATGCCTGTGATTAATAACCACCATTTGTTTGCACAGTCATTTGAAGTCAGAAAAATATTTCACTAAAAGTGGCATTGTAGTGCTTTTTTGCATGAATTCAACAGAAAGCATCATGCAAAAACAAAAAGGAATCTTGGAGTTTCTGGCTTTGTTGGAGTCTCATTTCTATTCCATCAATGCCAAATAAATCAGTGAAAGTAATTTCCTTTGGGTTGTATAAATCAATGTGATTGATCAAAGATTAAGAGAGATCTAATTTTTCTTAAAATGCCAATAATGTTAGTTTTTGGTATTAAAAGATTGATTTGGTCATCATTGCCATAGGTGATCTTTTATGCTACATAGCACTCCTTCTCAAAGAATTATGTTGGGTATATTTAGCCTTTGAAAATTAATATTCTCTCCATGATAATAAAGGTTAGAAAGTAATTACTAAAGCAAGAACATTTCCTTATTGGGGCACTAAGTCATGACATCAACTAGGATCTACACAGGAAGGAAGCCATAAACTAAGGATTCATGATTTCTCAAAGGGTTTAGGTAGATCTACTTGACAGAAATGTGTAGCATAAATCAATCTTTCAGAATAACCATATCATAATTATAAGAATGTTTATTTTGTGTGGAATGGCACAAGTATTTAAAATACAAATATTTGAAATAGAAAGAACAAATTCATATATTTAAATTCAAAAGGCAGAATACCTACCACCAATTGGTATGATACAAAGGTTATATTTGCACGCTAGATTCACAATCTTAACTACATCATCATGACATGCTGTTGAAAAAAGGGAAAACAAATTAATCACAGGGACATGAATAAAACCTGGGTAACCCTGCAAAACAAGGGTCTATAAAGTTCTTTAGTGTCTAACTTTTCCTTCATTCACTCACTCATCAATGCATTAACTATATCAAACTATTTATAATTTATCTTAACTTTTCATTTTGAAATAATTTCATACCTACAAAAGTTGCAAAAACGGTACGAAGAATTTCCTTCTATGCAGCAGCTACACATACTAATATCTTATATAATTCTAGTTCAATTATTAAAAGCAAGCAATTGACACTGATAAAATACTATTTATTTAAAATTTCCCTTTTTGTTCATTAATGTCCTCTTTTCTGGACCAGGATCACACATTGCATTTAGTTGTCACATCTCCAGTCTTCTTTAACCTGAGACAGTTCCTCAATCTATCTTGGACTTTCATGATCTTGACACTTTTGAAGAGCACTGCTATTATTTCCTGGACTATCTCTCAATTTGGGTTTGTATGTTTCCTCATGATTAAAATTCAGATTATACATTTCGGCATGAATTTCACAGAAGTGATGTGCCTTTCTCAGTCTGTTACCTCTGGAGGTGCATGATGTAGGTAAGTCTCATTCAGGTAATGTTAACTTTCATCATTTGGTTACACAGTATTTGCTAGATTTCTCCACTCTAAAAATACTATAGTTAATATGTATTCTTCCCCATGTTGGCAAAGAAGTAGCCTAAGGCTAAAAAACAGGCAGGTAAAATGAAAGCATTTCTACTATTTGAGAATATCTTTCTTTTTTTCAAGAATGGCTAAATTTCTATACTAAACAAACAGAGAAAAAAGAATTATTTCATAACTATCCAAATATACAGACATATATATATCATGAGTATCAGAAAAGCAATTTCATCTCAGTTATATATATATGCTCTTGGATTTTCCTCCTAAGTATGTCACCTCCTTTCTACCTGCATATTAAGGTTATGATATTTCCAGATACTCCCTGCAAAACAGAAGGATCACATGTAAGAACTGAGAGTCCATGAGAGCCAATTTTTCAAAAAGTAAAACTCTCTATATATTCCTTTCATAAAGTCTGAAGAGGAACATGATCAGAATACCAATGAAACTTTAAAAAAATATAATTATGTACAGTAAGAAACAATGTACCTGTTCTGCTTTAAATTTTCTGCTAAGAGATGGGTATAAAAACCATATATATAAATATAGTACTAATTATCAGCAAGAGCAAAATAACAGAAAACTCATCCATCTGCTATCTCAAGCCAAATCCCTGAATGAAATTAGTTTCTCAAAGTTTAAGTATTTATATCAAAGACAGTATGTATATTATTGTTTTGCTATTTGAACACCATCCTTTTCAGCCCAAAAGCTGGTATCAAAAATTATTATAATTTGCCATAATCATTATGTTAAAGTAAAAATTTCTATACATCTAAATATGTCACTGATTGATACTAATTTCATTAAGCTTTCAAATTTACCAGAAACACATTTTTCTACTGACTTCACACTATAGTTACATTTTAACTTAATCACTACCAACAAAATCAATCATTAAAACCAACAGTTCAGGATGATCAGATCAAGAAAAAAACTACACATTTCTAAAACTAAATTTACTTTTAAGATTTAACAATACTCAATTAATGATACAAAGAAAAAAAAAAACTTACTTGGCCATAAAACTATATCAGGAATTCGCTGAAATATTCCTTCCCTGAGCAAAAATATCTCATGAAGACAATGACCTGTTTTGTGGTTTTAAAAAAAATGCAAAAACATCTCAATTTATAGGGAGTTTAAAAATTGAAAATAAGTAGCTCTTATATAAAGTTGCTTACCATGAGCTCTAAATACTCGATCATCTGCTTCTTGTGAATATGAAATACTAGTTTCTTTAAGGTCACAAAGAAAATCTTCATTTACAATAGAAGGAGGTGTATCACTAGGATTTAAGGATGCCTAGGAAATAAAATGTTTGACTTATTTCTAGAAAATAAATATTGAATACCTCCATTAGGAAGAGTGAGGATAAAATGTACCTTTTTAAATATACAAACTAAGACAGAAATGTAGGAAAATACCAAATAATACATATGGAAACCAATTTTGTGACAGTAACAATTTATAAATAGTCTGGTTAATCAAATTCAGTAATGTAAGTTACAGAAGTCTTATGTTTCCTCTTTCGCTTCCATGGTCCACCTTTTCATTTTACTGAAGATTGCAGTCAAGAAAAGGGAGGTAGAAAAGTTTCAAATCTTTAATTTTAGGCTAAGGAGATTGGAGGGAAACTACTTGACTTGCATTACCTACATTTTCACCTGTAGATAAGTAACCATTTCCTCTATACTTCAATTACCGTTTTTAAATGACCAGCAAGAAGCCTCCCAATAAGTAATAAAACCATTTTTATAGGGCTGCTCTAAAACTCACAACATAATTATAAACTTGATACTTTATTTCAACTAATAGATAACTTGAAAGATAAATCTTCAATTTTACAGTCATGTGACACTGGGCAGGTCACCCGACTTCTGTGAGCCTTGGCTTCTTCATCTGTTAAATGAAATGTTAAGTCATCGTCATCAAATGTATACATATATCTACCATAAGGAAGGAAGGTTAAATGTGGTAATTTTTGTGAAAAACACCAAATACCATATCCAGCACACAGGAAGAGCTCTATAAATCAAACTGGTCTGAAATCAAATCCGCTGTGAAAAAAAAGCTATGAAGCTATGGTAGAAAAAAGAAAATGTAAGAATATGTAAAGAAAAAAATGCTACTTATATAGTCTTTCAGTACCTTATTAAAGTTCTGCATTTAATATTCAATTATATAGTAAGTATTCATTGAGTACATGCTATAAGCTAGCACTATTCTAGGCCCTAGGGATATAGCAGTGAGTTAAAGAGGAAAAAAAAACTCGCCCCTATGATTTTATGCTATAATGGAAGGAAGTGACCAAAAGAAATTCCAAAACACATAGAGATTATTATTTTGTTAAGTTACTGAAAATTGGGAAGGGCTCACCAATGTAAAAAACAAAAGGTGCATGGAAAGTTGATGAGATTTCTGAATATGATAAACTGCATCAATGTCAAAAAAAGGTAATTACTAATAGTCAAAAGAGAGAATTATAAAATAAAAAACACCTTTTAAGAAATTAAAAGAACTTTATTTGGAAGGAGCAGGAATTAGTTGTTTAGTCTAACTTAATTGGTAAAATAAAATGTAATTGTGGATTTATAAATAAACCAAGCAAGTATGCACTGAATACCTACAGTCCTTACAAGGATATGGTGGAGAATATGTAAGTAATAGCTCCTGCACTTACAGAACCTATATCCAAAACCAGTTACAGGGACATGCAGAATATCATGCCATAGCAAATAATAGTAAGTAATAAAAATAAAGAAGTAGTAATAAATATAAATAATAGAGATAAGAAATGTTAACTATTTGATTGGTTTGACATGCACACAGTTTAAAGTTTTCTAACTCGTTTCAGAAAAGTGAAACTACATAACTATGTAGTTATCTTAATCAAGTGTTCACTTTTTTCTAAGCCTTCAAAAATTTTAAGTGCTTTGATATTAAATTAACATATTTTATATTATTCTACATTAATCCTAAAATAGTCCATTAAATAACATAAAAATAATGGCAACTTGTATTTTTGTAACAAAGTGCTCTCACAGAATTAATTCACTTGAACTTCACTACTACCCTGTAAGAGGTAAAAGATAGTTATGACTCACTTCTCAAATTAGGATAACTAAGACTGAGATAGGATAAAAAGTTTACCAGATAAACGTCAGGTAAATTCTGATATTAGGATCTAGATCTGTGATGCTAAAAAGCCACTCCTAGTAAACCTAACAAGGCCATTATACTTGCTAAATTTATTAACCAAAAAACATGACAAATGCATTAAAGCAACTATAACAAATTATAAAAATAAGCCTAATTAATTTGGGATTAAACACAAACGCGTGCGCGCGCACACACAGAGTTAAGCATATTAGTAATCATTCTTATTTGCTTACTTTAGAGGTAGTTTTATGCTCCATACTTGCTCCAAGGGTATTTTGAATCCAGTCTTTAAAAGTTGGCAAAATCATGCCACTAAGAGGGTACCTAAGGTACAAAGAAATAAAACATTAGAGTACAGTATATTCATTTAAATTTAAATCTTCTGACTTCTAGTAGTCATATACAAACATACACTGTGGGCAAAATCAAAACAAAACAAAACCCAAACTATCCCAAAGCAGTATAGATAGACCAAAAGCAGACAAAAATAGGGGGTAAGGGGTTTCCTACATGTGGAAGAAGGAAAACAGCACTACCTGAGTTTCCAGTTTTATTTTTTTAGACAGGTTTTAGCCTGAGAGAAAGCCCCATATAGTACCAAAAAAAAGGAAATAAAAATGTAGAAAACCTCCAGTCTTCCTAGCTTGAAAGAACCCAAGGACAGTATTTGCAGTAAACACAGCATCTGGAAGAGTACAGGACATCACAGAAAAGGAGAAATTCAGAGAGGGACCTATGCATAAACTCTGTCCAAATGTCCAGCTGACCCTGAATCACACATACACGGAGCAGACTCTAAAACAGCCCAGCTAAGCATAAAAGAACTGAACTCAGGGGCTCACCACCACAGAGGTAAAGAATTGGGAGTATGAGATCAGTCAAGTAAACTGCTTGACAAAAGAAAAAAAAGCCCCTTCAGAAAGACAAAGCAGAATCCAGAGTTTCTACAACATATCATTAACAATGTCCAAGATACATCCAAAATTATCAAACATGAACAAACAAGAAAAGTATGATCCATAATCAAGAGAAAGGGCAATTAATGAGGACTGACCCCAACATGATCCAAGATACTAGAAATAGCATACAGCATTTTTTTTATTAAGGTATTATCGATATACAATCTTATGCTCAGGTTTTACATGAGCAGCATTGTGGTTACTACATTCCCCCCATTATCAAGTCCCCACCACATACCCACTGTCCATCAGCATAGTAAGATGCTATAGAGTCACTACTTGTCTTCTCTTATACCGCCAGCAAACAACATCTTAATACAGCAATAACTATGCTGAAGGGCAAAAGGGAAAATATGTTCCCAATGAGCAAAAGAAGAAATCTGAGCAGAGAAACAGAAATTATCAAAAGAACAAAACAGAAATTCTATAGTTAAAACTCTGCAATAAAAATTCATTGGAGGAATTTATGAACAGATTGGAGGTATTAGTGAACTTAGAGCAATAAAACATACACAACATGACAGAAAAAAAGACTAAAAAGAACAAACAGAGCTTCAGGGACCTACAGAATAACACACATGTTAGTAAAAGACTAACATACATATAAATGGAGTCCCAAGAAGAGAAACGAAGGAAACGTAAAGGTATTTTAAGAAATAATGACAGGAAGTTTTCAAATTTGATGAAAGACATAAATGTACAAATTCAAGAAGGTTAGAGAATTCTAAGAAGATTAATTCAAAGAAAGACACTAGGCACATCATAGTCAAATGATTTATTTAAAAGATAGAGAACACCTTAAAATATCTAGGGATAAATGTCACATTATATACAATATAATAAAAAAAAATTATGACTGACTTCTCATCAGAAAGAGTGAAGTCCAGGAAACAACTAAACATTTTTTAAGTGCTAAAGGAAAAGATTGTCAACCTAGAATTCTGTATCTGGTGGAAGTACCCTTCAAAAATCGAAGTGACATAAAGGCATTTTCAGATTGAAAACTAAGAACTTGGTGCCAGCAGACCTACACTACAAGAAATGCTGAAGTGATTTATATCAACTAAAGGGAAATATAACACTAAATATAAACTGAAATCTTCAAGAAGGAATAGTACTAGACAGAGTAAATATGTGGATAAATAAAAATGACCATTTTTTCCTTAATTTCCTTAAAAAATGTATGACTGTTTTTAAAATTATAACATTGTATCATGGATACAATATGACAACTATAAAAAACAGAGATTTGCAAGATTTTACATGAAAAAGATTTGCAAGGTACTTAGATTTTACATGAAGCACAAAAAATGTACAACACACACAAAAAAGGCTCTATAGAGCAGGTATGAAGGCTCTACGGAGAATGAAAAAAACTAGATTTGCTACTCATATTTTGTTTGCTATGTCCCTTCATTCCAATCCCAATTTAAATAATTTATATGAAACATGAACAGTATTTTATACATACAAGAAATCCTAAATGTCATATATATGAGAAGACTAAGCACTTGAGTTTTCTGCATCAAAGACCCAACTTTTCAGTTTTGGAAATACTTGTCAGAGGAGGCAAAATATGAAATAACAGTAAGTGCTACAAATAGATAAAATAAGTATGCTAACCTAGATTACTGTATTAAATAAGGCTAACAGGTAAACTATAACAATCCACTGTATTAAAGCAGCAATAATATAACAGTTCTCTGAAAAAAACAAAACAAATTTTAAAATGTACATTTTAAAATAGTACTTTAAAATTATTCAACTAAACAAACAGCAAGTGTTTTATGTATATTAGTTTATAATAATGTCATGAAGTTGATAATATTATCCCCATTTCATAGATAAGGAAGCTAAGGCACAGAGAAGTTAAATAACTTAAGATTCAAGGTCACAGCTAGTAAGTTACAAAACCAGAATCTAAACCAGTTAATAAACAAGGCTTTGGTCTGTGCTCTTAGCCACTATAAAATGCTGCCTCTAGTCTGATTCTTCCCTCACCATCACTCCACGTGAGATCATTATTTTAAAATCCTTTATGAATAATATTTATAAAATCATGGTAGCTAATATTCAGCAATTTTTTCACTAACTCAATAATTGTTTAACTTCTCTACCCTCCCCTCCATGATGATGAAGAAGCCAAATTACTGAATTACTGCTGTTTGATTTTTGATTTTATAAATATTTTATTTACAAAGTATTCAAGTTTACACATGTACAAAAATACAAGTAATAAGTATACAGCTGAATAAGGTTCTATAAAGTAAACCTCCCATGTAATCAGCATTCAGATTCAGAAATAGAACATTGCCAGTACCCATGAAACACCTCCAGCACCCATGAAACACCTCTCTCCAACGCTCCTTTTCAGGCACTACCACTTTTCCCCACGCCAAAGGAAAACCACCTACCCTGACTGTTACTATCACAGGGTAATTTTTACTGTTTTTGAACTTGTTATAAATGAAGTCAAACAAAATGTAGTCTTTTGTATCTGCCTTCTTTTGTTCAATATTATGTTGATGAGATTCATCTGTGTTTGTAACAGGGAGCTGCATTTCGTTCATGTCCATGGCTTAAATTCTACTGTGCAAGTACAACACAATTTATTTACCCTACTGTATTGCCAACAGACAACTAAGCTGTTTATAGTTTTTGGTGCATGCAAGGACATTCTTGAGCTTGTTTTCTAAGGAAATGTAGCACAAGTTTCCGACAGGTATTTAAGTAGGGTAATTTCTAGGCCATAGTTATGCCTAAGTTTAGCTTTAGTAGATGCTTCAGTTTTCCAACACGTTTATAGCTAGCAGTGTCTGAAGAGTTCTACTTGTTCCACATCCTCCCCTGACCTTGGTGCTGTAGTTCTTTTAATGTGAGACAATCCTACTGGTAACCCTATAACTTTAATTTTAATTTCTCTGATTACCTACAGATTGAGCTTCTATTCATGTATCTATTGTCCATTTGGATAGCCTCTTTTCAATGCCAGTTCATCTTTTACACAGCATCCCAGTGGGTTGTTATGGTTTTCTCACTGCTGTATAAGAATTCTTTATTATTCTGGAATTGAGGATGTATGCATTAAATGTTTTCTATTACTTTGCAAATTGTCATTCATTCTCTTAAAAGAATCTTTTGATGAAAACAAGTTCTAAATTTTAATATTGTCTAACTGATTCACTTTTTACTTTATAGTTAATGAGTTTTGTTCTCTGCTTTTTGCCTACCTCAAATTCAGGAAGGCATTCTGTATATTCTTCTATCACTTCTATAGTTTTAGTTTATACACTTAGGTCTATAATTTATCTGGAATTAATCTCTGTATTTGGTATGACGTAAGGTCAAAATTAATTTTTTTCCCAAGACGGTAGCTTAAATCCTCTTATTTTTTATTTATTTTGTTGTATGTCTCGGTGTTTAAATGGAGA